>NC_135497.1:550518833-551121512 GCF_052857255.1 Amblyomma americanum | reverse complement strand
AGTCCCTGATGTCGCCTGTGAGCTACGTTTCTGAAGGAGCACTAAAGTCTCCTTCGAGGACGAGGAATCAAGTGCTTCAAGTTTCTAATAGGCTGCGGGAACTTACTCTTATACAGGTTATTTAGGACTCTCTGATTAACGGTGAGGACATAGTGCTGCCGCTGCACCTTGCTCTTAGTTTTCACTATGAGAAGCAGCTGAGTCCTTTATTATTACTACTATGCCATTACCTTCATCGTCCAGTTTGTATAACTGTCTGTTTATGGGTACTTTTTCGTAGGCTAAGGAAACCGTTTCGCCGATTTTTGTTACAAGCTTTTTGCAGCGTCAGAATATCTTCGTAATCTCGCACTCTCGAGCTGAGAAATCTTGGCTAATTGCAAAGCCACACCCTTGTTTATAGCAGTGTTTTAGCACCTTAGTTGTATTACCAGCGTCAAAGACCTTTTGTATTATCGGTGACGTTTATGTTTTGTCTATGGTTTGCCAATTTTGACAGCGTACTTCGATTCTGATGGTAAGTAGATGATTACACAGGACCAAGCCGGTTTTAATTTATGTTAGGATACCTACTGCATTACTAAGCACGGACTGTTCCAACGATGCTAGAGGCTCCCATGCGGCACAAAAATGTCTAAAATGACAGCGATCATATGACCACCCGCTCAGCACTGAGCTTGGTCGGTCAATAGATAGATTTAGTATAGCGTACAAGCGCTCGCGTACAAGCACTTGGCCGGACGTTACGTTGTGTGTCAAACCGGCGCTTTGCGTTTAACGTGCGCAAACACGAACGGAAACAGTTCTAACGACATTACTGCCATTAATAAAACCATAAAAAAATTTCTACGGCACGGAGTTCAGAAGCTTTGACTTGCTGCCCCCAGATGGCGCCACAGAATGTTACGCGTCTAGGGCGCTACGCTAGCCACTCTGAACTAAACTCTGGCTGTCAGTACGGGCGGCAGTGCGCGTAAGGTGCGCCCATTGCGTACATAAAGCTTTTGCGAACGCACAGATGAAACTGCCTATCAACGTGCGATAACATCGCACAGCGCACTGGCCTGCATGTGTGCGTGTATACATGTTTGCGCAATATGAGCAGGAACACGGGAGCGCGTGCATGGCACATAGTGTAAAAATTTCCTTGTTACAGCATTTCGCTAAGTTGAGGAAAGGGTTCTCGCTGTGTTGCCAAATTCTGAGAAAGGGAAGAAGGCACCTCCCTTTCCACTTTGTTTCTGAAAGCGGCCGCCACATATCATTGCAAGTAGGGTTCGAGGCTATCGGACACGCGCCCCTGTGTTCGCACTCATATCGCTGATGATAATACGCGCAGCGGGAATGCGAAGGAACTCCGGCGGGAATAAATATTTAGGTGGTTTGGATGACAAGACGGCGAAAATTGTATACAGTGCTGATGAAGATTTTTATGGCGCAAGGGCATCTACGGCCTAAGGGCGCAATGGCACAAGGTATTTTTCGATTACTGAAGGTGCTGTCAAAGACCCATTTCCCAAGCATTTCACTCGTCATAAGCCGAGCACCAGGCCAAGGGAAAGCTTGCACCCATTGCATAACCGGTTGGTACCCGGCGACACTGGGGATCGAACTCCACATCTCCCGCATGCGAGGCGGATGCTCAACCACTTGGCCACCGCTGCGGTATTCGATATAGTGCCGCTTCGTATAAATAACATCATATGCTGAACACTCGCGGGCACCAGGTGAAAAGAAAATAAGCGACGCGTTTTGCTTTCCGTCTGTCAGCTAATGTGATTGATTTCTTGCCTAATTTTGATGGCTTTGCTTGCCGGATCCAAGTACCAGCACCTTGTCGACATTGATCCCCGCAGTCAATGGAGGTGGTATGCACACTTACATGTAGTCGGCGTATAAAGCATTCGGCGGCCCGTCCGGCCAGACGAGGATGCAGACGGTGCGCACACTGCCGTCGGCGTAGCGGTAGGAGCGGGTGCGGGAGTAGAGCAGCGGAGGCAACGACAGCATCCCGGAGCAGCCCCAGAGCGCCCCGATGATGACCACCGAGCGCCACCGTGACAGGCGCCCACACAGCGGGTGCACGATGGCGAAGTACCTGCGCGGGACAGCAAGCATCGGAGAAGGATCCGAAAGCCGGCTAGCACTCTGGGGTGAGGCGCGACTGGGGGCGCCACCGAGGCGAAGCAGCCAGAATAAATCGGGGGAACAGAAGAGCTATGCGCCAAGTGCTGTTTTGCACTTATTGGAAGAAGTGACGAAACAGTAACAAAAAATTAACAGTTTTCACGAGAAAAACCGACCTGTGTGTTTTCGTGCATTATGCGGTTGTCCCGAACGCAACGATGCGCTACTTGAAACGAGTTTTTGCGAGCTAAGTTTTTCATGGCTTGACTTCACTTTTTGTCAAAGCCAAATATGTAAATCGCCGATTATTTTGGTATGCGCACCACGACGTTCTTTTAATGCATGACATAGCCATTAAGCAGACTAGATAATTTTTCCCCAACGCTCTTCCCTCCTTTCTTTCACATAACGCTTCCAAGACGCTTATGCAGGACTCTATATTCGTAACTTGGTACAGATGAAGGGCAAATCACCCCCAGTGACGGCTCCTGTGTACTGCTGACCAATCTTTGTGAAATCATCCTTCGATGTCACTGTTGCTCTGGTCCCTCAAATACGCGACAGCTGTCCGATGGATCCTGCCGCGATAGATTCCCTTCGAGCGCTAAGTTCATTCAAAATTTCAGTCCACGTTCCTTGGGCGGTGTCAGCGACGCCAATTCAGGGTGACTCTAAAAAACACGAAAGCCATTCGGGAGAGCCTTTATACAGAGTCCTTAGCACGCACTCTCCTGAAGTATGGAGGGGGCGGAGCGGCACACCATACCAAGATGTGAGCAAAAAGGGAAGCTAGGACCGGTGACAGGAGCCACGCGTGATTAGTCGCTGAACGCAGGCATGAGGCGTAAAGAAGGTTGCGCAACAAAACAGCATTGCTTCAGAGCAAGCAAGCAGCACCAGAACAGAGGAGATTGAACAATAAAAGGTAATAAAATGGAACCAACGGACCGCAGCATGCGGCGGGGCTGGGAGTACAATTGATGCAAAGTTTACGAAGTGTGCAGAAAGCATATATAAGGACACAAGGCGTTTAAAAAAAGGCGGTATGAACATTTTGACACACCATTTTTGGCATCCATCGAAATGAAATGTTTTTCCGCCTAAATAGTACATTCAGGCCTTAAGAAAAACAATTTGTTAGTTTTCCAGCGCAAAACATTAGTGGCTGATATTTTGCAGGGACGTGCAAAAAATATCATACAAATTGGCATGATCGAAGAGAATAGCGGTATCTAAATGCCGCGAATTAGCAAGTAAACACCCGAAGGATCATGGAAACGTTTCTTATTTTTAAGGGGCAAATCACGCTTGAAATTCTGACAAAAAAATATGTCGCTGGTAGCAAAATATGTATGCAGAATAATAGCGGACGACGCACTACTCCGCTTAATTTTTATCAAAATATTATGTACTGCGTTCGCTATATGTTACAAAAAAAATGTGCTTATTCGCGAAATGATGGATGCTAAATTCAACTGAAGCAAAAAATCACTGCTAGGTGCAGACCACTGAGAAAAAAAGTTGCGAGTTCGCTTTGTACAACGTCGTGTGCATATAACGTGTGAAAGGGTTAAGCATGTGACTTTTAATAACTAGACCGGGACGAGAGAGGCATCTTCACAACACCTAAGCTCCACCTTTAAAGGTACGACGCTATAGCGTTAATGGGACCCGGCAGCGGCTACTTTTGCCCGCGCATAAATGGACACTGTTTCTATACTATGTGGATGACCACGAGAGGTGCATATAGAGGCCCACTTTATCCAAGCAGTACACTGCAAAAAAATTTCACACCTTTAATGGGTGCATAATTCCATGCACACCATGCATAGCCTGACAAATTAGGGGTTTCTATTACACATGCTCCCATCCTGAACCCATGGATTTTAAAAGTTTGCCTGAACGGGTTCATGTGGCCCTAATACTCCTTGGAGTGCCGTCGAGGTGCAATCGTGTTCCTTTCAAAATTGTAAAGCTGGCTTCAGCTCAGTGCGGCATGTCCGGCTAAATGAGGAAGAAAAAAAAAAAACAACAGAAAATATAGCCATAGCTCATGTGCTTTGCGGAACAAAATATGCTAGTGTAGTTCCTGAGACAACATCACATGCACATGTGAAACAGTAACATCGATATTCGGCATTTTATCCATGTTTTACTAATGCATCGATGCGACTGCAACATTCCACATGGCGATAAAACTGAACTAATTATGAAAGCAGTACAAACGCGCTAATGGCGCCAATAGTATACGCTCGTTAGAATTTCAATTTGAGGCATGGTTTAAATCTTTGGCAGCCAAGAACATACATGCAGCGAAAAGAAAAATTTGGTTCGCTTGGTTGTTTTGATAATAATGTGCTCCTGTGCTGAATCCATATCCAGGCAAAGCAGGTACGACTGCATCGTAGTGAATAGAGAAATCATTACATTGACGTATTGAGACAATATGTTTCAATCGGAATACTGTCTGCGCCAAATCATTCAGCTTTACGCACCAAATCACGCACAATAAACAGGACCAAAATCAGCTATTTCTTGAAGCAACTACTGTGTCAACTGAAAGAAAGGTAGCAGCGGAGACCTGAAGTTAATTAGGTGCCCAGAAAACTTGAGAAACTCTAAGTCAAAGCCGGCAAAACAAAAGTTTTATTTTTCCTCGACGTACCTAGCTCCGCACGACTGAACGAGTTGCAGGAGGTGCCTTTTCAACCCATAAAAAGTAAATGCTGTGGTATGCGGCGTTTCATGTCCGAAAGCTAAACCTGGGCTATCGGAGCCGCTGTAATGGAAAGCTCCATACTATTTTCGGACACCCGGGGTCCTTTAACGTGCACTTGCATTGCACAACGCACGGGAGTTTGAGGCACTTAGTGGTTTCACATTTCACATTTCATTTATTCCACATTTATCCTGTTACAGAAAAAATGTGAGGGCAAGGACTAAAAGCTGCTAGTTAAGCAGCTTGACTAAGGCCCTTGCCCCCTTTGATGGCAGCGTACAGCGGTTTCAAATCACACAGAAATTTACACACAATGATTAGATTAGTTTCTGCAGAAGTTCTTGCACTACAGCACAAAATACGATCAAATAATATTTTACGCGCGTACACCAGAAAACATTATGCCGAGTCAGCACACGCACACACACACATATATATATAAAAACTCTATACACAAAAATTTATACATGTGCATACTTCAAAAATGATATCTGAAACAAAGACAAATGTATTTATACAGAAATGTTTCATTAATTACAACATGGAAATGCCAATCCTTAATCTATTGCTTCATACTGTTAGATTCCTAAAATATTTAACGAGTGCGGGTCTTGACGCTGTTCTTATGTCCATGTCTGTGTCTTGAAGTGTGTTTAATAATAATGGCAAGCGATGTTCCAATCTATTAAAACCGTTATTTGTGCGCGAGAAGGGGACTAGCCAAATGTTTCTGTGTCTTATGTTGTAAGGAACATCCCAAGATTGTCTGAGATGGCAAAGCGAGAGAAAGCATGTATTGGATTTTGCCAACGAGATTTTATACTTCATACTTAAGTTTAAATTGTATAGATGTACTGCAGGGACTATATTATATGTTGAGAAAAGCTCTATTGTATGGCCATCATACGGTAAGCCTGCAATGTGACGGATTGCTTTCTTCTGCATTAAAAATAGCCGGTGTATGTTCGCCTTTGATGTCGTTGCCCAAACAAGGCTACAGTAATTGATGTGTGGGGTAAATAAGGCATTATATAACATTAGCTTTATCTTAGGTGGGACAATGTAACGAAGTCTGCACAGAACGCCACAGGCCTTGGCCAAGTTGCGAAGCACATTTGTTACATGTGCATCCCAATTTAAATGTTCATTAAATACTACACCTAAGGTTTTCACCTCACGTACAGTATCTATTTTTTCTTGGCCTATCTTTAAACAAATACCGTAATCAAGAATTTTTTGCGCAGGTCGAAATAGGACAGCCTTGGTTTTTTTCGTATTTATTTCTAATGAATTTACTTTACCCCATTCTAACAGTTTACTAAATGTAATATTACCTAAAGACGATAATTCACTAGCGTCCTCTGACTGAATAAAGAAACTTGTGTCATCGGCATAGACTACAAAGAATGCCTGGTTGCTTATTGTTACTATATCATTTATATAGATAGTAAAAAGAATGGGTCCTAATATACTACCTTGTGGCACTCCACAAGATATATTGCGTAGAGCTGACGACTCCTCTTTTAGTGAAACGCTTTGTTGTCTCGCGGACAGATAGGATTGTAAAAGGGCAAGAGGTATTCCACGGAATCCGTAATGTTCAAGCTTAGAAAATAGGGTTGTGTGGTTAATTCTGTCAAATGCCTTGGAGAAATCTACAAAGGCGCCTAGTGTTAATTTTCGTTGTTCGAAACCTTTAATAATAAATTCCTTTTGTGTGAGAAGGGCCAGTTCTGTTGACATACCTTGTCGGAAACCAAACTGCTGGATGGATATTATAGAATGCTTATCACAGAACGATACAACTCTTTTGCAGATGACTTTCTCCAATCCTTTTGATATGACAGGCAGCACAGAAATAGGCCTATAATTTGAAAACTCATTTTTGTCTCCCGACTTAAACAGAACAGTGACTCTGGCTAGCTGCATTTTTTGTGGGAAAACACCAGTAGTCAAACAGCTATTGAAAATATGTGTGAGAGCAGGTACCAGGAGCTCGAGCACAAACTTTATGGGGCGGATAAGAAGGCCATCAATATCACGCGCTTTGCTATTCTTCAAAGACATAAAAATAGAATACACTTCATCTGGAGTAACTGGATCAAAAAAAGCAGTGTGGGCATTCGGTAGACCCAAGTAGGACGATGCTTTATCATCATGGTTACTGTTCGCTAAAGTCGTAAAGTATTCATTAAACTTATTTTCTAGTTCTCTTCCTTTAAAACTTTGATTATTGACACTAATTTCGAGGTCTCCACTTTAGTGCGTATTGCGATTTAAAAGTTTATTTAATTCACGCCAGAGAGCGTCTCCCCGAGTTGCAACGCGACCAAAAAGATTTTCAAAAAAAGTGTGTTTGGAGTTGCGTAGCACTTTTGTTACGCTGTTTCTGTATTTCTTAAATGATATGAAGTCATTGGGGTCTTTTGTTTTCAAGAACTGAAAATACATCGCATTTTTTTCACTAATCATTCTAATACATTCGTCAGTGAGCCATGGTTTCCGACATTTTTTGCGTTTTTTGACAGATTTGTACTTAAAGCAATCTGTGTAAGCACGTTTAAGCAAACCCAAGAATATGTCGTAGGCATCATCAGCAGTAGTACACTCAAGCGCAGATGTAAAGTCAATTTCCTCAACTGCAGTTCGGAAACGTTCAAGCGTTTTTTCATTAATTTCTTGAACTACAAATGATTCACAAGGCTTTTCGAAGTTTTTACATAGCTCACCGGGCTTACAAAACATAAAAATAGGCAAATGATCACCCAGAGCTGCCGTTATAACGCCGGCTTTGATACAGCCTTCCGGATTATTTGTGATGAATATGTCAAGAAGACTTTCAGAGTGACAAGTGATGCGTGTAGGCTCTGTTATAACGGTTGAACAATGAAAAGTGTCCAGAAGCAGACACATACGTTGCGAGTTTAGAGTAGGCTGAAGCATGTTAATGTTGCAGTCACCACCGATGGTAATGTGCAGTTTATTCAAACACGCGAAATTCAGGAGCCTTTCTAAGTAGGCAAAAAATTGATCAGTATTCCCATCTGGCGGCCTATAAGTAACGACAAATATAGATTGCTTGCATTGGAGCGTCAGAGTCTCGTAATCGGGAGTAATAGCTGTGAAGTCGGGGAGCACTACGCATGGCAACTGTTCTGATATCAACTGCATTACTCCCCCACCACGCCTGCAGGGTCTGTTTAGGTAGAAACTCCTGTAGCCTGGTAGACAAAGCACTTCTTCTTGCGTTTTATACCATGTTTCGGTTACCATTATCATATGAAACTTGAACCTAAATTCATCAAAAAATGTTGTTAGTTCATCGTATTTGTTCCTTGCAGACTGCGCATTAAAATGTAGAAAGGCAAGGTGCGCACTGTCTTTCGGGCAAGCGATATTTTTCGGTGTGTTCATCAGCACGGGGAAAGAAGATGCACTGAGTAGCGCAAGAGGTGCTTACACAATCTTTTCCAAATCAGCTTCGCATGAAATCCGGATGACACGAGATGTCTCCGTTTTCCGCGCGAAAACTTTGCCGCCTTTTGCCCATGCAAAACGCCAGCTCATTGCCTTCTTTTTTGCGATAGTCTTTCCTAGCAGAAACTTAAGCTGAGGACAAAGGTGTTCGTTCACAAACACCGATGCCTTGGTTGAAAATCCTAGGTCTTCGGTGTTTAGTTTCTTGCTGCGTGCCTTGTCAATCACTTGGTTTCGTTTCGCACGGCTGTTGAAAACGGCAACAATGTTCTTGCTTTCGGCGTCGTTCCAAACAGGAACACGATGACACACCTCGATATCCTGCCTATCTATAGGCTCACCCACTGCGTCGCCCACTCTAGCAAGCAGCTCTTCTAGGTTTTCATTATCCTCACACGGTACACCCTTTATTTCAATGTTCTTGATCCTAGAATACTGATCTTGTTCAGTTACTCTAACAGAGTTGTCGTGCACCTGTTTTCTCAGATTTTCAAGCTCCCGTTCTGGGCAAACTCGCGAACATCGTCTATGCACCGCAGCGCACCGGGCAGGGAACATGAGCTAGAACTGCAAGAACCTGAAGCGAACATTTCCTTCCGCCCACTGAATTCGGAACCGGCTCGCTGCGAGTGGAAGCACGCCGTGCGGGCCGTTAGGACGCCAAGAGGAGCCGAAGGTCTACTGGAGCGCAGAAAAGTCTGTCAAGAGCTTCGATGGTTTCTATCCGACCCTGAAGTCCGCATTCTGCCCTCTCTTCGGTATGTGTTGCTCTCAATCACCGCTGCGTTTTGTTGATTGATTTCATTTTATGAAGAGTAATGCTGCAGACCTAGTGGCATTGTGACTATCCAACATATAACACGGCCCCCTCCAGCCCCTCTCCCGCCTCTGTGAACCACCTCACCACGAATGCCCTGCCACCGTCCCTGCGCGGGTTCTTCGAAGATTTCTCGGGTTACAAGCGCAGCGCATAAGGCGAGCGGTCTCTCCGCTCGAAAGTCGCGGCTATAGGACGACTCGCGTGCAGACGGGAGGCTGAGAAGGCGCGTGCGCCTCGGCTTGCGGTAAACAGCAAACAGACAAGACGCATCCAAGAAAGGGCACCTAACACCGCCATTGGGTCCATGCCACAGATCCATGTTACGCGTGTTCGCACGAACGCTGCCGTACAACCGCACTACACCTGTCTCGTGTCAACAACACTGCCGCCTAACTAGTGAAGGAACCCCTCCCGAAGGCGACGTCGCAACTTCTTCGGGAGCATTCCGGGATATCTATTCGAGAGGGAGCCGTCCTAGAATATGCTAAGCTTTGCCTGCCATACATTTCATGCTCCCTCCTCTTTCGACGACGACGTAGGCTGCAATATTTTGTTATATTTTTTGCCAACATCGAAATGGAGCTGCTGGAGCGAAAGTAAAAAAAAAATCTGAAAGGGAGCCAATTCATGGCAACTTCTCAATTAGAAGAAATGTATCATGTTTAATCGCTTCTTATTTTCCATGAGTGGCAACTGCTAGCAATCGCTGTGTATGCTGCTCCGATGCTGCAAATGCATTGCAGCTCCCGTACACATTGTAAATGAAAACTGAAAGCGAAATTGAATTTCTGCCGTCAGGCGGCCACCGGTACCGTCGGGCTTTTGTTGACTTTTTTTTTTCCAGTCTGCTCGTCATGGCGTCGTGGTGTGCGTACTGCAGCGGTTCACAAGAACGTGTTTTCGACCGCGTTTTTCGAGCTACCGTAGTGAACTGAAGTGTTTTATGGTATATATATATATATATATATATATATATATATATATATATATATATATATATATATATATATATATATATATATATATATATATATATATAACTGGAAAAGTGCGTAGGTTTGTTCGCTGCTGCCCAAGTGCCGTATATGACGCATCAGGACAGAAGCAGCCGGTATGCCGAACACGTTTCTTTGGTCTAGATTGGCAGAAAGGGCGGCGCTCTCTCACATTTCAAACATTTGAAGTCAGAAAGCGCGGGCGATGCTATTATGTGCCCGTGTTCATGTGTCAGAATGTATCTGCAATGTAGCAATCGTTATTGTGAAGAGTAATTTTAAATCATTATGAAGTGCGCTATATTTTCGTCTGTTCTCGTGGTGTTTTGGCCCTTTTATAGTCAGTTCAGTCTCCAGCAAGGCCACTGGTTTGTACTAGCGTGTAGCAATTCATGCAGAATTAATTACATCGCCTGACCACTTTCACTCCATTCCTAGCTCTAACATTGTTTTTATAGTGCCGTTTAGAGCTATTTTCTCTGAAACCACAATGGCCTCATTGGAATGGTTTATGGTATAACAGCTGGCGCTTGCTCGCCATATGAGCAGATTTTATTCTCTCTGTTAGCGTTAGCATGCATAATATCACATATCATTATTGAGAAGTATGTTGGAGTTTTATAAGGATCATTTAGCAATGTAAACTGATAGGAAATGTTGTACTGTTTTTGTGTATAATGCAGACTCGCACCATGCATGTCGTTCTGCGAAGGAAATCCTGTGGTGGCTGAGAACCTGTTCGTCGAGAGAAGATGACTACTCAGCAGGCTCACCACTGCGGTTCACTCTACAACCGCCATACCATCAACATTATGGATGTTCAGCGTAAGCTACCTTATGTTTGTGTACAAGATATTCTTGGGAGTTAGTGTCACTGTACAAGCCTTCCGCAAGCTGGTTTATAAGATGCACAGGCATGAATTTTTTATTGTTCCCTCTGAAAAAATTAGGAAGTAGATGTAACTGCAATTGAATCTTGTTTTTGCAGCACTACAACACCAATAAAGCAGGCATGGTGCAGTTGTTCCTTGGATATCAGTAATGAATTCATTGCCGAAGCTTCTTGCACTTTGTGGCTGTCTTTGTTCTGACAATAAATATTTTCCACATTTATACAGTATTGTGATTTGAGAGTCAATAAATGTTTTTTTGGCACACAGCCTGTCTACTGCAATGAAGAGCTCCAGTAATATAGGTATATTACATTATATTAGCATTATAATTGTAAATTTAAAGAACACTTAAGCAATAAACGTGGAAACAAAATATAAACCCATTGCATGCATTTTTCCTAAAGGCCTTAGGGGTGTAAGAAGCGCTAAAACGCCAATGGCTCGGCGGTAATAGCGTGCAAGTCGCTCCCTGTACCTTTAGGTCACTTTTTTCATTTTCGGGCTGGTTCATTCGCGAGATACCCCGCGTGCAAGGTGTATGAAAACACCAAGACTTCCTTCTGGGCTGGGTGCAAGGGTGCGAGTTATAGACACCTGAAAACTCATTTAAAGGTGTATTACTTTTTACAGCGTATATTAACATGCCTATCTGTTAAACACTGTTGAAGGGTATCGTCCAGTATTCTTATGCTACGGGGACTACAAGATATTTGCGAGGTTCTCCTCGTCCGAAGCTTGCGGCACTAGGTCTCTCAGGGCAGCACCTAGTTAATGGGATTAAAGGCCGCAGTATCTAAAACCATATCCATATCACATTTTCGGTATTGAAGACAGTGTCAGATGAGTTTAAGCATTTGGCTCTTATTCAAATCGATCTGGCAGAAGCTTTAGATAAGGTGCGTCAGGATTTTTTGCTTGCAGTATTGGTGTGTGAAACGCTCCTGATGTCTCGGTTAAAGGCAAAAATCTGTGTTTCACCACTACAATTTTCGTTAATCAAAAGCTTTCCAAACCTTTTCCACTTAAACCAGCGCTTCGAAAGGGTTGACTGCTATTCCTTTTGCTATTCGTTTTATATCTTATGTCTTAGTATCATTAAAACACAATAACTCGTGGCTTCTCGCTGTTGCAATGTGAAATCAAAATTTTGGCTTATGCTGCAGAATTTGCCATTTTCTGTTCTGATAAAATAAGTGTGCTCGAGGTTTTGCTTGTAACTGAGCAGTTTTGTTAGAGTTCGCATTCGGCTGTTAACAGTGATAAATCAAAAGGGTTTTTGCTTGGATACTGGGGTAAAAAACACAGCCTTTTAAGGCATCACGTGGGACTCCGAAGACCTAGAGGACTTCTGGGTTTCCTTGTATCAGCACAGAATTAGTGGGCGTCAATGATATTATCAAAACTCCTTCGTTAGGCCGCAAACCCAAGCTTGGTTGGGAACGGAGCTGTCTTGAGTTTGCACAAACACAAATATGCAATATATTCTTTGTTTTGAAGTTCATCTACGTAACAGATGCGTTGCATTCTGCAGGAAAAAAACACAGGGAATGAGTAGGATTTTGCATAATTTGTGTGGTGCTCTCAGCGAGAGCCTGTACATCGCGATATGTTTTTTCCTCCCTGTGAAGAATGATAGAGCTTGTCTTCAGCACTTGCTTCTCCATCGCTTTTTTTCACACCTTTTGTTTTTTTTTTTTTCAAGTGTAAAACCTTCCCTTTATCGTAGTTGCGCTTAACAGATGATTGCGTGCCCATTCGCCTATTCTATTTGCTCCCACAGTTCATAGCCGTGAGGGACCTTTGTGGGGTTGTCTTAAGGAAGTAGCTGATACATTCCATTTCCCCGCTCTACGTTTTTCCTAACACAGAACACGCTTATGTAGAGCAACAAAACTTGTAAATGAGGTTACTGCACTAAAATACACGAACAATCAAAGAAGTGAAACGGACAAGCGTTTTTTTTTTTAGTGCAGTATCTGCATTTACAACATAAAAATCACAAAAAAAGTACTTCAGGTAAGCTTACAGGCTTAGCGCATTAATCATAGAAAGCTGGTTGGAATTAGCGGCGGTTATAAAATTTTATGCACGCTACGGGCCAACCTGACTGACCGATAGCAACATGGCTTTGCTTTTCTTTTTTGAGCACATTGAGCTAGTTGGCTTCGCCGCTCTTTTCGAGCATGTATAGCTACTTGGCTTTGGCCTGTTTGTTTCGAGCACGCATAGGCACTTGGCTGAGTCACTGTGCTTCGAACTCGTTTGGCCACTGGCCTTCGCCGCTTTATGAGTCAGCACCACCGCAAGCGATGCGGTCTCGTACGTTTAGCTCTGGTATGAAGATGGTCCGCACATTCCTGTCAGAATGGAGAATATACAGCTTCCGCCGGCATAGTGAACCTACCAGCATGTCTGTCGAGGACTCCTTTTCTATGCACCTTGTCAACGCAGCGTTGCACTCAGCAGCTGCGTCTTTTGGGGAAGGGTAATGGCACAGTGACTATCTCATATCTCGGCGGACACCTTAACCGCAACCACGGTTGGCGCGTCTAGGGGTACAGGCAGGAAAAGAAAGAGGCAGAACCAAGCTGAGGGGCAAGGAGGAAAGTGTTAGTGAGAGAAAAAAGAGAACGAGATGTCGCGGTTTGCCGAGACTCCGGCGGGGCCCTTCAATACGGTACCTCCTTCTCCCTTCATTATTTCACTCCCTACTTTATCCTGTTACTCATAGCGCGTTTCTGCTTCTTTTGAAAGCTTCATGTATGAGCCTGTGTGATGTTCTCAGCACTGCGGTCGCAAAAGTTGTTCTCCATGTATCCGCTTTCGCAATGTCTTTATCATAAGTGATATTAAATTTATCGTAGTTGCCAAGCTAACTTCGGATGTAACATAAATGTACACTCAGAATAAACGACGAATAACATTTTTTGAAACCCCTTTGAGCAACAGCTCGCGCATGTAGCGGTGCCTAGAGGAAAGCCCCAAGGCTTTGGAAGCCCGCCGCTCTTGGAAGGCGCCTGCAAATGATGGTGTTTGCTAGTTCGGCAGCATGGTACCATTGGGCTCAACCCGGCTCACTGGCTGAGTGGTTAAAGCGCTCGGCTACTGAGCTGAGCGGAAGCTACTATTATTTGGTATTTTTTGCGCTCATGGGACCGTTTAGCCTGTCTCTGTTCAGAGAATAGCATGCTTTTGTGCAGGGGTTATATGCTGCACAAGAACGACCTCTTTTACTCGATTCAAAAACGCCTTTACTCGATGCATGTGTGTGTATCCCAGGAAATTAATTTGTGGGCATAGCGCAGAAGGACGCCTGTGTGACTATGTAGGAACGGCTCGCGGGATGCGGGCTGGTTAAGTATAGAAGCCTGTCAGAGTTACCATTTCATGCAATAAAGAAAAAAATGGTACCTGCGTGGCCCACAGGTAGCGTGTCTGATTCACAACCTAAGGGTTAGCGGTTCGGTTTTTAACTAATTAATCCGTTTTTTTTTCTTTTCAGCACAATTCAAAAACTTTATATACTTTCATGTTCTAATGACGTTTGAGTTATGTTGCGACCTTCTGTGATGATGACGATGAATTTTTATGGCGCATGGGCAGCTCTGGCCAAAGAGCGCCATGACACAAGATAGTTTTCAGTTCACAAGGTTGGGTCAAAGACCCATTTGCCAAGCATTTCACCCTAAGAAGCCGAGCACCAGGCAGGGGAAAGCTTGTGCCCATTCTTTCACAGGTGGGTACCCGGTGGCACTGCGGATCGAACGCCGCACCTCCCGCATACGAGGCGGATGCTCAACCACTTGGCCACCGCTGCGGTCCTGTTGCGACCTTGTAACCACGGTTTTGTAATATTTTATTCACTTCTAAAACACGTAGCTTCCCGTGTGACCAATTCCCCTTTTTCGGCCAATGCTGATTTTTTTGCTCACAACTACAACTCCTCTCGAATTTCTCCAGAACGGGCGTTTTAAAGCTCCCGCTTTAAAATGTTACGCGGTCCAAGAGAATAAGACAAAGATACATACGGAGACACAAGGACAGAACGAACAAAATAAAGAGGAAAAAGCGGCAGCCTAACTGCCGGAAATGAATTCTGGTACTGGAAATATCAGCAAAAAGCATATCACGCACTTAGCACTTGACGGCATGGTATAGTTTGGATGGAACCTGTGTGGCTTATATAAAGTAGCAGAGTCACTGTACGGTAATGACAGTCCAGAACAACCGACGTGTTTAGCACACCAGAGAAGTAGTAGCGGAGACGCATACCATTTTACCGGACGTCGGCTGCGCATGCGCAGTGGCCCCGGCTGGCCCCACCCATTAGGCACTGAGGGCGCGCAGGAGTCGCCTGGTAAATCGGTATACGTCTCTGCTAATACGCTTCTGGCATGCTAAACACGTCTAATGCCGGAAGGTCTTTCTGAAGTGCGGAAGCGCCTACGTATGCACTGAAAGTGAGGGCTCTGGCACGGATGCGTTTGAAGCTGTACTGAATATGTAGTAAGTGTGAAATAGGTTGAGGCGCTCTGTCCGGTAATGACGGTGGCCTGGCGCTTTAGTGGTACCTTTGAAATGACGCTAAAATGAGTAATAGGGCGTCGATTTTCAAATGACTTGAGAGAAATGTCAAATTTGAATTGCGTCACGGTCGACTGGCGGCTGCAGTCAAGTGTATTAACGCGAGCGTCGATTTCGTGAACAGGTTTAGGGACCGTTTTTCAGCAGTTGTAATGCACGAGGCATTTAAAACTTTTCGCCGGTGTTCCTCGTCCGCAGTTTCCGAACTAAAATTTTTCGAGAAGTGCCCATTTTTCTTAACACTTACAAGAAAAGAAAAAAAGCGCGTTAGGAATACTTTGTTGGTCACTCCGTAAAGTTAGTTTCATATCGTCTTAATGAGACAATTTCCAAATCGCTATTTGCACTTGGATTACTTCGATGGGCTATTTAGGACAAGCTGGCAACAGAGAAATGGTGCAGAGCTCCACTTTGTTTGTCCTTACTCGCTGCCTCTCAGTGCGAGCGCTTTCGAACGCTGTTCGCGCTATGACGCTAGGGTGCCTCGATGCTGCTTCCTTCGGTAGGGCGGAGACACCCACTGTGCGATTGAAAGACGCCATTTTGAATCACAGGGGTTGCGCCGGCCTCAACAATAGACAGAAAGGTTCTAAACATTATTCTCAAACAAGACTTCAATGTGCGGAAGCACTAATCAACGCACTCAGATGATGAGTTCCCGAAAAACAATTTTGTGTGGCTAAACGAGCCTGCACTCAAAAATGGCGGAGGAGCCACCACGCCTACCGAAGGAGACTGTATCGAGGCACCGTGGCGATCTTTCTGTCTCCTTCTCTCATCTCTGCCTGATTACCCCATTCTTCCGCGTCTTTCCGCGCTCGGGTTGTTGCGGTGCGCCTGATTACGAAACCTGCAGCGGGTGCATTCGATTCCAAAAGCACGACAGTTGGCGCTGCTCCAGCCTCGATTAATTCAAGAAAATTTGCAGGTTTTTGTATTTTTTCTAATTTTCAAAGTAACCTCCCACGATATTTTGGCAATATTTTGCAATCTTTTGGGGGACACGGGACCACCCTTGAATTATGTGGGCGAGAGTAAAACTAGACCTCACTAAAAAAATCCAGAAAGTTTGTTCATCCTTACCGCTCTAGGTTATTTTACAATGGTTAAGCATTCTGCTTTCATACCTGGTAGCAAAAGGATGGCACTACCCAATTCTTCTTATTTATAGATGGATTGCTACGTAATGCAAAAAGAACAAACAATGCATATATATTGTTCAGAATATATAATGTTGTGTAACAAAGTAAGTTTTGAACCCTTTTTATTTAGACTAAGTCCCCCCCCCCCCCCCCCTCCACGCACAAAATTGAAAGAAAAACCACTTGTACGTAACACATTTTTTGCCAGTATTATTCTGGAAAACGACGTTTGAGAGCACATTTAAAGCAAGCAATCTTTGTTGACAAAACTGTGAGGATCTAGCGCAAATCCTGGTGCATTTGTCATGACATCAATGCCACTGCAGGCGTATACAGGCTGTATAACTTAAGGTTTTACACAATGTTTAAATATAGACTTTTTCAGTTAGAAGGGCGCTTTTTTCGGCATAGCTTTGTCAGCGGTGTAGCACATGTTAATACAGCTAGAATGTACTAACTAGCAGGCTAGCTAACTAATATTAAATAGCTAACTTTTTAACTATAACTGTCAGGCTTCTTAATTGTTGAGAGGCGTGAAGCCCACCGTAACAGATATATGTCATATTTTGAGGATTTCCAAAATGCTGTTGCTATGTGCGCAGTAGCCCAAAATATTTTGGCAGCATCACGGAGAAATACATGCGTCTTTGAGAAGCTTGCTGACAATGCTATGCTGAAAAAAGCGCTCTTCTAATTAAAAAGGCTATGTTTAAAAATTGCGTAAAATATTAGGTGAAAAACCCTGTACATACGGCGGGAGCGAATCGAATTGCGGGTACTGATACGGGGTGTGTACGATAGCACCTACTCCAGCTTCGGGTGTTCAAGCGTCTAGGTAAACCAATTTTCACAAAGTATTCAGTAAGTTCCAGAACCTCCGTCGCAGATATCTTAGTAGCTTGGATGTTTTTGTTCTGTAGGCATAGTATGTGTGGGACACAGAAGGTTGGGCATGAGGTGAATGCCGGAATATTTCCAACATCAAGCTCGAGGCAATATCCTATATTAAAAGTAAAATTTGTATAAGTGACTAAAAATAACCTCACAGTTCGTTTTTATTCAGACGCCATTTCTCATTTATTACACAAAATGGAAATTAGTTCGAAGTCATTTAGTTAAGCAAGCTCGTCGTCGGTGGAATTTATGGTGTAGTAAATTATGCAGTTATTCAGGGCAGCTGATGCTTCAGCGGGAAGCCGTTTATATGGATTAGAAATAACAGGCAAAACGCTCTTAAGGGCACCGCATGTTGCACCACAAACGACGTGAGCTTTTAGAGCGTCAGCTGCTCTTAGCTGTTTCCTCAGTTGGGTGCCGTCGGCGCCGTCCGCGGTACACATTGCAAGGAAAAAAACGAAGTCCAAGCGCCAGACACGTTTCTTCGTCTTCCCTGATCGTCCGCGCACGAGTCTCGTGCTTGAGATGTCCGCACCCGTTGGTGCTTTCTGCCCAAGCTGCTCTGTGTGCCCTCTTCGCCATAAATAAATTCCCTCTTCACATAAATTGTTTTATAGCGATAAGCTCTACTCCTCCCATGCTGAGCCTGAAGGTCATCTGGCTCTTGGATTTGACTTCTAACGGGAGGCGCGCCGCATGCGCAAAATCGCAGGGTGGCCGGTGCCCCGATCTTCTCCATCGACGCCATAGCTGCGCGCTTGGCAGTCACGTCCGCCGGTGCGACGACCACCGCTAAGGACGCTCGCTCTTACACTTGTGGCACGTGATGCCTCACGTGATTTGGTCTCGCTCAAGGCTTGAAAAAATAAAGATGAACAGAACGTAAACCGCGTCTAACCATGCTTAACAGAGCTCTAGCTCTGTATATCCTGACTCAGGTGAGTTGAGCCACAGCCAGTTTTTTAGTCATCATCATCATCAGCCTGACTACACCCACTGCAGGGCAAATGCCTCTCCCATGTCTCTCTAATTAACAAGGTCCTTTAGCAGCTGCGCCCACCCTATGCCTGCAAACTCCTTAATATCATCCACCTACATAAAACCTTCTTCCGCCCCCTGCTACGCTTGCTTTCTCTTGGAATCTGCTCCGTTGCCCTTAAGAACCAGCGGCTATCTTGCCTTCGCATTATAGGCCTCCCCAAGCCAATTCTTCATTTCGACTAGGATCTCATTAACCAGCGTTTGTTTCCTCGCCCACTCTGCTCGCTTCCGGTCTCTTAACGTTAAACCTATCACTTTTCTTTCCATGGCTCGCCGCGTTGTCCTTAACTTATGCTGAACCCTTATCGGTATCCTCCACGTTTCTGCTCCGTAGGTGAGTACCGGCAAGATACAGCTGTTGTACACTTTTCGCTTCAGGGATATTGGCAAACTGCCTTCATGATCTGAAAAAACCTGCCATATGCGCTCCGCCCCATTCTTATCCTTCTAGTTACTTCCCTCTCATGATCCGGTTCAGCTGTCACTATCTGCCCTAAGTAGACGCATTCCTTCACCACTTCCAGCACCTCACTGCCAATTGTGAACTGCTGTTCTCCAGCTAGACTGTTGAACATTACTTTGGTTTTCTGCATATTAATATTTAGACTTACCGTTCTGCTCTGCATGTCTAACTTATTGATCATGATTTGAAGTTTACCTCCTGAGTACTAAGCAAGACAATGTCCTCAGTGAATCTCAGATTATTTAGGTATTCTTCATCAACTCTTATTCTTAACTGTTCCCAATCCACGCATCGGAACACCTCCAGTAAACAGTCGGTGAATAGCATTGGCGAGATCGTGTCTCCTTGCCTGACGTCCTTCCTTATTGGAATTTTATTGCTGACTATATGGAGGACTATGGTAGCTGTGCAGTTGCTAAATATATTTCTGGTATTTTGAGTTAAGGCTCTTCTACACCCTGATTCCCCAATGCCTGTATGACTGGTGAGGTTTCCACTGAGTCCAATGCTTTCTCGTAATAAATGAAGGCTATATGTAGGGGCTGGTTATATTCTGCGCAATCCTCTATTACCTGTCTGATAGTGTGAATGTGATGTGTTGTGGAATATCCTTTAAGAAATCCTGTCTGATAATTTGGTTGATTTAAGTCGAATGGTGCCCCGACTCTATTAGCGATTACCTTTGTAAATAGCTTGTGGCAACGGGCAGTAAGCTGATCAGTCTAACTTTTTAAGTCATTGGCGTCTCCTTTCTTATGAACTAAGATGCTGTTTGCGCTATTCCAAGCTTCTGGTACGGTCGAGGTCATAGGACATTGCGTATAGAGGGTGGCTAATTTTTCTAGCTCAATCCCCTCTGCCAACTTAAACAGATCTGCTCTTACCTGATCCTCACCAGCTGCGTTTCCCCTATGCATTGCTCCTAAGGGTATCTTTACTTCCTCTTCTTTACTGGCTGGATGAAGCATTGCTGTCGGCTACTGTCTCTCTCATTAACGTTCTGATTACACTGGCTACTCCATAGGTTTCTATAGAACTCTTCGGCTACTTTAACTATCTTATCCATATCACTAATGACATTGCCCTCCTTGTCTCTTAACACATATATCTGGTTTTTACCTATGCCTAGTTTCCTCTTCGCCGCTTTTAGGCTACCTCCTTTTTTAGAGCATACTCGATTCTCTCCATGTTAGATCTTTTTGTGTAAGCTACCTTGCACTTATTTATTAGCTTCGATAGCTCTGCTAGTTCTACAGTTTGTGTAGGGCTAGACGTCCTCATGGTTTGGCGATTCTTAAAAAGGTCTTTTCTTGAGATGGCTTGCCGGTATCTTGTCGAACCGTCCTGCCAGGGTATTAGCCCCTTCTCAGCTCGTTCCTCAGCTTCGCGCCATAGGCTTCCTCCGCAGCACAGAGCTTGGCATCGCACCGGTAAGAGTATTAGCTCTTCTTAGCTCGTTCCTCAGTTTCGTGCCATCGGCTCCATCCGCACCACAGACCTTGGAATCGCACCGGTAAGAGTATTAGCCCTTCTTAGCTTGTTCCTCAGTTTCGCGCCATCGGATCCATCCGCACCACACATCTTGGCATCGCACCGGTAAGAGTATTAGCTCTTCATAGCTCGTTCCTCAGTTTCGCGCCATCGGCTCCATCCGCACCACAGACCTTGGCATCGCACCGGTAAGAGTATTAGGTCTTCTTAGCTCGTTCCTCAGTTTCGCGCCATCGGCTCCATCCGTACCACAGACCTTGGCATCGCACCGGTATGAGTATTAGCTCTTTTTAGCTCGTTCCTCAGTTTCGCGCCATTGGCTCCATCCGCACCACAGACCTTGGCATCGCACCGGTAAGAGTATTACCTCTTCTTAGCTCGCTCCTTAGTTTCGCGCTATCGGCTCCATTCGTACCACAGACCTTGGCATCGCACCGGTATGAGTATTAGCTCTTTTTAGCTCGTTCCTCAGTTTCGCGCCATTGGCTCCATCCGCACCACAGACCTTGGCATCGCACCGGTAAGAGTATTACCTCTTCTTAGCTCGCTCCTTAGTTTCGCGCTATCGGCTCCATTCGTACCACAGACCTTGGCATCGCACCGGTATGAGTATTAGCTCTTTTTAGCTCGTTCCTCAGTTTCGCGCCATCGGCTCCATCCGCACCACAGACCTTGGCATCGCACCGGTAAGAGTATTAGGTCTTCTTAGCTCGTTCCTCAGTTTCGCGCCATCGGCTCCATCCGTACCACAGACCTTGGCATCGCACCGGTATGAGTATTAGCTCTTTTTAGCTCGTTCCTCAGTTTCGCGCCATTGGCTCCATCCGCACCACAGACCTTGGCATCGCACCGGTAAGAGTATTACCTCTTCTTAGCTCGCTCCTTAGTTTCGCGCTATCGGATCCATTCGTACCACAGACCTTGGCATCGCACCGGTAAGAGTATTAACTCTTCTTAGCTCGTTCCTCAGTTTCGCGCCATCGGCTCCATCCGCACCACAAACCTTGGCATCGCACCGGTAAGAGTATTAGCTCATCTTAGCTCGTTCCTCAGATTTGCGTCATCGGCCTCATCCGCACCACAGACCTTAGCATCGCACCAGTAGGAGTATTAGCTCTTCTTAGCTCGTTCCTCAGTTTCGCGCCATTGGCTCCATCCGCACCACAGACCTTGACATCGCACCGGTAAGAGTATTAGCTCTTCTTAGCTCGTTCCTCAGTTTCGCGCCATTGGCTCCATCCGCACCACAGACCTTGACATCGCACCGGTAAGAGTATTAGCTCTTCTTAGCTCGTTCCTCAGTTTCGCGCCATCGGCTCCATCCGCACCACAGACCTTGACATCGCACCGGTAAGAGCATTAGCTCTTCTTAGCTCGTTCCTCAGTTTCGCGCCATCGGCTCCATCCGTACCACAGACCTTAGCATCGCACCAGTAGGAGTATTAGCTCTTCTTAGCTCGTTCCTCAGTTTCGCGCCATTGGCTCCATCGGCACCACAGACCTTGACATCGCACCGGTAAGAGTATTAGCTCTTCTTAGCTCGTTCCTCAGTTTCGCGCCATCGGCTCCATCCGCACCACAGACCTTGGCATCGCACCGGTAAGAGTATTAGGTCTTCTTAGCTCGTTCCTCAGTTTCGCGCCATCGGCTCCATCCGTACCACAGACCTTGGCATCGCACCGGTATGAGTATTAGCTCTTTTTAGCTCGTTCCTCAGTTTCGCGCCATTGGCTCCATCCGCACCACAGACCTTGGCATCGCACCGGTAAGAGTATTACCTCTTCTTAGCTCGCTCCTTAGTTTCGCGCTATCGGCTCCATTTGTACCACAGACCTTGGCATCGCACCGGTAAGAGTATTAACTCTTCTTAGCTCGTTCCTCAGTTTCGCGCCATCGGCTCCATCCGCACCACAAACCTTGGCATCGCACCGGTAAGAGTATTAGCTCATCTTAGCTCGTTCCTCAGTTTCGCGCCATCGGCTCCATCCGCACCACAGACCTTGACATCACACCGGTAAGAGTATTAGCTCTTCTTAGCTCGTTCCTCAGTTTCGCGCCATCGGCTCCATCCGCACCACAGACCTTGACATCGCACCGGTAAGAGCATTAGCTCTTCTTAGCTCGTTCCTCAGTTTCGCGCCATCGGCTCCATCCGTACCACAGACCTTGACATCGCACCGGTAAGAGCATTAGCTCTTCTTAGCTCGTTCCTCAGTTTCGCGCCATCGGCTTTGTCCGCAGCACAGACCTTGGCATCGCACCGGTAAGAGTATTAGCTCATCTTAGCTCGTTCCTCAGTTTCGCGCCATTGGCTCCATCCGCACCACAGACCTTGACATCGCACCGGTAAGAGTATTAGCTCTTCTTAGCTCGTTCCTCAGTTTCGCGCCATCGGCTCCATCCGCACCACAGACCTTGACATCGCACCGGTAAGAGCATTAGCTCTTCTTAGCTCGTTCCTCAGTTTCGCGCCATCGGCTCCATCCGCACCACAAACCTTGACATCGCACCGGTAAGAGTATTAGCTCATCTTAGCTCGTTCCTCAGATTTGCGTCATCGGCCTCATCCGCACCACAGACCTTAGCATCGCACCAGTAGGAGTATTAGCTCTTCTTAGCTCGTTCCTCAGTTTCGCGCCATTGGCTCCATCCGCACCACAGACCTTGACATCGCACCGGTAAGAGTATTAGCTCTTCTTAGCTCGTTCCTCAGTTTCGCGCCATCGGCTCCATCCGCACCACAAACCTTGGCATCGCACCGGTAAGAGTATTAGCTCATCTTAGCTCGTTCCTCAGATTTGCGTCATCGGCCTCATCCGCACCACAGACCTTAGCATCGCACCAGTAGGAGTATTAGCTCTTCTTAGCTCGTTCCTCATTTTCGCGCCATTGGCTCCATCCGCACCACAGACCTTGACATCGCACCGGTAAGAGCATTAGCTCTTCTTAGCTCGTTCCTCAGTTTCGCGCCATCGGCTCCATCCGTACCACAGACCTTGACATCGCACCGGTAAGAGTATTAACTCTTCTTAGCTCGTTCCGCGGTTTCGCGCCATCGGCTTTGTCCGCAGCACAGACCTTGGCATCGCACCGGTAAAAGTATTAGCTCTTCTTAGCTCGTTCCTCAGTTTCACACAATCGACTCCATCCGCGCCACACACCTTGGCATCGTACCGGTAAGATTATTAGCTCTTCTTAGCTCGTTCCTCAGTTTCGCGCCATCGGCTCCATCCGTACCACACACCTTGGCATCGCACAGGTAAGAGTAATAGCTCTTAGCTCGTTCCTCAGATTCGCGCCAGCGGCACCATCCGCACCACAGACTTTGGCATCGCACCGGTAAGAGTATTAGCTCTTCTTAGCTCGTTCCTCAGTTTCGCGCCATCGGCTCCATCCGCACCACAGACCTTTACATCCCACCAGTAAGAGTATTAGCTCTTCTAAGCTCGTTCCTCAGTTTCGCGCCATCAGCTCCATCCGCTCCACACACCTTGGCATCGCACCGGTAAAAGTATTAGCTAATCTTAGCTCGTTGCTCAGTTTCGCGCCATCGGCTTTGTCCGTAGCACAGACGTCAGCGTCGCACCGGTAAGAGTATTAGCTCTTCTTAGTTCGTTCCTCAGTTTCACTTCATCGGCTTCGTCCGCAGCCCAGACCTTGGCTGCGCACTGGTAAGAGTATTAGCTCTTCTTAGCTCGTTCCTCAGTTTCACACCATCGGCTCTATCCGCACCACAGACCTTGGCATCGCGCCGGTAAGAGTATTGACTCTTCTTAGCTCGTTCCTCAGTTTCGCGTCATAGGCTCCATCCGCACCACAGACCTTGGCATCGCACCGGTAAGAGTATTAGCTCTTCTTAGCTCGCTCCTTAGTTTCGCGCCATCGGCTCCATCCGCACCACAGACCTTGGCATCACACCGGTAAGAGTATTAGCTCTTCTTAGCTCGTTCCGCAGATTTGCGTCATCGGCTTCATCCGCACCACAGACCTTGGCATCGCACCAGTAGGAGTATTAGCTCTTCTGCGCTCGTTCCTCAGTTTCGCGCTTCGTCCGCAGCACAGACCTTGGAATCGCACCGGTAAAAGCATTAGCTCTTAGCTCGTTCCTCAGTTTCGCGTCATCGGCTCCATCTGCACCACAGACCTCGGCATCGCACCGGTAAGAGTACTAGCTCTTCTTAGCTCGTTCCTCAGTTTCGCGCCATCGGCTCCATCCGCACCACAGACCTTGGCATCGCACCGGTAAGAGTATTAGCTCTTCTCAGCTCGTTGCTCAGTTTCGCGCCATCGGCTTTGTCCGCAGCACAGACCTCAGCATACCACCGGTAAGAGTATTAGCTCTTCTTAGCTCGTTACTCAGTTTCGAGCCATCGGCTCCATCCGCACCACACACCTTGGCAGCGCACCGGTAAGTGTATTACCTCTTCTTAGCTCGTTCCTCAGTTTCGCGCCATCGGCTCGATCCGCACCACAGACCTTGGCATCGCACCGGTAAGAGTATTAGCTCTTAGCTCGTTCCTCAGTTTCGCGCTTAGTCCGCAGCACAGACCGTGGCATCGCACCGGTAAAAGTATTAGCTCTTATTAGCTCGTTCCTCAGTTTCGCGTCATCGGCTCCACCTGCACCACAGACCTTGGCATCGCACCGGTAAGAGTATTAGCTCTTTTTAGCTCGTTCCTCAGTTTCGTGCCATTGGCTCCATCCGCACCACAGACCTTGGCATCGCACCGGTAAGAGTATTAGCTCTTCTTAGCTCGCTCCATAGTTTCGCGTTATCGGCTCCATCCGTACCACAGACCTTGGCATCGCACCGGTAAGAGTATTAGCCCTTCTTAGCTTGTTCCTCAGTTTCGTGCCATCGGCTCCGTCCGCACCACAGACCTTTGCATTGCACTACAGACCTTGGCATCGTACCGGTAAGAGTTGAGTTGAGTTCAGGCGCTGAATGCTGCAGGTGGGGTTAGCCCTGCTTTATCTGCCGGCCATTGCTCCACCGCAGCGTCCCTTCTATAGTAACAATGTCGCATATACCCCGATTTGCGCTGTTGCAAATGGGTTGCAAGCCCCAAGGGTAGCGTTGGCCTGGCGGCCTGGGGCACAGCTGGAAACATCCGAAGGTCCCGGCAAAGGATGAGTCGACTGGCAACAGAACAACTTGTTTATTCTGGCATCGCAAAAGAGCAGCCGGTCAGGGCGACCACGTTACTCGAAGGAAGAAATCGAAGTCTCTCTTTGGCGTCCGGGGCAGCTGCTTTTATACCCACGGAGTCGAGGGCAAGAAAGAACGGCTCGGGATGAGTCGCACTAGACGGCGACGCACGGACATGTTGAGACGTGAAGTGACGCGTCCGCCGGGCCGGCGCCGGTCAGACCTCCTCGCCTCCCAGTTGGGGAGCTCCTCTCCCCGGCTGCCGCGCTTTGACAAGCGTGGGCACCAACATGCACACACACACACACGCACACACGACGACACGTGGCATTGAAACCTGCCTGGACGCGCTTGGCGGGAGGCGTTACGGCAGCATTGAACGGGCCCAAAATGACCGCCACTTTGAACGAAGCCCCGGCGTCCGTTGCATCCGCGCCGGCTATACCGCGCGTCGTAGGCGAAACGTAACAGACCGCCCCGCCGGGAGAAGGAGATCCCGATGGTCAGGGGACTGCATCCGCTGTCCGGAGGGATGTCGCTCGATGATGCTCGTAATTGAAACCGGTCGTCCCTCGACGTTGCTTGAGCGCAGCGCACAGAGAAGGCCTCGTTCTCAGGTTCAGGATCACACAGGACACTGCAAAGTGACTTCAGGAGAGTTGCCATTTTTGTGCTCGTTCCCAGCAAGCGTTAGAACTACGCCGAAACGCAACCGCTCAGTCAGCAAGCACGAGACAACCCTCACTAAGCTCTGCCAGGCTCTTTCCCCTTTTATACTACTGCCTAGTTCCTTACAGTAGTCAAGCAGCACTCAGAACGCGCCCACAAATTGGAAAATTGCACTAGAAAGCACATATACACTTTGAAACACTAAACAAAAGCAATATGTTAAAAATCCTGCCTCAGGAAGAAAACATCAGTAACAAACAACTTTGAGGCGGATGCCTACGTTAGGGGCCTCGACTTAAGCCATCGGCGTTACCGTTGAGACTCCCCTTTTTGTAACGCACCTCAAAGGAATATTGTTGCAAAGCGAGGCTCCAGCGCAGGAGGCGGCCATTTTTGGGAGAGATGGTCTGCAGCCATTGGAGAGGGCAGTGATCCGTCTCAATGATAAACCTCGAGCCGGCTAGGTAGCATGACAATTTCTGAACGGCCCACACGAGACACGCACACTCTTTCTCGGTGGCGCTGTACGCCTGCTCACGACAGGTCAGCTTACGACTAGCATACAGGATGGGGTGTTCCACTTCTCCATTATCCCGTTGGCACAGTACAACGCCCATGCCTCGCTCACTAGCATCGCACTGAACAACGAACCCTTTTGTGTAGTCTGGCGATCGTAGCACAGGCTGGCTTGTTAGGGCGCTCTTTAGGGCGCTAAAAGCTCTTTCCTTTGTCTCGCCCCAGACGACTGTTTGGGGCTCTGTTTTTCTTAGAGCATCCGTCAGGGGAGCCGCGATATCGGAGTACCTGGGGATGCACCTCTGATAGTAGCCGGCGACACCTAAGAACGACCGAATATCGGTCTTCGTGCTCGGTTGCGGGAAGTCTCGCACAGCGGCCACCTTTATTTCAGAGGGGCGGCGACGACCCTGTCCAATCACGTGACCGAGGTAGACAACCTCGGCCTGTGCTGATTGGCACTTGGGAGCCTTGACTGTCAAGCCCGCTTCGCGCAGGCGGGTTAGCACTGCCCGCAAGTGTGCCATATGCTCAGACCAGGATGCGGAGAATATCGCTACGTCGTCTAAATACGGTAAAGCGAATTCTTCCTGTCCCCGAAACACTTTGTCCATGAGGCTTGAAAAGCAGTATGGCGCATTCTTCAAACCAAAACTCAAAACTGTAGGACGGGATGTTCCCATTGGTGAAATGAACGCCGCATACCTACTAGCCTCTTCTGTAAGTAGAACCTGCCAATAACCCCTGACATGATCTAGGGTGGAAATAAACTGAGCGCTACTAACTTTCTCAAGGCGCTCCTCGATGTTAGGGATCGGATAAATTTGATCCTTAGTGATGGAATTAAGCCTGCGGTAGTCGACGCAAGGACGAGGTTCCTTGCTCGGTACCTCAACTAAAATCAAAGGGGAGGTATAATCACTCTCACCCGCCTCAATAACACCGAGCTGTAGCATTTTCTTTACCTCAGCCTCCATAATATCGCGCTGGCGGGGTGACACCCGGTACGCCTTGGATCGTACTGGCTCTGGGGAGGTAAGTTCTATATCATGAGTAAGGACAGAAGTCCTACCAGGCCTCTCAGAGAACTGACCTTGAAACTCTTGTAAGAGTTGGTGTAGTTCGGTTTTCTGCTCAGGCGACAGCGGTGCTTTACCGATTAAGTCACTAATGACCTGATCGGTGTCTTCCCTGTTCGTCACTGAGCTTAGTCCCGGAAGCTCGACCGGAAGCTCTTCTAACTTTCCCGTGTCGGGCATTTCCTCTCCAGTACCTGGTGCCTTCAACCCTACAGGCTCAATTTTATCCAGTTCTGACGTGCTCGGAATATCAGCTTGCTGCGCCTCCGACCCTTTTTCATTGTTCGACAACGTCGGCCCCGCAACTACCGCCTTTGCAGCGAGCTCCCGAACTCTCGATCTGGTTAAGGCCTCAACGCTAGCCTCACCAAACAAAAGCCCCTTCTCGCGCAGGAGGTTATCGGACCTGTTCGAAAATAGGTACGGGTACTGGGGGGGGGGGGGGGGGGGCAGCATAGATGACACTACGGCCTCCGTCTCAAATGCTCCGAAAGGTCCTTCAATAAGCACTTTTGCTACGGGCAGACACACGCTATGAGCTTCCACGGCTTGCTTGATCCATGCGCACTCGCCCGTGAACATATCGGGTTCTACGTAAGAGGGGTGAACTACATCTATTGTAGCTGCGGAATCACGAAGCACTCGGCACTCTTTCCCGTTCACGAGGAAGTCTCGCATGTAAGGCTCGAGAAGCTTCATGTTCTCGTCAGTGCTACATATTGTTTCTGGACACTGCGCCGAAAAGTGACCCGGCTTCTGGCACGTATAACACACGCGCGCTTGCCTCGTCTCGAACCGCTTTCTGCGTTCGGCTTCGGCTGCCGCCGTCTCCTTACGTTCGGTCGGACTGCTTTCACTCGCATCCGCACTACGTGTGTCCCCCCTTGCTCTCATGGGTGTGAACTTCGGCCTCTCAGACTTGGAGCCAAATTCACCCTTTTGACCGTCCTTAGCTCCGCGAGCCCGACGCGTCACAAACTCCTCGGCTAGCTCGGCGGCTTTAGCCACTGTACTAACGTCTGGCCTATCCAAGACCCAGTACCGCACGTTCTCAGGTAACCGACTATAAAACTGTTCTAGCCCGAAACACTGCAGAATTTTCTCGTGGTCACCAAACGCTTTCTCTTCTTTGAGCCACTCCTGCATGTTTGACATAAGCCTGTAGGCAAACTCTGTATATGACTCACTTCTGCATTTTTCATTTTCCCGAAACTTCCGACGGAACGCCTCCGCTGACAGCCTGTACTTTTTTAGCAGACTCGATTTCACTTGGTCGAAATCCTCTGCCTCCTCTCTCTTCATGCGAGCGACTACGTCGGCCGCCTCGCCGGGTAACAAAGTGAGCAAGCGCTGTGGCCACGTTTCCCGAGAGAACCCCTGCTTCTCGCACGTTCGCTCAAAGTTAACCAGGAACAAACCAATGTCCTCTCCAAGCTTAAACGGCCGCATCAGGTCAGTCATTTTGAACGATACCCGTTCTCCTGCACCGTGTGCCTGACTTCCATTACGAGCGCGTTCCATCTCTACCTCGAGACGCTTCATTTCCAAAGCGTGTTGACGGTCGCGCTCTTCTTTCTCTTTATCTTTTTGTTCTTAACGTTCGCGCTCGTCTTTCTCTTTTTGCTCTTTACGTTCGCGCTCGTCTTTCTCTTTTTGCTCTTTACGTTCGCGCTCGTCTTTCTCTTTTTGATCTTTACGTTCGCGCTCCTCTTTTTGCTCTTTACGTTCGCGCTCGTCTTTCTCTTTTTGCTCCCTCTCCTCAATGGTCTCAAGGCATTCCGACAGCTCGTCATCCTCAGCCTCCAACTCAAGAATAGCCCTTAGCAGTTCTGGTTTTCTGAGTTTGTCTGAGACATCCAGACCCAACTCTCTTGCAAGCTCCAGCAATTTCGGTTTGCGCAACGAATTCAAATCCATGGCTGCTCCGAATGCTGCTTTCTCTACTGCCTACTATTGTCTTGCCGCAAACTAACCCGGCAGCAACGACAACACAATTACCAGCTCTGTTTCTGACACTAACAAAAGCCTGGCAAAACTCAGAAGAAGAAAGTCCCGCACTCACCAAACCTCGCAGCCAACAATTCAGCGCAGTCGTTCCGCTGCAGGCAACCAGTCATCACACAGGGCTCGTTGCACTGCTCCCGGATGGTCGTTGTGCTGCTCAGCATACAGTTGACCGCATATCTTCGCTACTGGCCTCCGTTGTCGCGATCTCACCGCTGGCAACCAGTTGTTGCAAATGGGTTGCAAGCCCCAAGGGTAGCGTTGGCCTGGCGGCCTGGGGCACAGCTGGAAACATCCGAAGGTCCCGGCAAAGGATGAGTCGACTGGCAACTGAACAACTTGTTTATTCTGGCATCGCAAAAGAGCAGCCGGTCAGGGCGACCACGTTACTCGAAGGAAGAAATCGAAGTCTCTCTTTGGCGTCCGGGGCAGCTGCTTTTATACCCACGGAGTCGAGGGCAAGAAGGAACGGCTCGGGATGAGTCGCACTAGACGGCAACGCACGGACATGTTGAGACGTGAAGTGACGCGTCCGCCGGGCCGGCGCCGGTCAGACCTCCTCGCCTCCCAGTTGGGGAGCTCCTCTCCCTGGCTGCCGCGCTTTGACAAGCGTGGGCACCAACATGCACACACACGCACACACGACGACACGTGGCATTGAAACCTGCCTGGACGCGTTTGGCGGGAGGCGTTACGGCAGCATTGAACGGGCCCAAAACGACCGCCACTTTGAACGAAGCCCCGGCGTCCGTTGCATCCGCGCCGGCTATACCGCGCGTCGTAGGCGAAACGTAACAGCGCACAGTCTCTTATAATAACACACATTCTCTCCCGCAGTCACCATCTATGCACACAATCAATCCACACAGTCCGCATCACAGTCAACTCCAGATATCACCATCTACGCACAAATTCAGTCACAGTAGAACATTGGCCATTGTAGTGCCACAATCTATACGCACGTTCACTCACAGTATAACGTAGTCCACTCCGGAAGACACCATCTACGCACACATTCAATCACAGTAGGCCATAGTCCGTTCCTGTTGTCACCATTTAGAAACAAGATCCGTGTCCTGCAGAAATGTTAAAAGAAGGCGTGCAGTCTCCCTTCTGCATGTCTGGTTTCCACTCGGGTAGACAATGTCCTGAACTGTGCTGTGATGGGTTCCTGTCTTCTTGAAGGAAGCGAACATCACATGCCTTTCCGCGTTGTTCTCTGGGCAGTACATAATATAATGTTCGATATCCCCGCACACACCACATAGAGAGCAGAGCGGAGACGATGCTATGCCGGTCTTATGCACCCATGCAGGAGTGCGAGCAGAGGCCGTGCGAATTCGATGTAGAAGGGCCGCCTGAGATCTTCTCAGTACCTTCGTCACGCATGGCTTGTGGGGCGCACTCCACAGTACTGAAGTGATCGAGCACCGTTTTCCTGCAGAGACTTTTTCCATCTTGAGGTACTTTTTTTGATGGAATCCTTGAGAGAGCTTTATGGGCTTGACTGTCTGCCACCTCATTACCGTTGACTCCTATGTGAGAGGGCACCCATCGGAAATGTAGAGTAAAGCCTCTGCTGTGCAGATTCTGCACCAAGCGCAGAGAGCTTATAGACAAGGCGTCAGTAGGGAATCCGCGTTCTAACCTCTAAAGGGCAGATTTTGAATTAGTTAGGATGACAACAGGTTGAGCCGGACAAGACCCTAACTTCCGTAAAGCCGCCTCAATAGCAACACTTTAAGCCGTTGTGGACGATACGACAGCAGTACAGCGTACGGACCACTTACAGTCCAAAGAAGGGATGTAAAAAGCCGCTGTGCTAGCTTGTTTGACCTTGTCCACAGAACCATCCGTGAAAATTTGAAGATGGCAGGCATACTCTGTTTCCAAGTTTTCCAGTACAAGCGAATGCGTTGCTGCCAAAGGAGAGCTGCGCTTTGCACTCACATGGGGAATTGTGAACTTGCAGTCGAGGGTCGGAAAAGACCAGGGAGTTTCAACCGTTTCCTTTGCCTTCGGACATTAGTGCCTAAAGAACAAAGAGTATTGAGTGCCAAGTAAGCCTTCGACTCATATCTCTTCCAGAGCCGCTGGAGAAGGGATCGCCCGGCTACCGTCTCTCCTAGGCGGTCAAGATGCATTAGTAGTCTCTGAAAAGCGATAAGGCTAAGAGGTATCGATAGGGACTCATGAAGTACTGCCTTATTCGCAGCCGCCTGGGGAACTCCAATGGCTCTTCTTAGGCCCTTTCTGTGGACAACTTCGAGACGTTCAAGTTGTGATGCCGAGGGACAAATTAAAGGTAACTGATACATTATGCGACTGACCACCAGCGCTTCATGAAGTTTGACTATTGAAGAAGGATGGTTTCCCCATTGCTCACGTGCAATTCTACGGATCACATTGAGAAGAGAAGATATATTTGAAACAACCGCGTCTACAGCTTTTCGCCACTGTAGACGGGAGTCAATAATGACACCCAGGAAACGCGTGTGGTTGAATTGACGGATGCAAGAGTGACCGAGGTCTATCTTCAACCGCGCTTGACGTCTTCCTACACCTTGAAACAGAACAAAGCCGGATTTTTCCACTGACAGAGACAACCCCACACCTTGAAGGTAAGCTTGTGCCGAAAGTAGAGCCTGTCGAGCTATCAGGGCTAATCGCTTGTGTTGGTAGCCAGTAATCCAAATACAGATGTCGTCAGCATAAAGTGACATACGCACTAGCCTGCAACTTTTTTTAACGAATCGGGAAGGCCAGCCATTACGGCGTTAAAGAGCGTGGGGGAAAGAACACTTCCTTGAGGCACACCTCGTGATAGAACCCTTTCGGTGCTTAACGTACTCCATAACCGTACACGAACCGCGCGATCACTTATAAACTTGTAAATGAATCTTAACATATGGCACTGTATGCCCATGCCTTGCAAACTGTTTAGAATTGAGCTCTGAAGCACGCTGTCGTAAGCTTTCGCAACGTCAAGAAAAATGGCTAAGATGGAAAGGCCGAAAACTCTCTGGTGTTCGATGTGACTGACCAAGTCTAAGACGCTATCTTGGGCACTAAGACCTCGGCGGAATCCTGTCATACATGTTGGCAATGCCTTGCTGTCTTCAAGCTACCACGATAAGCGTTCATTTACCAGCTTCTCTATCAACTTAGCTACACAGGAGGTCAATGACACAGGGCGATACGAGGCAAGGTCTGTCATGTCTTTGCCAGGCTTCAGTACTGGAACTACATGTGCCACCTTCCATGACGGAGGAACATCGCCAGTCTCCCAAACTCGATTGATGAAGTCGAGGAGCTCCTTCCTGAGTTGCAAGGGCAGATTATTCAGGATTTTGTTGGTGATTCCGTCGGGACCTGGTGCACACCGGCGCCGCAGGCCACTGAGCGCAGTCTGAAGCTCACGAAGCGTGAACGGGACGGGACGTCCATGATTGACCTGGAGGAAGCAGGTGGTGTATATATATCTATTCCAGATTCAGCGCGTACGAGCGCGTCTGCAAATTCCTCTGCCAAGCACGCAATAGGTTTTTCCTTGCGTATTGCAAGAGCTTCAAAAGGCTTCGAAGGGCGAGATTCGCCAGCAAGGCTGCCAATAACTCGCCATATTCTCGTCATCGGTGAGAACGCAGTCAAACTAGCACAGAATGAGGAACATTGCGACCTGTACAGCTTGTTCGTGTGCCGTCTAATAGCAGAATTCAGCCTATTGCAGGTCGTCTTCAGTTGCCTGTCGTCCTTCTTCCGCACGAGTTGGCGCTCCGCCCTTCTTCTCGCTGCGCAAAGGTTCCTGAGTTTTAAATTCGGGGCCGGAAAATGATCAGGTAACTTGACCGCTGTAGTTGCTGCTAGCTTACTAAAAATCATTTTGTCAACAACGTCACCAGAAACACTTTCTAGGTGCTCTCTGTACTTGTCCCAGTTGACCACATTGCTAATTTTAGGACCATGCGTACGAAAGTCGGCAGCAAACACAAAAATCGGATAGTGATCACTTCCCATGCGGTCAGGCGCTGTTGACCAACTCACACGGACGTCAGGTGAATGCAGTGTAGGTCTCTAGCTGTCGCTGAGGCTGGAAGCCGGAAGAAAGTGAGGCTTCGGTCATTGGCAACACACAGGTCCAAACTGTCAATAACCTCTACGAGTTTGCGTCCACGGAAATCCGTGTTCCTGTCACCCCAAAAGGCATGACGGGCGTTGAAATTACCGCCGATTATTCTAGGAGCTAGGCAGTGGTCGCAGAGCTGCTGTAGAAACAAATCCAATGCTACCTTCTTCCGCGGAGACACGTACACGGATGCAATATAAAGGGTTCGAGAGCCGAGCTGTATTCTCACAGCCGCTACCTCAATGTCATCCGTGCAAAGATCGGCAACGCTTAGAGAAATATGTGGAATTTCCCTTCTTATGTAAAGCGCAGCCCTTCCTGCAGGAAATGACTTTATGCTGCAGTTTTTATAGCGACATATCCAGTCAAACATCTCCCGCTTGGCAGGCCAGCTTCTGACAGGGCCAATACTGGAACACAAGTCTCTTTCAAGAGTACTTTTAGTTCAGCTAACCGACTTAATATCCCAGCGCAGTTCCACTGCAATATAGTAAGTAAGTAAGTAACTTTATTTGCAGGAAGTAATACAATTAATCTCTGCGGGTGGCGTGAGGCTAAAGGCTCGGAAGCCTGACGAGGCCTTAGCCCCCAATTGTGTACAGCCTGCAGCAGCAGGATCACATTTTCTTTACATAAAACACTTACGCGGTTACAATAGCACAAACATATTTCCGCACGATCAAATACAACACGAGTACAGCAGTTAAACAATACAATAGAGCAATACAACACAAGTACACTTATGGGATTTTGTTAAGGAAAAAGGGTACAGATACATTCATGTACAGCCGAAAGTACCAGTTGTCAGAAATCAAGGAAATAAAAAAAGTATGTTAGTGAGAGTTTCTAATAATACCATCCGGTAGAATTGAGCCTTGTATTGTGTGGTGCAAAAACAGAATATCGGCTACAGACTACATGATAGCCATCTACAGAGGTTTATGGAATCTTGTAGTTTATTCACGGCTATAAAATATTTTTGAGGAGAACCATAATTCTTGATATGGTTCTTTTAAAAGCTCTGATTGGCTGGCTGAAGTCAGTATCAGATTCGTGTAGGTTAAGTATTTTGGCTACTTGGTAATCCATACCCTGTTTGCCATAGTTAGTTCTCAATTTTTAATCTTTCTTTTAGGGTTTTTAATTTCATATTTCGAGGAAGTATGGCAGATTTCTTCAGTATACAACGGTTTTTTGTTAATATATTGCATTAGCCTTAAATTGTGTACTTTTATACCTGGAAGGATGTTATGTTTAGAGAAAAGGGGTTGTGGGGCTACGTTTTTTATTGGGCCATTGTAGTTTTCAAGGATTCGAAGTACGCGCTTCTGCAGAATTAATATTCTCTCATAATTACCTTTGGTGGTAGTACCCCACACAAGCATGCCATACAACAATTTGGAATAAAACAACGTGTAATAAATAGATCTTTTCAACCATAAAGGTAAAATATAGGATATTTTGGTTAGGCATCCAACGGTACGCGCGAGTTCCGAAATGAGGTGATTGACATGAAAATTCCAAGACAAATGTTCGTGAAACCATACTCCAAGGAACTTATGCACCTGCACTTTTTCCAAGTAATGGTCTTCGAGCATTACCTGAATATCAGTTGGATTTTTGTAGATGGGTCTGAATACTATGTATTTAGTTTTTTGTGCACTGAGCCGTAATTTATTTTTCTTCAGCCATTGCGTCAATTCTACCAGATAGGCATTAATCTCCTCTCTTATCTCCTGAATTTTTCCACCTGTAAAAAATATGCTTGTGTCATCACCTAATAGCGTGATGTCAGGAGTGTGTTTTAGCTCAGTGATGTCATTAATATACAAGAGAAATAGAACTGGTCGCAGTATTGAGCCTTGTGGGACCCCTGCTTTTGTAAGTAATTTTTGGGGCCCCACTTTGTCCAACAATACGTACTGCTGCCTCAGTGTCAAGAAACTCCGGAAGAGATCGAAGCTAATACCCCAAACGCCATATCTGTGCAATTTCCTAAGCATGATATTGTGGTTTACCGAATAAAATGCTTTTCGCAAATCGAGAAATATACCTAAGGTATACAGCCTCCTATCAAGGTTATCAATTATTTGATTTTTAACTTTTACAAGTGCATCTACTGTTGTTTTATTTTTTGAAAACCATATTGGAATGGCGGGAGTATATTATATTTATTAAGGTATGCTATCAGGCGCTTATGGATGCACTTTTCATAAATTTTTGAAAATGTGGGCAAGTCGGAGATTGGACGATAATTTGAGATATCATTTATAGGACCACCTTTATGGACAGGAATTACATTGGCCACCTTCAGTTTCTGTGGAAAGATTCCAGTCAGAAACGATAAGTTTATTAAGAACGCAAGTATTGGACTAATAGTTGACGAGACTTCTTTTATTGGTGCTACCTTAATATCATCACATCCACTAGCAGCTTCGGTATTTAATCCTTTTATTAACATGTCGACTTCACCCGGGCTGACATCAAAAAGTACAAGAGAATTCGTTTGACGAGTTTCATCATAGGTACAGTAGTCTTCAACCTCGTCTGTTTCAGGTATTGCTGCATTCATAAAGTAGTTGTTTATGGCATCAGCTAGGGGCTGCCCCTCTAATATGATGTTATTAATTTTTATCTGTTGAATCGTGCTGCCAGCCTTGTTTTTTTCCTGTCAAGTAATTGACCTCTTTCCATATTTTTTTCGGGTCTCATTTTATTCTGGAGAATACTGACTCATAGTAATATTTTTTTTTGCTTTCTTTAGGTCGTCATTTAATTTGTTCCGAAAACTCTAAAACTCAAGAAATAAAGCATAATCTCTGCTCGCGAGAAATTTATGAAGCATTGCGTTCTTTTCTTTTATTCTTTGATGAAGCCCTACAGTGATCCAAGGCTTACGGATTTTTCATCTCCGCAATTTTGCCCTTAGCAACGGAAAAGCAGCCTTATAGTAGCATATAAAAATGTCTAGAAATAGGTCGTACACTTTATCTGCGTTTTCCTTCATATACACTGGAGACCAATCTGCTTGTTCGATCAGTGTTCGAAATTTCCTCATTGAGGATTCGCATATACTCCGATGCTCAAAATAACGATTTCTATCCTTAACTTTCTGAAATAGACGTCGGGTGCCAATGTATATCGGCTGATGATCACTTAGATCACTTGTCAGAACCCCTGCTGTATAGTCCGAATTATTAAGATTTGTTATTGCGACATCTATACCTGTGGAAGAGTTCAAAGTAATACGGGTAGGTCTGCAAATGGCATTTTCACAGCCATACGACATTATGAAATTTCTCAGGTCCCAGGCCGGTAAATCATCTTTGAGCAAGTCAATGTTCACGTCCCCATTAGAAAAAATGGTTTCTTTATGTAATTAAAATGCTCGAGTAATTCTAAACGTGAAAGGAAGTGCTACTTAAGTCCTGTTGGGGGTTTGTAAATGACAGCAAGAAGGAAAGAGTCTGTTTCAACAGCTAAACATTCGACATTTCAATTACTTGAAAAGAATAATGACACTGAAGATAAATAGCCACTCCCTCACCTCTGGCTCTGTTTGCCCGGTCAAGTCGAATTGGCGTATAGCTGTGGAATTGCGGAGACGGATCATTTACTGTAAGCCAGGTTTCGCTGAATAAGAGTGCGTCAAAGTTTATCTGGCAAGACTTCAGGTAGTCATCTAACTCCTCGTGTTTGTTTCTTATGCTCCGGTCATTTTGGTGTAGTACTACAAAGTGGGAATTCAAATCACGGATGTCTGTAGTCAGCGTATGTGGCTGCATTTCTTAAGCGGGTGGGACATGATCTGTATACACAACCTTTGGTCCGCCTGCTTACGAGATAAGGGCTACATCATCAACGCTCATGATTTTGATGACGTCAGATGTTTCATCTTTCCTGGCAAGGATCTTTCCAGTGCTCACCCAGACAGACTTCCATTTCGCAGCTTTTTTCTTCGCAATGGCAGCTCCAAGAAGCTGCTTGTTTTGTCGAGTCAAGTGTTCATTAACGTAGACTGTGCTCTCTGTTCCTTTGTGACCAAGCAAGGTGGTAACGATCTTTTTTTTAGCTCTCGTGAGCAAAGCGTTCCGCTTTGCGCGTGACACAAACCAGACAATAATGTTATGTTCATGTTCTCGCTTAGTATTCACCCTGTGGCAGATATCGATATCAGAATCGGCAACATCCTCGCCCATAATCTCCCCTATCCGTTTGACAACTTCAACCGAGTCAAGTTCTTCGGGTACACCCTTGATTTTTCATTTCATTCATTTTTATTTGTTCTTCACAACATGACGTACACATTGTGAAAGGGGCCAAGAAGAAAAGCCGTTCCTTTACGGCTTGAAAAGAAAATCTTGGTCCCCCCTGGCATTGACGGCAACGAAGCAACACAATCCAGAAACAATGTACAGAAAAAAATATACAGAAATATACAGAGACAAACAAAATTATAACTTGGCATTTTTATGAAAGGTATGGCGACAAGCTCATGGAACGGTCGGGAAATAAAGACATGCAGTCATAATGAAACAGTGGCTAAATATCTGTACAAGGTGTTTTGTTTATGAAATGTGTGGTGTGTATTAGGGACATGCAAATTAATAAAACAACGCCTTCAGGTTCCGGAAATTTAGTCCTAAAATATCTGTTCCCGCTTTAATATGTTCATTTAGTAATCGAGGCAGGTTATTCCTAAGACTCTGAAACCCATAGTTCGTACGGCATTTTGGCACTTTCCAACGGTCTGTTGTCCTCGTATTGTAGGCCGCGTTGCCTATTAATTCTAAGTTCGATATGTCCAAAAACAGCCTTTGATTTTCCTTGATGCTGAGTTTATATTCGCGTAGGAGTTTATAATGATACATTTTAGTTATTGGAATGACCTTAAGATTTCTGAAGATAAATTTACTTGAGTAAAACTTAGGCAAATTATTAATGATCCGTAAAACCTTTTTTTTGCATCCTTAAAAGACTACTAAGGTTTTTGTCGGTCGTTGTGCCCCAGACTAAATGAGAATAGTTCATGTAAGAAGAAAATAAGGCATAATAAATGGCTAGTTTTGCAGACATTGGAAAGACATAACGATTTCGACTGAGTATACCTGTTATGGAACATAATTTCTGTAAAATATGGTTTACGTGGTCATCCCATTGCAACGTCTTGGAAAAGAAAATGCCCAATACCTTTATTATTTCGACGACCTCAATCCTTGTACCTCTAAACAGAAGATCGTAATCGGTAGATAGCTGCTTACCCTTAGGGTTAAAAATTACTGCTTTTGTTTTTTTTTGTATTAATATTCAGTTGATTACTGTCTGTCCAAGCTTCCAACTTTTTTAAGGCTATGTTTCCTTTAACGAACGCGTCAGCACAAGAGGATGAAGGCACAAATATACTAGTGTCGTCTGCATATATAACAAACTTCAGGTCAGATGATATACATACTATATCATTAATGTATAAATTAAAGAGTAAGGGACCAAGAATACTTCCTTGAGGTACGCCTGCGACTATTGCTTTCTGATTAGATATTAAATGGCTTACTTGAACAAATTGTTATCTGTGAGAGAGATAGCTAATTAACATATTAAGTGCATGTCCTCTGATACCGTAGTGATGTAATTTATCAAAAAGAATAGAGTGATTAATGTTGTCAAAAGCCTGCGTAAAGTCAACAAAAATCCCCATAACGTAGTTTTTATCCTCGAAGTTTTGCAAACTGTATTCTTTTTGATCAAGAAGTGCCAGTTCTGTGGACCGATGTTTTTGGAAGCCATACTGCGATTTTGTGATTATATCATATTTGTGGCAGAAACGTGAAAGTTGTTTGAATAGGATTTTTTCCAGACCTTTAGAAAACACAGGCAATATTGATATGGGGCGGTAGTTCGAAACATCTCGGTTATCACCCTTTTTTTTTGTATAGCGGAATCACTCAAGCCACTTGCATTTTTGTTGGATAAACTGCAGTTGAAAGACAAAGATTATATATGTAGGTTAGTATGGGACTTATAACGTCAAGGACATATTTCACTGGACTAATTTGCACATCGTCAGCGTCGCAGCTACGCGAATTTTTCAAATTTGCAAACACAGAGCAAACTTCTTGAATGTCGGTTGGTTCTAAGAAAAAAGTATTGGTGTTAGCTGTACTTTGCATTGTGTTGTTTCCTGAAGGGCGTGCAGTCACATTCCTGTTTCTAAATAGTTTCCTCGTTGGTACTGTTCTAGTTCTTCGATTTTCCCCTCTAGCCTCTGATTTTCAGCGTTCAGGTTTTTGTTCTCTTCTCTTAGCGTTTGAATTTCAGCTCGGAGTGCTTTAATGTCCTTTCCTACCTCTTTCACCTCATCACAAGTGTCACTGCAATAAGTTATGCTCCTTTCAAGAGTTCTCAATTCTGCGCGCTCTTCTCTGCGGAAGTCTGCGATCATCGTAGTTAGCTTTCTTTTCCTCCTTGTTCATGACGCATGCACTAGGATTTTACCAACCCAATGGCACAATGGCAGCACACTTTCAAGTAGACGGCCGGCAGCGGAGCAAAAAAGACAAAACAGACACAACGTAATAGGTTAATCTCCTCACCTGCGAAGATTTGAGGCGCAATTTTAGGCGTGCAAGTCACTCTGCATGTCACTTAAATCAAGAAGAAATAAAATAAAACACTAGTCACTAAATTGCATAAACACAGCACGGACTTAAAACACAGGACTTCGGCAGGGAAACGGCAGTTCAAAATTGACTGTAAAATGTCAGGACACTGCTTGAAAGAAAGAACACGAACCTGCACAAATAAACGGCACTTTCCGGTGCATATGAGATCCACGAGGTTTAACCCCATCCATTTTAGTTCGCAAGGAAGTTTGCTGCGAAGGTGGTAATTAGGGACTCAAAAGAAAGCACCAGCTGCAGGAAGTTCTTAACGTTACGTTACCAGGCGCCATCGCTGGAACATGTGAACGCAGGGCCCCAAACAAATCATGAAGAAGGATAGACATACCTTGATTTTTGAGCTCCTTATTTTGCGCAATGCACTCACAACATCGACAAAAGATGCCGACGGGGACACACTCTTGGCCGCAGTAGCTGGCTTTTTTGTCACCTGTGCATATGAGGGTCCCCCTTGCCGTGGAGCCTGGATGTCATCCGGCCGCTCAGGAACATGGACACTTTTTGCAGGAGGTCGAACAGCCGACCCGCGCGCACTGGGCCTTGGCGTCTTGCTGGACTCAGGTCTCTTAGGGACATTGTTGGGCAACGCAACAATATCAGACTCCAACACTGGGAACTCGTCTAATCCTGGGACAGGCGTTTCAGTCGGTGGGGTTTTTGGACCAGCAATAAAGGATATCCGACGGTGCAGAGCGCTCACACGGAAGGGGCAGCCTCCGAAACTCGCCGGATGATCGCCACCGCAATTGGCGCAAGCCAAATCTGCTTTGCAGGTTTTAAAGTCGTGGTCGCCTTCGCACAGCTTACAGCGTCGATCATTTGTGCAAACTTTGGCCACGTGCCCAAACCGTTGGCATCTAAAACACCGTGAAGGAGCTTCAGTGAAAGCTACAACTGCGTGTTTTATGAATCCCAGATCAATTTTTGCGGGGCGCCCTGAGTTGGGAGCAAATGTCAACACGATAGAGTAGGTAGGTTTCGCAGCCCATTCTTTTCCTGGAGACTCCACACGACGCACAAGTCGTTTCACGTGCAGTACACCTTGTGGTTTCAGATAATCAAGTAGGCCGCGTTCTGAATACCACTTTGTTACACCCGTAATAACGCAGGTGTTCTTCATGTAGGAATGGGGCAACCGCACGTTAACATTGATGCCAAAAATCTGAGAGCTCTGCAGGAGCTTGCCAACCTGCTCTTCCGTCGAGACATCCAGCTGAAGAGCCCCGTGCATGGTGAACCGACTTCGAATCGGAGCTGATCCCAGCAGTGATTGAATGGCCGCGAAAAGTAAGATGGGATTCTTCTCTCTTAAATCAACCGCCTTTTCTGTGGGCTCAACCACTACCGGAATCCCTACCGTTCGTTGCTTGCGATGGCTCACCAACTTGAAGCACTCGTGGTCCATGTCAGCCATATCGGCCACTGACTCGTCACCGTCCACGATCGTTGACTCAGCCTCACTAAGCGATGAGGTCTCGCTGGACGGGTAGTCGTGTCCATGTTCTGGTCGCTCCACAGATTGGGAAGCCATGGCCGCTTCTTCCGAGCCAGCCTCCTTTGAATGGCGTGGTCCCTTTAGGCGTGCCGGCGCCGGAGCAGCCGTACTTTTCCCGTAGGGACAGTACCGCCTTGAAGATGCTGCCGACCTCGAATATTCAAATAAAACTAAGTAAATTAGGGAAAATTAGGTAAATAAACAGAGCTGAGGCGACAGGCGATCGAAGAACGTCTTCGCCTTCGTCTTCCTCCCGCACCGGTAAGAGTATAAGCTCTTCTTAGCTCGTTCCTTAGTTTCGCGCCATCGGCTCCATCCGCACCACAGACCTTGGCATCGCACCGGTAAGAGTATTAGCTCTTCTAAGCTCGTTTCTCAGTTTCGCGCCACCGGCTTCGTCCGCAGCACAGACCTTGGCATCGGGCCAGTAACCGCACAGCGTGTTTATGTTTTGACGGGACTGCCGGTGGCGGTGGCTCAATTGGTGAAAATGACAGCGCGCCATGGTGCTGCTCCGGCCGGCTGCACCAGTGTATGTATGATAAGAAGGCCGACAAGACTGCGCGAACGGGGCAGGAGGTGACGCGTGTTGGAGTACCCTCTTCGCCATAAGCAACCAGGATGCATGGTTTCATTGTCTCTGGTATAAAGGAGACCTTAGGGCTTCCCAGAAGATCAAAGAGTCTTGAGAGGTGAGGACAAGGGTTCTGCTTACCCTAGAGAGATTTGAAACTTGAGGGGTGGCATATGTGCTGCTGTTACAATCCAGCAGAAAACCATGCAGCCGGGTTACTTTCGGCAGACAGTATGTGCACTCGAGCATCGGAGAGGAGCCTAGTAGTTTAGACCAGAGCACTATCAAAATTGTTTGCTCTCACACTGCAATATTAAACATTGGCATTACTCACTCGTAACCATCCTGCTAGCTTTTTTTAACTGTGTCAACTGTTATCGACGTCATCATAGACCCCAAGAATGTAGAAGTGCAGATTAATCTGAGAACAAGCATAAGCAGGTAAATCAGTCAAAAAAATAGAATATCTAAAATGATACAGTATATTTGTAGCGTACAACCTCACAAATTTTTACAAATGTCATGTATTGCATCTCTAAATGTAAGGTGTCAAGTGTTTCTTTCGGCTACGGAGCTTGCTTATTCATTTAAGTTAATGGTCTCTATTATCAAATAACAAGTTTAGATGCAGTACTTGCTTGAATCAGTTGGAATTATTTAAAAATTGGCGTCCTCTGCAGCGACAAAGAAATAAATCACGCATCACAGTCAGTTGATCCATCTCGCTTCCTCTGGGTAACCGACCACTCTGAAGTGGAAGTGACGGTGAATTTCTTTTCGGGTAACTTCTTTTAGGGTAGATGCGCATCAAGAGTCATTGCTGAAGACGCTGCTTGTTTGGCTTTTTGTCGCAGCAGATGATGCGAATTTTCAATTGTTCCCGAGTGAATCAGTCAAGTAACATGCTATTAGAGAAAAAAAGATCATTAAATGTCACGTCATGCGCTAAACTACACCACGAATAAGCAAGGACTATAGCAGAAAGAAGCTTTTAAAGCCCCAACTCGATGGACATTGCCGAGGCGTACACGTGAAGCGCCTACGTGCACGAGCGTCTGGAAAACCAGTCTCCGCATGCGCGAGGCGCGAGCGGGGCACGAGCAGGGCGCAGATATTTGACAGTGTCAGATATTTGCGCTGCCCGCGCGCGCACGCGCCGGATGGGGCTCGCCAGTTTCTGACCGACGTGCACCAATAAGAGCGCAGCCCTCGCAACATCCGGTACAGCCTTCCGAGCTGTTTCTTTCTTCTTTCTTGATTGACCTGTGGCTGCGGCGATGGCCCAGAATCAAATAATAGATAACGAACTACTCATCGCTGCTGACGAGAGGCGGCGCTCGCTGTGGCTGGCACGTTTCGACCGGCTTCAGCCTATGCACTCTAGCAACGACATGGCAGCGCTAGTATTCCTGTATATTAGAGGAACACTAGGAAGCGCGAGCGATGCGCGAGTACCAACGCGCGCCAGCAACTGGCCATGAAGATACGCGCCGCTTTCGACGTCCGTCGCGGCGCGGTGCTGGGCGCGTAGGCGCTTCGCGTGTACGCCTCGAGGGTGTCCACCGAGGTGGGGCTTAACACGATGAATTTAGCGATGCAACACGTGTTAATATTTCAAAAATTGGGATGGTGTACATGCTAGAACGCGTTTGTCATGAATTATAGCAATTGCGTATCTCATAAAACTATTTCCATAAGCCGTGCTGTTCAGAAAAGAACGACGTTTTCTGTTTCATCTGAGAAGTGACAATGCGCAAGAGGAACACTGCCTGAACATTAAGAAAATGTGGCGCCAGCTTTCTAGCGCACCTTTTTTTAATGGTGCGCGTCAGTCGGGGTGGTGGTGGTGAAAAACATCATAGAGTAGAGCAAGCCTTAATTGTTACATCCTAGTGCACCACGTTACGGAAGGAGCCCATGTTTTGCGTTTGCATGCTAGTGCGTGTGTGTGTTTGTTTTTTTGTCTTTGTCGGCGCCGTGGCTGTATCGTCGTGTTTTATTTTATTTCTATTTTGATATACTGCCAATCCCAACCGGGGTTTTTATAGGAGTGGCTGCACAAAAAAGAACAGAAATACAAATTACAGCTCAAACATTTATAGAATGGTAAGCAGTTACGCAATGAAAAGGATGGGTCTCGTTGAACCAAAGACAAGAACAAAGAAATTTGAGGTCACCAGGTACACAGTGCTAAGTATTTATTGCCAACATTTTAAGAAAAATATCATCAATTTTGAGGCAATATACTCAGCTCCTCAAGCTCCAGAAAATTGAGGAGTCTCGCCTGCATTACGACTGAAGCGTCAAGTGCATCCCATTCACACGCTGCTCGCCAAAAAAAGGACAAGTCAAAGTGTTACTGCAACAACAAAAAAATTTCAAGCATCAGGAGGTGTTTGTGGCGGGTGATTCTAGAGTGTCTTATAGTGACAAAGTCTTCGGAGTTAATCCTAAAGGATTTGTGCAGAAGGAATTATAAAAATTTCAAGGGGCGCAGTTTCGATCATCGGATAAATAAAGGGTGAAGTGGAAAAACAGCGCAATCAAAGACGAGACACAAGAGAAGCACAAAACACCAGCGCTGACTAAAAACCAAATGGTTTATTGCTACAGGTGAGGCAGCATATAAATGAAATGGCACGAGTAACAACACAAAATAAGCATGAGAGAAAGATACCGCACAACCACACAACTTGACTAAAAAAAGGGGCACGTCACTGATTAAGATACGCAAGTTCCTTTGATAGTAGATTTATCGATGGGCTGCTGATACAGGTGTTACCGAGCTTTCTGATATGGCAAGCCTCCGAAATGAGCCTTGTGGTCTCATCTTTATAACGGGCGATGATAGTGGTCCTATTGAGGTGCGCTTCGCAATCATCACACTCAGCACAGTCCACAGCAAGATGGTTTGTGCGAGACTTGTTCTCTATATCTTTTGCATGTTCACGCAGTCTATCATTGATGCATCGTCCCGCCTCACCGATGTAGAAACTGCCCCAAGAGGTCGGGATCTTGTAAATGACACCAACACGACACTGAACGAACTTCCGCTTATGCTTCTTCTGGCAGCCTTTTCTGCTTCCATCCTCATTAACACGCTTGCACAATCCGCTAAGTTTATTCCTGGCTGAAAAAACCAGCCTAATGCCTCCTTTGCTCACTATCTTCTTTAGATTGTGCGAAACTTTGTGCACATACGGGATGCACACTGTTCTTTTTCTTTCTGCCAGACCCGCATCGGTGCCCTTGATCTTTCGCAGACTACATTCTGCAAGCAGGGACTCAGCAACATTTGACACCATCTTCGTGGGGTATCCTGCTGCAGATAGCCTGTTCACCTGTGCGTGGAAACTGCCTTTTGTCTGATGCAGACATGATCTTTGCAGTGCGGCTCTTAGGCATGCCTTAGCGATACCGCGCTTAACAATCTTCGAGTGAGCTGACCGGAAAGGGAGAAGGCTCTTCCTGGACCGCGGCGAGTATGCCCAACAAATATGGTTGTTAGAAATTGTCAGTTCCTTGTCTAAAAACCTGAGCCTATTATTAGAGGGGAGCTCTGAAGTCAATTGGAGGTCATTAAGTTCATAACAGAACACGTCAAAAATCTCTGCAACCATTTGCTGTGCGTCATTAGTGCGATATAAAATTAGAAAGTCATCAACATATCGAATTATCTTAACAATGGGCGCGTCATCCAGCTTAGTTCGAAGACGCCTGTCATAACTTGCTAGAAGTAAATCGCTTAGTACAGGAGCGATGCTCGGGCCAATGCAGACTCCTTTTTTTTGGATAATAAACTTGCTTTCTATAGTGACAAAGGTTGATCTCATGTAAAAACTTAGCAATTCTAAAACCCTGCTAACGTCCATTCCACATGCGTTTTGGAATTTTGTTACGCCAAAGCGGTCGATGCAAAGGCTGACTTCCGCGGTCCCGAGACTGTTTCAGACTTCCTTCGGGAAGAGTGCCCACAACATGTAAGCGCTTTCTCGATTGACGTGAAGGACCTTTACTATTCCTTGCTTCAGCGCTCTGTGACCGCGGAAGTCAGCCTTTGCATCGACCGCTTTGGCGTAACAAATTTCCAAAACGCATGTGGAATGGACGTTAGCAGGTTTTTTAGAATTGCTAAGTTTTTACATGAGATCAACCTTTGTCACTATAGACAGCAAGTTTTTTATCCAAAAACAAGGAGTCTGCATTGGCCCGAGCATCGCTCCTGTACTAAGCGATTTACTTCTAGCAAGTTATGACAGGCGTCTTCGAACTAAGCTCGATGACGCGCCCATTGTTAAGATAATTCGATATGTTGATGACTTTCTAATTTTATATCGCACTAATGACACACAGCAAATGGTTGCAGAGATTTTTGACGTGTTCTGTTATGAACTTAATGACCTCCAATTGACTTCAGAGCTCCCCTCTAATAATAGGCTCAGGTTTTTAGACAAGGAACTGACAATTTCTAACAACCATATTTGTTGGGCATACTCGCCGCGGTCCAGGAAGAGCCTTCTCCCTTTCCGGTCAGCTCACTCGAAGATTGTTAAGCGCGGTATTGCTAAGGCATGCCTAAGAGCCGCACTGCAAAGATCATGTCTGCATCAGACAAAAGGCAGTTTCCACGCAGAGGCGAACAGGCAATCTGTAGCAGGATACCCCACGAAGATGGTGTCAAATGTTGCTGAGTCCCTGCTTGCAGGATGTAGTCTGCGAAAGATCAAGGGCACCGATGCGGGTCTGGCAGAAAGAAAAAGAACTGTGTGCATCCCGTATGTGCACAAAGGTTCGCACAATCTAAAGAAGATAGTGAGCAAAGGAGGCATTAGGCTGGTTTTTTCAGCCAGGAATAAACTTAGCGGTTTGTGCAAGCGTGTTAATGAGGATAGAAGCAGAAAAGGCTGCCAGAAGAAGCATAAGCGGAAGTTCGTTCAGTGTCGTGTTGGTGTCGTTTACAAGATCCCGACCTCTGGGGGCAGTCTCTACATCGGTGAGACGGGACGATGCATCAATGATAGACTGCGTGAACATGCAAAAGATATAGAGAACAAGTCTCGCAGAAACCATCTTGCTGTGCACTGTGCTGAGTGTGATGATTGCGAAGCGCACCTCAATAGGACCACTATTATCGCCCGTTATAAAGATGAGACCACAAGGCTCATTTCGGAGGCTTGCCATATCAGAAAGCTCGGTAACACCTGTATCAGCAGGCCATCGATAAATCTACTATCAAAGGAGCTTGCGTATCTTAATCAGTGACGTGCCCCTTTTTTTCGTCAATTTGTGTGGTTGTGCGGTATCTTTCTCTCATGCTTATTTTGTGTTGTTACTCGTGCCATTTCATTTATACGCTGCCTCACCTGTAGCAATAAACCATTTGGTTGTTAGTCAGCGCTGGTGTTTTGTGCTTCTCTTGTGTCTCGTCTTTGATTGCGCTGTTTTTCCAATTCGTAAAACATGTACCAACCAGCCCGTATTTGCCCTCTTCTGGAAAAGGTGAAGCACTGCGCGGTGCAAAAGTTCAGTAGGTCAACTGACAGCAGAGCAAAGAGACAAGTCGCCGCCGCTGCTGAGGACGGTACTGCTCAGTGGGCTTGGCGGTGTAAAGAGACGTCATCGAGGAGCGGAGTATTCCACGAACCGGGAGGGGACATCCTTTACTAATGCCCCCTCCGTAAGCGCTGCCGCACGCGGGAAGCAACGTGTCGTCCGCCTTGCGCCATTTTGTCCCTACACGACGGCACCACCCCCGGATGCGGATATTGTCCTTTGCGGCGTTCCTTGATGGCTTATCGTCAACAAGTCGGTTCCCGCGACAGCTTCACAGGTGGCAATGACCGCTCATTAGGGCACGTCATTCTGAAATGAGGCGCGCAGAGGGTGGAGGACGGGAGACGCGTTTTGTCGGACAAGCTGTGTTCGCCCGCTGACTGTGCATGCGAGGGACCCTGAGGTTTCTGAGTGGTGACAGTTTAATAGGTCTGCCTCGGGGACGGGTTCTCGGCCAAAGTATGTTTGTATTTTGTGGGTTTGTAAATATAGCGAAGCGTGGGAATATGAGGGTGTTCGCTAAGCTAGTGGAGAGTGAAATGACCTGAGTAAGACTTATCATCTTTCACATATATTTGATTGCTGTATCGTCCTTTCCCCAAGCTTTGATTGAATGAGCGTTCGGGAGATTACCAAATTCGTTGTCCCTACACAGGGTGGCGACATAAGGATTAAAAGAGGCTGTTTCGGAGATACCGAGTGATAGTTTCGTCCGTTCTTTCTGGAAGGCGGTCAAATGTACATATTTCTCACCTTGTTGTTCTGTTCGATTTTCTTTTAATTGTAAATATACAGTTAGGCTCCCCCGAAGTTGCCTTCGAGTATTGCGATCGAGCAAGTTCGAACTTGGAATACGTTCGGCGTTATATTACCATCACCAACATTTTTCCTCCCTGAGCAACATTAAGAGAGAGGGGAGGGAGATAAGAATGGGTGCTTCAAGAACGACGCTCCCTTGAGAACACAGATGAAGACTATCTGTTGAATGCATGGCAGCATTTTGAATGCGGAAGTTATCACTGCACAGTGAAGTATGGTTATTGCCACAATAAATCTCTGTCGAACACCAAAACATTCTTGGTTCAGAGTTCAAATGGGGAGGCAGACCGTGAGCGAAAAATGCGTCTTTGCAAGTCTGAATACGGCAACGGTATGCTTTGAAGCATTCAATAAATAATCAAATATATTTAGGCACTTCTTCGAAAAACCTCTGACGCGGCTTCGGCTGCGCGTGGGGCAAAAGGCCTACTAGTTTATCTCAGGGGCACGGGTTTGATAGGCACGCTTTGATGATCCTGTGTGTTTGTGAGTGCGCGAGTGTCGTGTACACTTTATTTCACCTTTACTTTCTTTTCCTTTCCTTTTCCCTTTTTTTCACCCTCACCTGAGGAGCATGCCCGGTCAACCACCAGGCACACCTCTCCTAAAACCATTAAAATTATCTCTCGCTCTTTCTACGAACCACGCGCTGCTTAATTGCTTAAAATTATGCAATGCATTACCTTGGGTACTAGGATCCCAATATCCTTCTTAGGCACAGAATATTATATTCTAAGTGATATCAGCGCAGTCGAAATTAATCCACGGCTCTCCACTAAAGCATCCCTCATAGCTGTGTCGCTTCAAAGCGTTAAAAACACGACTGACAGCTTCTTGCTTCAAATGCAGGCGGTCTAAAAAAGATGTTGGACGTTGCGGGAGAGAGAGACTGAATTCAGCGGAGCGTGTAGGTATTCACCCAATAGAGGTGTTTATGAGGAGAGAGTAGATACGTCCATTGAGTCGAAAGGTCTCAAGGTGCGTAGAGTAGTGGCTCGAAAGGAGGTACAACATATCTCGGCTGCGAGCCTCCGCTCGGCTGTTGTAATCGCGAGTTAGGTTGTCAGCTTTGACGTTTCCGTCAAGGCCTTCGTCTCCGAGGGCCCAGGTGATGACGTGATCTTCTTGATGGAGGGTGCCGCTCAAAATGCGGAAGGCAAGCATGAAAAAAACGGCAAGATTAAAAAATGGCTGTCTAATTGTGGTAAAATTCTGGAGGCCACAGATGGTAGCGACGCCTGCCGTCAAAAACACAAACTGTTCCCAAGTTACAAACTTTGATATTATTGACAGGCGCGACACCGCTCGTAACAAAAATGCACAGATTTAAGTATAAGAGATAAAATAAGAGGTAAAAGACGCGAAAAATATGAAACATTGTTTAGAAGATAATTCCGACAAGTGGCGACAGCCTGTACTGTCCGCTTCCAAGATAGCGCCGCCATTCGAAAGCCCCTGCAATGTCACTCCTGGGTTTAGTAACTTAATGAAGCGGAGTTGAAAAGAGAGAGAGTTTCCGATCCTATTCATCGCCATGACCAAAGCGCTGTGGTGGCGACGGCGCCAGCGAAGTTCGGGTGTCCGTCCTTCACAACGACCGCTAATGTTACCCTGCGTGTCAAAAGTTTCTCCAGTCTGCTTTTTTACTATCTTCTGCGCATATCCTTGAAGCAGCGCAGGTAATCGCCCAGTATTGAAAATGGGTGGCTTCACTCTGCTCCTTTGTAGGAACGGTCTTTGCCAATATATATTTGCAGTATTGGGCCGATTAGCTGTGCGGCTGGGGGGAGCACAGGGACGTCTCGAGCGATTTCATAACTGAGAGCGTGCCGAGTTTATATTTCTCCATCCGCACTCTACGACGGGTTGGCGGTAGCTACGGCTTGCTGGGGTCTAGTCCAGTTATAGAGCTTGTTGTCGAAATACCATTTTCATAGCAATACAAGGCCAAAAGCGGCTTCCGCGGCTATTGGAAAAGTGGTCTTTGTTTCAAACTAACACGAGAGAGCCACCAGGATAAAAGCCCACTTCAGCAAAGAACTTAACACAAGTTTAGTTTTTAAAATTCCGCCCTCCTGATGCCTCATTTAGGCCTGGGTTAATTGCATAGCAATATGGCTTCCTTATATTCTAAGGTATTAACATACATACACGGCTACAATTACATAGTTCAAGTTCAATTTATTCAGCTCCACGCATGGTGCTGAGACCGTGGCAAAAAGTCAGAATCGTTTGCTTGAGGGAAACTGTGCCTCTGTTACAGGCATCAATGTTGGCGGCAGCGGCGGCGCGTTTTGTGACTCTCAGCAAAAGTGCAGTAGTCCAAAAAATGACTAAGAAACGGAAATTTAAAAAAATAGGGAATAATGAAAGAATGCGACAAATTGTACCTATACAGACCACAGACATTTATCTTTGAAACGCCTGTTTTCTAAAAGAGACTATTAGGTTGCATATAAAGTAATTTGCGAAAGAACGAAAATACAAGAAAAACTGTGGTGACAAAAAGCATACAACATACAAAAAGTAGATAACATGTCATTGCCAGTGTACTCAGAGTATGGTTCTCACGGTCCGCGCTTTTTTTTTTCATGCTACTGATTATCTTCTCTGTGTGCCTGCGGGAAATCTATTGCTTTTTTGTCCTTCTTAAGTTTAGTTTGCATTTTATTTATTACTTGCATTTCTTCAGCTCACCACATATCACTTGCTGACGGAAATTCTTTGTATTCATTGTAATGGTGACGTGCTCTGCATCTTAACTCTTGCGATAGTCGGCGCTAAACATGGGTTGATTTGCCATATACGTACATGAGCAGTGCGCACTGCCTTTTACGTGCATACCGCATATACTCGTGTATAAGTCCCACTTTTTTCATCAAATTTTCTGTTGCGCGGGTTATACACGATGCAGGCCGATAGACACATTATAACACACAGTACTGCCACTGCAACTACTGTGTCAGATAATTAAAAAGCTGGCGATAGATACTAACATATTCTTTCATCATATATTGCCGCTTTCGGGCTAATCGCCATCGGATAAGCTCAGCTCATCGGCACTCATCGCTGTCGGACGATTTCTCCTCATTGGCGTGCTCCCAAAGCTGGTCGCCCTCTGTGCCGTCCATGAAGTTAGACATCCCCGTGACTCAAACTCTTTGAGATGGTGCCCGCTTACAACGAATGCCACGCGTGCAGATTCCAAATGCACACTTTCCAGAAAGCCGCTCGCTTTAGCCACCTTGTCGGAGTTGTACTGTGGTTTGCCGCGGCCATCCACTCGGTGTAGCACCACCGAAATTCCATCTTGAATGGCCGGTTAACGCAAACATCGAGCGGCCGCAGCACGCTTCTCAGGCCACCAGGAATTGCAGCCAAGTCCGTTCGGCAGTCTGCAAGACAAGTATTCACTAGGTCTGTTATATGCCCTGTAATGCTGTCGAGCACAGCAAGGGCTATGTGGCATAGTAGGCCTCCTGGTCGGTTCTGCCACACTGTTTTCAGCCAGTCTGTGACCAGTTTGTCGGACATCCAACCCTTTCCTTGCACCCGGACTACGATACCCTGGTGGAACTTCTCTCTTGGCAGAGTGTTTCTCTTAAAGACAACGCAGGGGGGAAGCTTCCTTCCATCAGCGGCGATGAAAAGCATCACTGTTCACCTTTGCCGTTGGGCGTCAGCAGTGCGCACAAAGCCACTTTTTGCCTTTTGGCTTCCAATGCGCAATTTTGAGGGGCACCGAGCCAGACATGGGTCTGATGAGCATTGTCTGTCTGTGGGAGGTTGTACTCATGCTCACTCCGAAGTGCGCTGGCAAAGTGATGAAACTTAATTATTTTGTCCTCAAATTCGGCTGGCAGCTTCTGGAACACTGTCGTTCGACGGTGGATGGAGAGTTGGTGCCCTTTAATAAAACGTTGAAGCCATTCTCGACAGGTTTTGAAGTCCTCAAGTCTAATGTTCATGTGCTGAGCTTGAGCGATAGCGATTGCTTTCATGCGCATTGTTTCCGTAGACACCACGAACCCTTTCCTCCTGGTAGTGCGAACCTACTCGATGAGGTCATCATCCAGTTTTGGGAACTTTCTCTGTTTCCCAATGAAAGCCTTCCGGATTCGGGTAGTCTCGGAGAGGTCGCGCATTTGCCTAGACCAGCAGCGAACACACTTTTCGTCTATGTCAAACTTGCGCCTGGCCTCCCGTTTACCGTGTTCCTCAGTGTATTTGGCCACTTAAAGTTTGAAGCCTGCAGTGCAGGACCGCCTGCGCTCGCTCATCGCTTTTTTGTTCTCGTTCAAAAACACGCAGCATGCCACACGACGGAGCACGCAATACAACAAGCGGCACCGGATAGCAAAGACCAAATGGCGCTGGACAAGACACCGTGAAAACCTAAAACAGAAAGCCAAGGGAACGTCGGGTTGAGCAACGATGATGATAGCGGTGTGGGAAAAAATAAATGGCACCAACTTGTAGCGCTTCCTGGGAATAGGCGCGACTTTGATCTGTTATTTTTTTATTTTTGCGGCCGCAAGCGGTGACTGCGGGCTGTACAGATGGGCGGCTTATACACGAGTATATGCGGTATATCACCGTGCGTGCATAAACAAGGGCTTCTCCGAGGCTGCATCCCACTTAGTGAAGCAGATTTCTGATGTCTCATTTCATTCTTTCAAGCAGAAAAGTTTGGTTACTCTACTTGATGGCATGTGGTAAAACAAAAAAAAAATACTTCGAGGACACAAGCATTCGTCCGTTTTATAAGCGCATGTTCCCTAGAACAATCACCTGTCGGTTGCCTTGAAAATGATAGAGTGCTGGGCTGAAATTTGTTTCAGGGCACCAGAGGACCAGGAGCATATTTGAGGGGGGGGGGGGGGGAGGGGGTGAGAGTAAGGAAAGGTGGAGGTGCAGCAGCCTTCACTGTGTGATGAGTACGTTCAAATATATATTAAGGTTCAACTACCGACGACGCATGTCCATGGCGACCGTAACTGATGTCCTATTAGGCTTCGTGCTGGGGACCAATGCGGACTCACTCTTCAGAGCAAAAATCGCTTCGCCTCGAAAAACTCACGCAGAGGCCAAAATGAAAGAAAATGAATGCCTGACGCACCATTCGTTTTTCGTTAGCACGACGCATAGCGAGCGAAGGAGCGCAAAATTTGTCCTGAAGCCAAAGGCTCTTGTTTCGACAAGCGCCACCGTGTAGTCAGCCGTGAAAACCGCAGCCCGTTATAGGCAGAGGCCCCGCCGCGGTGGCTCAGTGGTTAGGGCGCTCGACTACTGATCCGGAGTTCCCGGGTTCGAACCCGACCGCGGCGGCTGCGTTTTTATGGAGGAAAAACGCGAAGGCGCCCGTGTGTTGTGCGATGTCAGTGCACGTTAAAGATCCCCAGGTGGTCGAAATTATTCCGGAGCCCTCCACTACGGCACCTATTCTTCCTTTCTTCTTTCACTCCCTCCTTTATCCCTTCCCTTACGGCGCGGTTCAGGTGTCCAACGATATATGAGACAGGTACTGCGCCATTTCCTTTCCCCAAAAAATCAATTATTATTATATTATTATTATTATTATTATTATTATTATTATTATTATTATTATTATTATTATTATTATTATTATTATTATTATTATTATTATAGGCAGAGTGAAATCTGACACCGGATTCGTTTTCCCTACGAAATAAGTCCACTCCGCGAGTACATTTTTTTTTTTCTGCGAGCGGGCCCTGCTTTATGAACGGATGCAATGCTTTCCTAAAGAAGGCTTTCGCAGAGAAGAAACCCTTTTGATAGTAACCACCCAGGCCCTGAAACGCAACCTCAAGGTTAGACTAACATGGCAGTGTGGGCGAGTTGACGCGGCATGATTTCAAAATAGCAGCGTGAGCCAAGATAACGACTTTAGTGAAACAGGAGGTCAGATTTTATTTCTAAACCGCATTTTTCGGAACTGGCAACTGCGGGCAACAGCGCTGACTACCGCTAGCGTTGAGGCCTCCGATATGATCCAGTGTTGTTCACGACATTCTCCTGCCGCGAGACAAGCGGAAAAATATCTGAAATACTGCTCCAATGAAACTGTCCCGTCGGCTCTGTGAGCCCTTGAATGAATAATAAGGGACCGGTTTGTGCTGTGCTTTTTGCAGTTCCATTAATAAATGCGTTTCACGAGCGTACAGTTGACCTGACACAGCGACTTGCTTGGTCAGGCAAGATGTTATATTGAAATTGAATAAACACCGTGAAATCGTAGCGCCCTTGAAAGAGGAAGAGGCACACACCACCACATGAATCAACCGCTTGCAATTCTCAATCATTGTGCAAAACAAAATATTTCCGAGCAAAACAAAACTAGAAAGAACTTTTCATTCTTTGTCTCAGATTACATGCCAGGACCTTTGCTCAAATCGACTTCGTTAGATCAATTCATATATGGAACTGCAATACACACTTAATAATAATATATCTGTAGGAAAAAAATTAGATTTTTCTTCCTTCCTCACTCTTCTTCACCAAAGGACACAATGAAGGGTTATGCCACTTCAAGCTAAACTGATAGGTTAGCGTATATGATAGCAAATATGACATTTCAACCCGAAAAGTGCGTGGATAATCTAGAAAATTGTGCAGAAGCGAAGTATACGCGATGCCGCCTGGCGTGGATTCATATCACTGCGGCTGGCGACGTATTTATAAGCTGTCACCTGGAACGCTATTCCGCCGCCCGCGAGCAATTACCGCCATAATACGAGGAAAGCAGGGCGGCGAGTTTAGCCAATAATGCTAAAAGCCTCATAATTAAAATAACGCATACAAACCACAGAGAGAAAGGACAGGCGCAAAACGGGCGCTGAATATTTCGTTCCGAATTATGTGCACTCGGGCTGCGTGTGGACGTTGCAGGCAGCCACGGTGTCTACCATGTACGCAGAAAGTTCCGAACCACGCATGCTCTCAACGCTATTCGCGATCTGCTAGGCGACCGGAGAAGTCGTTCCGCTATTCCTTCAGCTGTCGAAGCGGTAAGTTTCAGGCGTTCTGAAATTGTAAAGCATCTGCTTTTTTTTTAGTACGCGCATGCATGCATCTCACCAACGTGTGAATCGTAATGCGAGCACGTGTTCTTTCATATTTCCTGCGTGCTGCAGAGACGGATATGCTTTGAGATCTGCTAAAAAGTACCTGAGACGTACGACTTCATTCATTGCCACCTCTCATTTCATTAAATGAAGAAAACAAGTTTCGAAGCGTGAGGAATCATGAATGCAGTACATGAGGTGTTCATGCAAGGTAGGATTTTCGCGCCTCTCTTTCGAGTGCTCCTTCGGTGCTGCTAAGCTGTAATTTACAGTTTCGTTATGCAGCTAAATTGGTATTAACGATACACGCGCTTCCGCGAAAAAAAAACGTTCAGCCAGCTGATGCGTTTTCGTCAAGATTATGCGTGTATTCTCTGCCTGTTACAGCTTCAGTCGGAAGGCGGTAGAATGTAGTTGCAGGGACCTTACCCCGATTCTCTTCTGCTTACGACGCATATAGAATCAATTCACGAACGTAGAAATCGCAGCGCCCAAAGCAGGGTTAGAAAAAGGATCGCCTGCGATCATCAGCTTACTGCAGTATATTATCCCTCGAAGCTTAAGTGTGCACTTCATGACAGCACACAACGCTAAGAAGGCTACACGCTTGCGTCACCGTCGCCGATGTATACATGCATGAGCGCGGTCAGCAGTTTCTTCTTAGTCTGCACCTGCCCTCGATAACCTCACGTAGTTTCTTTCGCAGCCACGAAGCCTATTTCTGCATTGCGCATGCGCCGCAAAAAACCGCAGACGCACGCTTTGCGTCTTTGAGCATCTGCCTCAGTTGTTCCGGCGACAGTGGCGGCACTCTGTGGCCTACGTCCGATGCAGTCCTCCGGTGGTGGGCATCTACAGCGCAACCGGGCGCCTGATTATCGCGGGCGTGCCGAAACAGAAAAAAAGGAATATAGCAATCTCTCGTGAAGCGTGTGGCAGTGGTCAAAGATGCGTATTGGCGAAAAGGTAACCGCCGAGATGTTTGTTTGCAGAAAACATTTCAGTTGGGAGGACTACTTCTGCAGCCCGACGCGGATTCCATGTGCAAGAAATCTCCAAACGGAGCTGTAATCGACATTGTGGGTGGTACAGCGCGAACTAGACGACGGACGAATGCAAGAAGAGAACACAGACGAGTGTTGTCTTTTTTGCTTTTGTCCGTCGTCTAGTTCGTGCTGTACCGCCCACAATGCATTATTACCAACTCGCCCAGCTGTCCACCATTATTCAATGTAATCGACAAGTTCGGAATGAACCTCGATACAAAATCTATTGTTCGAAAGAACATCTTTAGTGACTTGCACTTAATTGAGACAGCGACTGCCAGAATGCCTTGCAAAATTTGTGGGTCAATCTGAATGCCTTGCCTTGGGCCGTCAGAATGTTTCCCAAGTAGCGTACTTCTTGCTGCAGGAAGAAGCATTTCTTCACGTTCAATTTCAAGCTCATGCGCCTGAAGCGCTCCAACAAGCTGGAGAGGCTCGAGTCAGATCCTCTTGCCTGGCGCCCCATAAAGGAATGTCATTTATATCCAAATACACACCCTATAGACCTTCCAGAACTCTGTGCATTGCGTGCTGGAAGATTTCCGGAAAGAGTCGAAATACCGAAGGGCATTCGAAGGAATCGATATCTACTATACGGCTGTGTGAATTCGAAGGAACCGATATCGACTATACAGCTACGTGCTCATGGCACACAAGTACAAACTCTTGCGGTCTGGACTGGTTTGGCAGAATCCAGACGAAGCGTCCAAATTTGAAAAGAATGTCGCGTTGCGAAGCCTGATGTGTTTAGTACGTCCGCCAACACAGGCATGTAGCAACGTTCTCGAACAGAACCTTGTTGAAGTCCGTCCGGTGCAGGCAACTCCTGATTTTGTTTGTCTTCACAACAACAACCATGTTGCTCCATCACTTTGCAGGTTCCGTCACTTTCTTGATAACCTCATCTTGCTCTATCCAGTCCAGCTCAGCTTTGGCGCGGTCCCTTAGGGCGACAGGTATTCTTCTCGGTGGCATCACCACCATTGCGCTCGCGGTTTGAGATTCATTTCATGTTGCGCCCATTTAGGTTCCCAAGGCAAAGAAGCAAGTCAGCAAATGCTCCAGCCGCTTCGTACAGCTTGCCGTCGCTAAGAGTAGCGATCCTCGGAATATGATGAACTTTTCAGGCACGGATCTACTTAGAGTAACCTGTACATGCAGATCACTCCTGATGAAACGAGCTGTGCACACCCGGCCCAGATATGGCAGTTTTAGGGACTATTCACACTGGCGAGTCGCAAACGTCAAGTGACTGATTTCGGGCAACTATTTACGGTTTTAGAAGCACTAGGAAAGCGGGAAGGAAGCGTAACAAATCGATTTAACTATGTCGAGCGACCTCCGCGACTCGCCAGTGTGAACCCGCCTTTAGTGCTACTTGCTCACAAGCAAGTCGTGCGTGACCAAAAAACGTGCTCAGAACCCCGCAGCATTTCTCTGTCGGCTTGCTAGCCACACCCTTGAGCATACTCGTTGGTATAACACAAGAGTCAGCTCCAGTGACTTATTGCAATCGACCAATGGGCCTTCAACTGAAATTTGCATTGACCACATATTCTTGCTCAACACTGCCCGACTGCTACTGTTTGCATAATATATTCATAACTCTCGCCATGAATTTTCCTTACGTATTTTTTTTTTCTGGCAGTCGCTTCCACTCTTTAGCCGGTGTACTGCCGATTTTAGAGAAGTGGTTGAAACCGACGTAATACTTACAACGTTCGCCTGTCGTGAAGCGTATACCTGGTAGTTGTGTGCAACGAGTCGACAGTGCGCGCGAAGAGACGCCGCACCGATGCGGTTAACAACAGGCGGTTGGCTTGAGTTCTTCACCGCCCGTGTCTTTTCACACTGATCTTGTCCTTCTTCTCAAGCAGAACACGCTTCAACGGCTTTCGCATACGACCCGTTTTCCGGGATGAACTTCTGTTGCAGCTGCTTATCCTTGGTACCTAAGACGATACTACTTAGAAGCATACGGTTCCCACCGCGCCAAAGTCGCGACAGCGTGACAACAGCATCAGCCCGGTGAGCCTTTCATTGAAAGTTTCTCTTTCTTTCCGGGTCACGTGTCCCGAAACACACTTTGTTCTATGTAAGGTTTTTCACGGGTTTGTAAAGTTCCCTAACGTCTCAATCAGGACATCATAGTCCTTACGTTCGTCATCTGTGCCGAACTGGAACTCTGGATAAGCTTTCCGTTCGTCTTCGTCAATTTTCCCCAAAAACGTGGCTGCTTGTACTGCTTTGCGCTCTTCTGCGAGCATGGCAGCAGTAGCGAAAAGATTGAAATGACTTTTTCCAGTCTCGCCAGTTGCGCCACTCATCCCCTGTATTATCCAATGGCCTCGGCGAAGGAAGAAGCTACAAAGCCATGACGCTTTCAGGCAGTTTGGCGTTGCAAAAGCTACGCGCTCACGCTCCCGTTGACGGGCTGCTCAGGACAGCATCTGACACTATGTAAACAGGCACACTGTCAGGCAATAAAAGAGGATTTAGAACTAAGGAAAACCGCAAGAGACTCAGGACGGAGGCAGACGAGAACATAAAACGCCAACACATAAAACAGCCTACATTTGGAGACACAAAACCTGTGTCTTCAAGCAGAAACATTCAAGCCCTCACGGCATACCTAAATGAGCAACATGGATCCCTGGCAACCTTCCTGCAGAATAGAAACACGCGGAGGTCATCCTCATTCCCAATCCCAACAAACCTCCCTTTATTATTGCACTCTGCCTCATCTTCCTCACGCCTTGCCTCGGCAAGATTGATTAACGGGTAGTCCATACCCGCCTCTAAAAACCATATTAAGGATAAGAATCTCCTTCTCCCACACGTGCTCGGTTTCCTCCCCGGCTTTTCCGCACAAGACGCCTTTCTCCTGCTCCAAAACGATGTACTCAAGGGGATCCCATCTGGAGGCGAGCACCTTCTACTTACCCAGAACATCAAGTGGGCATTTGACAACATCGCCCACACAGCCATCCTGAATGGCCTCAGTTATAAGAACTGCGGCATCCGCATCTATCAGTACATCATCGCCTTCCTCTCCAACCGCACTGCCACAATCGGCATGGGTACTACGCGATCCCAACCCTTCGACACTCCTAATAAGAGCACCCCGCAAGGAGCTGTCCTCTCCCCCTCTTTTTTAATATAGCCACCAACTAGCTACTCAAGAGGACATCGGCTACACTATGTATGCTGACGACATTAAATTATGGTATACTCTTGACTCCCTCGAGGCCAAGGAAGAGGATCTTCAAAAAGGCAACCTAACGGTCGAGGATTTCGTCACAAACAGCGGCATGCAATGTGCCCCGGAAGAAAACTGAAGTCATTCTAATACACGGACCCCACTGCTAGTCACCTGACCCCATCTGCCTCCGAATACATGACCGTCTCATTGATGAACACGCGCTTATCCGCGTCCTCAGCCTTTGGGTTTAACACGATGCAAACCCACCCACACCATGCATACCCTCCCCACCTCGGTTCTCATCACCCGCATGGTCCGCCGCATAACGGGGCACAGGAAAGGCACGCGGAAAGAAGGCACTCCGACTCGTCAAGGTCCCTCTTATCAGCCGCATTCAGTACAGCCTTCCCTACCTCCAGCTCACTAAGACCAACGATACAAGACTGAGGTGTCCTAATCAGTACATTATCAAAACCGCTCTCGGACTCCCCATGTGCACGTCAACATATCGACTAGTGACTCTGGGCATCCACAACACCTTCGATTAAGTCCGAGATGCGGTTCTCTCTTGCCAACGCTTGCGCTTACTCACTACCTCACCGGGACGGGCCATCCTCCTGCACATCGGGGATCTCCAAGCAACCCAAACATTCACCCTCACAAGAATACTACCCAGCACCATACGCACCCACCTTTACCCAAGCTCTATCCCCAGACACATACACCATGAACTCTAAAAGGCTAGGAGACACGCCCGAAACCGGCGTCTTCGAAGACCGCAATCACGATTCTACCGCTGTCTACGACGACATCGCCTCCTATGGCCTCCCACCGACATTCGCCTGTGTTGCCGTAGACAGCACAAACGCTCCGCTTCTGGCAACCTCTGTCTGAGCACCAAACCCAACCGCCGCTGAAGTGATCGCTATCGCCCTCACATTAAAATTGAGTGACGCCCATTCGAACAGCAGTTACATATTCACGGATTCTGTAGCCACCTGTAGAGCGCATAGAAGCGGCCGTGTCCCACGACAGGCGCTACGTATCCTGGGACGCACTCTCCATCAAAACCACGTCATCACCCGGGTCCCGTGCCACGAGGGCCTTGATGGCGGCGTCAGGGCGGACACCTTAGCTCGAGATTATATTCGAGAAGCGGGGCCATCCCCTCCTGCCCTATTACCCTTATCCTCCCACTTCGCGACCCGGCTCGAAAGCCAACGCCTTAATATACGCCTCTACCCTCTACTCTCTCCCTCATTCCTGCCTCTCCTCTGAAGGCTCCTGCCTCCTACGGCGTCTTCAAGCAAACACCTATCCCAAACTACACTATTTACATCGCCTGCACCCAACTCCACGGTACCGCGACACCCCAACCCTAACACATATCGCATGGACATGTCCCCAAAAACCCACCATATCAGGACGCGTAATGTGGCCCTGGGGCTTTGGGAGGAGAAGCTGACCAGCGTACACCTCGACGATCAGGCAGCGCTCCTTCTCATCGCCAGAAGATCGGCAGAAGCCTCCGGAGCCCTAGACTCGGGGCCCGCAGACATGCGCTTCAGCCACCATCCTCTTGAATAAACGTTCACTCACTCACTCACTCACTCACTCACTCACTCACTCACTCACTCACTCACTCACTCACTCACTCACTCACTCAAAAACTCACTTCTGTCTTTTGCGGTTTTTCTTTGTTCTAATGACTTACCAACTGACCTACAGGTATACCCTAAGAGGGTATATTCTTAAACTACCGCTTATTAACAGACCCCGTGCGATGCCAATATGGCCCCCGGGTGTCGTCTCGGAATTCCGTAGAGATGCTCTTATAGCACTTGATAGGTTTGCTTACTCACGAGATCTTTCAGTGGCTACGTTGTTTCCGGCTGTGTGTGACATCACTGTGATTTGTTCCAAGATGTGCTGAGGTCTCGAGTGCCATGGCTGAGGAAAGCCCTGCGCCGCGCTTTCGCTCATAGTGCCAACGCGGACACACAAAACGCCGGTCACGCCCAAACGAAGCGGAAAGCAGTATGAGAGGGAGCACGGGAATGCGTGGCCTCCGCGCTTCGCGAAGCGCTGCCACCGACAGCCGACCAGACTGGGCGGCACCAAGTGCGTACGCGGAAAGAGCAGCCGGCCATGTTCACCGAGCATGCGCCTTTGAGGCCGGTTGCCGCCTGCTCCAGGCGGCAGCGCTTCGCGAAGCGCGGATTTCTCGCGCTCCCGTGTTCTCTCTCGTATTGATTGTACCTGTACTTATCGTACGCCTCTGTCTACCACGTAGAGAAAGGATTTCTTTTTGTGCCTCATCAATACCTTCTCATGCGCGGCGCCAACATACAAGAGTTTCTACTGCCGCTGCATTCGTGCGCTCAGTACGCGACGCTGTGTAGAAAAGTTAACTTTTCCATGGATTGTACTGGATTTTTACGAGAATGGCATACATGCGCGAGCGATGTCGTTGGTATGCTAAGGACGACCGCGACTGTATTACTAAGCTTGCAGGAAGCTGTCATCCTGGCTTCGTGGTGCCAGCTAAATCTCGGGAGGATGTCTCGGTCTTCAGGCCTTCAGTCGTTCCGTACGCAACAGAGGGCTGCGGTGAGTACTAATATCATTCTAAAGAGGTTGCGCGGTTTGTCATTTGAAGTTCCTACCAAGGAACATGACTTAACTGCCAGAGCTGTGCATGTCAACTTGTTTGTAACCGCTCGACCAGCACAGTGCTATAATGCTTATAGCTACGATTTCGTGAAAGAAAGGCGACACTGTTTTGTACTTGTTAAGATGCACAGAACCTATCAGTTTAAATGTAATTTACTGCGTGTATGTTGTTGTTTCTGTGTTCGTCGTCCTATGCGCTTGAATTCCAGATTCCAAATCTCTCATTGGAACCAATTGTGTTTGCTATCATACATGTTTAAATTATCGTTAAGAACTACCTGTCACAGGCATGGGTTCGCGTCTAGTCGCTGTTTGTAAAAACGCGAGTAGATGTCCATGAAGCCGCCGCGGTGGCTCAGTGGTTATGGCACTCGGCTGCTGACCCGAAAGACACGGGTTCGATCACAGCCGCGGCTTTCGCATTTCAATGGAGGCGAAATGCTAGAGGCCCGTGTGCTGTGCGATGTCAGTGCTCATTAAAGAACCCCAGTTGGGTGAAATTTCTGGAGCCCTCCACTACGGCGCGCCTCATATCCTGAGTCGCTTTGGGACGTTCAGCTCCCATAAACCAGATGTCCTTGAGCATTTTGACGCTATCATCCACATACTAAGCTTTTCGGAGCCTGTTTCTTTGCATACTGCGACGTTCGGTCGGTGCGGCGGACACTTGACTGCAGCCGTCTGCAGGCAGAGCGATTCGGTGCTGATCAAAGTGTGTATGCGATAGCCTTGACGCCGCAGCATACGATGTGATTGCCGTTTAACATAGCATCAGCTTCAATTACACATCTGTGTCTCTCTAGAGCGAGAATTTATTACCTGCCAAGACACAAGCGGGTCTGGCGCGCCTTGCTCTTCAAGACGCTCATGCTTCCGAGACGCACCGTCCTCGCCTCGTCAGCCGTGCTGGACTCCTGTCGCACCATTCATGTTCGCTCGAATGAGCGAATAGCGGGGGGCTGAGGAGGCCAGCACTTGCACCGTGCCGCCATGACGCCTGACTCTACACGCGGGCTAGCTTCGCTTTCAGGCCGCTATTCCCGCCTTTGGAAGTGGCGCGCCTGATTTTTCGGAGACCTACCTTGCAAATGCGGCACATAAAAGGCGTCACTGCTTATGTTTCGCAGGCGGTTGGAATGAGGCTGGGTTTGTATACTTTTATTTGTGATTTGCTTACCAGCGCAGCCATCTTTCAGCGCAGAAAAACCATTGGCAATGTTCCTGAGGATTAATTTGTCCGTCTTGCTTGATTTGATATTTCCCTTTGATGTCCCTTTAGGACCCCATAACACGAAGTATTCCTGTTTTCACACTGCGGAAGCAGTAGGCAATTATTTTCCACTGCTATAGCGAACGCTAAGCGAAAAGTGTCAAGAGGTGCTCTCAATGAGTTTTACTATATTCAGTTTATTGACATTCTTCAGCCGGAATGAAATGTGCGTCATGCTATGTGCCGTCAGCAAGAACTGAAGCTGCATGTGTTTCACCTTTCACTGGCAACTTTCACTGGCAAACCTTTCACTGGCAACTCGCAGTTCTCGTACAGCCGATACTTTGAGAACAATATTGCTCCTTTCTTTGTAAAAAAGGACCCAAAAACTCTAAACTTAAGACTCAAACTCCAAACTCAAAAACTTAACTCAGAAGCTGGCCAACTAAAGGATGCTTTTATTCTAAAGCTTCAGGTTATCACAACACCGCTCCACTGAGCTGCTCTGCACCATGTTCTTTGCTCTTCGTTGACAATCTTCATAACTGCAAAAAATAATGAATGTGAAATCACATGCAGAGACTTTGTGCAAAGACGACGAATACATACAGCTAATTTATCTCACGGACAGAACATGGCAGTAGTAAGTAGTAGTAAGTGGATGAAAGGGGAAGAGGAAAGGAAAATGCACGGGCCTGTGACTGGTGTTAAAGCACCACCACCACTGCCGGCGTGCAGATAGAGAGAAGGATAGGTAGGGTTTCAGAGGAAGAAGGAAAAAGGGAAAAAAGGGGGGAGTATACAGATGCGGGAGACGCCGTCATCAGTCAGTCAGCTGCCTTGGGCTAGCAATAGCCGTCCAGACCCGTCTCCTCCAGGAAGGCGAGGAGAGACCGGAACGCCTTGGAAGCGTTGGGGCCGGTGGGGAAGAGGAGGGCACTGGCCGAGTTTGATGGAAGGCTCAGGTCCCTGTAGCAGGCAGCCAGCTTTGCCTGGTGGGTGGCCAAGGCAGGGCAATCGAGGAGGAGGTGGTCGATGGTCTCCTCCGAATGACCACAGCGGGAGCAGTCCGCCGTGAGGGCCAAACCCTTGCGGTGGAGCCTAGCCCCGGTCCAGGAGCATCCGATGCGGAGCCGGAGCAGGAGGGACCTCTGACGTCTTGTGATCCCCTTGTCTGGCAGGCGTTGTGGGGGTTTCCCTTGGGCAACCCTGGGGTCGGGGTGCTCCATTAGGAGCTGCCGCTCCGCGATGCTTCTGGCCACATCCAGGGGCACCACAGCAGTAGAGCAGGGGGTACGGTGTCCATGCGCAGCCTTGGCCAGGGCATCTGCCTCCTCATTCCCTGGGACTCCAACGTGGCTGGGGATCCAGGCCAGGGAGATAGAGCAGCCATGGGAACAGATTCTGTCCAGTCTGGCTGCCAGCTTGCGCACGATGGGCAGCCGGCTCCGTGGCTCTTGCAGAAGCTGAAGGGCCACCCTGGAGTCGCTCAGAATGGCCACAGTCTGCAGCGCGGGGTGGGACTCCAGGATGTCGGCAGCCAGGTGGAGGGCCGCCAGCTCTGCTGTGGTCGAGCTGGCCACGAACGGAAGCCTGGCCTGCCGGCTTTCTCCCAACGAAGGAGCGGTGCAAGCAGCTGCGGCAGACGGGCAAGCACCCATGACGACCGACCCGTCCGTGTAGAGCTGTGTGCAGCCGGCCAGGTCCTCCTCCAGGGTCGCTGCTGCTTCCTGCCGGAGGCCAACTGCAGGGGTGAGGCGCTTCGGCCTGGTGCCCCGTGGTGGCATGAGCACCCGGAACTGATGGCCCAGGTCCGGTCGTGGAGGGGAAGGAAGGTGCTCCGGCTGCCCACCCACCAGCTGTTCGAACTCCTGGGCAACCTTCCCCATTCGAGAATGAGGGTGGCCGAGGAGGCGCTCCAGGAGGGGACGCCCGTCCGGGGCGAGGTGGAGACGCTCAGCATGGCGGAGCGCAGTCCGCTGGGCCTGCAGCATCATGGGCCACACGCCAGCCTCTGCAAGTGTGGCCGAGATATGGGAGCCACGGGGAAGTCCCAGACAGAGACGGACTGCAGCCCTCTGAGATCGCTCGATGGCCAGCTGCTGGTGTATGGTCATCTGGACCAGAGGGAGGGCGTACAGGAACTGGGCCCCTGTCATGGCCTGGAAGAACCGGAGCCCCATTTGTGGGGTGATACCGTTTCCCCCAGCCAGGAGACTCCGGATGGCGCCACGGACCCTGGTTGCCTGTCGGCAGAATGCCTTGACGGCTGGGCGCCAGGTGAGGTGGCGGTCGATCAGGAGGCCCAGGTAGCGGCAGGAATGCCGCCATGGGAGCTCCCGTCCTGCGACGCTGAGGTAGGTCTTCCCTGGGCGTGCTCCTGGCCGGATGTTGAGCAGCATGGCCTCAGACTTGGTGGGGGAGAGCTGCAGACCAACCCGTTCCAGGTAGGAGCCGACCCTGGTGATGGCCCGCTGTACGTTCTTGATGACCTGAACCCTCTGGCGCCGTGGTCCGCGACACCAAAGGGCAATGTCGTCCGCGTAGATAGCAATGCGGACGGGTAGTTTCAGGCCATCTGGGAGGCAGGTGGGCAGCTGGGCCATCACCAAGTTGAACAGCATGGGGCTCAGCACGCTGCCCTGGGGAACCCCTCTGGTGAGGGCCTGGGGAGTGCTGGTAGCGCCTCCAGCTCGAACACAGCTTGTGCGGTCCCGCAGGAAGCCCTGGATGTAGCCCCGAAGGTTGCCGGTGACGCCAAGGCAGTCCACGGCCTCGAGGATCGCCTCATGGTAGACATTGTCAAATGCCCCCTTCACATCTAGGAGTGTGAGGCAGACGACGTGGTGGGAGTGCCGTGCATCCTCGAGGCTGGACACGATGTCGGCTATGGCGTCAGCAGTACAGCGGTGCCTCCGGAACCCAGACTGCTGCTCGGGCAGGAAGCGTGTGGCCGCAGCGATCCACTCCAGCCTCCCCAAGGCCATGGACTCCATGAGCTTCCCTGGGGCCGAGGTCAAGGACACCGGCCTGTAGGACAGCAGGTCAGCAGGTGGCTTGCCCGCCTTGAGGACCGGGACCACCAGGGCTGTGCGCCAGGCCTCAGGCAGGCGGCCTGTGGACCAGACCGCGTTGTACGTCTGGAGCAGGCTCGTCTGCATGGCGTCGTCCAGGTTCCGCAGCATCTGGTACGTGACGCCATCTGGTCCAGGGGCACTGCGGCGCTTGGAGTGCAGCAGGGCAGAAGAGAGTTCCCCTTTCGTGAGGGCCCTGGAGCAGACGGCCGTGATGTCCACCGCATGGCTGCAGGCTGGCTGGACGCAGTGGCGCCTTGGGTGGAGTCCTGCTGGAGGAGGCTCCCGGGGAAGGAGGGCCTCTGCCAGTTTGTCCGCCAGCTGCTGGTAGGTGAGTCCCCCTGCCACTGCGATGGCCAGGTAGGGGGCCCTCTGGATGGAAGGCTCCAGCAGCGAACGGAACAGACGCCACGCCCTGGCACTCCCCCTGGCGGCCACCAGGGAAGCACAGATGCCCTCCCACGACTCTCTGCGACGTCGGTTGTGAGACCGGCGGCACTTCGCATCGAGCCGGTTGTGGAAGGTCCAGTGCTCGGGTCGATCTGTGCGGAGAGCCCTCCGCTCTGCCTGGCGCCGTTGTGCCCGCAGCTGGAGGAGGAGTAGGTCCGGGATGGGCTGACCTGAGGTGACCTCGCAGCAGATCGTGGCAGCCTCCGCACACCTGGCAACATGCGTCAGGATGTCGTCCTGCAGGGAGAAGCTGCGAAGGAGGTCCCGGAACTTGTCCCAGTGGACCACCTTGTACATTCGACAGTCCGCTCTCTTGCCCGGTTTAGGAGTCAGAGTGATAGGGTAGTGGTCCGAACCCCAGGTGTCCGCCGAGGGGTGCCATCCATAAACACATCGGGGGGTCCCAATAGATAGATCAATGCATGTGCGGACGCCCCCTCGACGGACAAACGTGGGGACCCCGGTGTTCAAAACATGCAGCCCGGTGCCGCGAAGGGCCTCAACTAGCTGCCGGCCGCGACGATCCGCCCTGCGGGATCCCCACCGCGGGTGAGCCGCGTTGAAGTCCCCGCAGAGCAAACAGTCGCCGCCAATGAGACTGACTAGCTGCGGCAAGGATTCGGCGTCCCAGGGGGTCTGGGGGCGCACATATACACTTGCCACAGCTGTGTCAACTCGACCCAGCCTGACCCTTACGCAGACGAACTCCATGGGGGCCACAACCGCATCACTCACCAAAATCTCCGCCTGGGCAAGAGTCCTGCGGACGAAGATGGCTGCCCGAGAAGGTCCGGGTGGATGGCTGTCCTCCAAGCAAGGGTCAGCCCGACAGGAGGACTGCTGGCAGGAGGACCGGCTGCCATAGCCGATGTACCCTGGCAGGTGCAGTTTTTCCCGCTGCAGGTACACCTCCTGGAGAGCCAGGACATCGTACTCCTCCAGCTGAAGGCGGTCATGGAGCTCAGACAGGCGAGGTCGAAGAGCCCGGCAGTTCCACTGGAGGACCCGTGGTCTGGGGACCAGCTGCGGTGTGTTAGCCATGTTGCGTATTTTGGCTCTGCGGGGCCTGCGCTATGCCCAGGGGTGGTTGATGGGCTGCTGTCAGGAGCTGCGTGAGGGCCTGGAGGGTTGTCGCCAAGGTCCGCGTCAGCTGGTCCAACTGGCCACTCAGGAGAGGAACGGGACCAGCCTGGGTACGGGTAGCTCCTGGGCAGTGTTGGGGGCCCATGGGCTGCTTATGTGGCCTGGGTGCGTCAGCCGCAGAAGTCTTGACGGCCTGGGCGTACGATTTGGGCCCAGTCTGGAGGTCCGACCGGATGGCCCTCCGTGACACCGGTTCCGCAGCGGCAGCAACCGCAGCAGCCACACGTCGTTCCTCCTGCCAACGGGGGCAGGCCGTATTGTCCGAAGGGTGGCCTCCGCCGCAGTTCGTGCACCTTGGTGCTGTGGCATCACAGGCACCAGTCCCATGTTGTCGGCCGCAGCGGCGACAGCGCCTGGGGTGGGTGCAGCTGGCCGTCACGTGGTCGAGGCGGCCACAACGACCGCACTGGATGGGGCGGGGCAGGGCTGGCCGAACTGGTAGCCGTAGCTTGTAGATGGCTACATGAGACGGTGGTTTGGGCGCCCCAAAGCGGACGTGCAGGGTGGTGCCCTGGCCGCGCCGAACTCCAAGGATGGGCACTGATGCTTCCAGTGCTGAAGGCAGCTCTGCGTCCCCAAGGTCGGCAGGTACTCCATGAATGAAGCCCGTGGAGACGCCCTTGTCAGCAGCCGGTCGGGCTCGCACCTCCATCCCGACAAGGGATTGGATGGCAAGGAGTGCTTCCAGGGCCTCCTCTGAGACTGCGTCCGCAGCCACCACATTCCGTGAGGGGTTGACCCGCACGGAGGCGACGCCTGGTATGCTGGACAGCTCTGCTGCAACCTGGAACCTGCAGCGGTGCTGAAAGGTGTCACCCTTTCCCCGTGGCCGGAACAGGACGGTCCCCACCAGGTTGTCCACGGCCTCAGGGGGGAGAGGGGGGCGGCGTGCCCCACGTCGGCGCCCTCGCGGCACCTTTAAAATCCAGCCCTCCTCAGTGTCCCTCTCTGCTGGGGGAGGGGGTGCTGCAGATGTGGGACGGCTCGGGGATGGGTCCAGGGTGTTGTCAGCTGGGTGGTCCTCTCTTTGGGGTGCCAGGGCCGCACAGCTTTCCTCCGCGGCGTCGGGCGGACCGGAGTCCTGGGACTCGATGGGCACAGGAGTAGGTAGTAACTCCGAGGGGGTGGAAGACTCCTCCAAGGAAGTGGCAGTCTCCTGAAGAGGCCCAGGAGTAGGGAGCTGGCTGTCGGCCTGTGGCTCTGTTGGGGAAGAGGGGGGGCTCATGTCCCTCTTGCCTTTCTTGGTCTTCTTGCGCTACGGAACCGGGGCCGGCTCCGCGGTCTTCAGGAAGGCAGCTGCCGCCTTCGAGCGCAGTCTGGTCAGCGCTGGGGACCATTGGGTGGATGCAGGAGGTGATGGGCTGCGGGGTCTGGGCGCCTTAGAGGCTGCTTCCAGCAGCCGACGTCCTTGCTGATGTTCCTGTAGGAGGGACTGGACACTGAACTCCAGGTGTCGCAGGAACATGTGCGGGTCACAACCCACACTGGAGCTGCGGCGGGAGGTACTGATGGTCGCAGGAGCAGCTTTGTCCTGGCTCGTAGCAGCCTCCATGATTCAGGGGATGCGTGGCACCGTGTGGCACACAGAACCACCAACCCCGAACACAACCGGAACCAACGCGCGCGCGGGGGCGCGCGGCGTTTTTAAAACTCTGGTACACTCGTGAACGAACTCGAAAGCGGCGCAGCGCGCGGCGCCAGGGCAGCGCCGGGGAGCACGGACAGCCGGCGCAAAGCCAGGGAGTGCCCGCCCGCGAGCACGTCACTGGCACGTCACGCACCGCGGAAGGCGGAGTCGGGCGGCGAGCGGGCCCGTTCGGAGATTGTTCGCGGCGGCGGCGGCCGCGCCGCGCGGAGCGAGAAGGGGCAGCGGCGCGTTGACACGTCGCTGACACGGTGCGTCCGATGTCGCGGGAGAGCTACGTCGTCGCTTCCAACATCAGAACCAACTCAGCAGAGCGCGCGCGCAGGGGCGCGCGGCGTTACCCAGTAGGGCGAGCGGCACGCACGGAGGGGCGATCAACGCGAACACGGCAGGCGCCAGCGCGAGGGGAGAGCGTCCAAAAACACGTCTGCTCTCCAAGGAGGTTCGAGCTGCCAATTCACTGATTTTGCATGCGTGATTTGGTATGCTCCCGGCGGCGCTCTTTCCAAAGAGCGGAGCACGCAGGTGGACACGCCAACTTCTCAGCTCACCCGAGGGTCGCTTCCCGTACGGAGCCCAAGAAAAGACCACGCTCATGCTTAAGGACACGCGACACCGGGCGCGTGGTATAGACGCGCCATGTAAATAGCGATCATAGAGTTTCGGGCCGTCGGGTGACGCGCCGATGGTATTTTACGTTAAACCCCTTGATATTGAAAGCATAGCAACACTCTCCTCCACAAGTCGCGTTTTCCTTCTCTATTATCCTCTCCCACCGGCTGTGCGCGCTGCGCACGGCACGATGTGTTCGCTGGCACACGTGAGCGCGCCCAAGTTCGCGCTTTTTTCACGCTCTATTATTGAACGCAACCACCAGAAAGCGATTTAACAGAACCACCAGGAAATGCTGCGACATGCTTGATTCTACCATGATTCAGATCACCTTCTCGCTTGAGCAATGAAAGTGATAAACGTGAGCGCTTGCCGCGTGAACAATCAACGTTGCAGCATTCTGCAAGATTTCACCTAACTCTGCATTTTCGCTCTATGACACTGTTCTTTTGCTGCCGAGCGAGGTAAAGATTGCGGCAATTTTGTTAAATATGTCATTTCCCGAGTGCAGTATCACGAGCACGGTAGTGGCGGCAAAAATGCTGGGACATTTTCTTTATAGCGTATTATGCTTTTTCTTAGAAATTACAGGCCGAAAAATGTAAGTTTGGCTCCTCGCAGTGATGCACATACAGAGGCTTCATTGCCTCGCCATTACAAATTTCACGGCTACTTGAAAGAGAAGAATTTTATTTTCTAGCCTTTCGTTAACTTTACTGACTACTGCAGAAGTTAGCCCGGCAAAGGTTTTGCCTTAAAATTTTCAGATTGCTCGTGTCAACGGAAGATTAGATAAGTGGTGGAACTATGATATACTCTCGATGACTTATCTACGCTGGTCCTTCGAATACATTTAAGGAGTGCTTCAGATGGCCGAGCTGAAACAATATTCAGCACTCTAAAACACGATCAGAAACGTTGTAGCGGTTCTGTGACGGAGTCAGTTTCACAGGAAAAATTTGTACTTTTTTTATAAACTATAGATTTGAATAGTCTGATGTTATTTGGAAAGCATTATTTAATGTAGTATATCATAACAATTTCCATTGTGACGAGTAAACGCTCGACCTAAAAAGCATCTTTTCTGTCGCTGTCTAATAACGTGGCGTTAGACCTCGGAATCGCGGTAGAGTTGCGCACAGTCGCGACAGTCCAACAAACGCTTTAATAGCTCTAACGATTAACATCACCTATAGTGCCTATACAGACGATAGTATACCGCCATTACAGCTACCGCACTAGAGTTCTGGGGGCACACAGGAGAGAGACTGCCGAAATACGCTACGAAAATGAAGATGGTTTCTATTTTGCGCCATGTGAGAAGCACGCATATTTACTAGAAAAAAAAGAGCAAAACTAATGTCTGCGACGGAAACTTTTTTCTCGCAATTGCACACTAAGATTCGAAAATTAACGGGGCTTTAATAGGAGGAATCCATACGCCAACAAACGCGCATAGAAAACAGAGTAATGCCATCGAATGTAAATATTAATCTGTGAAACGACGCACAATGATCAGCGAACTAAGCAAAATTATCAGCTTCCAGAAGATCGCGCAAGAAATTTTAAGCATGCACACTAGTTTAGGTACCACTAAATGCACAGTATTTTTCCCAGGACGGTGTGGTTTGTCGGAGCAAAGTCCTTAAGGCCGATCTTGAGCATCCCCTTTTTTCTACGGCTGATGTCATTTCTTCCTCGAGCAATCGCGAACAGCACGACGCCATCTTCACACCGGTTTGCGCACTAAAATGCACCGCAACGGGGCATAACGCGGCACTAAAAGTAGAATTCGAAATGTCAGCGCGTAAGTCAACAGAGCTCGACCAGCAGCAGAGGCATACAGACAGCCTGCAAATGGTGCCGCCGAAAAAAAAACACAAACAAAACGATTCTTTCGCACGCGCTTCCCGGGCGGCCGCCAGAGGGGCCAGTCATTGGTCAGAAAGAGTAGAAAGACGGGAGAGGAGGATGTACGTGGGACTGCGGTGACAAAGTTCACAGAAATGCGCTACTTTCAGAGTCAAGGAACTTTAATTTTACCGGCGTGTAAATTTGACCCCACTTTGGTGTACGCAATTTTACAAGGTGAGTATTGCTTGAAGTTCTGAGCATCAGTGCTTAAATTACTCTCCTTGGATTAGCACTTAATGTTACCTAATGCATCAGTACAGAGTGCTCTGTTCAACAACCTCTGATAGAGCGGCTATTTGCATACTACCGCGAAGTGTAGTGATGTTTATTTTATCACAGTATTTGATTCGTTCTTCACCACGAGAAGAGAAGCAAAGCTAGTGCAAAAGCTCTACACATAATGTACAGCCAACATGAACAAGCGGTATATGTAGACAAAACTTTAGGTATGAAACAGGAGACCACCTGAAGGCGACTCCAGATGCGATCCTTCATGACTCCTTACTTACTATCAAAGTTCTATCCCGGTGATTACGACCCGGAATGTACACTTTGTGGCGAGATAGCCACTTACGATCCCACATTGTAGAACTTTAAAGAGGAGCCGCCTCCGGAATCTCTAATACAAATTCCTAGTCTCGGCATATGGGAGGCCGTGTTGTACAGCTGAGACATCGGCGTTCAAACCAGGGCCATTGAATAGGCTACTCAGGTCGCTGTGAGCTGTGGACTGATAGCCACCTAGCACGGACAATCTGCATTTTGCCTTCGGACGAAATAAATGTTTTACAATCCTGTTTGTTCATTGCTGACGGCATATACATTTGTTCGCAAAGCTAGATTCGACCGTAATGCTTGTGGTTAATTTTCAACATGCGTATTATTTATCATGCTCGGGATTGTTGTTCATGTTTTTAGCAGCCTCCAGTAGAGTTCGGCGAAAAGAGACATTCTACGACCGCCAAATACTTGCACCTATCCCCGACGCATTGCTGTTTTCCTTATTTTTTAGACACTAGTCCGCTCTGTGAGCACTTTGAGTTCTGCTCCAGCCTATTTGTCTGCCGTCACAACCATGTGACAGTATGGGTGCTGTCACGACGCAGCAGGCGTACGTCGTGCTAAGGCGTGAGGAGGGCCGCCGAAGGGGAGCAGGGGAACGCACCGACAAAAGGAAGAGGCTCTCAGGGTGGCGTCGCGCGCGAGTTTCGGGAGCCTCGGCCTAAGCGAGGGACAATGGTCTGATCACACGCATGTGTCGTAAAGGGTTTGTCTCCCCTCGTTTTGGCATGTTTCTAGTTAGCCACGGCAGCTTGCTCGTTGGGCCAGCGCCGGAGGCGGGCGGGCATCCGGGCACCTTAGGCCAGAGCGGCTAACAGGACGCATGTGTCGTAAATGGTTTCTCTCCTTTCGTTGTGGCAGGTTTCTAGTTAGCCACGGCAGCTTGCAGCGAAGCATGTGTTCGATATTTTGTGCTTTTCTTTTGCGTTGCAAGGCGTGTGTTTTATATTGTGTGATTTTCTTTTGTGTTGTGATATGTTGCGTCCGAAAGGTGGCGGGATAGTCACCTATTGGCTGAGGGTGTAGTTTTGGCGGGAGGACAAGGAGATGTGTGCGCGCTAAGGAGAGCGCGGGGAGGTTGGTTGGTGGCAGCCGGACAGATCGGTCGTGTGTGGCCGGTGGTGGTCCCGGGGTCGCGGAGTTGGAGAAGCGAGTTCCTTGAGCGGCGGCCGGGCGAGTTGGCTGTGTGGTGGCCGACGGTGGTACGGAGTCGCGAGAGTATGGAGTTTTGTCTTTTTTTAGTTAAAGCGTAGAGGCCGAAATCTTACGGCAGATGTAAATCAGTTTTGTAAATATTGTAATAAATAACTTTTTGAGGAAACCCTTTTCAAGTCCCAACGTGAGAAGACCTGCACGCCTGTCTCAAACTCACCAGTCGCGAAGTACGTCCCCGGGTCACTTACGAGTCCCGCGCTCTACCACTCCACGTCAACATCTGGATGCAACAACAACAATCGCCACAAGAGAGAGGGAAAAAAATTCGTGACTGGCGCAGTCGACAGGATCAGGGGACTGCTGCTTTGCGACGGGAACGAGGAAGACAGAGGCAACGCAAGCTGAGAAGACGTCGAGCTAGTCAGCTCACCAGCAACGTTTGCCCTTGGGTGGCGAAGAAGAGTGGAAAAACGGATATCAAGAAAGAAGAACGCCAGCATAAGAACAAGAGACAGCAGACGAATCTTCACCGATCACCGCAGCTTCGACACCGATGTAGGTGTGGAGAACAGTCGTGGATCCGGACAGAGCAAGGGAGGACGGACTCAATTGCAGCGGGACTTGAGAGTGTGGCGGCGATTTGTACCAGGACTGGTGGCATGTTAAAACGAAAGTGATTGTGAGAGAACTCTGGAACTTGTCCTGATCGACGATCTTTGAAGACAAGACGATGAAAGAAAACGGTGAGCGAACAGCGCTGCTCTCAGCTTTTGTTGCTTTATGCTGACGAGGGGAAAGAGTAAGCTACTGTCGCCAGAGATGGATGATAGCACGGCTGGAGGAGTGAGCGAGGCAAGCATGCAAACGGGTGGACCTGTACCTAATATGTAATTCGATATGGAAATTGAGAAGATGAGGCTAGAGAGGGCCAAAATTGAATTCGAGACAGAGAAATTACGCAGACAAGACACAGCTAATCTTTCAGAAGGGAAAGAACCAGTAAAATACTCCACAATGCTGAGCAGTGTACTGCCCCGAATGCCGAAAGAGGAGTCACATATTCCGGGGTGGTTTGATTCTGTGGAAATGCTGTTCCACTCCTTCAGGCTACCGGAGAACGTGCAAGCTATCACCCTGATTCCTTACCTCACTGACCGCATGCGATCAATGGCGATGCAAAATGGGGCAAAATAAATTCTTGAATACAAACAGCTAAAGCAAGTAATTTTGAGGGAACTGAGACTAAGCCCGGCAGAATATAAAAGAATGTTTGACACGGCTAAGAAAGAACCGCTGGAATCTTGGCGCCAGTTCGGCTACAGGCTTCGCAGTTACTACTCATATTATATCAGCAGTAGAAAAGTTACCGAAACGGAGGAGCTGATGGAGCTGGTAGTGGTGGATAAACTGAAAGAGGTCCTGCGACAGATAGCACTTCCGGAGAACAAAGGCTGGCTGAAAATAGACGGACTTACAGAAGTAGTCGAATCTGTGGAGAGCAGCAGGGGGAAACCACCAGGAGCTAGCGTTCCGCGCAAGGGTATGGCCAGTGGTGAAGGACGTAGAAGAGAGGAGATGGGTGGGGCATCGCCACTCCACGGGAAAGAACAGATAGAGGTTAAGAATGCGCCATTTAAAGCACATACGATGATACGCCAGTGTTACCATTGTGGCCGACCAGGTCACATGGCTAGGTAGTGTCAAGAAACTGAAGAAAAAATAGGAAACAGAGAGTTAAGTGTTCGGAACGGTGCCACGGACGGGCATTCTGCCGGCAGGGAATGGGAGCAGGAAAGAGAAAGAAGTCTGCGTCACTCCTTTGCTACCGCTGTGGCCGTTTAGGGCATATGGGCCGAGAATGCCTAGAGACAGAGGCTAGGAAGATTACCGGTGATAGAAGTAACCCCTCACAGCGCTGAAATTCGGTGCCAGGGTCAGGAGCTAAAAGGGAGCACTCAGTTGGCAGGGGCACATGTAGGCGATGTTCCTCTGTGTTCGGGCGAATCAGTCATCTTGGCGTGACTGGATTCGGGCGCGGACATCACAGTGGTCAGGAGGTCACTGCTGCCGGAGGAAAGGGTAGATTCACGAGGGAAAATAGCATTGAAGGGAGCCTTCGGACATCAGATTGAAGCGGAGCTGGCGCATGTGCCGCTAAGAATCGATCGGGGGGGGGGGGGGGGGGGGGGGGGGCGAGGCACACGTTGCCATCTTGTGCGCAGTGGCAGAGGAGTTGGCGAGCGAAATTGACTGCTTGTTAACAGTGAAGGACTATAACGATCAGGTCAAGCAGAGACTGGATTCGGGCGCGGACATCACAGTGGTCAGGAGGTCACTGCTGCCGGAGGAAAGGGTAGATTCACGAGGGAAAATAGCATTGAAGGGAGCCTTCGGACATCAGATTGAAGCGGAGCTGGCGCATGTGCCGCTAAGAATCGATCGGGGGGGGGGGGGGGGGGGGCGAGGCACACGTTGCCATCTTGTGCGCAGTGGCAGAGGAGTTGGCGAGCGAAATTGACTGCTTGTTAACAGTGAAGGACTATAACGATCAGGTCAAGCAGAGGCAACCCCTGAGCACGGAGCATGAGAGCAGTGATGTTCGAGGCTTGCCTCGGTGGACTGTTGTTGATTTTCTGTTTATTTTCATGCATGCTTCTTGTTTACTCTGCCTTCACTTTAAATATGCGATCCTGTGGCGTACAGTGTGGTGTGTAGCAGTGTATCTTGCTTTCATGTACTTGCATGCCTGTATTCTTTTTCGGATTGATTCTCGAGGGGAAAATTTAATGCATTTTCGCACTGGAGAGAGGCGCGGCGTCCTGAGCCAGCCTACCGGGAAAGCTTGTTTTCGAACTGGCAAAAAAATGGGGGGGAAAGAATAGAGAAGAAGAGGGGAGGTGTCACGACGCAGCTGGCGTACCTCGTGGTAAGGCGTGAGGAGGGCCGCCGAAGGGGAGCAGGGGAACGCGCCGACAAAAGGGAGAGGCTCTCAGGGCGGCGTTGCGCGCGAGTTTCGGGAGCCTCGGCCTAAGCGAGGGGCAATGGTCTGATCACACGCATGTGTCGTAAAGGGTTTGTCTCCCCTCGTTGTGGCATGTTTCTAGTTAGCCACGGCAGCTTGCTCGCTGGGCCAGCGCCGGAGGCGAGCGGGCATCCGGGCACCCTAGGCCAGAGCGGCTAACAGGACGCATGTGTCGTAAATGGTTTCTCTCTCTTCGTTGTGTCATGTTTCTAGTTAGCCACGGCAGCTTGCAGCGGAGCATGTGTTCGATATTTTGTGCTTTTCTTCTGCGTTGCAAGGCGTGTGTTTTATATTGCGTGCTTTTCTTTTGTGCTGTGATATGTTGCGTCCGAAAGGTGGCGGGATAGTCACCTATTGGCTGAGGGTGTAGTTTTGGCGGGAGGACAAGGAGATGTGTGCGCGCTAAGGAGAGCGCGGGGAGGTTGGTTGGTGGCAGCCGGACAGATCGGTCGTGGGTGGCCGGTGGTGGTCCCGGGGTCTCGGAGTTGGAGAAGCGAGCTCCTTGAGCGGCGGCCGAGCGGGTTGGCCGTGTGGTGGCCGACGGTGGTCCGGAGTCGCGAGAGATTGGAGTTTTCTCTTTTTTTAGTTAAAGCGGAGAGGCCGAAATCTTTCGGCAGATGTAAACCAGGTTTGTAAACATTGTAATAAATAACTTTTTGAGGAAATCTTTTCCAAGTCCCAGCGTCAAAAGACCTGCACGCCTGTCTCAAACTCACCAGTCGCGAAGTACGTCTCCCGGGTCACTTACGAGACCCGCCCTCTACCACTCCACGTCGACATCTGGATGCAACAACAAGAGAGAGAGGGAAAAATCGTGACTGGTGCTTTTCCTTTGAACAGCGTATACGTACGAAGGGCACAAGGAACCGGAAGAGAAGGCGGCTAGCTCTCGACTGAGCATTTCATAAAACCAAAAATAACATGAAGTACATAAAATAGCAAAACAACGGTGCACTTGCATTAAAAACAGGGAGCAAAACTTTTCAATGCAGAGTAGAAAGACATGGTTACTCATTAAATGCATTCAGAACTTGTACTCAATGACTGCTTTCCAGAAATAATTCTTTCCTCGCACAGCGCGTAGGTGGAACGCCCTGCCCGTTAGTGCTGCGTCATTCCCGAGTGTTTGTTCATTCGTAAATGCGATAGCGAAGCTACCTTCGATCTTTTGAATGTCAGCTTCTTTGTCGGAGTGCCACAGGTATTTGGCTTCTTTTTTGGCTGTTACTCGAGCGTGTATAACATCGCGATTGTTTGCGCCAACTGACTCAGGAACTAAGAACGAAAACCACGCAAAGGACGATACACAGGGAAGAAGTAGACAGGACGAGCGCGGACGAGCGACAGGACGAGCGACAGATTCTGCGTGAACCTAACATGCGGAAGCTGATAACGTGGCCAGTGATTAGTCAAAAAAAGGTGTGGTTGGGATACGAAAATTGGAATACTAAGGCCTGGGGCCGGGTCAAAAGACTTGAGGAAAGTACGCACTGTTAGAAGTTGGAAGCGGGAATAGAGGTCGGGGATACGGGCTTCCAGATAAAGGACAGCGTTGGAAGCTGATTTTGGGAGCCCGAGGCATAGCCGTAGGGCACGCCTTTCCAGTAAGGGTAATGGCTGCAGCTTGTAGTTCGCGCTACCAGAGAACAAGGGGCAACCAAATTCCAGAATCGGTCTCATATAAGCCTTATAGAGCAACAGTAGCGTGTCACGACGCATGCCAAACTTTTTATTGCCAACTCGGGTCAAACGGCCCAGTGCACGTTCCCCTTTAATAACATTATTCTTAATATGGTGTCGCCAGTCCAAATATTGGTCATAAGTAACACCTTGGTATTTAACCGACTCCACCTGCGGAATTGGAGTGGAGCGGTAGGCTAGCGAGATGTACATTGGAGCGTCGGGTGGAAATACCAGCACGCCACATTTGCTGACATTAAGTGATAAATTGATTTGGTCCAACCAGACTTCAAGAGCATTCAGATTTGCCTGCAAATACCCGTAGAGCTCAAGAATATCCTTTGCTGATGCGAAAAAGGCTATATCATCTGCGTATACATAAACTGTAACGTTAGGATGAATGGGGATGTCCCGAACTAATATGTTGAAAAGCAGCGGAGAAAGAACAGAGCCTTGCGGCACACCTCTTGATTGACCATAGGTATTAGAACAAAAAGATCTGTCTGTACAGAAGAAAAATCTATCTTTTAGAAATTCACAAATCCAGGTGTAGAGGTAATGCGGTGGTTGTAGTTGAGCAAGATTGTTAATGAAGACTGTGTGCCTTCGCAACGTCCAGCGTCACCAAGGCCGAAACTTCTCTCTGGCGCATTTAGACTCGTATTCGGCTCTCGAGATCCACATGCGCGGACCATATGGAACAACCGCGACGAAAGCCAATCTGTGCGGGGCTGAGGCCGTTAATATGATGAACATGCTTTGTGAGGCGACTGTGTACTACTCTTTCTATTAGCTTTACTAAATTTGAGGTTAAAGCAATCGGCCGAATATTGTCTAATTGAAATCCATTGTCTGCATTTTTTAAAAGTAAAATTATTTTCGCAATTTCCCAACTGTGAGGAATCCAAGAGGTTTCCAATGACGCATTTACAATATCTAGAAGGTGAGTTGGAAAGTCGTGCGCTAGAATCTTTAACATGCCCACAGTAATCCGTCAGATCCCGGAGCAGCAGAGTGCATCGAGGAAACAATTTGCAGGAGCTCCGACACGTCGACCTCAGGATAGTCCGAGCTTGGGGTGAGAGTGTGCAAAGGTTCTGCTTTCTGTACCTGGAAACGTAAGGCCAGCCCCTGCGCGATACGTTCAAGGTTTTGCTTTGCCTCCTGCGGAGACATTACCATTGACCTTATGCGATTGGAGGCAGGAGAGCTGTCATTCTGCGCCATGAATCTATAGAGAGCCTTCTTATTCTGGGGTTTTGAGAGATACGTGTTTAAATTTTGATTATAATCCTCCTTTGCCTTTTTAACAGTTCTTTTGAAACATGCAGAGAAGAACTTATAATTTATCTAATTAGCTGAACTCTGATTATAGGAAAGGCTTTTCCAGGCTGCTTTTCTACGACGATAAGCTTTCTCACACTCCTCCGTCCACCAAGGAGACGGCTGTCTGGCAGGAGCAGTAGTGCACACCGAGAATACAGAGCTCTCAGCAGCATCTTGCAGAAAGGTAATTGTCCGCTGAGCTCTTTGTGCTGGACCTGAGCTAACTATGGAGGGGAGTGAGGCAGATATCAATTTTTTGTACGTAATGTGGTTTACAAATTTCATGGTTGCACCACCGTTTCTGATAGGCGAGGATATAATAGAAAAGGTTATTGGAAAGTGGTCACTAGATGTACCTGAGTCTTCAGTTGACCATGCAGATACGCCAACCCCACGAGATGCTAATGTTAAATCTATGATTGAACGGGATCCTCCTCGCATAAAGGTTACTGCTCCGGAATTACAGCAGCGCACTGCATTCATTGACATCCAGGACCACAGAAGCTGGCCGCAGGAGTCAGAGCGACTAACCCAGACACTGTGGTGCGAATTAAAATCTCCTGCGATGACTGTGCTGTTTGCGCCGCTCAGTAAGGTATCCAAACAGTCTGTCCTGTGAACACCGATTGGGAAGTAGACGTTAGCAATAGTGACTTTGGCGCACTGTGGAAGGGAGATTTCAACCGCCAACAACTCACAGTCAGGGCGCATAACTGTCTGCGAGATTGATGCCCGGTGACATATTTTCGTAGAGATCATAGTTATTAACCCACCACCCCTGCCATTAACGCGATCTACCCTGAAAACACAAAATTTTTTAAATGTGAATGATTTAAGTGGAGAGAGCCACGTTTCTTGTAAAATCACAATATCTGGATTATGTTTATAGATCCGGTAAAGAAGAAAGTACGGAGCGAGAATTCCACTGCATAACTTTTAGACCCGCCATGATTTTCGACTGGTTAAAGAAGCATCAACAGCCTCCTTCAGCACATCAGTCTGGGGAATTAATTTGGGGGGTCCTTTCTTTGCTTTGACTTGCGGAACAGCTGACTTCGAGGGTGAGGAAGAAGCTCGACGCTTCTGGGAAGTGGTGAGCATTTCAACGTCCATGCTACAAGTATCTACGTGAGCGACACTGTCAGGAGCGCTGTTGGCAGGCGGTACTTGGGGCACGGTAGGAGGCGACATGGAATGACTCTTACTAGCAGCACTTGGGAGTGATGCCGGCGTAGCCGCCGAAACATGTGATTCAGTAGGCAGAGATTGGCCAGCAACAAGTTGAGATAGAGCCTCGGTGAAACTGCCCAGCATTCGCTCGACCACCACAGAAAGAGCCTGTTCTACTGAAGACACTATTGAAGTAGTCAAACTTGACGGTATATCAGCAACAGAGCTTCGCGCACGGCTGGCATATGTAGTATTCCTCCGATCCAGAAGTGCATAAGCATCTGCTCTCGAACATCGTTTCGCTGGAATAATATCGAGCAGGCTTTGTTCGTCGGCTCGTTTCGAGCAGTTGACATCAGCTGAGTGGTTGCCCTTGCATAGGCAACACTGGGGCTGATCAGAGGCGCAGCTGTCATCTGAATGCCCTTCTCCACAAACACGGCAGCGGGTCGCCGACTTACACGCTTTACCACTGTGACCGAAACGCCAACAGTTGTTGCACTGAAGAGGACGGGGCTGCAGAGGGTCCACACGATACACTATCGGCCAAACCTTGAGTTCAGAAGGACAGGAGGAACCAGCAAACGTAGTGATAACTGACTCTGTCGCAACACGCACACCGTTGAATTCTCTACTGCACCGGTAGACAGAAAGAACCCCCACACCTGCATCCTGAAACTCCTCCAGTATATCCTGCGGGGAAGATGCTGGGTCCACGCCACGAACAATACCTTTGGAACATGCGAGCTGTTCCGAGATGAAGGCTTTAACCGCTAATGACTGAAAAATTTTGCACTGGAGCAGGTCTGTGACACAATCAATGTCAGCGGACCTGCAAACAATGCCTCTCCGGCCGAACGGTCGCACCTCAGAGATCTGGAGGCAGTGGGTAGTGAGAGATCTTAGCTCCTGCTGAAGGACCTTGGAGCTTTTCATCTTGATCGTTCCCTCACCGATCGGCACGAGAGCCACAGGGATGATGTCAATTCCATTTTTACGAAAATTTTCTAGCGGAAAAGCTTTGGGTGGGCAAGCTGGCAAACCAGGTTGCCGAAACTCCACCTGGGGAGGTCAGCGACATACCTGAGCCAAACGCACCCTGAAATGCACATTAACCTGGCCTACAGACCTAACCTGAGACCTGGCCAAATCCCCCACGCAGAACGGCCTCACCAGAGATGACCACCTAGGCACCACCAGGACACCACAGTTGAGCTCGAAGCCAAGCACCAGCAAGAACACGTCAGCACCGTCCACTCTTCTTCTTTCACTCATATATTCTCCTGTGTTGTGTCTTCTGGCTGGTTTAAGGTGAGTAGGTACCAACTCGCCAAGTCGTGAGCCTTGATCAGTATTACAATCATTTTAAAGCGAAAACTTTACTAGGATATGTCGGCGGGGAACGTGTGCGCAGCAGTTGTCGGCAACTCAGAAGAGATAACAAGGCAGCCATGTGGGCTAGTTGGCGTATTTCAGACATAACTTCACCAGCGAAAGCACGAGACACCAGGAGACGAAGAACACAAGACAACGCTGGACTAACAGTTGTTATTCCGGCGTTGTCCTGTGTTCTTCTCCTTGTGTCTTGTGCTTTCGCTGGTGAAGTTATATCAGAAGAGATAGCATCAAACGAGCGGCAGTAGTCGGAAGAAGATGATGTGAGGATGCTACACGAAAAAAATTCGAAATATAAAGAATAGTAAATAATTAGAGCAAAAATGTCCAACAAGTGGGCAGGGACCGAGGAAAAGTATTGCGAAATTAGAAAACGCCGGAAGCAGGCGGAGCTACATTGTAGCGCCAAATTTTAAGAACCGAAAGTGTGGACAGAGCCAAAGCGTGGCGCCAAGATTGGAAACTCGAAATTGGTTCTCACATGACCAGTGATAAGTGATCGATACGTAACCAGGAGATAGGAAAAGTGATATATTAGAGGCAATTAGGTAATTAATGAGAAGCAAAAGGTGATGGACGGGTGAATATATTGGGCGAGTATTTAGTGAGTGGGCGGGAACAATACATTGCGGAAAATTTGAAATATCGAAATTGTTGCTTGTATGAAACGAGGGTAAATAAGAATTAATCGATAACCAATCAATCATGCAAAGGAGAAAACAATCATAGCGCCAAATTTGATAGACGGCCAGTGTCCAGCAGGCGTCAACGCTCTCACATTAGTTTCAATCAATCAATCAATCACTTTATTTCAGCTTCTTTTACAAAACTGAGGGTGGCAAGAAAAAAGCAGTCATTACGACCGCTTGACAAGCCTCGCCACCCCTACAAAGAGGCAGTTTGGTAGCGACTGTGATGGTTACATACACTTGTAACAACGCTAAGGTACATGGAAAGACAAGGCGTGTAAAATACATGCTCAAAAGGAAATTATTTTTTTTTGAATACGTGCATAAAAAGAAACTTTTTTTTTTCAAATACATGCATGAAAGGAAACTTTTTTTCTAGCATGGACAAGTAGTATTTCCGCACAACAGAATAAAGGTTTTACACAAAATTTACAGTTCAATGCAATAGAGTTCTATACATGGGTACACATACTGTGGCACCTAGCTTGAAAACACATTTCGAATAGCCGAGACAGACATGCTGTGTAACGTGTCGTAAAATGGCGTGTTCAAGTATTTCGGAAGAATGTATTTTAGTGTGGAAAAGCCATAGTTTGTTCTGCATCGTGGTAATGAATAGATCCTACGCTGTCGTGTCACATACGGTGTCCGATGTGGTGTAAGTGTCACAATGCCGGAAAAAAATGCGTCGTCTTCGGCTATTATTTTTTTATAGAACAATGAAAACCTGTAATCGAACATTCTTGTTACGGGTATCATTCTGTATTGCTGGTAGATAGGACGTGTCGGAGCATCATACGGTACATTAGCAATTACGCGAAGTATTCTTTTTTGCAGTACTAGAAGCTTCTGGATGTTAGATGCTGTGGTTTGTCCCCATACAAGGAAGCAATACGATACATAAGAATAAAAGAACGCATAGTACAGATTAAGGGCACAGGGTAAGCCCTATACTTCCCATGCATTTTAGGCCATGTTGAGGTACATGTTTCTCACTAACTAATACCAGTAACCTAATAATACATATATCATTGTTTGCCAAATTTTGTGCTCTTTTTACTGAACTAGAATATTTGAAATGTGTTGCAAATTCGATTTTTAATAAAATTTTTTCCGGTTGTACACAAATCTGGCCTTTCTTTGCGCATTTCAAAATTCATAACAGAATAACTGCTCAGTGAAATTGCTTAATTCTAGTTCAGTAGTTGGCAACACTTATGTAGATGATTGCAAAAAAAAATCAGCCGTCTGTCTTGAAAGGCATTGGAAATAATGGTACCTTTGTAAGAAAAAACACTGTTTAGAGATAATAGAACGTAAAGAGAAAAAATATGTGAAAAACCATTTTTTGTTCGCAGAAACGCCTCCATAGTAATTGGTTTAAGAGCCCCCTGCTTCGTAGTCACTGTCGCCGTCATTTTTTCGCTTTTCGGCTTGTCGTTTTGACTGTCGGGCCTCTTTTGTAAGCTGTCGTGTTGCTCGGTCCGCAAAGTACATGCGCTTATGGTCAGCTTCCCTCAGCCACTTGATGGTGTTGCTCCCTGGGTTCAATCCACACGTCTTCAAAACGTTGGCCCGTGCGATGCTACCATCATTAAATGAAAGAACAGCATCCAGTGTTGCCATCCGTAGGGTCCGAAGCCTAACAAACACATTCTTTGGCGCGCGTTCCCAAACAACATGGTTGAACGACTCACTTGCATTTTGAGTTCGCCCATGCAGGCACTTCTCTAGGAGCTCAGCCTTCGATAGCTCCCTATAAATGGGTTTGATAGCCTCCAAGACAGATGCAGGCAAACTCTCCTTGTGGAAAAATGGCTTGCCCTCTGACTGACTTCTGTTGAAGGCACACCACGTATCAGGTCCCTTTGGGCAAAGTCCATGGCATGGGTCATCGTCTGTGGCCGATAAGTGGAAGAAGGTTGCCCAAACGGCCTTTCGCATTTCATCCAGGTTTCCTACATTTCTTCTGATGGCCAAACCATAGTACGTCTGGAGCTTGTCTATTACTGCATCAGTCAGTCGGCCTCGGCCCGAGAGGCTCTTTCCATCAGAGAGTTTTCCTGCTTTGTTTCCTTTTTTTAGCCTTCGTAACCTTGTGCCCATCCTTTTTTGCACGTGCCCTATGCACTCAACCTTGGATATTTCAACGGAATCGCCATATGGCATTTGTGCCTTCACAGCCATAAAAGCCTTGCTGTCACCATCCCCAAGGTATTTGACGTATCGAACGCCGTGAAGCTCCTCACTCCTGCCGAAAATTTTCAGTGCTCCTGCGACTTCCATTCCACCGCTGGTGCCTAGGTAGCTGCTTTGGCACACCTCTCTATGGAGGGGGTCACTGTTTGTACCCTTGATGCTGCACTTTGGACAACGTTTAGACAAAACCTCCACATCCAGCACTTTCCCAGAGTCTACACTGGTCGCAGAGACTATGCCGTTATTGGAAGTATGGCCTCGCTTCTGCCAGCTTCCATCAAGAGCAACTGCGATGTCTTTATCCCCCTCATTCAGTTGCACAGCTTCGTCAGCTGCCCTTTTCATCGACTCCTGAGCAGCAGCTTCGATGTGACCTAGAAGCTCTTGATTGTATTTCGCAAACTTTGTCGGCGGCTTAGGAAGGTTTAGCATAGCACAGAGTATATTTCCTGCAGCCATTCCCTTACCAATGGACCTCAAGGCATACACTAACCTGAGGTTGGCTTCATAGAGGCCAGAAGTAGTTTTCTTCGACGTCTCAAATCGTTGTGCGGCACTACACACTTCACAGTTCAAACTGTAAACGTTTGCAACGCCTACCCGTTTTGTCACAATTTCGATGAGCTCAACACTTCCACCGCACTCTCTGCACACACAAATCTATGTAATTGCGGCACAAATGCCATCCATGTCCATTAAGGCATATTGGCTGCTGCTCTGTAGCACATCCTCTTCCTGGAAGCACAGAGAAAATCTTGAAAGCTTCGATGTCGAGGAGCTGGCGCGTTCGGCGTTCGGGATCTCATTCGGTCGTGGACATCCTTTTGCTTTTTCACGATGAGCGTAGCGGTTGCCGTGAAATTCACGCCTGACGAAGGCCTTCTTTGCCCTGGGCATCTCAACTTATCAGCAGCAACCAACACCGGCACAATTTACAATACTGATCGAAAGGGATAGCACTCGGACGCAGCTGCATGAAGGTTGCAGAAACGTGGAAAAAACGTGCAAAGCGTCTCAGGATTGTCTTGGCTAAAAAAGAGGAGCTGTACAATAGTTGCCAGACAATTTTTTATATGTAGCTGATTTTCGACAAGTTTTGAAATCAGGTGGTGGACTTTTTGGTTGAAAAAATTGACGTTAATCCTGAAAGGGGGCGTGGCCGCTCACTACTTGGTTTCGGAAAAAGCGTTTTTCAGCCGTATATATGGCTTTCTGAGGAAAGTGCGATCATGGAACATGTGTAGAAAGAATTGAACTTCTAAAATTCCAAAAGAAAAAAAAACGATTTTTGTCTAATTTTACCTTACCCTGTGCCCTTAAGCTTGGTTTTGGCGGGTAGCAGCAGTGATCCCTTTTTTTATTTTTTCAGCCACGACAAGACCACTTTTTGGATCATGGGCGATGTAGCTAGGAACCAGCAGCAAGGACAAGGCTGGACAGCGTGCATCAGCAAGCTTGAAAAAAAAAGCACATAACACTAAATAAATTGATCATTTTCATTTCAATTCTATGTGGTTTTGTGCATGAATTACTCTGGAGTACACAATGCTTGTGGTAATTGACAGGCGACCATTAACAAGTTGTGAATTCTTGTGCATTGCTTACTCTAAAATACAGAAAACCTGTGTTAATTGAGAGGTGACACAGTAACGACTGCGACACAGCGTACGAGCAATACACAAGACAGACTACAGAATACAAGAAAGACTACAAAAGACAAGACAGGTTACAGTATATAGATTGCAAAAGATAAGACAATAGACTACACAAGACATGACAGACTACACAAGACATGTCCAAAATACAAGACTACAGACTACAGAAATTTTCTGTCTTAGAATCCTGTAGTGCGTTTTGTCTGGGTACTGTAGGCGGAACCTAATCCTGTAGGCATGACTTAATTCATTTTCTATGGTACCTACTTCGAGAATCGTTTGCAATTTTGGGGACTGGGCTACTTCTAAAATTTGGGGATCCACGTTTGGGAAGGTGTCCGACAATCCGGTGGTCATGGTGCCACCCGGCATGATGGGCAGGTTTTGATGACTTCACAAGGTCACCTGGCCTTCTTACTATTATTCTGTGGTGTGAAATTCTCGTTAGTTGGGATGAGCTTGTCCCCTCTTCGGCCTACACAGACAGACGCTGGAGCTCGCATGTGCACAAGACTATACACAGCATTCCGGAGGCAGCTTTCATAATGATGCTGAGTGAGCTATTCGAAAGTGTGGACAATTTAGCAAGATTGGTGCTGATGCCCATCTCGAAATGTAGAGGCACCGTCTTAAGCACGCATGCCATGTTTACTGGATACATTGACATTTACAAGTAGACTTGAAGCTAAGCATGTAAGGCGAGCGAATTAATGAGGTACCATAAGCATCTTTGAGTAACTAACCGGAAAAGCTCGTGGGCGAGGTAAAACGGGATAGCATACTTTTTGACAGAATAACAGAAGAGAGAAACAACAAGAAACTGACACCGAAAAAAAACGAGACCTTAGCGCCACTTTTCCCTAAAACCCACAACGAGACGATCGTTGCTAACAGAAATTAATGGTCATCACTACTGGCGGAGAAACTCTTCCTCTCCCAAGAAAAAGAGTTCTTCCATCAAAACACTGATCAGCTCTCTTCGAAGACGGCCAAGTGTTGGCCACACAGCGCTGCTTCAGAAGCCACCAGCCACCGCGGCGCATCAACTGAGCCATAAAAGAAAAAGACCCGCAACAATTAACAGGCGAGTAAAACGGCCGCTGGGGAAGCGGCCGCCGGAGACAAAGCTCGAAATGCCCTGCCCACCGAATCCTGCATGAGCCGCACCCCAAAGCACGCGCTACCACGCAAGTGACTGTAGCGTGGCGATTAGATTCTGGGATAGGGCAATTCGGACAGGTACTGGAGCCTAACACGCCCTACCACTCTAGCCGATCACAATTAGCCAGCACTTCCCAACCAAGTTTCCAAAGTCGCGAAGATGGTCTGGGAGAGGTCTCGGTGCTAAGCGCTGCCATTGAACGCTGCGCAACGATGAACGGCGAGCCGCATGCACAAGGGGCTACAACAGTGAGCCCCTAATGTCCACCACACGCTCTGCTATGATGCTGAAATCAGGTGCTACTGCTCTTATATGCCTGAAAAAGGCCACTGACGTAACATAGAAAGCGGTAGGCAGGTCTGACTGAGGTCGACGATTAACAGGGGCCACGGGATCAAAAAAGCGCAAAAAGGGGAACAAAAAGTACCGCTCCTCTCTCCATTCCTGGCACATACGGGCTTTGCATCCTGTCTCTTCTCCGCCAGGTAGTTACGCGCAGTGACCAAACGATCCCTGAGTGCTACCTTGGACGATTATGAGCTGGACGCCCCAGTCCAGCTGCAGTGTACATAGTGTTGCGCGCGTGTGTTTTATATCTTTTTGAAGCGAAAAGCTTCACGACAGAAGCTTTGAGCCGTCAGCGGGGCCGCAAGTTTAACATTGAATGTAGCAAGAGGTCACGATGGCCGCAAGATTTACCTTGAATGTAGGCAGAGGTCACACCATGAACATAACTTGCGGTAGTCAGGTTCGACACATGAGGTCAGCTACAGCCGCGACACCAGCGGCTCTTACACCAACTATCTTGACTTTTACCTGTGATCTTTGTCCTTTGAACTTGAAATTTGACATTTGACCTTTGACCTTGACCTCCGGTCAAGCGGGAAAGCGTCTGCCGGCATTGCATTCGCAGGTCATGAAAATAGCAACGGAAGGAAAAGGTGTTGCTATCCGTGACATCTACCATTTAAATCTGAAGCACCGGAGCTGTGACTAGCAGAAATGAAAGGACCGGGAAAGGACAGAGAGAGGGAAAGAAAGGTGGAGCGATAGTAAGAACGGATAGGGGTAGGGGGTAATATACACAACCATCCAGCCCGCGCGTCTTACATACTTTCGTTGCTGGTGCGAGACTCGTCGCTGCTGGAATTGCTGCTAGCAAGTGGATCAAAACCAAAGCGGTTCACCGGGTCTCAAACAAAGGCATAATCACAGAGTACGACGACATTCTCCGACACGAGCTTTCTCGGGTAAACGAAACAAACTCCACTGTATTGTGTGCGCACTGTATTGTGTGCGTCACTGTATTGTGTGCGCATGTGATGACAGCCTTGTCTTTAAGGGGCGGTTGTGTGTCTCCCGGATATCAACTTGACGTCACGCCATGTCCATGCTCTCCAAGATTGAAACCAAACCTGACCGTGTTTAATGGCCCCGTTATTAGCTATTTACGTCGCGTTCGAAATTTTTAGGCCGAATTTCCACCGTTCTGGACCACAAGCTAACTATTAAAGCAAATGTCTCGAAAGAAAAAACTACCAGTGGTTCAACTACTGCTAAACATGGTTAGACAGCGAAAGCTGTCTTGTATGGGGCAACTGCACGCGGCTTGGCGTCTGTAACGTTAGGTGCGTTCCGCACACTGGCTAGGCAGTGCGCCCACAATGCCACCCTGGCAGGTGGTAGTTAAATGGTTGATCGCGAGATGTTGGTCACCCAATGAACGCTGCGGCCTATTGCTGCAGTGCCACGTGTCTGCCACAATGTTGTCAGTGCTAATACATGCAGCCCACATCTCTTTCTCACCACCCAGCGCGGTTCAGGTATCCGCCGCTATGTGGGACAGATGCGCGCCATATCATTTCCGGAAAAAACAATTTTCATTTCCTTAAAACGCGGTTACACTTTGATGCGTTCAGCAGAACTCTAGGTGTGATCTATGCGACGGCTGCCGTGGAGACAAACATCCGAACCGCGCAGTGTGAAAATGAAAGTGAAATGATGTTTTAAGGAAAGGAAATTATGCCTGTCTCACATATCGCGGCAGAAGCCTGAACCGCGTCCTAAGCGAAGGAAAATGGAAGTTCGTTTTATGAAAAGAATATGACGCCTGTCTCACATTGCGGTGTTTTCTTTCCCCAAACACCAATTTTTTCACCAGTCGCTCGACCCCAAATGTAGCCAAGGCAATGCAGCTTTTCGCTTTCGACCAGAGTTAACCAGAGCTGAACCGCTAGCAAATTTTCATGAACAGATCACGCATGTAACCTGTATATATTTAATATTGTATAAATAGATTTCTGTGCATCACCTCTCCCCTATCCTTTCTTCTTGTCCCCGCACCTTTTTCATTTCATTTCTCCAGTCTACCTGCTATCCTTTACTCCTGCTGCCCCAGCTAGGGTGCTTCAGTATTGATTGCAGATGCTGGAGCTAGCAAAAATATTTTCCTTCCTTGTTTATTTTTATTTTCATTAAACCCACTTACTACTAAAGGGTTCACGCTGGAGAGACGTCCCCGGGCAGAATACGCAAAATTCCGTTCAGTTAACAGCGAGGACATGATGGACAAAGTTGAACAGGCAAAACCGCCTATTTTTCATGGTTGTCCAAGAACAGCACTAGCGACAAGCTCGGTTCAACGTGACCAAAAAACGAAAACACTGTAGTGTGCACCCGCGTTATGAGACGGAGGGGTGGTTTATGATTTATGGGAGTTTAACGTCCCAAAGCGACTCAGGCTATTAGGGACGCCGTAGTGAAGGGCTCCGGAAATTTCGACCAGCTGGGGTTCTTCTATGTGCACTGACATCGCGCAGCACACGAGCCTCTAGAATTTTGCCTCCATCGAAATTTGACCGCCGCGGCAGGGAACGAGGCCGCGTCTTTCGGGCCGGCAGCCGAGCGCCATAACCACTCAGCCACCGCGGCGGCCTCCGAGGGGTGGTTTAACAATGTGGCAAAGGTACCAGAAGGCACCCAGCATGATGGACTGAAGCAGCCCTTACAAAACTAACTATTAACTTTGGTTAGAAATTGTATTATCTTTCTATGTACTCTAGTAACATTGTAGTTACTTTTATATTCTGTCAACAATTGTTGATCGAAAGTTGGTAGAATGTTACTTCTTTGTATGTACTCCTCTCAGTATAAAGCTAATAGAAAATAATTTTTACATTCTACGCACCTTTTTTAATAAAATGTAGTAGAACGTTACTTCTCTGTATTTACTCCTCTCAATAGAAAGTTAATAGAAAATATCGGTGCAGTTCGACATATCGAGAGAAATGAGTGAAAAAACTGCATGGGGCTTAAGGTGATTAAACCACTTGTTCGCATAACCGTGACATCTTACTTGAGTGCTCAGTAAAATCTGCTGCAGCTAATTAACAATTTCTCATTATCAAAAAGCGCCCAGCGTTATTCGCAGAAAATTCAATCGGAATCAAATCAGGGTAGAGAAAAATATTTTCAGAACAAGGTATTCTAAATTTTTATTTTTTCTAAATGTTTTCTATACACTGTTGTAAGAAAAATATACTAAAAACAGAAAAACACGTTTTATAATGTGAATAAAAGCCTAAAATATTTAATTACTATAGCCACACACTTCAAAGCATTTAAGGCAACCTTGAACACGAAATAAAGATCAGCAATCACATTCTCTTAGCCCAGCATATTCTATTAGCCTTTGTTGATAGGAAGTTGGTTCATATTTTTAATTCGTTTTTACGTACTGTTTTCAGCAGAAATATACTAGAAACCGAAAGAAAGTTTTTTTATCATGCGAACAAATGCCTAAATTATGGGTGTTTTACCCCACAGTGAGAAATCTAAAATACCTTGTGCTATGGCGCTCTTTGGCCATACATGCCCTTGCGCCATAAAAATTCATAACCATAATAATAATCAAAAACCTAAATTAAGTACTGCAGCCTAACAGGTCAAAGCAACTAAAGCCACCTTGGACACGAAACAAATATTAGCAGCCAGAGTCTCGTAGCCGAGCGTATTTTATTATTATTTGTTGATAGGAAGTTACTACAAGTTTCTTACTGCTTTCTATACACTGCTGTCAATAGACATCTACTAGAAAAAATTGCTTTTGAGCAAATGGAACGACGCAGTAACTGGCTCATTTATCTCGGTGGACACCCGAACCTGCCGTAAGGAAAGGGATAAAGGAGGGAGTGAAAGAAGAAAGGGAAAAAGAAGTGCATAGTGGAGGTCTCCATAATTTCGACCGCCTGGGGGTCTTTAACGTGTACTGAAATCGCACAGCACACGGGCGCCTTTTGCGTTTCAAAGCGACAGAGAAGCTTCGAGTATGAAAAAAAACTGTAAGAGCTTCGGTCCTGTAATCTAAAATGTTAGCAGGACCCACTTTGAGCACAGCTACAGCGCCGGCGCAGTGCGTCTTATGCATGTCCAGTAGCGTCTCCTCCAATGGAACCACGGTACGAAGATGTGGCGAGGGAAAATGCGGTGATAGTTGTATTTTCTATTTTCCCGTAATGCAATGACTCGGATGAACACCGGAAAGAAGTGTCGAGTTTTAAATTTTAAACCAAGTAGACCTGCGAAAGCATGTGTTCATTTTTCGCCTCTCTTTACTGGCATCTCCTTAGCACACACACGCGGTTCCCGATCGCTCTTCATTTTCACACCCTCTCCGCTCGGCAGCAGCGGGCGTGACGACCTCTTTCCATTGGCTATTCCTGGCTCGACTCTCCTACGAACTAACCTGATGGCGCTTACCCGGGTTACTCCGAGGCTTCACACAAGATTCTCAGTAGGGTTTCTCCCCGTTAAGCAGTGCCTTCGCACTAATAATGCAACCTCCGCAGACGATATCGTGCAGTGTACAGCGGAATGCAAGATTCAGTCATGGTGATAGGCTGGAAACTTCAGGCAGTGGTGCTGGCAGCGCCCGACTGCCAATTATACTTGTTGCCGTGACGGACACGCCTCACGTCGTATAAACACACAAACACGATTGCATAGAACTCGTGAGAAGCGCTGCCGCCGACTATGCATTCGCTAAGGGGGCAAGAGCAGCTGCAGGCTCGAGTAAAAGACAGACTGAATGAACGTGCAGTGATGTGGCAGTACGAAGGGAAGATGACAGGCGTTCCGGGCGCTTAACTCTAGAAAATGCAATATCACCTGAAATAAAAATCACTCCAAATAACAAATTCCTCAGCGGGCAATGGTAAATAACACTAGTAATAAGGTGACTCATTTTTTTAAATGTTTTCCTGGAAAACCTCAGTTGCCGTTGAACAAATCGTCACGGGAAGCCTATAATTGTTTCAGTAATGCTTAGAAAAGAAGCCGATATATCCTTAAAAAACCACTACACTGGCGAATTGGCTCTATATTATGAATAAAAAACTAAGTGCTATCAGTTTTTTCTTTTCCTTCGGAAAATAACTATATCTAGACATTGTTCAGAAAAAATACAGGTAGGATCCCATACAAAAATTTATTATGAGTTTCTGATTTAAAGTCGATTACTTTAGACACCACACTCATCAGGTATTTGTGATGACTCTGTGTTGAGTCTCTGAATTATTGCTGATGAAATGTGGCCGCCGATATTTTGATTAAGACGTGATGTGTTTCCTCGAGTCTAAATTCTCATTAAGATTTCACGCATGTATAATGCATTTCATGATGCATTTCTGCTTACGTCGTGATGCGTGATGCGGTCACATAAAGCCCCTAAACTATGGCTCTGAATGAATGTTCCTCTGTGGTAGACGGGTAGCTTGCCTGGCTCACGAACTATGGGCTAGCAGTTCGAGTCTCCGCTCAAGCATTTTTCTTTTCACCTTAATTGATTTTCTTTCTTCAGAGGCACTACGTAATAGCGGTGGAATGATGTCATGACTGTTGTATTGTATGATCGTTGCGGGGTGTTTCAATTACCCGTGTTACGTCATGTGATTGTGGCATTACGACATTTTCGACCAATCCCATTACCTCAACACACCGCCAATTGCAGCAGTTTTTCCGCTGAACGGCGCCCTTAACGCTCTCGCAGAATAAATGCCTTCTTACTCATTGCTTTGGTGAAGCATCATTTCAAATGAAGCGGGACAATTTTCTATGTTTTTTCTGTCTTTTAAATGATCTGCAACACACGTACAAACAAGCATCACCACATGTAATTTGCCAGAGCCTAGTAAATAATTTGTAATTGCTTTTCGTTACACTGTTTCATTCTAGCTTCAGAGCCGACTGCTGGCTGCGACATCACAGACAAGTCGACGCAATGAGAAAATCACGTGAGACAAACGCGAATGAAGTAGCTGCTTTGTTTAGTTGTTCCCCTGCCGGCTTTTCGGGCACACTTACAAATGAAAGCGACAAAGCAACGATGATATTGCCGTTTTTGTATGCCTCAAGTAACCTGAACATCATCTCAACTCGAATGCGAAGTGATGGCGACTGTTGAAAGTGAAGCCAAAAAAATGAAACTGAATTATAAGTATAGCCGGTATAAGCTAAGTTCATGCATGTGATGACCCATCTCTCAAACTGCTCTCACTATGCGGACTGCATTAGTAGACTTGTCTCCACTGGCCAGAAGTTAAAAGAGAAGGGGCCTTAGAAAAAAAACGTGGCTAAGTAAGCAAACGTAGGTACACGTAAATTCAACCAAAGAAGTATAAGCGTACTAGTAAAAAGCTGCGGCGCAGGGCCGCTTTTGAAAATAAATTTTTGTTATGGTTTTTGAGTTTAGAATCAAGCTTTCCATTTAATTATTTCAAAAGCGAACTATTTACATAAGCAGGAATAACCAGATCTTGAACAGTTGTTAGAGCTAAAAAAGGAGTCGCATCTGACCAGAACAGGGGCTGAAATATTGGAGCTCAGAAGCTCGTACATCCACTGGTTTGTGGATGTTTGAGACCTCTGAAGTACATATTAATTGCGTACACGCAATTACCAAAAAAACGTATCCAAAAGCTTGGTGTCCCTATTCCTTTAACATACTGCCCCCTTCTAGTGGACCGATAGCAACATAAATGCTTTCTTTAATATATTCACAAGTCCCAGACCCTCAACCAAAATGTGTTGCCTAAGACGAAGATGGCTTCTTAAATAAGCTGGGTTGCATTCCCTATTGCATACACAACAATAGCTCCGTAGTCTTCATAAGCCAACTGAGGACAGCAGCTGGCAATATTCTGTCACTGAAAAATGGCCTTTTTGCACTGCTCACAAGTATGGAAAATGCAATGACCATACATCATTCCTGAAGAGCATAAGTGCTCTATGCTGAACGCAGTAAGGAAGGGCTAGGGACACCTTCTCTAGTTGCTGCCATCACGATAATTATGCTTAGTTACGTGATTGTCTTAAAAAGCCATGCACTCAAGGTTGCATGCGGTACGAATCACTGAAAAGTGTAAAAGAATGCAACAACAGTTTGAGATTTGCAGTTGGTCTCCAAACGAGCTTTAAGCCATAGGTCTAGAATTGATGCTATGACGCCAGAAAAGCAGCAAAGTTTACAGTCTCAGCAGCAGCACTGGTGCTAGGAGCTGCTGAGGAGTCCGTTTAGTGGGTCATTTTTTGAGGTGCTTCACCATCTTGAATGAGTCTGAATAAAGCAGCAAACACATATAGTACAAATTAAAAACATGTCTGGCCTCAGCCTCAATCCCATACCCATTTGGAGTGGAACGTTCAGTTCCAGGCAAGGAAGCCCAAACTTAAGTTTGCAGCAAAAGGAGAAAAAATTCTATACACACACACGCTGATACACAAACAGGTGAACGAGCAATGTGACCAATCTGATCACAAGCTTGCATCTTTTGAGCTTATGAAAGAATAGATAAAAATTCAATACTAGTTCAACTATATAAGGTTGAGGTTGGGGTCTTGAATGCTACAGGTGGGGTTAGCCTTGCTTTGTCTGCCGGCAATTGCTCCACCGCAGCGTCCCTTCGATATTAACAATGAAGCATCTACCCCGCTAAGCGCACAGTCTCTTATAATAGCACACATTCTCTCCCGCAGTCACCATCTATGCACACAATCAATCCACACAGTTCACATCACAGTCCACTCCAGAAGTCACCATCTATGTACATATTCAGTCACAGTAGAACATAGGCCATTGTAGTGCCAGACTCCATACACACATTCACTCACAGTATAAAGTAGTCCACTCCTGAAGACACCATCTACGCACACATTCAATCACAGTAGGCCATAGTCCGTTCCTGCTGTCACCATTTAAAAACAAGATCCGTGTTCTGCAGAAATGTTAAAAGAAGGCGTGCAGCCTCCCTTCTGCATGTCTGGTTTCCACTCGGGTAGACAATGTCCTGCACTGTGCAGTGACGGGTTCCTGTCTTCTTGAAGGAAGCGAACATCACATGCCTTTCCGCGTTGTACTTTGGGCAGTACATAATATAATGTTCGATATCCCCGCACACACCACATAAAGAGCAGAGCGGAGACGATGCTATGCCGGTCTTATGCATCCATGCAGGAGTGCGAGCAAAGGCTGTGCGAATTCGATGTAGAAGGGTCGCCTGAGATCTTCTAAGTCCCTTGGTCACACATGGCTTGTACTGAACCACAGGGTACTGAAGTGATCGAGCACCGTTTTCCTGCAGAGACTTTTCCCATCTTGAGGTACTTTTTTTGATGGAATCCTTGAGAGAGCTTTATGGGCGAGACTGTCTGCCACCTCATTACCGTTGACTCCTATGTGAGAGGACACCCACTGGAAATGTAGAGTAAAGCCTCTGCTGTGCAGATTCTGCACCAAGCGCAGAGAGCTTAGAGACAAGACGTCAGTAGGGAATCCGCGCTCTAACCTCTGAAGGGCAGATTTTGAATAAGTTAGGATGACAACAGTTGAGCCGGACAAGACCCTAACTTCCGTAAAGCCGCCTCAATAGCAACACTTTCAGCCGTTGTGGAGGATACAACAGCAGTACAGCGTACGGACCCATTACAGTCCAAAGAAGTAATGTAAAAAGCCGCTACGCTAGCTTGTTTGACATTGTCCACAGAACCATCCGTGAAAATTTGAAGATGGCAGGCATACTCTGTTTCCAAGAATTCCAGTACAAGCGAACGCGTTGCTGCCAAAGGAGAGCTGCGCTTTGCGCCCACATGGGGAATTGTGACCTTACAGTCGAGGGTCGGAAAAGATCATGGGGGTTTCAACCGTTTCCTTTGCCTTCGGACTTCAATGACTAAAGAACTAAGAGTATTGAGTGCCAAGTAAGCCTTCGACTCATATCTCTTGTAGAGCCGCTGGAGAAGGGATCGCCCAGCTAACGTCTCTCCTAAGCGGTGAAGATGCATTAATAGTCTCTGAGAAGCGATAAGGCTAAGAGGTTTCGATAGGGACTCATGAAGTACTGCCTTATTCGCAGCCGCCTGGGGAACTCCAATGGCTCTTCTTAGGCCCTTTCTGCGGACAACTTCGAGACGCTCAAGTTGTGATGCCGAGGGGGAAATTAAGGTAATTGATACATTATCCGGCTGGCCACCAGCGCTTCATGAAGTTCGACCATTGAATATGGATGGTTTCCCCATTGCTCACGTGCAATTCTATGGATCACATTGAGACGAGAAGATATAGATGAAACAATCGCGTCTACAGCTTTTCGCCACTGTAGACGGGAGTCAATAATGACGCCCAGGAAACGCGCGTGGTTGAATTCACGGATGCAAGAGTGACCGAGGTCTATCTTCAACCGCGCTTGACGTCTTCCTACACCTGGAAACAGAATAAAGCCGGATTTGTCCACTGACAGAGATAACCCCACACCATGAAGGTAAGCTTGTGCCGAAAGTATAGCCTGTCGAGCTATCAGGGCTAATTGCTTGTGTTGGTAGCCAGTAATCCAAATACAGATGTCGTCAGCATAAAGTGACATACGCACTTGTCTGCAACTTTTTTTCAACGAATCGGGTAGGCCAGCCATTACGGCGTTAAAGAGCGTGGGGGAAAGTACCCTTCCTTGAGGCACACCTTGTGATAGAACCCTTTCGGTGCTTAACATACTCCCTAACCGTACACGAACTGCGCGATCACTGATAAACTCGTAAATGAATCTTAACATATGGCCCTGTATGCCCATGCCTTGCAAACTATTTAGAATTGAGCTCTGAAGCGCGCTGTCGTAAGCTTTCGCAACATCAAGAAAAATGGCGAAGGTGGAAAGGCCGAAAGCTCTCTGGTGTTCAATGTGACTGATCAAGTTAAGACGCTATCTAGGCCACTAAGACCTTGGCGGAATCCTGTCATAGAGGATGGCAGTGCCTTGCTGTCCTCAAGCCACCATGATAAGCGTTCATTTACCAGCTTCTCCATCAACTTAGCTACACAGGAGGTCAATGACACTGGGCGATACGAGGCAAGGTCTCTCATGTCTTTGTCAGGCTTCAGTACCGGAACTACATGTGCCACCTTCCATGACGGAGGAACATCGCCAGTCTCCCAAACTCGATTGATGAAGTTGAGGAGCTCCTTCCTGAGTTGCAGGGGCAGATTATTCAGCATTTGATTGGTGATGCCGTCGGGACCTGGTGAACACCGGCGCCGCAGGCCACTGAGCGCAGTCTGAAGCTCACGAAGCGTGCACGGGACGTCCATGATAGACCTGGAGGAAGCAGGTGGTGAATATATATCTATTCCAGAATCAGCGCGTACGAGTGCGTCTGCAAGTTCCTCTGCCAAGCACGCATTAGGTTTTTCCTTGCGTATTTCAAGAGCTTCAAGAGGCTTCGAAAGGCGAGATTCTCCAGCAAGGCTGCGAATAACTCGCCATATTCTCGTTATCGGTGAGAACACAGTCAAACTAGCACAGAATGAGGCCCATTGCGACCTGTACAGCTTCTTCGTGTACCGTCTAATAGCAGAATTCAACCTATTGAAGGTCGTCTTCAGTTGCCTGTCGTCCTTCTTCCGCACGAGTTGGCGCTCCGCCCTTCTTCTCGCTGCGCAAAGGTTCCTGAGTTTTAAATCCGGGGCCGGAAAATGATCAGGTAACTTGACCGCCGTAGTTGCTGCTAGCTTACTAGAAATCATTTTGTCAACAACATCACCAGAAACACGTTCTAGGTGCTTTCTGTACTTGTCCCAGTTGACCACGTTGCTAATTTTAGGACCATGCATACGAAAGTCGGCAGCAAACACAAAAATCGGATAGTGATCACTTCTCATGCGGTCGGGTGCTGTTGACCAACTCACGCGGACGTCAGGTGAATGCAGTGTCAGGTCTATAGCTGTCGCTGAGGCTGGAGGCCGGAAAAAAGTGGGGCTTCCGTCATTGGCAACACACAGGTCCAAACTGTCAATAACCTCTACAAGTTTGCGTCCACGCGAATCCGTGTTCCTGTCACCCCAAACAGCATGATGGGCATTGAAATCACCGCAGATGATTCTAGGTGCTGGGCAGCGGTCGCAGAGCTGCTGTAGAATCAAATCTAATGCTACCTTCTTCCACGGAGACACGTACACGGATGCAATAGAAAGGGTTCGAGAGCCGAGCTGTATTCTTGCAGCCGCTACCTCAGTGTCATCCGTGCAAAGATCGGCAACGCTTAGAGAAACCTGTGGAATTTCTCTTCTTATATAAAGCGCAGCACTTCCTGCTGGAAATGACTTTATGCTGCAGTTTTTATGGGCGACATATCCAGTCAAACATCTCCCGCTTGGCAGGCCAGCTTCTGACAGGGCCAATACTGGAACACAAGTCACTTTCAAGAATACTTTGAGTTCAGCTAACCGACTTAAAATCCCAGTGCAGTTCCACTGCAATATAAACGGCACTTTTCGGTGCATATGAGGTCCACGAGGTTTAGCCCCATCCAGTTTAGTTCGCAAGGAAGTTTGCTGCGAAGGTGGAAATTAGGGACTCAAAAGAAAGCACCAGCTGTAGGAAGTTCTTCAGGTTACTAGGAGCCATCGCTGGAACATGTGAACGCAGGGCTCCAAACAAAACATGAAGAAGGTCAAACATACCTTGATTTTTGAGCTCCTTATTTTGCGCAACGCACTCACTTACAACGTCGATAAAAAATGCCGACGGGGACACACTCTTGGCCGCAGTAGCTGGTTTTTTCTCACTTGTGCATATGAGGGTCCACCTTGCCGTGGAGTCTGGCTGTGATCCGGCCGCTCAAGAACATAGACACTTTTTGCTGGAGGTCGAACAGTCGACTCGCGAGCACTGGGCCTTGGCGTCTTGCTGGACTCAGGTCTCTTAGGGACATTGTTGGGCAACGCAACAACATCAGACTCCAACACTGGGAACTCGTCTAAACCTGGGACAGGCGTCTCAGTCGGTGGAGTTTTTGGACCAGCAATAAAGGACATCCGACGGTGCAGAGCGCTCACACGGAAGGGGAAGCCTCCGAAACTCGCCGGATGATCGCCACCGCAATTGGCGCAAGCGAAATCTGCCTTGCAGGTTTTAAAGTCGTGGTCGCCTTCGCACAGCTTACAGCGTCGATCATTTGTGCAAACTTTGGCCACGTGCCCAAACCGTTGGCATCTAAAACACCGTGAAGGAGCTTCAGTGAAAGCTGCAACTGCGTGTTTTGTGAATCCCAGATCAATTTTTGCGGGGCGCCCTGAGTTGGGAGCAAATGTCAACACGATGGAGTAGGTAGGTTTCGCAGCCCATTCTTTTCCTGGAGACTCCACACGACGCACAAGTCGTTTCACGTGCAGTACACCTTGTGGTTTCAGATAATCAAGTAGGTCGCGTTCTGAATACCACATTGGTACACCCTTAATAACACAGGTGTTCTTCATGTAGGAATGGGGCATCCGCACGTTAAATTTGATGTCAAAAATCTGAGAGCTCTGCAGGAGCTTGTCAACTGTATAAAGGAACTGGCATACCGTTTAATTTTATGTGAAACTTGTGCTTGCGCATTTATGTTATATATTATGTAACCTAATGAAGAGAGCACATAAGAAATTTTGCTGTCAGGAACCTGCTAAAATGCATGCAGGTGCCTTTTCGCTACGTTAAGGAATGCAATAAGGAGGAAATTACTTTCTGCGGACCAATAGTTCTTGAGTTTTGAAATTCTCACTCCGGAAACAAGAATACAATATTTTCTTCTCATTTCTGAGGTGGCAAGTTCAACACCCCATGACTCAGGTTCTACAATAGGCAAGATGAGAATTTTACTGTTATTTTATTGTTTGATGTCCACATCTTTTTTTTTCTTCTTTCACTTTCTCCTTTTTCCCTACGGCGCACATAGTTCAGGTGCGCATGTGTGCAGCGGGATATGTGAGACAGTTTAGAGTCATTTGCTCTCCTCAAAACCAATTTTCCAGAGAAACCAACATTTCAGCAAGTTGCATTCAGCAAAAAGTTTTAGAAGGTTTGAAGAACAAATTTACACAGCATTATGTAATTCCACAAGAACTTGATATATTCAAAATCCGCACACAGAAATACACAATTCGTCAATATTATAGAATGGAATTCATTATTAACAATTCGTGTTTTAAACCAGCTTGCCTTCTTAAAACTTGAGGTTTAACATTGGCAATGTGAGAAAAGAAGCTAGTTGGTACTGCATTTCTTCGTTACTTGTGCTACGTCCTGTTCTTCTCTTTTAGTGTGTCTACACCCAGCACTTTCAAGCAATGAATAAATGCCGTACCACCTGGCCCCTTTCCTGCACTATGAAATATTATTCTCTTTCTGTTCGTCTTTTCTTTAGTCTGCACCCAGCAGTTTCAAGTGATGAAGAAGCCTCAGAGTTGCATGTAACAATGCAGCAAATAGTGCCAAATATTGAATATATGGTAAATGAGTAGAGACATCAAATTTTAGTTGTGTGTTCCTTTGGAATGATGCGTACCAATTAGAAAACAGATAGGCTTGTGGATTGCGCCAGCAACTAGTAATTAACAAAATAGGAAGGTGGGCAAGTTGGAGGCTGTCCATGATGGTTTTTTGTGAGCAAACTTGACATGTATGTCTCCACGTGTACGTGTCTTGTGTCTTCTTTCTATATCTGTGTCAAGTTAGGCCCGCAAATTCACCATGAAGTGGTAAATAATATATAACAATTTTTCTTTCTCATAACATTTCCGTTTCACTTTCAACAGCCGAGAGACTACTGTGAAATAACAGACGATTTGTAGTCGCGTGAGGCATACAAAAACTACTGTGTGGCCGCTCCTTTCTTGGTTTTATTTAACATCAACTCTTATTCAAGCCTGCCCAAAAGTTGGAAATACAAAAAATGGCATACGGGTTCATGGGAGTTTAACGTCCCAAAGCGACTATTGCTATGAGGAACGCCGTAGTGAAGGGCTCTCCAAATTTCAACCATATGGGGTTCTTTAACATGCACTGCCATCGCACAGCACACGGGTCTTTAGAAAGTCGTCTCCATCAAGATCACAAAATGAACTAGCAGCGACAATATGTGTATCACCCACGACCTAAATTCGGCATTATCTCACAGTTGTCATTCGGCTGGTGAAACCGGAACCAAAATCTCACAATAGAAAAATTCAGTTAAGAATTGTTCAGCAGGCGTAGATGAACTCCACATCATGACTCATGTACACTTTTGTCTTGAACACCGTTGCGAAGAAAAAAACACACAGGGGCAAAAATCTGGTGTGTACTCTTTTAAATTAAAACGAAAAAAGCACGTGCAAAAATAAATTTAATGGACACGAATGTGATAAGGGAAACGCCAATAACTGCACAGGAATATTGACTCATTTCGAGGCGCTGGTAATAGTAGGACTACAGTGAAGACTAGGCTGTTGATATTCTGACATCTTTTACTCACTGACAAAGACCCGCAGGACTGAAAAAAACTTGTAATCAGCACCTACTCAGTTCAAGTCTGCAAGTGCACGACTAAGAAACCCTTGCGTTTTTACATTGTTTATTTAGTGCTGCAGGCGCAAAAGAGATTATTCCTTGAATACACAGACACAGAAATGACGGCCAGTCCTCAAAAATTGTGCAATCTCTGCTACCTTGCACCTACTCCACAACACATTTAAAATCTGGTGTCTGTAGAATTAAAATTTATCACAACAGCGGTGGCATAGAAAAACCCACGTTGGAATCAGTCAACTGCACATGAAATGCCGGAATACATGTGACAGCATGCTTTAAACAAATTGTTCAGCAATGCAGATTACACACACTTGTGTGCGCCAAAATATAGACTTATCAGCCAAAATTGTTACAAATACAGCAAGGCTTGCAGGGACATCACTAATGCTGCCAAAAATCTTTGAAGCTATATAATCAAAATTTGAATTGCCATAGTTGTTCTCGGCAACCTTCAGTCGCTCTCCTAGAATTACGACATGTGCCTGCAGCTCCTCGAGTTGCCGCTGTGCACTGCAGCCGCATTTGAAGGCAGTCTGATGAACAAATTGTACATAATTTTAGTAATTTTCTCGCTGCTTGCTGCTTGCACTGCAGCAGGCAGCGTATTTTCTAAAACAACGTGGTGCCTCATTCTGGAGACACTTCATACAAAATAACAGACACGCAGGGGAGAATCTAGCATTTCCTTTTACACGGGTCAGTTAAGTGGCGGGCGAAAGCAATCTTTTTCGCTGCAAAATTTGTGGATTGCATACAGAAAACTAAGGAGCTCCTGAACACGGCCATGGTTCTGTGTCAAAATATATGTGTGAAAGTCAACATTTGAATAATCTTGTAGCACCACCACTTATGCTCGCGGAGACGACGACAACGTGGTGGCAAGCATGCCCGCTAACGAACACGTATGGCTATACTCCGCGTCTTTTTCTGGCAATGGTGGGGAAGCTAGGAAACCGAAGCAGACCCTAACTTCCTACGCAGCAGAAGAATCTCCACTGGCAGTTTAGTTTACTCTCACAATATAGTATATTGTGAATATTCATTATTTAAAAATCATTCTTTATGTTGTGTGCGCGCGAAACCAAGCACGCGTGTTATCGCGTACTGCCTGCGCATGCTCACTGCCCGGCTATCTCTTATCGGGTAGCCCGTGCTGCTTTAAAAGACCGCTCGCACGGGCCCACCGCGCTCAGTATGTAACCTGTTGGCTTCCTGCCAAGTAGCAGGAATAAACGTTCTTTCGATGCTACGTCTACGCCGCCCAGTTCTTGGATGCCAGACATGAAATATTGGCGACGTGGATGGGATGACCGCCGTACGGAATTCGCAGTGTAAAGAACCTGGCCTCTGTGTAAAAAAGCTTCCCGCCACGAAGATTTCCCTGCGGTGAAATTCCTGAAACTGGCATCACGGCAGCCGAAACTTCCAAGTGAGTCATGGGTCACATCGGCTACATTGAACCTTTCGACGAGACCACGAGCGACTGGCGCTCGTACGAGGAAAGGTTGAAGGCCTATCTTTCGGTCAACGATGTTCCAGTAGCAAAGAAGGTTCCTGCTTTCCTAAGTCTCATCGGCGCGAACACCTACGCGCTGCTCAAGTCGCTGACGGCACCGGACGCACCGTCGTCACGAGAGTTTGACAGTCTTCTGAAACTCCTGAGCGATCACCTGGCGCCGCAGTCGTCCGTCATCGCAGAGCGTGCGAAATTTTACAAGCGGTCACAGCGAAGCGGAGAGTCCATTGCCGAATTTGTCGCGGAACTTCGAAGGCTGGTGCAGAGTTGCGAATTTAGAAGTTTCTTGGATGAAGCGCTCCGGGACTGTTTAGTTTACGGCCTGCTCCGCGAGGACATTCAGCGTGTGTTGTTCATGGAAGACAAAAAGCTAACCTTCCAGAAGGCCGTAGATAGAGCTCTTGCCATGGAAACTGCAACGAAAAGTGCGGCGTTCACGCATAACAGCGTATCCCCGGCGTACGAAGTGAATAAGGTTCGAGGCGAAAAGCAGTCTGTGCTGTCGCCAAGCTGTTTCCGTTGCGGGTCACCCAATCACTCTAGTGAAGCGTGCCCTCATATCGGCGATACATGTTATAATTGTAACCGGAAAGGGCATATTCAACGCGCCTGCACGAAAGGAAAGAAAGCTAGGGGGGCAAAGCCTCGGAAACGTGTGAAGATGCTCACGTCCGTCCGAAACGAGTCGTCTGTCCCACTTCAGTCAGTCAACGCAGACCCGTTTACTGTACCCGTGAACGTTGACGGTGTCCTATTGACGATGGAGCTTGACACCGGCGCAGCCGTATCCGTCATATCATGGCGCGAATTCCAGAGGCTGTTTCCAGGTAAGCGACTTCAGCCAGCTACGTTAAAGCTGCTCACGTATACTGGGGTCATAGTAACACCGAAGGGTATGGCGAAAGTCGTCGTGCACCACAACGGCCAGAGCGTGGAGCTTCCCCTGTACGTCGTGCACACTACAGGACCGGCACTCCTCGGCAGAGAATGGTTGCAAGATATTCGTCTGGATTGGAAGAACCTAGTTTTTTTGAAGCACCTTGGTCCCTCTCGAGAAATGTCAAAACACTGGCAAGAAAAGCTGGAAGCCATGCTAGACAGCCATTCCGAACTTTTCAAGGATGAGCTAGGTACCATCACGGAAGAGCAGGCCGAGCTTGTCCTTCGCGAAGGGTCACAGCCGAAGTTTGTAAAGGCAAGAAGCGTTCCCTTTGCTCTGTAAGGTGCAGTAGAAGCTGAACTTGCGAAAATGGAGAAGCTTGGCATCATAACGCCTGTTGCTACAAGCGAATACGCGACGCCCTTGGTACCGGTAGTGGAAGCCTCCGACTGTGTGGCGATTATAAAACCACCGTCAATCCCTGTCTGGAAGTAGACTGCTACCCGCTACCTCGGATAGATGACCTTCTAGCAGCGCTTGCAGGAGGAGAGGAATTTTCGAAGATCGACCTGAGTAGGGCCTACCAGCAGGTAGTTATGGCGGAAAGCTCCCGGAAACTACTGACGATAAACACACATAAGGGCTTGTATACTATGAACCGTCTGGCTTTCAGCATTTCGTCCGCCCCAAGCATATTTCAAAGAATTATGGACAACATGCTGAAAGGGTTGGAAGGAGTCAGTTGCTACCTTGACGACATCCTGGTCACAGGCAAGACAAAGCAAGAGCATTTCCATAACGTGGAAGCAGTGTTGTCAAGATTGCAGGAACCCGGTGTGCGCATCCGGCGCGATAAGTGCTCGTTCTTTCAACGAGAGCTCCGTTATCTGGGCCACGTCATCAACGCCGAGGGTGTTTGCGCATCGCCTGAAAAGGTATTGGCACTGCTAAATGCGCCTGCTCCAAAAGACAAGCAGCAACTGCAGTCATTCCTTGGGATGGTCAATTATTACGGCAAGTTTGTTCAGCGTCTCTCGACTTTGGCACAGCCGTTGTACAGGCTGCTAAAGCCTAAAGGCTGATAAAAGCAGCTATGGCTTCCCCTCCAGTTTGTGCCCACTATGATCCGAAGCGACCGCTTCAACTTGCCTGCGACGCATCTCAGTACGGCACAGGCGCAGTTCTTTCGCAGAAAATGACAAATGGATCAGTTCGACCGGTTGCCTACGCATCCCGCACATTGTGAAGTGCCGAAAAGAACTACAGTCATATCGAGAAAGAAGTCCTTGCCCTCGTATTCGGCTTAAAAAAGTTTCACTTCTACGTCTACGGAAGGTTCTTCACGCTTGTGACTGACCATAAACCACTGCAAACAATTTTCGGCCCGAAAACAGTCATTCCCGCGATGACAGCTGCCCGCATGCACCGTTGGGCGCTGACGCTGTCAGCCTACAACTATGCTCTTGAATTCAGGAAATCTACTGATAATGCGGAAGCAGACTGTCTATCGCGCTTGTCGCTCGACAGCAGCGAAAAGCAATCGGCAGAAGAAAGCGAAACTTTTTATTCGCTTCATTTTGAAACGCTGCCTGTCACAGGCCAAGACATCACTCGTGAAACGAGGCGTGATCCTTTACTAAGCAAGGTACTGAACTTCACAAGTGCTGGCTGGCCGTCGCATGTCGCTGAGAAGGAGGTGAAACTTTTCTTCGACAAGCGTTTGGAGCTCACAGTTCATCAAGGGTGTTTAATGTATGGCATGAGAGTAGTCGTGCCTCCAAAACACCGAGCCTTCTTGCTTGAGGAACTTGATCAGGGTCATCCCGGTATCGTAAGATGCAAAGAACTCGCGAGGAACTACGTCTGGTGGCCTGGTATCGATGCGGACCTAGAGCAACACGTGAAGAAATGTGCAGAGTGTCAGCAGCAACGGAACGAACCAGCACCGGCTCCGCTTCATCCATGGTCATGGCCGACTTCGCCGTGGCAAACAGTTCACTTGGGCTTTGCTGGACCCATGAAAGACAAAATGTTCCTTGTTGCTGTAGACGCACACTCAAAATGGCCGGAAGTTTATGTCATGTAGAAGACTATGGCGTACCACACAATTCAGTGTCTCCAAGACCTGTTCTCTCGTTTTGGCGTACCCGAGACCATAGTGACCGACAACGGACCACAGTTCGTTTCCGAAGAATTCAAGAGCTTCGTCAAAGGCTTCGGTGGTCGTCATATTGTGAGTGCAGCGTACCATCCAAGCACGAATGGCCTTGCGGAGAGTGTGTACAGACAATGAAATCTGCGTTGCGGAAAGGACGACCCCAAGACTCCTTGCACGCAACCTTACAGATGTTCCTGACGTCCCGCAACACGCCGCATGCGACTACAAGAGAAACTCCAGCAGACCTTTTCATAGGTAGACGACTGCGCACGAGACTCGACGCAATCAAGCCTTCTGTAGGGGGAAGAGTGGCTCAGCAACAGCTCTTCGATGTGTTGCGACGCAAGGCACGTGAGCGACTTTTCAACATCAACGATGAGGTCCTCGTGAGGAATTACAGAGGTCCTGAGAAATGGGTCCCTGGCACTATCATTCAGCAGTCTGGCCCCGTTTCATTCAAGGTTCGAGTTAGGACGAATCGTGGGGTGCTCATTTGGCGTCGTCATCAAGGCCACCTACTGCTCAGCATCGACAGCTCAAAGCAGAGCATCATGGAAGATTTTATTCCAGATTCCAGGGATCCTGAGAGCGACACCGAGCCACTTCCAGCTGCGGCCCCTGCGGCAACGAACGACCCTCCATGGGAGCGACGCTATCCACAGAGGGACCGGCGACCTCCTGATCGATATCAGCCATACCATTAGTTGCATTGTATAATGTAGCAAAAGGACTTTCCGCTCATTAGGAGGAAGGAGATGTTGTGTGCGCGCGAAACCAAGCACGCGTGTTATCGCGTACTGCCTGCGCATGCTCACTGCCCGGCTATCTCTTATCGGGTAGCCCGTGCTGGCTTTGAAAGACCGCTCGCACGGGCCCATCGCGCTCAGTATGCAACCTGTTGGCTTCCTGCCAAGTAGCAGGAATAAACGTTCTTTCGATGCTACGTCGGCGCCGCCCAGTTCTTGGATGCCAGACATGACACTTTAAGGCACAACTTTCGGCGCTGAAGATCAAGGAAACGACGGCTTTCTTGATTAAAACAAATTCGATAGGCCCGTCCAGTTACAAGAAGCTTCAAGAAGCTGCTCCAGCAGCGGAATGGAGCCCCCGTGGGGAGAGCTGTGTGCCAAGCAGCCAGGCGCAACGTCGTGTGACTGAACTAATTTGTGAAAGGACAGTTATGGACGCTGCAGCCCGGTGGCCTTCCCTTCACTGCCAAGAAAATTTGTCACCAAACGTACCATTCGCAGCTGACAGGCCTCTCAAGCGCCCACCCGTAACCTGGATTAAATGAGGTCTTCGCGGCCACATCAATCTGCCATGGTACCTCAGCTAAATATGACCCAAGTTTTAAAAAAAACAGTGTCCTTGCGGCGTGAAACCAATTGAGGGTTACTTCGAGTTGCAGGACCTAGTTTGCAGTATATAGTGTTCCTTCAAAGGTAATTAGTTAAGCCTAGTTAGATGACATTTTAATTATTAACTTCACAAACAGTCTCAAATGAAAAGTTGCGGATCACTATTGAAAAGAGCTGACTAAAACTTTTGCTCCAAGATACCATTTACATAGTTTTTTCTACCGGCCTTAAACCATAACTCACCACAATAAAAAAAGATTCCTCGTGACCGCGTGACAACGGTGCCACTTAAACGTCCCAAGACGCGTCTTCGAGAACAAAATACGTTTTTTTTTTTCCTGAAGTGCTCTCCCCGATGAGCATTGCGTGCACATTGGGCCAAAAATGTTAGCCAGCAGCTGGTCACGTGATAACTTTCTTTAAGACAAAGAAATGAAGCTACGTAAATTGTACATAGCACTTTTCTATTTGCAATAATACTTAACTTTAAAGAAAGAATAAATTCAGGGGGACACTTTGTTGACCTGAATTGCGGTGAGGCGAAAGCCTTTAGCGCTGTTTTGCTGCTTCTGTCACTGATGTCTGTTTAAAATGTTAATTAGGGACACAGTTGTTTGTGAATCTTAAATGCTGGAGACACTGGAGGGCATTTGGGAGGCAATCAGTCTGATTTGACGAATTTCTGCAAACACTCTCCAGCGTGCTAGACAAGAACTACATATGCGTTGGCAGGAAGTAGCATAGTCTTTAGCACCCTCAGCCGCGTAGCGGAAGGATGGTGGTTCGAATCCCATCCTGCACAAGATTTCTTTCCTCATTCGAGTTGTTGAGAGTAACGGATGGACGGACGGGAGCATGTGCCATTAAAGGCTTTTCACCTAAAAAATACTGCACACGAATCCACGAGACTCCGTCAGTTCGTTTCACGGCGCTAGGACAGTTCGCCTGTTTTGAAGGATTAGTTACATTTAGCTGGGACACCTTGTATATACTCGCTGCATTTCATCACGCTTGTGTAGAGGGCACGAGAAACTCACTTCTTTGCAAACAAGGCACATCTTATTGCAGTGTCAAGATATCGTGGGCGGCTGTGGTGTTGGTTGGCGCCGAAGTTACAATTAATCGGGCCAACCTGCCCAACACTGCACTCCTCAGTAAGTTCGGAGGGGGAGGAGCGACAAACTTCTCCACCCGCATGCGAAAGATTGTGATTCGACTGCTGACCGGCGATAGGGGCCCCGCCTGATTAGTCGTTGACCGGAGGCATGAGGCGTAGGCAAGTTCCGTAGCGAATTAATTTAATTAGGCAAACAACAACCCAGTATTACAATATGCCCGACAAGGTAGCGCGTACACTGACGTGACGCAAATAACAGAAGCACCAATTGAACACGTTAACACAACAATTAACACAAAGAAAAAAAACATCAGGGCGATTGCTATACAAAAATGTTACAAGAAAGAAATACAGTACAAAGGATTACAACGAGAAACACAGAAAGCAAAAATACAAAGATAAAATAGAAGTGAGTGGTGAGAAACGATGGCTTAGCTGCGGAGTGGCAAGGTCCGGTCGCTGGGAGCGTCGGGCTGCGGTTGCTCGTCGCAGGGCTGATGGGGGCTTGCGGATACGGGCGAACTTGGGCCTCGCGTCTTCGGGACCACCGTCGCCGCACTCTACGCGTCATATCTCCGCCTAGGCTCCTTGCCACCACTTCCCTGGCTGACCTCACTCACGACCGCACGCACCGAAATCCCCAGACCAACTGCCAGCGCGCGGCGTTCCCGTCGCCTCCTTCGCATGGAAAAGAATGGAAAAAAACAACACAGGGAAAAAAAAGACTCTTCAGGAGCCGCGCACAGAGGAATGCAGCTCCCAAAAAGAACACAAAGAACACATGAAGGAATGTCGAAAGAATTCGGCACAATGCCTTAATCCCACGAGGAGTCATTGAGGGCCGCGAACAGTGCCGGAGCATTCAATCCGCTTCTGCTGTTCCCAACACGTGCAAGCGCTTGCCACCTGTATGGCAACAATGCTAGGAGGGGGAGAGTAGTTTTGAGTGACCCCTCCAGCGCTATGGTGAGAATGCCGTTCCCCCGCGGGGAGGGGGAAAAGTCGACGCCGCTCCGCGACAGGTTTCTGGGAAACAAAGGTCAAAGCTGGACCGGGCAGGCATGAACTTTGTGACACAACCCCCACAAAAAGAATGATATTCTCAATAACATTCACAAACAAAACACAAACTTCTTTCATGCACACACGCTCCTGGCGGACGAGCCACCTCAGATGAAAGACGCGCACATCACAGTCACCAGCGCGCACCACCTCGTCGTATCACCAGTTTTCCACGAAGGCTCGCAGGATAGCGCACCAACACACGCCTAACGCACTGCCACACCTCACGCAGTCACGTCCCAGTTAGTCAAAACAGTTCGACAAAACAGTTCGTAACAGTCCAACACTGAAACATGACCACACGCAAACATCTTGCGCTGCATAACATTTCAAAACACTACCAACAATGCACGAAATAACCATAAAAAGAAATTTCTAGCTAAGGGTGAAACGCGGCCGTTGCAACGCGTTTAGTTCACCCCATGGCTATTCACACCCGGCTGAGGTAGTCTGCGCCGACGTTATCTTTTCTCTTAATGCTCTCGACCCCGAAGTCGTACTCCTGTAGGAACAGCGCCCAACGAAGCAGCCGTGAATTCATAAACTGAGCATCGTTCAGATATTTCAGTGGCTGATGATCTATCTGGATGGTGAATCTTTTGCCGTAGAGGTAGAAATTGAAGCGCTTGATAGCCCATACAATGGCCAAGCACTCCTTCTCAACTGCTGCGTACGTCTTCTCTCTGGGAAGTAGCTAGCGACTCGCGTACACGACGGGATGCAGAAGTCCGTCTTTTTCCTGCAACAGTACTGCCCCAACCCCTTGATCTGAGGCGTCGGTACGGAGTACAAATGGCTTGCTGAAGTCCGCAACCTGTAGGATGAGGTCTCTGAGAGCAGTTTTTTAGGCTGTTAAAGGCTTGTTCTTTGTTATCCCCACCTAATGCTGTTTGGTGCGAGTTTTCTGGTCAGGTCTGTCAGAGGTGCGGCAACAGTCGCGTAACTCGGGATGAATTCACGATAGTATCCCGCTAGGCCCAAAAAGGCTCGTATTTGGCGTTTCGTTATCGGTCGTGGGGCTTGGCGGATCCTGTCCAGCGTTGATTCCATCAGGCCAAGGGTCCCCTTTCCAATCGTGTGACCAAGAAAACACAGTTGATCGACGCCGAGTTCGCATTTCTTCGGGTGTATGGTCATCCCGGCTTCCCGGATTCGCGTGAGAACCTGCTCCAGTGCCTTGACATGGTCCTCCCACGACTCGGTCGCTACGAGCAGGTCGTCGTAGTAATAATAGACGTTGTCTATCCCGTCTAGGAGCTTCCTCATCAGTTTAGCAAAGACGGCTGGGGCGGTCTTGATGCCAAAAGGCATGTTCCTGAATTTGTAAAGGCCACTGGGAGCCGAAAACGCCGTCTTTTCCCTTGAGTGATCGTCCAGGGGGACCTGCCAATAGCCCTTCGCGAGGTCCATCTTAGAGAAGAACTTTTTGCCTCCAACCTCCACGATGAGGCAGTCGGCGCGGGGGATCGGTTCGGCGTCGGCGACCAGTACCTCATTTAATCTCCTGAAATCTACGCAAAAGCGGTTCGAACCGTCGGGCTTCTTTATCAGGACTCTTAGGGCATTATATGGTGAGCGTGACTTCTCGATCACGCCCATCCGCAGCATCGCGGCAACCTCCCTCTCAACTTCCTGACGCACTGCGAAGGGAAGCGGGTACTGCTTGACCTGGATGGGCTTGTTGGTGGTAGTGGTCAAGTAGCACACGACACACGTGGTGTATCCGGGCCGATCGGAAAACAGCTCCTTATGTCGAGAAATGAGGGGCCGCAGCTCTTGTGCCTGTGGTGGGGTCCGTTTCTCGGACGCCGCGACATCACGATGATCGGCTTGTTCCCCGAGAGGCCACACCAGCGCCCCATCGTCTATATTGGAGGCTACCGTCGCAACCACCGGCACGTGAGAGTCGGTTTCAGGGACCCGGCAGAAGTATTTCTTCAGCATATTGGCATGGAATGTTTTTGGGTTCCCCTCAACATCTACCACGTAGACGACTTCTTCCTTTTCCCCTTTAACCACATAGGGGCCCTTCCATTTCATCTTCAGCTTATTGTGCTCGGTGGGGAGCAGTAAGAGCACCTGGTCTCCAACTTGTAATGCCCTCGATTTTGACCCGCGGTCGTAATACCGCATGTATCGCTCACCTGCCACTTCTAGAGCCTCAAGTGCCATCTGACAGGTCGTTTCGAGCCTCTCTCGCAGGTAAATCACATACTGGTAGGCCGTCTTGGTCTCCTCTTCCAGTTTGTCCCCCGTCCTCAATTCCTTCAGTATAGTGAGGGGGCCTCGCACGTTCCGCCCGTACAAAAGCTCGAATGGGGAGAACCCAGTGCTTGCCTGGGGGACCTCCCTGTAGGCGAACAAAAGCGGCTCGATAAACCGATCCCATTCCTTGGGCTATTCTGTGCACATGCGGCGGAGCATCTTCTTGAGCGTCCCGTTGAGCCTTTCCACGAGGCCGTTGGCCATTGGGTGGTAGGGCGAGGTGGTCTGCAGGCGAATAGACAGCAGACGGCCCACTTCTGCCATGAGTTCCGAGGTGAAATTCGACCCTCGGTCCCTCAACATCTCCGGAACACCCACTCGGGCGAAAATTTGTGAGAGCCTCGGCCACCCGCTCAGCCTCGATGCTGGGCAGGGCGATGGCCTCTGGGAACCGGGTTGCATAGTCGACTAGCGTTATGATGTAGCGATTCCCCTTCCGAGTTGTGGGCTTGAGGGGCCCAATAATATCGATAGCCACCCGGCGAAACGGCGTGTCTATAAGAGGCATTTTCTCGAGAGGCACCATTTTGACTGATCCCCGTGGGGCTGTCTTCTGGCAGCTGTCGCACGACGCCACAAACCGACTAGTGTCACCATGCACGCCGGGACAGAAGAAATCAGCCAGAATGCGGTCACAAGTCTTTTTGTGCCCCAAATGACCTGCCATCAGTCCGCCGTGCGCAAGGCGGAGAACATTGTTTCGGTGCTGAAAGGGGACAACCAGCTGTAAAGTGCCCGAGCCTGACTCTGGTAGGAACTGGCGATAGAGCATGTCATCCCTTAGCAGAAAGGTGTACGAACCACCTCCCTTGCACCGGACCTTTCCCTCTTCCCTCTGAATCTGAAAACAACACCGGAGGGTCTCGTCCGCTAGTTGGTCTCGGCTAATCTGCGTCGCGGTGACTTCTGCCATCGCGTTTGATACTCGTAACTTGGGGAACGTCTCCGACGATTGCTGCCTGGGCTGTTGACGGGTGGTCACGGCCGCCGCGGGTGCGGGCTCGTCCGGGGTACTTGGCTGTCCCTGTACGGGATCCGATGCACCCGCTTCGGCCCCTTCAATACTCAGGGCTATTCCCCTCCAAGTCGCGTCGGGCTCGGACGGATGCCTGGCGCCGTCGATATTTCCGAGAATTAGGTCGAACAGTGGCGATTCCATACATCCGGCCAGCACCTCTCCCCTATAGTAAGGTGTGTCAACTTGAATTCGCGCCTCGGGTAGCGTTTTGACCGAGCGGTCCACCACGTAAACGGCCCGGTGTCGGCCAGTAAGTTCGGACTTTGTTACAAGGTCTCGGTTGACAATAACAATGTTACACCCCGTGTCTCTCAACACTTTTATCCTCTGCCCAGCAATGAGGCCTTCAACGACGGGAAGAAGCCCGGACTCTTGGGCCCTGCCGAGGTTCACCACTGGCAGGAACTGGCCATCTTTCAGCTCTAGATAGCCGTTTTGATTGCAGGCCGACACTTCCTTTGCTCCAGGGCGTGCCCGGTTGCCCTGCTCAGGATTTCTCCGGCTCTCCTTGCAATGCGCTGCGACGTGCCCCGGTCGCGCGCAAATGTAGCAGCGTGGTGTGGATGATACTGCCGCGGGTAGCGGTTTTCCCTGGTGGCCCTTGCGGCCAGCGTCGGAGGACTTGTCTACGGGCCGGTCCTCACGTTTCAGTTCACGCCGGCCAAAGTATGTGGACCCCCTAGCAGTGACATAGTTGTCTGCCCTTTGTAGGAGCTCATTCTGATCGCCCGCCGTTTTCTCATAATGGCAAAGACTTTAGCGCAAAAAAACGAGGACATGAGAGGAACGCAGGACAGCGCTCCCTCTCACGTCCTCGTTTTTTGCGCTAAAGTCTTTGCCACTATGAGTGAACAGTACCAACTAGCCCAAGAATCAGCATTGTTGAACTCCGTTTTCTCCTTCAGGAAGGCAGCCATCGACGGCGTGCAGTTCTCTAGAAACTTCTCCCTCTAAAGGAGGCACGAAGAGAGCTGTACCCACCGCTCCCAGTAATTCTCTAATCGGGAAAAGAACTGGGACGGGGTTTAGTGCTCGTGGGGGGCTTCTGTCCAGAACTTCTGTCGAAATCCCTCCTCCGTCAAGCGGAAACGAAGCAAAAGATCTCGCTTGACCTTGTCATAGTCTACCGCATCCGTTCCCGGCATGCGCCCAAAAACGCTCAACGCCTCTACCGCAAGGCACGTGCTAAGGGCAGTAGCCCACTGGTCTCGCGGCCACTTCTGCGCCTCTGCGACTCGTTCGAACCGTGTCAGGTAGGCGTCCAAGTCGTCCGTTTTATCGTTAAACGGTGCCATTAGCTTATGTGGACTGACGACTGTGAAACGCGATGTAGGTTCGCTTTGAACCGAAGCGGAATCTGAACCAGCGCTCCCGCCACCCTCGCCTCTCGCGTCGAGAATTCGTAGTTCAACGTTCAGTTCGAGCATTCGACGAGCGGAGCGCGCCTTGTCCCTTTCTTCCTCCTCGAGCAGCCGGTGCTCTTCTTTCATGTGCTCGCGCTGTTTCGCGCGCTCATCTCTCAGGAATTCCTGGAGGGAGACCGCCTCGAAGCCTAGCTGCTTCCCGAGAGCAATTATTTTTTCTAACTCTGCCATTGCACCAACGGTTCTTTGTTCTCAGTTCTGACAGTACGTAAGATATTACTTGAACGCTATGCCTCGCGGTCACGGCCAATCGTGGTCAGCAAGTCCTGTCGCGGACGCTAGTTTGCAAAGATATTGTGGGCGGCTGTGGTGTTGGTTGGCGCCGAAGTTACAATTAATCGGGCCAACCTGCCCACCACTGCACTCTCCGTAAGTTCGGAAGGGGAGGAGCGAAAAACTTCTCCACCTCGCGTGCGGAAGATTGTGATTCGACTGCTGACCGGCGATAGGGGCCACGCCTGATTAGTCGTTGACCGGAGACATGAGGGGTAGGCAAGTTCCGTTGCGAATTATTTTAATTAGGCAAACAACAACCAAGTATTACAATATGCCCGACAAGGTAGCGCCGTACACTGACGTGACGCAAATAACAGAAGCACCAATTGAACACGTTAACACAACAATTAACACAAAGAAAGAAACATCAGGGCGATTGCTATACAAAATGTTACGAGACGGAAATACAGTACAGAGGATTCCAACGAGAAACGCAGAAAGCAAAAATACAAAGATAAAAGAGTTGAAGTGAGTGGTGAGAAACGATGGCTTAGCTGCGGAGTGGCAAGGTCCGGTCGCAGGGAGCGTCGGGCTGCGGTTGCTCGTCGCAGGGCTGATGGGAGCTTGCGGATACGGGCGAACTTGGGCCTCGCGTCTTCGGGCCAACCGTCGCCGCGCTCTACGCGTCAGATCTCCGCCTAGGCTCCTTGCCGACCACTTCCCTTGCTGACCTCGCATACGACCGCACGCACCGAAATCTCCAGACCAACTGCCAGCGCGCGGCGTTCCCGTCACCCCCTTCACATGGCAAAGAATGGAATAAAAAACAACACAGGGAAAAAAAGACTCTTCAGGAGCCACGCACAGAGGAATGCAGCTCCCAAAAAGAAAAAAGAACACATGAAGGAATGTCGAAAGAATTCGACACAATGCCTTAATCCCACGAGGAGTCATTGGGGGCCGCGAACAGTGCCGAGGCATTCAATCCGCTTCTGCTGTTCCCAACACGTGCAAGCGCTTGCCACCTGTATGGCAACAATGCTAGAATGGGGGAGTAGTTTTGAATAACCCCTCTAGCGCTATGGTGAGAATGCCGTTCCCCCGCGGGAAGGGGGAAAAAGTCGTGGACGCCGCTCCGCGACATGTTTCTGGGAAACAAAGGTCAAAGCTGGACCGGGCAGGCATGAACTTTGTGACATGCATCCACTACGTTTTAGAGCAAACGTAGCCTAGAAGTACAGCCACGTAGACCTGCAAGAAATGTAGACACTAGCAGTTTGCCCAGAAACTATGAGTTGCTCTTTAATTTCGGTATTTTTTGGCCAGTGTGCACTGCTAGAGCGCTCTACACATAGGTGCCTCAGACTGTACATGCTTGCAGATGCAATTTCCTTCGCATACTTCTCCCCGATTTCTCACTTGTGGCGAGAAAATTAACATGCCTGGCAAAAAGTGTAAAATGTACTTTTTCTGTCTATATCTATTGCCTCTGCCGGATACTGGAGAGATTGGCCTAACAATGTCAATAGCCACTCTTTGACACGGTAGGTCGATGGCTGGCATCGTTCCCACAGGTACGGGACCAAGTCTTCCCTTTGCAACTGTGCGCTGGCACACGTCACACGAGTGAACAAAGCGCTTAACGTAACTCTGGCCACCTGGCCAGAAGAACTCGGTGATTTTGAACACGTTTTTTGGACACCCTGGAGCGCGACCATAATGGCGCCATGTCATAAGCAAGCACTGTCTCTCTCACATCTTTCGGTAACATCAGCTGTTGGACCCTCCTTCCCGAGCTAAATATGCAGGCCCTGTGCAGAATACCATTTTCCAATTGATATTCGTATGACGTACGTCTCCTCTTTCTTTTCACCTTTTACCCAGTTCTTTCGAAGCTGGCCTTTGAAGCGCGGGTCTTCTCTTTGCCTAATTGCAATTTCGCCCGGTATTACGTTGAGACTCATCGTAACGTGTGTAGCGAGCGCAAGCTGCGCGTTTCAGGCTGTCACTTGAGCTCCTGTCTCCAGTGCCGAAGAAAAACTGACTGCCCCATAACCAGCCTGAGCTGTCGTGTGCCTTTCCTCCTTTGAGTGTTCCTCAACATAGAGCATCCTTCACTCGGGATCGGGGTCCTCGACACTTCTTGCGCCCGCAATGATTCCCTAGATGAGATCTTAGATTTGTTGTTCTACGCATTTTGCCGCTACCTGTCCAGTATAATATGGCATGGACACTAGAATCCTGGCTTCAGCAAGGCACCTGGCTGCGCTGTCTACAAGAGTGACGAGCGACGCTTCCCCTGTAAGATCGTCGACCTTCACCAGGATTGTCCGAAACAAGACTTTGTTGGCTCCGCTGTCTCTAAGCGCCAATATAGGACGTTCCCCTATTTGCCCAAATTAGGTGTTCCCCTCACCACCTCCTTTTACAGCGCTGTTTGCTCTCCTTTTAGCTGTGGATCTTTAGGTGGTGTGACAAGTTCTACCCGAGAGTCGACAACGCAGGCAGCTTGCTCCGGCGTTCTATATCGGCACTCATCCAGAGTATGCCTTCTCCTCTTACAACCTTAACACAACCTGTGTCTTTTGGGCAACGCTACTAGTCCGACAGTTAACTGCACGCTGCCCCACCTTGCCACAGAGGAAACACCTTACTGGCGCCTTACATGCACCGCCATAGGCTCTTAGTTCTGTCCCATCGGTCTCTGGGACGATTTAGGTTTCCTCCTTTGCCTTACTCATATTTCTCAGCCGTTGAGCATCATGGAATTGGTCTGCAGTGTCGGCAATATCTTCCAATGAACACAACTTTCAGAAATAGCGTTAGCTTTGGACTGCAACATGCTAAAAACTGCTCTGTCACCAGCTTGTCATGCACCCCTTCAAAACTGTTTTCTGTGTTTGAAATATCAAGCCACCTGTTGATATAGTTGGTCAGCCTGCTGGAAAACTGCTTAGCGGTTTCAGAATCCTCAGGTTTCGCAGTACGAAATCTCTCACAAAAACTCTAGCGCACAAAACTAACAAAACCAACAACAAAACACAAACACTACCAATACACACGATCCGGGAACACTACTACCAGCGTCTACTAATAGCGTTCTACTGTTAGCGATCGGCGTTCGTGCTCACGGTTGGTTCGGTGCTGATGGAGCGTTGTATGGGTCCAGTAGTCAGCGACGAGGTGGAGTCCGAACTGCTCATGCTGGTGTCGCTAGCGGCGTCTTTGGCGGAGTGCTACAAGCTCCCGGTCGAAGTGCCCGTGGAGGTGACGATGGTAATGTTGGCGTGGTGGGCACCACCCGGATGGGTAGCAAAAGCTCTGGAGGCACCCCTGGCCTTAGCAGGTGGTTGAGTCTCTCGTTGACTCCCCGGAACAGGCTCAGGAACGGCAGGAAGTCCACGGTGCGACGCCATAGAACACGAGATCTCCGGAGCAGTAGCCGTAGTTGCTCTCTTCCAGCCGAGGTGTTCCTGACCCCGCCGCAGCCTGCGCTTCTCTGTTCTCTCCCCCCCCCCCCTGTGCGACGCTCTTTCTCGCGCTTTCATACCCTTGGAGTTGGTACACGTCATCCTTGTCATCGTCGTCTTCGTCTTCTCTTCTCCACAAATCATCTCTTCCCACCTCACTGAATTCTTCTTCTTTATCTTATCTATTCTTCGGTTAATGCACGTCATGCTTATCGTCATCTTCGTCGTCTTCTCCAAGCCTCTTTCCTTCGTACTTTTATTTCAAACTTCCTAATATAAGTGACAGGCTCCCCACCCTCTTGTATGCACTACCCTCAGTCATGGGGGTCTCTAGCGGCATTTTCAATGAATAAATATTATGCAGCACTAAAATCTCACAAATACTTCGTCGTCTGGAGACGTGCATGTCTCCGTCACTGCCCACAGGTAATTAATAACTGTCCGTGGTGTAATTTATGAAAACGATTTACTTCTCACAGAACGACAGATGTTAGAAGACATCAGGGCACAAAATATAATAAAGACCATTGAATGCAAACCCAAAGAGAGAACAGAGAAATTCCTAAAAAATGAGTTCTCCCCTTCAACTCCAGGCCATGCCCTAACTCACGAGAAAGGGAGTACATGAAAATACATGACCGGTCCTGCATGCCTTACGTACTGAACGTTAAAAAAGTATCGTTAAAACGGGACGAAGAAAGACGAGGACAGGAAAGAAGTAGCATCATCCTGTCCTCGTAATTTTTCGTCCCGTCTTTAGGTTAGGTGTTTCTTAAGCATATCTGACCAACTGGCCCAACAGTATACTTTGTTAAATTACATACTGAACCCCCGCCGGTGTTGCCTTGCGATTTCTTTTTATAAGGAAAAGGCCTACGACTCCACCTGGAGATTTGGAATTCTACCTGACCTAGCAGACCTACCCCCACCGATGTTGTCTTGCCAATTTACACGCTATTGAAAAGGCCTACGACTCCACCTGGTGATTTTGAATTTTGCCTGACCTAGCAGACCTACCTCCGCGGGTGTTGTCTTGTAATTTTCTTTGCTCAGGAAAAGGCCTACGATTCCACCTAGAGATTTGTAATTCTACCTGACCAAGCAGACCTACCTCGCCGATGTTGTCTTGCGATTTTTTCTTTGATATGGACAAGGCCTACGACTCCCCCTGTAGATTTGGAATTCTACCCGAACTAGCATACCCACCCCCGCCGATGTTGTCTTGCGATTTTATTTGCTATAGAAAAGGCTTACGACTCCACATGGAGGTTTGGAACTCTATCTGACCTAGCAGATCTACCCCGCCGATTTTTTGCGATTTTTTGCTATAAAAAGACATATAACTCCACCTGGAGATTTGGAATCCTTCTAGTCTTAGGAGACCTAGCCTCGCCGATGTTGTGTTGTGATTTTCATTGATGTGGAAAAGGCCTACGTCTCCTCCTAGATATTTGGAATCTTATCTGACCGAGCAGACCTCGACATTCACAGCAGAATACTGAACTGACAAACGACTGCCTGTCCAACCAATAAATTCATGCACTCCTGGATTGAACACTTTCAAGGAACTTCTTTCGTGAGAATGCTTTAACTCAGGGCTGTATTTTAAACACTGCGCTATTTATCGTGAAAATAAATTGAATAGCCCAAATAATTCGAGTCTATATTTTGTGTACGTCGATTTGATTCAATTTTCTTGCACATCCTCCATCATATCAACGTATGAGAGACAGATACTACTCTGCATAAACAAACTGGCAATCTGGGCAGACAAAATAAAGTTGTTTTCCCGATAAAAACAGTAGCAGTTCTGTTTTCACTCAAGGAAAGGTACACACGTGCCCCATGTTCTACCTAAATGAAAGCGAACTGCCAGTAAATTGAGAACCAACTTTTAAACAATTTTTGATAGAAAATTCACATTCTTTCGTCATACAACTTAAAAGTTAAAATATTCCTGAACTCTTAACATTTTTAAACTGTTCTCACGAAACCGTTGCATGTCTGTTAGGATATGTCTTCAACAAAAGAATTCCTCTCTGGTACGGTCTTGAATAGATCTTTGGAGGGTAGTTAATTGTTCAGCGAGCTCATTACAGCTAAAACGATCATACCCTGTACATAATCTAGGTCTGCGTCTTTCTTGTGAAATATCCAGAACATTCACTGTGGCCAGCCTTTTTGTGGAAGAGAAATGAGCCTTCACTAGAAGATAGGATAACCACACCCAGATGTGCGCAGGTTTTTAGAGAAAGATCACAAATCAAACGCCTTGGCTTTTCAATCGTCACAACTCGACTTTACAGATTATATTCACCAACTAACTCCGAGCAACGAGGCTACTTGTGTTGCAGTTTGAAGAGATGTGCGCTGATCTTGGTTTATTAGACAGACGACCTGATACTGCCCAAAGCCGAGACGTATCCCTTTCACAGAAGCGTTCCCACAATCCGCGATCTCACTCTTGCATAGTTCCATAAGAAACCATCCCCACCACAACACATGAAGCAATAATATCTAATACTAAAATAAAAGTACAGGCCATTCACAAAGCGCAGGTTACGTTGGATGCACAGCAGTCCAGGGGAATCAGGAAAAAACAATAAAGATTCCTTAGTCACTGTCAACATTTACAGCCGGATGATAAGCAGTGTTGGTCATTGTAGAACAAGTAACAAATTTCAGCATTGTGAACAGTATTATGTACACCGGTTCGCTCAGCACACTGGCAGCACTTAATTCCAGAAACGCAGTCATTCCATTACATGACTCGTGATATAATACATATATAAAAAAGGTCACGACACGAGTAAATCTCTGCCGGGCCCAAAGCTACATAGAAGTTTCTAGCAACAAGAGACTGGACGTATCTCCTCCAAAAGATCGCAGCAAGGAAAGCACGAAAATAAAAATATGCAAAAAATTCATTCATATTATTACACTCTAAACTTAGGGATAAATCGCAGTGATGACAAAATAACAAAGTAAATAATAAGCTGCGCGTGGTAAATCCTATCTTGAGAGAGTGGAAGTCTTGCTCACATCAATAACGCCTTAGTGAATAAATTTTATGTATTCTTCAGTTGGGCAGACATCTCATATAAAACTATTCTGGTGAAATCAAAAGCTAACCTACAAGAGAGCTAGGCTGGAAAATGTTCACCATGAGCCACTTTTCATTTTCTTGCACTCAACTCGAGAAACTCGGAAAGAAACATTCATCAAGGTTTTATTTTAAACCAAGCCATTTTGCTTTGTGACATTCCTTGTGTGTGCTACGAGGTACATTCCTTGTGTGTGCTACGAGGTACATTCCTTGTGTGTGCTACGAGGTTCCGCGTTCGACGGCGCGGCGTAGACGGAGACCCAGATGACAGCGGCATCATCAATTACCCAGCCATGCTCTTTGAGTGACGACCAGAACGAAGGGACCCGCCGCCGTCGCCGCGGGGAAACGGGCTTATCCTCCCCAATTGGCGTGGCGGTTCCAGGGGCGGCTTTCCCGAGCACATTCCAGGACAAGGGAACTGTCAGCGGGCCAGAGCGCGCCTTACCTTGAGGAGCGAGTGTCAGTTGATGGATGGAGAATGGAGGCCGGTGACCCGCGGGAACTGTCAGCGGGCCAGAGCGCGCCTTACCACAGCCGACGCTATGCGCTACCTCGAAGACAACCTTCTTTCCCTCGGACTCAACACGTGAGGGGGGCGAGACAATAAGTGTGGTGGTATGTTTGTGCGCCCAAGTGAAAGCCCTAGCCCCCCCTCCTTCCCCTCCGGCGTGGGCGTCCTCACCCTAGGGAGTGTGGAGAAGAGGATATAAAAATCGAGAAGCAGTACGGAAGAAGGACGCTCAGGACGACATCGTTCGCCAAGAGGGCCTTCAGCGCCGAAGCCCGACGGCGTGCAGCTTCTGCCAGCAACCGCTCGAGCCCAACTCCGGAGCCACTCCATCGCCCCCATGAAGTCGTCGGCACGTAAGCTCGGACGCCCCAGCCTCTGAATCTTAATCATGTATAATTATTGAATATATCTGTTTGTTTAAACTGAGCCATACGATGTCTCTTTGCCTCTCCGTCCCGTGTGGACCTGCGCATTATGGGGGTCATCACAGCTTGAAGGTGGTTAATTCAAAAAGACACATAGGCTATGCGGGACGCCGTAGTAGAGGCCACCGGATAATTTCGACCCCTTGGGGCTCTTTTACGTGCACTAACATCACACAGTACACGGGCCTCTAATGCTTCGCCTCCATCAAAATGCGGCTGCCGCAGAAAAACCTAGCCATTTTCACCCTGGCATACACTAAGAAGAAAATGCACTTGATGTTTTTAGTGCTTTTACAATTTTAAAACCAGGAGAGATTCCTAATGAGCTATGACATTTTTAGAAACATTTCGCTCTTCACGGCAATCTCAACTTATTGTTATTCTTTAGGATCTGGCTTTGGTGGTTGCGTTGATGACCATAATTAACGGCTCACATCAAATTATGCATGCACACTGCAAAAAAATTTACCGAATAAGCAGGTACAAGTTAAGCCAATTGTAGTAAAATCTCGACAGAGAAGTTTCACAATTTGCACTATAAACCGCAGCTGTTTCGCCGAATTCAAACGAGCCAGGTAGTTAAATTTCACTACTGGAAGTAACATGCACTGAAAATTCTCACTAATTGAATGTGTTAAACGGCTAAAGAAAATTGTTTAACTTTCAAAGCGGAAATGTGGTGCTAGGAAGTCTATTTTTCTTTAAAATATGTTTATTTACCTTGTGAGCATTTTGCAGGAAACAGGTGTAAAAGTATTATCATCCGCATTGAGTAGTGCCTCATCAACATCATAATTTAATGGACTTCGTATTATACAGCTAAGTGCTGCTAAATACAACATTTAGCACACAAAATTTTCACACAAACAGTGCGTTTAGTTCATTTCTTTTCATACTGCATAAATATGCAGACAAGTCCACCATAAGCATCTTAATCTTCTGAATGTCAAGCGCTTCAATGGATTCGAACAAATAGCGCTATAGAAGCAAAAAAAAGAACTAAATAGAGGAAGGTAAAGTTTAGCTAAGTATGCATGTTTTTGAAACAATTTTTACTCTGTATCTATTATGGTTCACCTCGTTAATATGACAGTCCTAAGTATACGATCAGTCTTTTTATGCAGTTTATTAATAAAATGTACCCATAATTAGCACATGGGGAGTTAAAATGCAGAGAATTTTTCGCCACTTCTCTTTACTTATTGTTTCCAGAGTGTGCATGTCCTTCTTCTAACCATATCGGCCGACTGGTGATTCAGCTGCGCAATTTGCTGTGTATTCAAACTATTCTAGCCGCAACTGCGTAAGTGGTTTCATGGGGAAGATATTTCTTCAATCCTCATAAGAAGGAAGACATAATTTACGACCAGTCCATATTTCTTGCAAACAATGTCACTCAGATATCGCGTTCCTTTCAGGTTCGCTGTCGCTTTCGGCATTCATTAAACAGAAACAGAAGTAAAGGCGTCTGTAAACCGGAAACTACCAGTGTTAGCAGTTATTCCTTTTGTATTTATAGTTTCAACGTTTAGCTTTTCCATTTAAGTTTTCAATACTCTGCCAGGTGCTGTTGCGAACTGCGCAAGAGTATGTTTATTAAGTGTCTGCAATCCGAATATTATTTTTACAAATAAATATACCAAGCTGTATCAGAATTGTGTGCATAGCTTACGGTGCTTTTTTCTTGCCATACAAACGTTGTTTCCAACGCATATTATCTGCTCATAGATTCCCATTTTACATCGATCTCTAGAAGAAGCATATGCGAAACTAAAAAAAAAGGAAATTTAAAATGCGCATGTGAATACTTCACTCATTTTTGAGCGAATTATCCGCAACCTTTCTTCAGGCACGGTGCAGTTGCCCCACTCGTCCGCAGTGCAGGATGCTTCTGCAATGTGGCGTCCATTCTCTACAGTCTGGCTCCAAGAGACGTAAACCGTAAAAGTTTTATGAATCAAGCGTCCTTATTATTTCTTTGCTGGTGGCGCCTCGATGGCATATTACGGGCGACACAGCTGGAAATTAGATTTCCCACCCTCTTCTTTCCTTCAGCCTGTTTGACATGCAAGCGAACCGCTCGCGAACTCCGCCGCCGCGGCGCATACACCCTCTCTCAAGTGGCGGAGGAAGCCCCAGCGGCTGGAGCAGCGAGGTTCAGACAAGATGGAAATTTTCGCGGCGGCGACGCGGTAGCACCGCATCTCAACCAATGACGGCCCGGCGTTGCCACGCGAGTTTATGCGCCGCACGTACGAACTTTTGTTTAGGAAAGAAACTTTATAAAGTGCTGTTTAATGCTTCATACGTAATAATTATATTGATTTAAATAAACTGCGAAAAGAAATGACAAAATAGTGCTCATACAGCACGCTTTTATTGTGTCTGCAGGCCACCAAAACCGGTTGAAGGCGCATATCCTTTGCCAGCAACATTAGTTTTCTCAGCGTTGGGAAACGCGGAGCGGCGATGCATGTGAAACGAAAGCTCGCGAACCGCTTCGCAGCGCCGCGCCGCTGTTCGCTCTGTTCGCTAGTTCGCTTGCATGTGAACCGCCCTTTAGGCGTAGTTCGTCTCGTCTAACCGTTCCAGCAGATAATCAGAACCCTGGGATAAGGACTCATTTTCTGTGCCCTCTAGCGATACGAAAGAGGGAATTGTGGTTCCATGCTCCTGTCATGTGCGATAGACTGGAAGCTGGAAACTCACTTGCTGAATTTGTGGAGCCGCCGCCTCAAGGTATCGGAAGAAATTACAACCGAAGCTAAAGAAGATGTTTGAGGAAAGAAGACGGGTACAAACGCAGTTCGTCTACGATGCGGATACTGATTCCGTGGTAGAGCATCGGTCATAGCGGTCACTGTCTGTTTCAAGGCTCCCCTCCCACCATCAGCCACTTTTGCCTCCGTCACCTTCACATGTTTGTGAAACTATGGCTTTTGTTTTAGCAAACATTCGTAGCTATCTTCCGAAGAGAGAGTCAGTGGAAGCCTTTCTTGACGATCACGGCACCGATATTGCCATATTTACAGAATCGTGGCTCTCCGATAATATCTCAGACGAGGAACTGCTTGACAACAATAAACCGTTTTTCATCTACAGACGTGATAGGGCCTCGCGCAGGGGTGGGGGTGTTTTAGTCTTTATTAAAACCAGTCTTAATTCTTCTCTTCTCATGACTCATCCCTGCCAGGAAATTCTTTGTATCAGAATTACCCTTTCCACAAGCACATGCATAGTTATTGCATGTTATCGCCCTCCTGACAGTGACAGTTCCTTTATTGCCGATTTTTACTCGGTTCTGCTCGTTCTTAATACCCGTTTTCCTAAAGCCAATTACATCCTCTGCGGTGACTTTAATTTCCCTGACATCGATTGGGGAAACTTGAGCACATCTTCTCGTCAAGCGAAAGATTTCCTTGACGTTGTCATGACATTTAACCTCACCCAAGCAGTAAACTTCCCTACACGTGGCAGTAACACCCTTGACTTAGTCTTTGCATCTAGCCCCGAACTCATCCAATACATATCGAGCACTGACGGTTTCAGTGACCACAACACAGTTATTTTCAACCTATCACTCCCGTTTCCCCAACGGCAGCGCTCTGTTAAGTTCATTCGCGATTATAAAAGGGGAGACTTCGCCTGTATCAACTCGGAGCTTGAGAACTTTTTTCTTCATTTCAAGCAGTCTGCATCTAATAGGTCTGTCGAAGAAAACTGGCTAACTTTCAAAAACAAACTTTCAAATCTGGTCGAAACCTATGTTCCGCTGATATGCATTCGCGGTGACTCCAACAAGCCCTGGTTCTCTAACTCCTTAAGGAGGCTTTCTCAAAAGAAAAAGCGTCTTTTTCGTGAAGCTAACAGAACTGCACTGGCTTATAAATGGACTAAATATTTCTCGTGCCTGCAGGATTACACGCGTCTCCTAAGGTGTACAAAAAGAAAGTTTTTCCACAATGATCTGTATGGCATTCTACTAACAAACCCAAAGAAATTCTGGCGGATGTTATCACCCAAATCAGGCAACACTCATTGCATTACCCTTTTGTATCCTGATGGTTCACAGGTGCCTCCAGAACTTCGATCTGACGTCATGAACTCTTATTTTACATCAGTCTTCACACATGAACCTGCCTGGAATACATCACACAAAGATTTTTTAAACTTTTCTGCGATGGCACCTATCAACATCACTACTGCTGGCATTTGTGCTCTGATAGACAAACTAAAGTTATCCAGTGCTGCCGGGCCTGACAACCTCACTGCCAAAATATTAAAAGCTACAAAAAATGTATCTTCTCATTTTCTAAAAATAATCTTTGATCAATCTCTTGCGAACAGTTCCATACCTAGTGACTGGAAAATTAACAAAGTCATTCCTGTGTTCAAGGCTGGCAGCCGGAGTGACCCGTCGAATTATCGTCCTATTTCATTAACTTGCATACCATGTAAATTTCTTGAGCATATTATATACTCGCATATTGCATCCCACCTCAATTCCAACTCCTTTTTCTTCAAAAATCAGCATGGCTTTCGTCACGGCTATTCATGTGAATCACAGTTATTTGAGTTTACCATGGACCTTCACTTAAACCTTGATTCTTTGTTCCAAACCGATGTCATCTATCTTGATTTTTCCAAAGCATTCCACCGTGTCCCACATCAACGTCTTATGTTCAAACTTTCAGGTCTTCACCTTCACCCACTTGTTTTAGACTGGATTCACAATTTTCTCACAGCTCGCTCTCAGTTCACCGTAATAGGCGGACTTCCTTCAAATTCTACTTCCGTCTCCTCCGGAGTACCACAGGGGTCTGTGTTGGGTCCGCTTCTCTTCTTAATATTTATTAACGACCTCCCACACAACATCTCATCCACCATCCGTCTTTTCGCAGATGACTGCCTTATCTACCGCCGTATAAATACTAAAGACGATCAAGCTGCCCTCCAAAACGATCTGAAGCTCATCGAAAATTGGTGCTCTTTGTGGATGATGGAACTGAACATTAGGAAGTGCAGTTTTATGCAAATTTCTCGGAAACGCTCCAATTTAACTTATCCTTACTCTTTATTTTCTGAGGACCTATTGCAAGTTGAATCTTATCGTTACCTTGGCATCACAATCAATAGCAAATTAACTTGGGTTGATCATATTACAAAAATCACGGCCGACGCTCCACGTACACTTGGTTTTATTAGAAGATCACTTCCCTCTTCCCCCGCTAACATACGTAAACTGGCATATGAAACTTTTGTCCGCAGTAGGCTGGAGTATGCATCCGCCATCTGGAGTCCTTATCAGTCCTACCTAATTAACATGCTCGAAGCCGCCCAGAACCGTGCAGCACGCTTCATATCGTCAACATACGACTTTCATTACAGCGTAAGTTCCATTAAATCATCACTTGACCTCACTTCCTTAGCTCTCAGACGAAAAGTTGCGCGCCTTTGCTTGTTCCATAAGTTATACTTCAATTTCCCCTATCTCCGTGGTTCCCTCATATCTCCTTTCTTTCGTACATCGCGCCGCCTTTTTAATTCAAATAGCGTCCAACGACTTCATGGCTCCACCAATGCTTTCAACAAGTCCTTCTTTCCGACCGCAATTGAAGAATGGAACCTTCTGCCCGACTCACTAACAAATGTGCACGATGCGACAAGGTTTAAGGCGATGTTGTTAGATCACCTGGGTTGACATTTTTTTTTTTTGCCCTAACCTCTCGCCGACGTGTGTGGTGCTTGTGGCCTAAAGGCATTTTTTACATGCACCGTTCTAACTATTCGTTTTCCTTGCTTCTCTTTATGTTCCTATATTGCATTGTTATATTTTTGTGACCTTTGTTTTTCCACATCAACCTTGTATACGCTCCCCCCTTATGTAATACCCCGACAGGGGCCTTTAAGGGACAATAAATGATGATGATGATGATGATGATGACACATACGTCTGAGTGTCCTGTCTTGAGTGTGCTTGTCGTCTTCTTTTAGCGCCTGTACGCTTTTCGCGTATACCATGTCAAACATTCGCGCACAACGTTTACGGTACTAAGTTCAGTATGCTGCAAGCAGCATGTAAGTAGAGGACAATGTGGCGAAGCATGAAACGCAGCAAATTTGAGAAATGGGTGCCATGAAAGTGGCATTGCCCTTGAGCCATTTGACCTTTCAGTGTCTTGAGAATGTGCCTTAATTTAGACCCGAGACGTTTCATGCAAAAATGGTGTTTCGAAAAACAAAAAATCAAGCTCGAAGGCACGCGTAAAGTTGTTACATACGATGCGCTGCCTTGTGGCGTGTAGGTATGGCCGATTACCCATTTGTTAAACAGTGTTTGCGCAGTACTGCTGTGAATCCTAATTGATTTATTTGCTGAATTCCACGGGTGCTTCCTAGCTCGATGGCGTAATGAACAGAGTTCGAAAGGCACTTCGGCTTCTGCTGGCTATCGCGCACAACCGCAAAGAAATCCGCAATTTCATAACAAGGAACTTTCTTTCGTCTAGCCGGCGCCACCACACATTCTGCGGCTGCAATTTGAGCCCAAAGAAAGTCCCCGGCCTGCCCGCAAATGAAGCTGCACAGCGCGAAAATAGCAATACTTTAGGCGAGAAGAAGGACCCACTGCTTCGCTTCTCAGAGAGGCAGTAGAGCACATCAATGGGTCATTTTGTCAGATCTGGTCAAGATCTGGTCCATGTATTTTAATAAATGAAGGCAGGCTCACGGTTATGCGGTCCCGCTCCGGAGCCGTACCCCGGCGCATTATTTGCTAAGGCCAACTTAAGGCCGCGCAACTCAAAAGGGGCGTCGAGTGTTCCATTAAGCCTCTAAGAGTACATGTTCTCGGGTCCAGTCAGGTCCTCCGTACGGCACAGACATCTGTCGCACAGTGTCCGCAAATGGCGCCGTCGGACCTTCATACCAATGCAGAGCCCGCCGGACCTGCTTTTGCGTCTCCCCTCTCGTTCGCGAGGGGTCGATGAGACTAAGAAAAAGACGCCATGTCCCTTTCGAGATCATCTGTTTAGCTGCGACGTCGCAGCGGGCTATCCAATATGAATCTTAGGGTTCGGCAGTATACGCTGCAGCCTGCTCTGTTAGTTGGGCTGTGAGGGCGTGTAGTTTGCGATTAGCTTTCTGCTTTTTCCACCGTCTAGTTAAGCTCCGGCGCGTTCCATAACTGCAGGTAGTGAGTGTCCACTGCAGGCTCTGTTTGAATGTTTGTAGTGTGGTGACGTGTTGTTTATGAATGCTGTGTATGTGGTTAGCCCACTCCGTGTAGCGACCCGAAAATAGTACGGAAGGGCCTGTTTGATTTCGGAATTTGTGCCAATCGGTCAGCTTCGCGTGACACCATTTTTTGCGCGCTACCTTTGTGTGGACGCAACTTTCGCGCCAGCTCTCCGCGCCGACTGGGTTGCCGCAGACCGGCAGTCTCGTCAATCCTACAAGAGATTGGTGACAATTACGCCGCCGGAGGCGGGTTCTCACGTGCTTAACATTAATACGCAAAAAAATTATACCTGTGTTTAAAAACGTGTTCATTAAGCACAAACATAAAAAAAATGTATGTGACATTAGGCATTCTCAAACATGTCCATTCAGAACAAATTTAATGTTGACATCTAATGCGGAAAACGGCTGTGACAGCATCACCTCTGCGAGTTATCAGAACCGGGGGCCATTGTGCGTAACCACCGAAGAAGCTTTAGTTACTTCCCCCAAGCAGTTCAAATTACCTTCTATTTTCCCTCCCACAACCATTTTCTCCACCTCTTTCGGTACTTCCTTCATTCTTACATAATATTGAAAGTAGCAAAAAGCAGCCAACACGAACAGGGATGGGTAGGAGCATGGACGTGGCCGAAATTAACATGCTGCCTTGTCACGGGGCCGAGGCAGCTGCGTTTCATTGGAGGCGGAACGCTAAAGCGCGCGTGTTCTGTGCGATGTCGGGGAACGTTAAAGATAACGAGGTTGTCGAAATTATTCCGGAGCCCTTCACTACGGCACCTATTATTTCCTTATTTCTCTCATTCGCTTCTTCATCCCTACCCTTACGGCGCGGTTCAGGTGTCCACTGACATGTGAGACATATACTGCGCCATTTCCTATCCCCAACAACCAATTTTCCATGTTCGCGCACTTACAAGGTCACAACGTGCAATGATCCTCCACGCGCGCATTGGCTGCGTGTGGCCCGGGCAACGACGGGTGCGTCACGGAATCGCGACGAGTGATGTGTGTGACGGATGCGGTGCAGTGGAAACACTAGAACACCTGCTCCTTCACTGTGCCACGTTCGCCGATGCTTGTCGCGATATGCTCGCGGCCTATAGGACGCACGGCATACTACCAGACTCCATCAAGACGCTATTGTGGCCGCTGGGCTGTGCGCGCACTCGTGAGCGAACTTTGGTGAGCCTCTATGCATTCCTCGAACACACGGGCTTGACGTCCCGTCTGTTCTCCATCAGGTAGTTACACGCAGTGACCGAACGCTGCGCGAGGTCTACCTTGAACGATTAATAACTGGACGCCCCACTCCAGTTGTAGCCAACACAGTTCTGTGCGCGTGTGTTTTTAGTTCGTCTAAAATGAACTAATCACGCGCACAACCTGGACGCATTTCTTATTGTGCAAATAGTTTATACATATTACTCCTCCCCTATCCTCTCTTCATGTCCCCTCAGCTCTTTCACTTCATTTCTCTATTCTGCCTGCTATCCTTTATTTCCGCTGCCCCAGCTCAGGTGCTTCAGTATCGATGGCAGATGCCGGGGCTAGCAAAAATTTTTTCCTTCCTTTTTACTATTATTTTAATAAAAAAGCACTACCACCACCACCACCACCATGTTCACGTGCTCAGGAACGTGAGCTCCAAACTTCTCGTGGCACTGTAGTGTCGCATGCAGCTTTAATCAGAAATGCGGAATGCTTTACATCGTAGTGTTATACTGTACAAGAAACATGCCCACTACTAAGCTTTTAAATGATGCTTTCCTGGACAGAAAGATAGCCTTTGCGGCGATGCAATACGGTGAAATCTTGGCATAACGAAATGGGTTATAACGAAATAATGGGTACCATTAAGAAGTAGATATTCACCTTCCAAGCTTCCATGGAAGAACATTTATCTGATGTCTTGTTTTTACGCAGCAAAATGTACGAGTGAAGAGCTATAACAAACCGCAAATAAACTACATTGGCCGGTTCGCGCTCTCTATATCTATTTCTGACAATACACAACAGTTACGTTGCATACGAAGCCGCAAAATTAAATTACCGCGTATAACAAGCTACTTGATCGGCGCGAAAAAGCACAAGAGTTTTCAAGCCTCAAGCCTCCTCCGAGCATTTCTCTGCAAGATTAGTTGCCTTGGGTGGGAAAATTTAACTGCGGTTCAACAAATGCTTAACATGGTTAGAGAGTGAAAGCTGATACCTGATACCTGATACCTGATATCTGATACCTGATTTAATATCTGCAGCGGGTCCTTGGACTTACGATGTTAAACTTATTTTTCGATAATGGCGGAGTGCTTGGCTTGAAGCACTCTGGCACGGGTCGGCCCGGTATTGCACTGCCCCCGGGATCAGCCCGGGGCATATTAGCGTGACGCGTATTTTCTTTCACTCTTTACTCTTCTATCCTTTACCCCCTCCTACATCTGCACGCGGCAGCGAGCGTCGCTCGTCTTGAGCCAGTAGGCAGGTCCGTGAACTTTCCTTTTCCTTCCTGTCAGCAACATCAGTCAGTCAATCAGCGAAAGCTGTGGTGTATCAGACAAGTAGACGCGGCTTGGCATCTGTAATATTGAGTACGTTTCGCACACAGGATGGGCAACGCGTCCAACCTGCCAAGTGGCGGTTAAAATGATCGTTGATCGCCAGAGGTTGATCGGGTGTCCACCGATATACGTGAGACAGTTACTGCACCATTCACTTCACTCCAAAAAAAAATTCATTTTTTTTCTTCTGTTCTTCTTCATTCATTATTATCATCATCATTAGACTACGGCCACTGCAGAGCAAAGGCCTCTCCCATGCATCTCCAATTAACCCTGTTATTTGCCAGCTGCGCCCACAGTATGCCCGCAAACTTCTTAATCTCATCCGCCCACATAACATTCTGCCGCTCCCTACTGCGCTTGCCTTCTCTTGGAATCCACTCCGTTTTAAGGACCAGCGGTTATCTTGCCTTCAGATTACATGCCCTGGCCAATACCATTTCTTCCTCTTGATTTTGACTAGGGTGTCTTTAACCCGCGTTTGTTTCCTCACCCACTGTGCCCGCTTCCGGTCTCTTAACGTTACACTTATCATTTTTCGTTTCATAACTCGCTGTGCTGCCTTTAACTTAATCTGGCTGACTAATGTTTCAAGGACGAAGAAGGAAAAGGACAGAGCACGGGCCTGCCTACTGGTTCAAGCCGAGCCACGCTCGCTGCCGCGCGCGGAGAGTAGGAGGAGTAAAGGATAGGAGAGCAAAGAGTGAAACAAAAACGCGCCGCGCTAATATGCTCCGGGCCAATCCCGGAGGCAGTCCAGTACCGACCCGACCCGTGCCAGAGTGCTTCAAGCCAAGCACTCCGCCATATTCCAAAAATATGTTTAATATCTTAGATCCAAGGACCCGCTGCAGATATTAAATCAGGTATCAGATATGGATATATAACGTAAGCTGAAGCCTTCTCTTCAGCCTCCACGTTTCTGCGCCATTGTTTAGTACCGGTAATATACAAGTCTTGTATACTTTCTAATTCAGCGATATTGGTAAATTGCACTCAAGGTCTCGAAGAACCTGCCATATGCGCTCCACCTCATTCTTAATCTAGTTGTTGCCCTCTCATGATCCGGATCAGCGGCCACTACCTGCCCGAAGTCGACGTAATCCATTACCGCTTCCAGCACCTCGCTACCAATTGTGAACTCCTGTTCACTTTCTAGATGGTTAAACATTACTTTGGTTTTCAGCGTGGTAATTTTAGGCCCACCGTTCTCGTCTGCCGGTCGGACTTATTGACCGTGCTTTGCAATTAATCTCCAGAGTGCTGAACGTACATGCGCAAAAAAGGCAAGGACACTGAATAAGACAGACAACTCCTTACTCCTGAGTGACTCAACAAAGAAATGTCCTCCGCGAACCGCAGATTATGTAGGTAGTCTCTATTTACTCTTATCCTTAACTGTTCTCAATTCATTACTCGGAATACCTCCTCTAAACAGGCAGCGAAAAGCATTGGCGAGATCGCTTCTCTCTGCCTGACGCCCTTCCTGATTGGAATTTTATTGCTGACTCTATGGAGGACTACGTTAGCTTTACAGTTGCTATAGATATCTGCCTGTATATTTTGATAAGGCTCTTCTACACCCTGTTTCCGCATTGCCTGCATCACTGCTCAGGTTTTCACCGAGTCAAATGTTTCTTTTTTTGTAATCAACGAAGATTATACATAGGAGTTGGTTATGTTTTGCGCATTTCTCTATGACCTGATTGATAGTGTGAGTATAGTCTATTGTGGAATATTATTTGCAAAAACTGACTGATCAGTGATTCCCTTCCTTTACAGCGCGGTTCGGGTGTCCACCAAGATATGGGAGACAGTTACTGCGTCATGTCCTTTCGTCAAAAGGAATTTTTATTTTCCAGCGTTAAATAGCACACGTCTGCATTTTTCTGGAGCTTGAGTTGGCTGTTAACAAGGGTTATAAAATTTCTATTACCTCACGTTCTGCAGCGTGTGCCGTTTTTTCTGGTTAGTGTCGGGTGCAGGTCTGCGAGATACTGGCTCCATATAAAGTGCAGACATGGTGGCAAGCCATGAAAGTCGTGAGGAAAATTTTGGTCTTTGTTGTCCCACGTTGGGATTAGAGGTTTCCCCTTAATTTACTGAAATTCAGCCGCGGTTCAAAAGAACTCTCAGAAGTTATCTCAAAGAAAAGTGGAATGCTTTAACACCACTAAATATATTATGGAAAAATTGTCGCTCACCCTACCAGCATTGATCGTTTCAACAAGCTAAACAAGAAATATGTCATTACTATGTGCACTCGTGGCAACACTATCCCATTGAGTATTTGTTTTAATTGCATGTGTACATTTCTGTGAAGGTTTGCGTATGAATAATAATAATAATAATAATAATAATAATAATAATAATAATAATAATAATAATAATAATAATAATAATAATAATAATAATAATCAATCAATCAATCTTTATTTTCGGTGCCCAGGAACAACCCAAAGGTCTTGGTGCTGGTACACCATTCACACGCACAAAATGTAAATTTATTTCACTACAAAGGAAGACACTCAGGGGAGGTAATGCAGCAGTCAAGGCGATAGAAAAAAAAAAGACATATAAACTAGGCGTGACAGCAAGCATGAAGCAAAAAAGCGAAAACAAGAAAACAGCGAGAACAGCGGTAAATGAAAACAGCTAGAACAGGCAACAGACATATAAATAACTAATGAAACAATAAACAAAGAGAATGAACGACCGATAACAGCCAAGTACAGCATATAGCAAAATACAAACAAGAATAAAGCCAATACTAATATGAACGAATATGAAACCTCTGAAATACAAGCTAGAAATACAATCATACACAATAAGAAACGTAATTAGTGAACGCGTTACAGACAATCAGGCGTGAGTATACAGTATTAAAGAAATAATATTAATGAAAACAAGTACACGTGATGAACAATTAAGGAGAGAAAAACAATATAATACCGGTGCAAACGCACAAGTGTAGTAAAGACAAAATGCATGAAAGGGGAAGTTATGTATGAGAAAAAGTGTGCTCAAAGTGGAACGTCACGGACATCCAATATAAAGGAAGGGAGAGAATTTTCGAATATATCTAGGTGAGGACAAAGAGAATTAAACAACTTTTGCATTCTGTCCAGAGGGGAGAGGGAGTGCAGGAGCGCAGAAACTTGGAATGGTCTGAATTCCCTTATGCTCTTTCGCGGTACACGCAAAAGGATACGCGCTAGGAGCTGAGTGCATAGAATGTGACCATGAAGAAGTTTATACAAGAAAATTATATCTGCCCTCACGCGACGGCAGCTAAGAGAAGGAAGCTGCAGTGAGTTACTCCGTCTGGGACGAGAGCTGGAAGTTTTGCAAGAAAACCGATGTTGAAATATGCGTAAAAACTTTAGCTGAACTCTGTCGATTTTTTCACAGTTCGACTGGCAAGTGCCGTTCCAAACAACAGACGCATATTCCAAAAGCGGCAAGCATATGGAGAGGTAGAGCTTTAAGAAAGGAAGTGGGGATCGAAACTCTCTCGAAAGCCTGCAGATGAAGCCGAGTGTACGCATAGCCCGTAGAGCAATGCGTTTTGTATGAGAGGAGAAGCTGAGGCTACGGTCGAAAAGTACGCCGAGGTCATTAATTTCATCAACCCTGGGCAGCGGCCTACCATTCACAGAATAAGAGTAGAGAAGACTGTGCGTTTTACGCGTAAATGAGACAACCTTGGTTTTAGATGAATTGAGAGTGAGCCCATTCTTCAAGCACCAATCAGAGAAGGCGGATATGTCAGATTGCAATGACAAGCAATCGTGAAGAGTATGTATTGCCTTGAATAATAATAATAATAATAATAATAATAATAATAATAATAATAATAATAATAATAATAATAATAATAATAATAATAATATTAGCTTTATTTCCATCAAAACGATGGAGGGGCCGTGGGTAAAAGCTGCTGAACAGCTTGACTAGAGCCCACGGTCCCCTCTACAAGGCAGTACAGGAGCATACATGAAACATACAGGAATACAAACATACAGAAACGCAAAATTGATTCGATTTAATGTATCACAAGGAAATCAATATTAGAATTGTTCAAAAACATGACATATCACGTGGCGCAGTTCACGAACTGTAGTGCGACCTAAATCAATTCCACATTTATTCAGATCATTAAGAAGTTTAGGCAAAATGTACGATAGTGTACCCATAGAATAGTTAGCACGGGGAGTGACCACCTTCCAGTATTCAGACTGACGTATAGTGTAGGATGTAGGCTTTATTTCTAGCTTGGCTAGGTTGCGAAAGATATTTCGATTTTCTTTTAATTCGTACTTAAAGGCAACAATTAGTCTATAGCTAAACAATTTCCAGACAGGCATTATATCTGCTTTAATGAACAGAGCATGTGTATGAAAATTGTAGGGGACATCAAAAATAAGCCTAATTATCTTTTTTTGTAGGACGTACACCTTTGTTAAGTTTGTTACTGTGGTAGATCCCCATACCAAAAAGCAGTAAGAGAGGTGAGAGTAAAAAAGAGAATTATATATCAGCTTTTTTACGCTGAAAGGTAATATAGACCTACATCTGGATAAAATACCAACGACACTTGACAATTTAGTGCAAACAGAATCTACATGAATATCCCACAGCATATTTTGCGAAAACGTGACCCCAAGAATTTTAATACTACTTACTATTTCTATTTTTCTGGTGCCATAGATAAGATCTACGTTCATATTTACCTGCTTTGATTTCGGTCTAAATAGCACAGCCTTAGTTTTGTTGGTGTTAACTTCTAACTGATTTGCTACAGACCATTCCAGAAGTTTTACAAGGGCGGAGTTTGCTATATAGCTGATTTGCTCACAGTCTGTAGCGGAAAAAAATATGCTGGCATCGTCGGCGTACAATATATATTTGGCTTCAGCGCATGTATTTACCAGATCATTTATGTAGATATTAAAAAGAAAAGGTCCAAGAATGCTGCCTTGAGGCACTCCTCTTGCAATCGGTTTTTGGTCGGAACAGTGCTCACCTATTTGAACATACTGCCGCCGATAGCCAAGGTAAGATTTTATAAGATTCCAGCAATGGCCACGCACTCCATACAATTCAAGTTTTTTGAGTAAAATGGACTGAACAATGCAGCCAAATGCTTTCGTGAAATCAATGTACAGGCCCAGTACAACCATCTTACTTGAAAACTGTGATAAAATAAACTCTTTTTGTTCTATCAAGGCTAGTTCCGTGGACCTATGCTTTCTAAATCCAAATTGAGCTGGGGTTAAAAGGTCATATTTCTGAAAAAAAATTGAAAGGCGCTCATGAATAATCTTTTCTAAACCCTTTGAAAATATTGGCAACACTGAGATAGGGCGATAATACTTGATGTCATTTCGATCGCCTTTCTTGAACAATACCGTAACCTTAGCCACCTGCATTCTTTGTGGGAAAACGGCACTTGAAAAACAAAGATTAAATAAATGGGTAAGAGTCGGTGCGATAAGATCCATAATATGTTTAAGCGGTCGAATTTGCATACCTTCAACGTCAAAACTAGAGCTGTTTTGAAGAGACAAAAAAACAGACCAAACTTGTTCTTCGCTAACGGCCTCAAGAAAGAAAGTAGATTGGTTACTAGGGGGCATGAATCTTAAAAATTCAGACACTGGAAAATAATCACCACACTGCACAAAATAGTTAAAAAATAAGTTTGCCAGGGCGCAACCGGATATCTCGACTTCACCGATTTTAAGTTTATCTGTTTTTGGGGACGAGTTACTGCGATTTAAAACAGTGTTCAACTTTTTCCACAAAAGATCAGGCTTACGAGAGCAGGCGTCAAGTTCCGCATGAAAATAGTTTTGTCTGCTTAACTTTATTTCTTTATTTAGCTGATTTCGGTATATCTTAAACTCCTTAAGTTTTGGGGGATTTTTAGTTTTTATAAACTGATGGTACATAGTATTCTTCTCATTGATCTTTTTAATGAGCTCTGGCGTGATCCAAGGCTTGCGTATTTTCCTACCAAGTTTCAGTTGCTTAAGCGGAAAATGCCGTTTATATATTTCAGCGATGTGATCAACGAACATGTTATACGCCTTGTCAGCGCAATTATTCGCAAGAAGATATACGAAATCAGAATTTAGCACGTCATTCCTGAAGGCATCTAGGCGAGTAGGATTTATTATTTGAACATTTATAAATTGTTTTTTACTATGATGATTGTGTCTATCTAATATTATGAAGGTGGGAAGGTGGTCACTCAAGTCGCAGGTCATCACACCCGCAATGTTATTTTCACTGCTTTCCTCCTAGGTTATATTTTTATTGCAGATGTTGTAAATAATGATAATTTGTTTGTGTGATTCAGAAGTTGTCAATAATGTATTCTGCGTGTGTTTCTTTTGCTTACAGTCGCCTTGTAAGACGGGGCTGGGCTTTGGTCAAGCTGCCATTCGTCAGGGCAGCGTTTACTTGCAGCCCTCTCCATCTCTTTGGTGCAAATAAACTATATTTTATCTAATTTGAATTACTCCGATACGAGCGCCAAGCATTTTAATCCGAGTTCGTTTTAACAGTTTAATATGGTTGCCGGCCAATGCTATCCACATGAGGGAATGAACGTGGCAGACGACGTCAAAGCAACAAGCTCTAAAGTAGGGAAGGGAAGGAAGTCGAGAGGATATTTAAGAGGATGCGCCCTCGAACGATACGACTCTATGCAACGTTTCGCTCCGTCGCTTTGTAAGCTATTTTTTGTCGCAAATAAAAGTCGAGGGTAAACGAAAGATTTCAGAATCTCACAGAGGTTATACCGTTTGCAACATAGTTCAGCAACCAGTAATTAAATATGACTGTTGCATCCTAAATGGAGATTTGTAATTTGTTGAATTTAAGTTGCATTGGGCCTCAATATAGGTGCTAATTACGGCCCTCGTACAAAAGCCAGCTGTTTAATTGAAATCGTATCAGGTACAAAATCTATTCGTGAGATGTTGAACACGCAAATACACCACGAGTACAAAAGAGACGGAATATTGTAACGCAAAGCTCAAACAGGCGACAGGCGTCAAAGGACAGAAAAAATATTTTTCATCGACAGCACACTGAGCGGAGCTACATGGTTTATATCCCGGGGCAAGCACATAGCAGTGTTTATTTTGCGAGGCCTGTTATCCTAGAAGATTGGGTAGGCAAGCAATCTTGACAGAAATGAGCGGAGAAGCGGGCATCTTTGAAATGCGATTTTATTAAACGAAGGATGGTAGGCAGCGAAAAAGCGTGACCTTGAACCTTCCACATTCCATCTCTTTTCATGGCTGCTGCCATAAGTGAAAGTTTATGGCGGTCGTAAGCAGGGCACTCTATCCGCTTTGTCTCCTGCGCCGAGTGTCGAGACGCTTCGAACAACAAAGTGAGCCGGCGCTTACTTTTCGTTATTCTTAGCAGAGTGGTGCGCGCTAAGTGCAGCCGCTCGGCAAAAAAAAATCCGCCACCGTCTGGAAGACGTTAAAGTAACGAGCGTTAGCTGATTGGTATAAAAGAATTGATATATAATGCGATTAAAGGGAGGTTTCGGCCGCCCAGCGTTCTCGGAGGTATCCGAGTATTTCTGATTTGTTGGACTTATTTCCCAGATCTTCTTCAGCCACGGCGTAAGATGTCAATAGTTTGGGATCATCCATGTCCTTCTTCAAACACGCTGTAGGTAGGGATGAGAGGGAACAACCAATTATAATGGCAGCCATCTTAGATTCGAGAAACCGAAACTCTGCCGCCATTTCATCTCCTCGCCTCATACTCGCATAGTTCGATCTATATACACCATATTGGACCGTGACGTACTCATTGGCATGCGGCAGGTGGTTGCTTCTAAAATACTATTGTAGATGGCGCTACAAGTCTCAATGTCAGATGTGCCGTTTTCTAGTTGCTGCCACTGATGGCGCTGTGATCGCAGGGTGGTAAGAGACCGCATGAAATCTCGAAACTTGATGAGTAAGAGGTAACGCTCTTAAAAGGCCCGGACGGAACATTTTAAATCTGAAAAGACTTTATTTGGATTAAAACACAGCCTTGAAAGAGGTATAGCCTCCATGGAGTGAATCTGTCTAGCCAGTGTTGCTTGCCAGCACCAGGTTCTTTAACTTGGACATGACGGATATGTCGCTCAAAAATTTCGCTGAACACGACCCAGTGAACATTGTTGACCACCCGCCACAATGGTTCAGTGGTTAGAGCGCTCGGTTACTGATCCGGAATCCCCAGGTTCGAACCCGACCGCGGCGCCCGCGTTCTATATGGAGGAAAAACGCCAAGGCGCCCGAGTGCAGTGCGATGTCACTGCATGTTAAATATCACCAGGTGGTCGAAATTATTCCGTAGCCCTCCACTACGGCACCTCTTTCTTCCTTTCTTCTTTCACTCCCTCCTTTATCCCTTGCCTTACGGCGTGGTTCAGGTGTCCGCCGATATATGAGACAGACGCTGCGCCATTCCCTCTCCCCAAAAACCGATTATTAGCATTATTATTATGTTCAAAGATATATGAGACAGATACTGCGCCATTTCCTTTCCCCAAAAACCAATTATCAATATTATTATTATTGTCGACCACTGTCCGATATATCAAGGCATTCGGCGACACACTAGCTATAAAGCTAAGTTTAGCTGGTTTGGTGGGAGCCATCATCTCCACCGCAGGCTTTCTTTCAATGGCGTACCGGAAGCTCCTTGAGCACCATAGGTTGTAGTTGGTCTCAACAGCATAAAGCCTGTACAAGCTCAGTCGCTTGCACAAGAGCCACTGTGCGTTTGCTGTTCCTCTTTCTTTGTAAACATCTCTGTTGCGGTCGACTGGTCTCTGGGTCACCTACGGGTGGATTAACCGTGGACGTCCAGTAGTTTATCAGCGCTGCTTGTGCAATTTCGGGCAATTCATTTACCAACGCCTGTTTTAGCTGCTTCAGCGTGTACATGGGGTTGCTGTTGTTAATTTTTTGGAGCAGACACACGAAAATATCCAGCTTCTTTCGATGTACCACGTTTAAACAACACCTCTATATCGGTCGCTACAATGTTATTGCTTTATTGCATTGATATCGAGCGTGTCTGCCTTTTGCTCTACGTCTGTACGCTTGGAAATATCTAGAATACCGACCAAGTCCTGTTCCGGGACTCTGCGGTTTCCTTTTATTTTTGGTGCTTCTCGAAGGTTGAATGACGCTGCCCGTTTCAGTGTCTGGTTAGAACGTCTACCATGGATTATCTCCTTCCCTGGAACAACATCCAGGCATGGAAACTCGAAACGAAAGGTCTCGAAAAACCACTTGTTTATCAACTACGTGCCCTTGCACCCATTTTCCAGCTCTACTCCGTAGTGCAAATGCAGAAGGCAGTACCAGAGTGAGTCATCGGAGGCGCGGAATTTGCCGTTTGTTTTGGATCTTATCTTACTTCGCAATTCAAATTAGATATCAGCTATTTAATGTTGTTAAAAATGTTTGTGTCAGCAAAAATAAATTACAATTTCTTTCTGAAGATTGTTTAATGCACCATCCGCTCGTCAATGAGGCCCAGACTGAACATTTTAAATTTGAAGACTTCTTTTAGATTAAAACACTGCCTTGAAATAGGATACCCTCCATGGAGTGTATCGACCTTGGCCGTATTGCTTGCTGCACCAGGTTCTTCAACTTGGACACGACAGACATGTCGCCCAAAAATTTCGCTGAACACGACCCAGTGAACACTGTCGACCGCTGTTTGATACATCAAGCCATTCGCCGCCACGCAAGCGATAACGATAGATTAAGCTGCTTTGGTGGGAGCCTGCATGCTGCTTTGTAATATTGAGATTTTACATCTTGATACAGCTGACACTCGCGCAAAAAGAGAGCTGACTACAATGTGGCAAAACTGAAGTATTTTCATTCAGTCGCATCACTCAGGCAGGGCGCGTTCGTCAAAATACCGCAGAGACGCTTAAGACTGCTGAAGTGTGAGAAGGCATAAGCCCGCTCACTTTGTGAACGCAGTCGCCGCGCGCTGCGGCGTGACGTAACCCGATGCCACGCAGCCGGCAATTCTACCTCTGCATGGCTGTATGTAGTAGCGACAGCGACGCCGCCGCATCCCTTCTGATCTGCGCGCTTACTTCGTGAACCGCAGTGCGGCCCGCGCTCCACATTAAGAGTATCACGGGATAGATAATGGGCGGTCGAATTTTGATGGAGGCGAAATTCTAGAGGCCCGTGTACTGTGCGATATCAGTGGTCGAAATTTCTGGAGCCCTTCACTACGGCGTCTCTCATAGCCTGAGTCGCTTTGGGACGTTAAACCCCCATAAACCAAACCAATAATGGGCTAATTGCAATATATGCAGAATTGGTCTCTCTATACCTCAAGTGCAAAAGGCACCCTTTTACTGTGATGTCAGTTCACGTTAACGATCTCTAGGTGGTCGTGATTATTACGGAGACCTCTCCTACGGCAACTCTTTCTACCTATCTTCTTTCAATTCCTCCTTTATCGTTTGCCTTACTGCGCGATTGGGGTGTCCACCGAGATATGTTAGACAGTTACTGCTTGATTTTCCTTCCTCAAAAACAAATTTTTCAATTTTTTCTCTACTTAACAATCATAGACCCGCCGCGGTGGCAGAGTGGTCACGGCGCTTCGCTACTGATCCGGAGTTCCCGGGTTCGAACCCTACCGCGAATTCCGCGTTTCGATGGAAGCGAAACGTTAAGGCGCTCTTGTGCTGTGCGATGTCAGCGCACATTAATTATCCTCAGGTGATCGAAATTATTCCGGAGCGCTCCACTACGGCACCTCTTTCTTCCGTTCTTCTCTTAGTCCTTCCTTTATCCCTTCCCTTACGGCGCGATTCAGGTGTCAGCCGATGTGAGATAGATCTGCACCATTCCATTTCCCCAAAAACCAATTTTCATTTTCATTTTTTAATAGATCACTGGGAGCATGGACGAAGGAAAAAAAAGGAGAGGCCATCACGTGACATTTTTTGAAACCGGAAACGAGCTCGGCGCCATATTGCCCGGGCGCGCTTTTGTTTATTTTTATCCGCGCTCTTGTTTACGTTTCTCCGCGCGTGCGTTTCAAACCACACGAAGGAGCCAGCCTACACAGATTCCAGTGCGAGTGGTGCTTGGTTTCCGACCGTTTTACGGGAGATGTCGGAAGCGTTCGTGCGCATTCTGCTCCTTCCAGTTATTGCTCTTTCCCGCGTCGTCTCCATGCCATCCCCGCTCTCTCGCTCGAACGAAACAGGCCGGCCTTGCACGGTCATAATCAAGTAGCATTCGGCGAAGGCACTTATCGAAACTTTGGTAAGCGCGGGAAGGAACTTATTACGGTGGCACACCATGGTACGCAGTGTCTTTTGCCGCTTTTGCCTGCGTCGTTTTGCGAAGGCGGAGGTATGTATCCCTGGGTCGCTTGCAGGCTGCACTTGGCGAAATATACTGGTATACTTGCATCCGGTTCATCATAGTCTCGTGTTAATCGCAGGGATAGAAGGCTAATTTCACCAGATGAGGTGAAGGGCGCAAAAGTTTAGTTCATTGAAATTGTATGAAACTATGCAGCTGCTGCCAAAATATAGCAGAAGAAAAGTAAACCTAATCTACGATACACTTTGAAGAGCATGCTTGTTTGTGTTCTATTTTTCTGATATAAACTGTTACCCATGGTGCCATTGAAATAGAACTTGTTTTTTGTGCCCTGTATCATCTTTCGTTCCTTGTTTTTATGCAGTGCACCTTGGATCGCACTGTGTATTTCATAATGCTTCCGGACCACCTACCCCACATTCATATAGTGTATAGTAGTGTTGTGTTGTGTTTTATGGCACATAGGAAACTCAGGCCATCATGCGTCAACTTAAGGCAAGGAAAATTGCTTTCTGCAGACTGTTTTAGAAATAATATTTATCGATGGTGTAGAGGGCGTGAAACTTTGTTTTGTATTACCTAATGATGAAGAAAGAAATTTTATGAATGGCAAATATTAAGAGCTTTAAAGAAGGTCGGGTGGTCAGCAGTCATCCTTGGCTCGCTAAGGTAGTTGAGCCTCCCAGCCAGTAAAACAAAACCGCAGCCTTCTCAGAAATGAGAAGGTGGCTGAGGTGTATAAAAAAATGAAGCGAATCAGTGGTTAAAAATTTAAAGTTTGCTGAGGAAACCTGATTCTCTTAAAAAGCCAGAAACACGTCGTGTCAACAATTGCCTCTTCACTCAAAAGAAACATTGGGTGTAAAGGAATGTGTTCATTACAAAGCTAAGTAAAATATTTCTTCCTAAGTTTTTCAAGTTCTGTGCACGAGTATGAATTATGATTAACTGCTAGATCATCTCCACATTTTTCACAAATTGGCTTCTTTGCACTTGTGAACGGAAATTTGTGTTAGGAAATTTTAATCAGGAAAACCATGCTGAACCCTTTTTCTCAACAAAAATAGTCCAAGAAATCAATGTTTCAAATAGGACTGGCCCTCTTTAAGAATCCATAAATCAACACATTGTAGCACTGCAACACAGCATGTTTCACCTCCGCAGACCTAGTTTGGAGCATAATATATATGACCACAGCTTTTCAGAGTGCTTCTAGAAGTTTAGAAGTACCCAGTGGCTGCAGTATGTTTCACAGTGTTGTGCATTATTTCAATGTTGTATTTCATGTTTAGTGTGCAGAGCTGCAGCTGTACGCACGAATTTTCACTAGTTGATGAAATACTAGAATGTAATGTCACTGCATAGTAGCACACTTTACTTGTCATCAACAATACAGGCAATGAAAGTGAATTTATTGTACGTAATGAAATGATGGAATTATTTTTCTTCGACATAGCCACAGGCATCGTTGAAGTTCAATGCGCATGTGGATCCTCATTTCACTAAGTGCTTTTTACCACAAATAAGACTACCAAAGAACATGGGCACAATAAATACGAGTGAGAAAAGGCCTCCAAATTCAGTTTCGGACTTCTTGATCATGGCCTCAGTCAGAAAAGCAATTGAAATACCTGCTACAGAAAACTGGTATAGAAATAGCACGTGATCAAAAATACAGACTTGACCTCGATATGAACGGATACACTTTAGCCCGGCACGCCACAGAGGTGAACACAGACGCTTCAGACGGGCATGCAATAAAGTTTCTGAATACTAAGCACAAAGCTAGCGCAGCTGCTTTCTTTACAATAGAACTCTACGCCCATGCTATGGCCCCCGCCGCTAACGCAAGCGCAATTTCCGAAAAACAAAATTGGCAGTTGTATTATAATCCACACCAGTTGCAATCACTGGAGCGTTGCAAGAGCACGTATAAGTAGCAACGAGGTTTCACTGCCGATGAAAACGGGAGCGCGAATGGCACACGCACTCTGCACGCACAAGACACGAAACCATTGCTCTGCAGTGCACGCCGTACTGAACCCATGGTGAACGAACAGCGCGAATGCACCTCAGTGAACAGCGGCGGTATTCCGACGGCTCCGATCAGTGTCGCAGTAGACAAAATGCCCGTGCTAGCATTGCCGGCGAGCGCGTTCAAATCCGGGCACGCAAAAAAGTTTTGTGCTCAATTCCACCTTGAAATATGGGCGAACGCCGTCAACGTCAGCCCCACCAAAAACATAAACTCGAGCAGTTACGCCTACGCCGCACCTCCAATGGCACGCCGCGGCCCGCTGCTGCCGCCCGGTTTGTAAACAAGCTGCCCGAACAAGATGGCCTCCCGATCGAGAAAACTACTTCACTTCTTCCACACTTTTCTCCAATGTTGTTGTACGGGAAGGGCCTCTCCTGAGTTTTCCTTCCTCCATGCCTGGGAGTCTTATACCAGTTCTGGCGCAGTGCTACAGTGGTGAAGCAGTACACCATTGCCCTGAGATAGCAGGTGCAGCCATCAGTCGGACTAGTGTGATCCAGGTTTTCCCAAGTAACGTCGTGCGACCAATCATTAATTTCACCGCCAGCGGCCTCGTTGCATGAGGGCGCAATCTTTTATCGGTGCCATCCAGTGTTGTCACACACAAACGACGACTTTTCCCTCAATCGGGACAGTAAGGCTTACGCCTTAAAACTGTCTTTGACACAATACCAAGAATGTGGCTAAGCTCTCAATGTTAATATTGTTTTATCTCCACCCTGCATGCCCCCCGGGAGGGACCAGGTATAAAGACGAATGACCAATCGGAGGCCTTACTACTGAGCTCCAACCCGGCGACTCAGCAATAAATCGTCCGACTGGCCGAAGCCTCTGCTCAGAGTCAAGGCCTTTCGGCCGTCATCTAGGCGGGTAGCCCTCTGGCTACCCTCTTTCTCTTGGACGTGAAAAGTTTTGCTATCCAATCCCATTTCTTATGGCGCGCTGTTCAGGTGTCCGCCGATATGTTAGACCGATACTGCGCCAATTCCTTTCCCGAAAAACCAATGTTCAAGGAGACATAGCTGAAGCAGACATAGCGGAAGAAGACCAGCAGCGGCGGCAGAAACAAGGACGATACAGTATAAATGACTGTGTTTGCAAACATAGGGGGCGCTTGTGAACGTCGGTCCCAGTAATTCTACACGAGCAGCCTGGGAGCACCGTGTTTACCGTCGTCATCTACAGTGCACGTTCCGCATTCAACGCGATAGCTTCAAGGAGCTCCTGTCACTGAAAATCTCGTGTCGGCGTAGTAGGCCGTTAGCACTGCAACTCGACAATTTCGCAATAAAAAAGTCTTGTGGAGGCATGGGAAATCGAACCTTTGTCTCTCAGATTGCGAGGGGAGCACGCGCGCACCTATCTACGATAGCTCGTGGGATCGAACTGAATAAAAAGTGGACGTTGTGAATGCGTTGTATTCTTTTACTTCGTGAAGTGTATTTGTCTACTAATGCGTACGTGAACAATTTTGAGTATGCGACGTTAGGAATCTCGTTCAACTCCAAAAAAGCACTTCAATTGATTGCCGTAAGTTGGAAACGCAGGGCCATCTATGTCGCAGAGATGAAAGTAAATGCTAATAGCCTAAGGTGAGGTACGATAGTTGGTGCTATGACCGTATTCTGTTCGAGTTGGGGTTTACGGAGTTCTACATTAAACAACGACACAGGCTGAGCCGCACTGACATCCTGCACTGACATCCGGAAATTTTACCTGAGACCTCCTCTACGGCACCTCTTTCTTCCTTTATTCTTTCACACCCTTCTTTCTCCTTTCCCTTACGATGTCCGCTGAAATATGAGACACACTGTGCCACTTCCTTTCCCTCAAAATAATTTTTCATTTCATTCTGCAAATGTAAAAAAAAATTCCGAAACTGCTGTTTACATACGTTTCTATGGGCTACACTCCCTCCCAGTACAGCACCGGGTAGTGATCATCGCACGCACTTTTTGCAGTGTTTTAAAACTATATAGCCTCTACGCGGTAGCGTACACAGCTCGTTTGGTCGAAAAGCCGTTGCCGTTGTAGTGGTTGTAGCTGTGCGCACCGCGCGTCGTAAATATTCGGAGGCTGCGTAAAAATGCACGCACACTGAATGAACAAAAAAAAAACGAGGTCTAGGACGGGAACAGAACCAGTGCTTTTGGCGATCGAGACGGGGAAGCTTCCACTCAGCCATGATGGCTCCTTTTTTTTGCTTTATTGCATGAAAACAGTGCCGAAAAGAAAAACATTCAGCATGCTTACGCAACAAAACACCAGGCGACCATACTCCTGCACAACCCCACCTTCCAAAAGATCAAAGTCTGGGAGGCACACACATGCATCAGGATAGGGGAGCCAGCCATGATGGCTCCACGTGTGAACATGAATGAAGGTGCGTCTAATGAATGCAAGGGTTTCTTAGAAACGTATCTTCCGAGATGTGTACTGGGCGTACATGAGTAATAATGAGGTTGTAAATTACAGATGTCGGAATTAAGCGAGTACTATGAGGTTGCGGTAAATTTCTTTCATACTTGGCGCGAAGTCGTAGCGCTATTATGCGGCAGCCACTGCAATCACTCTACGGCATGAATCGTGCTGGTCCGGCAGACGGCGCGCGCGTAGGCAACCTTTCTGAGCCGTGGTACTGTGGTTCGTTTCTGAACGGGTGTAATGGAACCGCAGCCATCTGCGAGTGCTGGTGTGGAGCAGCGCCTGTGGTTTTTTCAGAGGCTTCCTAGAGACTCCGAGTGATTTGTCCAACGGGCAAAGCGATGGCGTCCATGGACTCCCTGGCAGCGTTGCAAAACGCTGTCATGTTCCACTCTTAAAGACGAAGCTTTAAGCGTCCTCCAATTGTAATTATATTTTGTACTTTCACATTGTTCTAGGATCGATCCGTCGGAAAGGAACCGCATTGTAGGTGCAATACGAAATAAAAAAACTTCAAAAATTTCGTCTACGTGCATTTTATTGCGCCGTAATCAAAACTGACCAAAACCAACCCTACCCAGCCGGCCAGTACCACTGCATCTTGCTTGTTGTTGTTGTTGCGACTGCAGGAAGAATAAAAAGTAAAGTGCACGGGCCTACCTACTGGCTCAAGCTGAGCCAAAATTGCTGCCACGTGCAGACAGTAGGAGAGTTGAAATAGATAGGATAGGAAAGATTGAAAGGACAAACGTCGCAACAACAGCGTCATCTGTAGCCACGACGACGGTCTGGCAACAGATACCTCCGGAGACAAGGAGCTCCAGCCCCATGTGCGAGAGCCCCCAGATCCCAGTCCCGTAAGGCCAGGAAGCCACCGCCTCCTCCTCCACCCAATGCCTATATTGCTTAGATGACACATGGACCTTATAGAGGATCAGCGCTAACTGCCGCTCTTACTTTTTGAAAATAAAAACGCTTATGACCGCACGTGGGTTCACTAAAAAGAAAAAAAAATTGGCTGTGGTTTAGCTTTGGTTAAACCTGGAGTGCCGCGATAGCTACAGCTGACCGAGTGGAACTCGCTCTGTCTAATTGCAAAGTCAGTCTTTCTCCACACCGTTTCGCTGGGCGTTCCTACTTCCTCTTCGTCCCTGGACGTGGATTCACTCACCCCCCTCTCCCCTCCCCTCCCCCACTTGATTTCTCCGGCGCGCCACGCCGCCGGCAGCTACCCCCAACACGTGACCAACCACGTGACCCCGTGGCAGCGGCGCCACGCTGAAGGCTCAAAGTGCCAGCGTAAGGTAGACAATGAGTGAAGAACTTTTATTGAACATTTGCGTAGTTCGGCGGCAGCAGGATCCGCGTCGTCTTCATATCAGGCGATCCCGGATCCCGTCTTCGCAAGGTCGGGCCCTCATTCCAGGGCTCCGCTGAGCCGCGCTGCCTCGTAAGCGTGCTGCACCACGGTCCTTTGGACCGTGAGCTTACTGCTGACGAGCCGGCTCTCCCATTGCTCCGCACTTGTGTGTTTGTGTTGGTGGATTTTATGTTTCGCTCACACTCTCATGTGATGTGGTACAGCGTTGGTACCGCCCCGCACCACGGGCATATGCCTCTGTATTGTGTCGGAAACATCTTGTTTAGTATGTGTAAATTTGGAAAAATACCCGTCTGCAGTCTGCGCCACCCGGTAGCCTCTTCCTTTGTTAGTGCCTTGTGTGGAAGAGGATATTTATACCTTAAGCCCCTGTATAGGGCCAGGTGCTCTGCATACCCCCCTTCGCAGGCTCGGGTGCAAAAGTCGTCCGGTAATCCCGCTCGGAAACTCATCGCTCGAGCATGGCCGTCCGCTCTTTCATTTCCCTTAATACCTGCATTTCCGGGTATCCAAACCAGGCTGTGCATATGTTTTGTGTCTGAGACACTCGCTTTTCTGAGTATGTTCATGGCTGCGGCACCTATCCTTCCCCTAGTGTATTTCCTACATGCCTCTTTCGAGTCTGTAAGTATGTTTAGAGATTTGTTTCCCTGGGAGCCGCAAGCGACCACTAGAGCTATGGCAACCTCCTCGGCTTCTGTTGCGTCCGCAGCCTCTGCCGCTGCACAAGTGATCAGTTCTCCCTGGTGGTCGACTACTACAGCCGCGGCCGTGCGCTTCCTATCCACCAGTACAGCGCCGCGTCCGTGAAGACCGTGTTTTCCAGATTGGCTAAGCCTCGCTCGATATACTCGGCTCTTGCTTTCCGTCTTCCTTCGTGCAGGTTCGGATCCATGTTCCTGGGCAGGGGTGCGACCCGAATGGCTTTTCTAATTCCATCCGGGACGTCCCTGTACCTGTCAAGGCGCTCTTGTGTTTCCACCCCTATTCTTTTCAGCAGTTCCCGGCCTGTTGGCGTGCCTCGGAGTCTCGTATACTGTGCCCTGATTTGGGCCTCCCTCGGCTCTTGGAAGGTGTTACTAATCCCTAGCTGAAGTAGTTTCTCGTTCGTAGTGTTCCTAGGTAGATGTAGGGTGGTCTTATATGCCTTCCTTAATATTACATCTGTCTGTTCCATGTCGGCATTGGTTGGTATCTGGTAGGGCAGTGAATAGGTGACTCGGCTGACTATCAGGCTGCTCACGAGTCTGAGCGTGTCTCCCTCTTTCATGCCGTACCGCCTATGCGAGACTCTGCTGATCATTCTTCCTACCTGCTCTGCTGCTTTATTTATTAGGCTGATTGTGTGGCTGTATTTCCTGCTTCTTTGCAGCCACATACCTAGCACCCTTATCATTTCTTTCTCTGGGATCCTCTGCCCTTCCAGGTAGACTTCCAGCTCCGATTTAGTGGGATGTCTTCCGACTCTCAGCAGCTCCGATTTCTCGGTTGAGCATCTGAGGCCTCTTTCTCTGGTGTACTTCTCCACGCACGCGGCTGCTTCCTGTAGTCTGTCCTCCTTCTCCCCCAGAGAGCCCTGGGTGACCCATACGGGGCATCGTCGGCATACATCGCGTGTTTTATCCCTGGTATCCTCTCGAGTTGCCGCGCAAGCCCGATCATCGCAACATTGAATAATATCGGTGAGATGACCGATCCCTGGGGAGTGCCCTTGCATGGTGTGCCGAAAGGGTCGCTTCTAAGGTCTCCAAGCCCGACTGTCGCAGTTCTATCGCTTAAGAAGGCCCTGACATAATTATGGACTCTTCTTCCGCAGTTGGTGTTATTGATTCCCTCCATGATGGCGTTGTGGCTGACGTTGTCGAAGGCCCCCTTTATATCGAGGGCCATGACCACGTTTTCCCCTGCTTTTGGCATCGTGGCTAGAACCTCCTCCTTAATCTGTATTAGGATGTCTTGGGTGGACAGGTTCGCTCTAAAACCGTACATGCTATCCGGGTATAACCTTCCGCCTTCCAGATGTGTTTGAATCCTTTTGGTGATTATCCTCTCGTAGAGCTTACCTAGACATGATGTTAAGGAAATGGGTCTGAGGTTTTCGATCGATAGCTTTCTGCCTGGCTTTGGTATCATAACCACCATTGCGTGCTTCCACTCTGCCGGAACCGTGCCGGATTGCCAAAGTTTATTGAGGTACACCACTAGCTGGTCTATGGCGTTGTCGCTGAGATTCCTGATTAGTGAGTTGCTGATTTTGTCTGCTCCCGTTGCCGTGTTCTTTGTGGCCGCTCTTACCGCCTCGATTACCTCTTCCTTGGTGATAGGCCTGTCCATGTTTAGATTCTCTTCGCCTTTGTACTCTTCCTTGTAGCTTTCTATCTGATCCTTCCCGTAGCATTTTATCCTAACTTCCTCTGGCAGCTGTTCCTCGGTTCCATCATATTGATGTACCAGTCTCTGTAGCGACTTGCTGCCTTCGGTTTTGCTTTGGGTTGGGTCCATGAGGGCTCGGAGAATCTGCCACGTCGTAGCCGTGCCTAGCGTGCCATTCAGCGAATTACTGAACTGCTGCCAGCCCTGCCTTGCCACTTGTATTGCATATTGCTCTGCTTTTTCAGTTATCTCAGCGATTTTCCTTTTAAGCTTTCGGTTTAGCTTCTGCCTTTTCCAGCGCTTGGTAAGCCCTCGTCTTGCCTCCCATAGCCCGATGAGCCTTTTATCTACTTCCGGTGTTTGCTCTGTTCTATCCACAGCTTTCGTGTATCCCTCCTGGATTTGCCGAAGCTTTTGACTCCACTCCTCTACGGATTCGATTTCGCCCTACAGCTGCGTGCATTGCACCCTGAAAGCGTCCCAATCCGTGATTCGTGCCGTGCCAATCTTCCTTTTGACCCCCTCGGCCACCATGCAAGTTTTGACTATGTAGTGGTCGCTACCCAGGTTCTCGAGAAGGTTTTCCCATTCTACCTGCTTGTTGCCTCTTACGAAGGTAAGGTCCGGGCTCGTATCTGGGCTCACGCTGTTGCCTTGTCTGGTTGGCTGGCTCTCGTCGGTTAGGAGGTCGCACCCTGTGCTCTCTGCCGTTAAGCAGATGCCACGCCCCTTCTTGTCATCTCTGGGGTAGCCCCATCTTGGGCTTTTGGCGTTGAAATCGCCTGCTATGAGAAGGGTGTTTTGCCCTGCAAGTCTCTTCGCCTCCGCAAAGAGCATGAGGAAGTCGCCATTTGTTTGCCTCGGCGGACTATATAGGTTAACTATTAGGGTGCTTTTGGCTTTCGCTTTCTTCTTGGGAATTATCTCTGTGATTATGTGATCTATGTTTGTGTCCTCTATCTGTTTGTGTTCTATGGCACCACCTTGTTACTAATTAAGGTGGCAATGCGACTGCCCTCTTGACATCTGTACCCTCTGAGTTTTGGTGTCGTGTTGTTTGTTTCCTGTAGTAAAATAAGATCTGGTGTGGTTCCCCTGGGATATATGTACTGCTGCAAGAGGCCTTGCTTGCGTGCGTAGCCTCTGCAGTTCCATTGCCATAGCTCTAATTGTTCATTTCGCTCAGCCATGTTTGGTTAGCGCTACTCGTGCTGGGGGTTTCAGTGCTGAACCTGCGCTCGTTAAAGAGCCTATCCCTCGCATCGTTGGTTGTTCTCTGCGTGGTTTGACTCTTAACGTAGTTCCTGAAGCTCTGCTCTTGCATAGCTACCTTCTGCTGTGTCTGCTGCATTTCGCTGCGCATTTCACTACGCATCCCCTGCATTTCTTTGCGTATCTCGTTGCGCATCTCCTGTATGAGTTTCATTATTGGGCTGTTCGGCCGTATATCCTGTTGTAAGTCTTCCTCAATCTGTGTTCGTGGTGTTGGTGTCCTTATTGGTACAAAACCTGCCCTGATTTCTTGTTTCTTCCTAATTAGCTCTCCTAGCTGTATTCTTAGTTGCCTCATCTCTTCGCGGCACTGTTCCAATTCGCGCTTAAGACTGGCGTTTGCCTCTGATAGTTTTTGGATTTGTGTGTTTTGTGTTCTGTTTGTGTTAGAGTGCGGAGCATATAGCGATTTGAAAGCGCCGTCCCGCCAGCTCACCTGCGAGTTGCCGCCGTTCTTCTTCTGCTGCTGTTGTTGTTGCTGCTTGGGTTGTCTTTGTTGTTGCTGCTGCTGCTGCTTGCTTCCGTTGTCCAGTGGTGGAAAGGACTCGTCTTGTCCGCTCCCCTGGTTTTGATTCCAGGATCTGCCGCGGCTGCGACTCCGCGACTTGCTTCTGTCCGGGTCTCTGCTTTCGTCCCCGAACCATCGCGGTTTCCCTCCTCTGCTGCGGCTTCTGCTGCGCCGACCTTGCTGCTGCTGAGGTCCCCAGCGTAGCTCGCTCGCTGGCTTAAGGCGCTGCTTGCTGTCCTACGAGCCGGCTGCGTGCTCTCCGCCGCAAAGCATGCACTTGGGTGTACACTGGTGTGCCTCCGCCGGGTTCTGGCATCCGCACTGCCTACAGATCTTGGTTTGTGGGCTTGGACAGACGTCCATCCGATGTCCTTGCTGACCGCAGTTGTAGCAGACTTGTCTCGTTGGTTTGTATGCGTAGCACCACATCTCTCCTCCATGGTAGATCACTTGCTTGGGTATAAAAGTGCCTTCGAAGGTGATGACGGCCGTGCTCGAGCTTCCAAGCATCCTGGCCTCCAGGATCTTCACCCCCTGCCTGCGTAGTCTGAGGTTGTCCTTGAGCTCATCCGGTGTAGTTCCTGGGTCCACCCCGTGCATGACTCCCTTCACCGCGTCCTCGGGTGCCGCCACGGGGCGTTAACTGCGTAGATTTTATCGCCAAATTTTAGCTGCGTGATATTTCTGATCTTCCTGGCTACTATCTCGTCGCCAGTGCTGATGATTATTATGTTAAAACCATTTCGTAGTCTTACGATGAAGTCTCCTGTTTTGCATTCGTGCCCGGTAGCCTCCGCTGCTGCCCTTGCCACTTGGTGTGTTTGCAAATCCTTGACTGTGAGTCCTCTCGGTCGGAGAACTACTTTTAAGTCGTCCTTCGGGAGCGGCGGCAGTCTCCTCTCGCCTCCTCCTTTCTCTGCTTCTTTCTGCGCAGCTGGTGCTCCCCTTGTAGTTTGCATTCCTTCCGAGAGAGGCTCCGGGGTCGTCTTCCCCGGGGTCCCTTGCATCTCCATTCTTTGTTGTTGCTTTCTCCGAACCTTCGGTCCTACGACTATGCAATCCAGTTCCATATCCTTGTTTTCGGAAACTTGCGTGTTTCTTCCTACTGGGTCGCTGCTGTTATGCGTCGGTCTCGTCGCTCTCACGGAGCCCCCCCGACTCTGCCGCCCGGGGTTCTCTTCGGTCGTGTCTTGGAAGTCTTCGTCCATATTTTCTGGCATTTCTGGTATAAAGCTATTCAAGCCTGTCATTGTGGGCTGTCTGTCGCTAGGGGTGTTCATCTGGGACTTCTCTCCGGTCTTCGCCCCCCTCTCGTTGAGTCCGGGGAGGCCGCGGAGCCCCGTACTCGTGTTAGGCCTAGCTAGGCCTACTGTCGCGCCGACCACGTGGGAAGTTCAAGGACCGAAAAAAAGGAATGTCGGACCCACCAGCTCGTATCTTGGGTCCTCGTGGTCCTCTTCGTTATCGGCGTCGATTCCACCCCAAAAGAAGGCAGTCCAAAGGGTTTAGGCGGGTCAAAATACCCAAAAAACACGGAGCTCATATGCCACGCGTCCGCACCTGTCGGCATTCGCAACAACAAACCAAACAACAAAGCAAATGTAGACAAAAAGAAATCGGAGGGCGCTTAAGCTTCGCCTTTAAGAGTGGAACGCGACACATTGTGCAGGACTGCCAGGGAGTCCACGGAACGCCATCGTCTGTTCGGCGTGACGCCTTGCCCGTTATACAAATCGCTCTGCTACGTACGGCGAAACCGACGCACGGAGCGGCGAACCATGTTGAAGCGCTGCCAGGCGCCTTGCCGAAACGCGCGGGACTCAAGCTGCAATCGTAGTTCGTCGGCTCATCGTTCTCAACAAACCCGATGTCACGAACGCCAGCATAGCTTCCGCGCCGAACGGAGGAGCAGCAAGCCGCACGCTTCGTGGTGAACACGCTTTGGATGTGCGCTGCGTTGTTCGCCGCTCACCGCGTGATCAATGTGTGCTCGCCCAGCCCCACTGCGCCCGGACGAGAGATAAGTCAGACGCGTCAGCTCCTTTCATTAAAATCAATTTTCATTTCGTTTTCTTTTCTTTACGGCACGGTTCTGGTGTCCACAGAGATATGTGAGACAGGCCGCACTTGCCTTCCCTAAAACCAATTATCATTTCATTTTCCTACCCTTGCGGCGCGATCAGGGTTGTCCACCGAAATATGTGGCAGGCGTCCCTTCCTTCCCTTGCGCTGCCGTCGCTCGCTATCTGTTGGGGCAGTGGCATACATTGCGAGGAGGAGGAGGAGGAGGAAAGATTTTAGCTCACGGGGAGAAGGAGGGATTTTTCGCTCACGGCCGACTCCGACGACACCGGCTATTGTGCGACACGAGACTTTTAGCAGAGCGGGCCAGCGGCCAACGGAGGGGAGCGGACGAGAGAGGGCGCCAGTGCGCATGCGCAGAACGCTCAGGCGGCCAGCGGGTTTACGGCGCTGCGCGCTCGCCCGCTCATCTCGTCTTTCCAGCGGAGATCGCCCAGCGAGTGCGAGCGAGCGAGCGTCGTTGAGCACTAACATGGCGGCCTCCCGTGCGGACGTTGCTGCATCGGCTTCATCGAGCACGGGCGCGGCGCAAGCACGCCTGCAAGCAAGGAAGCCACGCAAATGTTTCAGCGCGCAAGACGACATTTGCCTTCTGCGGGAAGTGGCCGCGACAAGGCCATTCGGGGACGAGCTCAAGTGGGTGAGCGTCCTCGCGAGCGTTAACCGGGCGGTAGGCCGAGAGCTAACGCTTCGCGGGATAAAAGATCGCGTAGATCTTCTCATCGGCTACTGGAGGCGGCAAGACGCGAAGAATCTCAAAAAGTGAGTGTGTTTTTGTTGGTTCTCTCTGCAGCTCTGGCGCACATGTTTATGTGACGTGCATTTTCTGGCCTATTCAGATACAGTGTACCGAAGAGCAGTACACTGAAAAGGAGCAAATTCTTCAGGACCTCTCCGACTACGCGCGGGCTGTGCAGTACGAGCCAAGGATTGCCCCAAGGAGTGCAGGCTGCGCAGTGCGTTGGAAGAAGCCAGGAACGACTCAAGGCGCCTCAAGGACGAGTAGGGCAGCTCAGGAACGACGAGGTGCGAGCCAGTTAGAGGAAGAACTTGCTGGGGACTGCACCTCTTCGGCCGAGCCAGCTTCGCAAATTTGCGTAGCTGATGAGAACGACGGTAGGTTTTTGTCATGCCTGCATCTAAGTTCGCCTTCTTGTGTTTTCTATTTCGACCGGAAAACTCTAAAGCCGCATGCACGGCCCGTAAGCTCGTGTACTGGGCTTCCTACAACTAGCCCATGTGTGCACACATGAAACAGTCGAATTTTCATGTAGTTGTCTGTGTTATAGCTTGTTTTCTCTTTCTCTGAGCCTCTCGGGAGGGGTGGGGGAGGGTTCACCGCATGACTGTGCACAGAGGTGTATCACAGGCTGCTGCATGCCCACTCTTTGCGGACTGAATCAAATGATAACGGAGCTGACAGTTGCATGCCAGTGGGCTGAGCTTTTTATCGCACCTAGTGATAGGTGAAGAATATGTTAGCGCGACTTGTATACAGAGTTGCCTAATTTTAGCACAACAGACAAAACAAATTAAGTTATAGAAGGATCTGGGGCATCATGAGCTGATTTCGAAGTCTTACTTGGCCCATAGCAAATGTTACAGCTCAAACGGGACAAAAATTCATGGCCGGTTTAAAATCCTTGCAGCAGATTCCATTGCTGACCAGGCCAAACTTCACGTGAAGAGCGCTTGTAAAATCTAGTTAGGCACTTTATTTGTCAGGATGTTTTAGTGACAGAGACCTAGCTTAACACTCGTTCGACGGTGACGTTTCATAAGTGAATGACAACAGAGTGCCAGCTCAGACTTCATTGGGAACGTCAGCTTGCCGGCAACATTTTATACATTTCTCAAGCTTACCCAGAAATCATTTTGAACCGGGTAGGCTATGCCAGATCGTCGAATTTCATTTATAGCTGGCAATCACCGGATGGTATTGCATATATTGAATTTGTAGTTATAAAAGCACTTAGTGAGTGCCAGATAAAAATCACTGAGTACTTTGCGTTTTTTTATCCAGGAAGGCGCAGGTTGCTCCAAAGCTTTAGGCTAGGGGGTAACCTCTTTAGTGCACACAAAAATAAAGCTGTGGTGCCTATCCAACAGAAAACGTTTGTTAGAGAAGCTGAGAAAAGACGTTTCGAGGCTGTTAAGGAAGGAATTCCCATGCACTGAAATGTAATATGTATGTGCTGCTCCCATTTCGCTCAGTTGTCCTGAGTAGGTGCAGCTATTGAAATTTTTGCCATTAACTTTTTCACAAAAGAGATGAATTTCTCGTTTAGCCCGACAGGGGCCAGGGCCTCGCATTGAATGAGCTTGTTCATTAACTCAAATTTACCGATAAGTGGAACAAGAAGTAGATTTTGCTCATCAGTGTACATTCCGCTTAATATGCACTCTTGCTGCCTTGCAGCGTTCTTTACTTTTCATTGCTTCAGAGTGGGCTTTCAGTGCAGCCCACTGATTCATGAATAATGCAAGGCAGGTGCAATGCTGATCCATCATGTCACACTGAGTCTGGTAGGTGTCTGTACGACAAGATGGCACTCACAAGATGTGCCACCATCACCTCGGGGTATGTCCCAAATGATAATGAGGGACATTGCCCCCTTCTCTTGCACTTTTGGAGAATGTGTAATCCACTTGAACGTTTCGTACACATGAATCCTTGCCTTAGAATAGCAGCCAAGGCAGTGTGGAGGTAGCACATTGACCGCCTGATGACAGACAAGCTCTAGGAAACGATATACACACACTTTAGAAGCACGCATGTTCTACCTTCATTTCTGTCTACAGGCTGTTGGGCCGCCCACACAGGACAGTTGCCCAGTATATCCCGACGCCGACACAAAATTTAGTATCGTTTGCAATCAGCTAACAGGGCTCCAACGGAGAAAACAGTTTCGAACACTGGCACAAAGTAGAGAAAGGGTGTACGAAAACATTCAGAATATTTATTACAAAACAAATTATATTGACATGAGCGCAGCAAAAAATGTAATCCAAAAATAGCCACATAGACAAATGGAAAATTTCAATGCCATCTCGGAGGAACCGTAGCCCAGTCTGGCAACCCTGCTTGTATGATTTTGCCTCCTGCTTTTTTCATTCATTATAAATAGGATCGCCAGCAGCCCAGCTGTTTCTCAGCGTTTACGATGAGGAGCCTGTGCTGGGACCATCTGCAGCTACCAGTGACAATGAGCGCGACCGGATGGATGGTGGCCAGCAGCAGCAGAGCCAAGTCATGTCAGCACAAGAGCATCCTCCCTCAGCACCATCATCAGTCGCCAACGATGAGCGCCAGCCTGCAACTAGGCAACAGATTCTGCCGGCCATGGGTAAAGGCACGTTCTTTAGGAATGTTTATTTACCACGTACAGTACACATGGAGCAGAATGGTGTTCAGGAGAGCATTATAAGTGTACACAGGTAAATGTTGACATGTGTAGGGTTTGGGCAGCTTTGTCCGTTGATTTGCGGAAGTCGAACTAGTGCCCTCTTCGTTGAACCCTACAGTACAAATTATTGCTCATGGCTATAATGAAACCATGATTATGTATTGATACTCATTCCTGACACCTTTAAAACATATGCATACAAACCACAAATATGAACAGTAAGAACCTTGCCTGAGTAGGAAGACAGAATGCAGAAATCAAAACACATTTTGCCATGGCGCAGCAGTTCATGATCCAAATGTTTCTTTATCACACGAATGCTTAACAGAATTGGAAACAAATCCCATCTCTTTCATGAATACATATAGAAATATCAAATAAATGCACAGGAACAAAATTTGTTTATCAGGGTGCGTTAGGCACGAAAACACTAACCTAAAAGCTAGGTGTCACATAAATACATGCTTGCAAACCATAGAACACATAATCAGTCAAATACGAACTCCATGACAAGAAGCTGGTTTGAGAGTAGTTATGCTTTATCACAGGATCTGTGCTTGTCCTATGGCATTATAATACTACACAGCAATCGCACAGTGCATGAACTCGCTTGAACTAACGGCCGAAATTGCCTTGCTTGTCTACCTTTGCAGGAATTCGGGGACTACAAAGCATGGGGCTCCAGTTGCTCACAATGAGGGAGACAAATGAATTTCATCTCCGCAATAAGGAGCTGGCAATTGAGAGGAGGAAAGTGGAAAACGAGGAGCGCCGCCTTGCTTTAGAAGAACGCAAGCTGGAGCTCGAAAAAAAAAAACTTCAATTAGAATCATCCTCTCGGGAAGCAAACCAGCAGAAATTCTTTGAGCAATTGCAAAAAATGTTCGATGACCAAAACAAAAAACTGGCTGGTATTCTAAATGCACATCAATAATATCCGTAACCAAATAATTGTCATCTTGATTTATATTTTCACAGTTATGAAATAAACTCTTCGTTTTCGCAACCGCGTGGTGTTATGAAGCACTATCGAGGGGCAAGGTAATCCTCTAGAGGTGGTGGCGCAAGGCCAAAATACTGAGAAATTTGGGCCCTGTACAAACAGGTATGGCAGTTCGCGAGAAGTGCACTTGCTTTGTATATGCGTGGCAGGTTCTGAAGGTAAAGCTTCTGATTTTTTTTGAAGTCTACAAAGGCAAAAAGTCTCGCAATTTTACCGAAGCCCCATTCCACTGCCTGCCTCACGCTGCTCATAGCTTTGTTGAATGCTTGCTGCTCAGGGGTCAAGGAACCACCGCCATAGGGCTTCAGCAGAAGAGACCGCAAAGGGTAGGCAGGGTCCCCGTAGATGACGTAGTTGCGCCCCTGAACAAGCTTTTCCAACTTTGCATAAGCTTTGCTGTTTCCGAAGTTACCTGAAAGAAGGAAAATAAATTGTATAATGAGACGACGTTCAACCTTGCGTGTTTCCAAGCACCAGGCATAGTGAGGAAAGAATGATAAACAACGCTTTGTTGAGGCGGCTGTGCTTGCCAGTTACTTACCAGCATCATGTTTGCTTCCGGGATACGATCCGTCTGACAGATAATCCCATTTGGGCACATTACTGACTGGTATGTCAGGGCGTGGACGCGTTTGTGGCTACTAAAATAAACCTTTTGGTTCCTTGATGGTCGGCATATCGCCCGCGCCGTGCCGTCTATGAACGCCCAGCAGTTTTTAAGCGGGGCTCCTTTTTTGTGAACTGACTGAAAAAGGAACGAAAATGTGAGAAATATCTACTCGCAAAACTCTTATCCTATTTACGGCTTACCTGAGAGAACGTTTCCAGCGAGTCCACGTTCAACCAGGCATGGTTGTTCAGGTCATCTAACAAATGAAAAAACCGCGTTTCAATGTGCCCGAGAACTGCGTTGGTCACAGACGATAGGGTCGAGCTGTGTCGCCTGAAAAGGTCTGCAAGATCGCAGAGCCGGTTCGGATATGCAAGCCGTCGCAGGGTTATGCACAGGGCCTCGTACCCGGGAACTGCCACCCTCTGTGGAATTACCACAGCTTCAGGTATTAATAAGGCCCTCTGCAGCCTATGCAAGTCATGCTTCTCAAATCTGAAATGCGTCTTGAACACACCGCTGTCGATATCGTAAATGTTCAGAAGCCGGCGCACAGAGAGTGGGTCACGTCACGTTTCACCAAACACTTCAAGACACAGCAGATCTTCTATCTCTGACCACTTTAGCTGTGACAAGAGCAGCGGGTCTTGGAGTATGCTCTTCGCCATCTCTAGAATTTACCATATAGCTGTGGCGGAAGCAAAGTGCGGTCGTAACTCGCGAACTCGCACTGGTTTACACACAGCGCACCAAAAAACAGCTTGCAGCCTGGGGCTTTGCCTTGACAGTCACAGCGCCAAATTTTTTTTTAAAGGTGACGTACTTTAAATTGAACAATAACGACCTCTAATGTTTATATGTATATCATAAACACGAAAATGCCTTTATTTAGCAATTTTAGTACAGAAAAATCAAGCGCGATTCAAATTCGTTTCAGCGTAACTCCGCTTTTCATCGATAGGTGGAGCTGCACAGCACTCCGCGCTGCTGCGCTCATTCGGGCGTTGTAGACGCTGCGCTATAACTTTTTACTCGCGCTACGTTCCGCTGGTGCTACGCTGGGGAACTACCAGCGGAGCGGAACGTAAACACGCTCAGCTAAAAGTCTCTAACGCTGTCGCGTAAAAATGCTGCGGTTTCAGTAATCCTGAAGCTGGTTAGAGAGCGAAAGCTTTGGTGTGTTGGGCAACTAGACGCAGCTTGGCGTCTCTAACGCTAGTGCGTTCCGCACACTGGATAGGCAGCGCACCCACCCTGCCACTTTTGCAGGTGGCAGCTAATTGTTGATCGCGAGAGGTTGGTCACCGAAGGAACGCTGCGGCCTATTGCTTCACTGCCAACGCCAAGACCAACGCCACAACCAGAATCCGTCACTCTACCTTATGTAGTAGGTGTCAGCGAAGCCATCGCCCGAATCCTGAAACAAGGAGGTCTCCAGGTTGCGAACAAGACCACAAACACTGTTGCGCTTTGCCTACCTGTTCTCAAAGAACGGCCGCGGAGAGAAAAAGCCGAAGGCATTGTCTACAAAATTCCGTGCGCCGACTGCGACGCAAGCTAAATCAGCGAAACCAAAAATCTCAAAGAATTCGGCAACATAAAAACGACGTCCGCAACTTCGCAAGAGAGCGCCATCCTGTAGCCGAACATTCCGAGGACTCAGACCATAGAGTCAACTTCGAAGGAACCAGCATCCTCGGAACCGAAACAAATTGCCACCAAAGGCTCCTTCTCGAATCCTGGCACATCCAAACCACCCCGAACAACATCAACCTCACAAAGGGAAACCTGCCCCCAGTATATGACCAGGGACTTTGCTCTTCAACTCAACGAAAAAAAAGTCGCCACTCACCGCCTCCCCACAGTGCGACAGTGTGACTCACAGCCTTCATCCCCCTTCCTCCCCTCCCCCAAGCCTTTCGTATCAGAGCTTTCGTTCCTTCGACCCCCTCCTCCCCTCCATTCCTAAATACGCTAGCTAACTGTCCTCAGTCACCCCTGATGAAGGAGCCGAGTCGGCTTCGAAACTTTGAATTAGTTTTTGATTGCAGATGTGGAGTTTATTATAAACAATGTCAAAGTTAACGCATGAAGCTCTCATCTGTCACTACCGCCAAGTAGCTCAAAGCGCGACTGGTGTCCCCACTTTCCTATGGGGGCCAGTCATGCGTCATTCCTTTGCATTCGAAGCTCCCGCTCTTCTTTTGTTTCGGCGCAGTTTCACATGGCATGCGTTGATGATCGCTAAAGGTGAAAGCGACGCAGCCAAACTCGCGGTGCATGGCGTAGTACAGCTTTCTCTTTAAAACCGGGACTGACTCAATGAACAATAAAATACAGCAGAAAAGAAGAAAGAAGCACAGATTATAGCGTGGAGATCGAATCGCATAAAAAGCACTTTCTTCACTAGTTAATTACAGCGACAGTGTGCTCACGCAACTTGGACCTCTTTTCTTGATCAAATATACCGCTATTAATTTTTTTTACTCCGTCTTTTGATCGACGAATTAATGTAGTTTTTGCAAAAGAGTAGACCCAATTGCAAATTTTACAGTGCGCGCCCACCCTCCGCGGTGGTTCAGTGTTTGAGGCCCTTGACTACTAATTAGGCCTGAGTACCCGCGTTCAAACCCGACCGCGGCGGCCGCATTTCGATGGAGGCTAATTGTAAACTGCGTCCATGTGCGATGTTAATGTACGTTAAAGATCCCCAGGTGGTCAAAATTTCCGGAGCCCTTCACTACGGTATCCCTCGTAGCCTGAGTTGCTTTGGGAAGTTAAACCTCCACAAACCAAAATAAACTATCTCACACTCTCTTCTTTATCCCTTCCAATACGACGCGTTTCACGTGTCCACCGAGATGCGAGACGGCTACTGTGTCATTTCCTTTGCTCAAAAAAGAAAGCCAATCGTATGCACGTCCTTCCTTTATCCCTTCCCTCACGGCGCGGTTCAGGTGTCTGCCGAGATGTGAGAGAGATAGTGCTCCATTTTCTTTCCCCAACAACAATTTAACTTTAACGTGGTTATGATAATTATTATTCACGCCTGTCTTATCGTGCCTCAACCTGTGGCTCTAGCAGTGGCGGGTGTTCCCTGTCTATTCAAGACCACAGCTAAAGGAAACTACGTAAATGATATCAGCGGTGCACATAGTAAACAGTTTCATGCTTATTGCTGCTATACATACCAAGCTTTTTTTTTTGCTTAAGTTGCAACGTTTCTACAACTGCAGGGTGGCGATAAAACAATATTAACTTTGAGCGGTTAGCCACATTGTTGGTATTATATGTCAGACAGTTTTAAGGCATAAACCTTTCTGGCCCGATTGAGGGAAAAGTCATCGTGTGCGTGTGAAAACCCTCGATGTCACCGATTAAAGATGGCGCCCTCATGAAACCAGGCCGCTGGCGGTGAAATTAATGTTTGGTCGCACGACGTTGCTAATGAAAGCCTGGATCACACTAGTCCGACCGATGGCTGCACCTGCTATCTCAGGGCAATGGTGTACCGCTTCACCACTGTATCACTGCGCCAGGACTGGCATGAAGACTACCAGGAATCTATAAAATATGAAAATGGTGGTGGTAGTGGTTGTTTATTAAAATAATAGTAAAAAGGAAGGAACAGATTTTTGCTAGCCCCGGCATCTGCCATCGATAATGAAGCACCTGAGCTGGGGCAGCGGAAATAAAGGACCGCAGGCAGAATGGAGAAATGAAATGAAAGAGGTGAGGGGACAGGAAGAGATGATAGGGGGAGAAGTAATATGTACAAACTATTTACACAATAAAAATGTGTCCAGGTTGTGCGCGTGATTAGTTCATTTTAGAGGAAATAAATCACACACACGCACAGCACTGTGTTGGCTACAACTGTTGTGGGACGTCCAGTTATTTATCGTTCAAGGTAGAACTCGCGGAGCGTTCGGTCACATGCTTGTAACTACCTGACAGAGAACAGACGGGACGTCAAGCCCGTGTGTTCGAGGAATGCAGAGAGGCTCACCAATGTTCGCTCACGAGTGCGCCCACTGCCCTGCGGCCACAATAGCGTCTTGATGGAGTCTGGTAGTATGCTCTGCGCCCTATGACCGCGAGCATATCATGACGAGCATCGGCGAACGCGGCACAGTGAAGGAGCAGGTGTTCTAGTGTTTCCACTGCACCGCATCCGTCACACACATCACTCGTCGCGATTCCGTGACGCACCCGTCGTTGCCCGGGCCACACACAGCCAATGCGCGCGCGGAAGGTCATTACACGTTTTGACCGTGTAAGTCCGCGACAGCCGGTGATACTGTCGATGCGCTCACCTCCTGCGATGCGTGGGTCGGGGTGCTGCTTTCGGAGATGGTCGTGCATGGCCGCACGCATGTCCTCCAGCGCAAGGGGCAGATCGCTCGCAGGTATTTGGTGTGCAGCGGTCTCCAGGTCGTCAGCTTCTTCGTTGCCGGGGATGCCGCAGTGACCGGGCACCCACTGTGCACGCACGGCACATCCTCTCTGCGCGAGGCGCTCGATGCGCTAGCGAATTTCCCGCACTAGTGGAGCACCGCGGCCGTTAGATTGCAGGCGGCTGAGGCCGGCGCGGGAGTCGCACCGCAGAGCACTCCTGGGCGGCGGAGGGCCGAGGGTGAGCAGCAGGTCCAGCCCGAGCCGGATCCCTATCAACTGCGCCGTGGTGGAGGAGCCCAGGAAGGTTGCGTGTTGCTGGCTGTGCAGTCGCAGGGCGGGGATGGTAGCCGCCACAGCAAGGGAGCAGCTGTCGCGGGCCACTGAGCCGTCGGTGTTCACGAGGATATGGTCCTGCAGCTCCTCGTGTATGACGGCTCTTGCCAGCTGCTGCACAGCACAGAGCGGTGTGCTCCACTTTCCCGCAATGCCGACGGTCTCTCGCTGTACCTGCGAGGCAGCAGGCCAGGGCGCGCAGGACCCGTAGGGGGTGGACCTTGTGTCAATTGCTCATACTTGAGCAGCACCGCGCCCATTCGTGAGCGCGGGTGCGACAGCGTACGCTGCAGCAGCGAGCCGCCGTCCGGTGCCCGGTGAAGCCGGTCGATGTGATTGAGTGCCCTGCGCGCTGCTTGGAGCTCAAGTGGCCACGCTCCTGCCTCGGCCAACGTTGCGGCGCACTGCGTGTTTTTGGGCAGGCCTAGGCACACGCGCAGGGACTTGCGGTGCTGGAGCTCGGGTTTCATGCAGCACGGCTTGCGCACCGTGACGAGCGGCAGCGCATAGAGCACCGCCCCCAAAGCTGCGACATTGTATAGCCGCAGCGCGGCTTGCTGGGAAATGCTCTGGCCTCGAGCGGTGAGCTTGTGCACGGCGGCGGTAATCCTCTTCATCTGCAGACAAGCCTTGGTCGCCGCGGGGCGGAAGGAAAGGCGCCATTCGATGTCTAGACCAAGGTACCGCACCGATTTACGCCAAGGAATCGGAGTCCCGTCCAGTGACAGTGGCGCAAGGAGCGCACGCGAGCGCGAAACGCAGGCCGTGGCCACCGATTTGCCTGCGCTCAGCGACAGACCAAAGCCGCGCAAGCTGGCATCGATTGCGGTCAGGGCTCTCTGAAGGGACCCCCGCACGTGGAACGCCTCGCCATGTGGTCCCCGGCACCACAGAGATATGTCGTTAGCATATATGGACAAGTACACGTAGTGTCGGCCGCTCGTGGGAAGGGAGGCCGGCACCACCGACATGGCCACATTAAACAGAAATGGTGATAAGACCGAACCCTGCGGCACGCCCATGTCTACCGGGCGAGGCTTGGAGAGCTTACCCCCTACTCGTACGCGCATGAAAATGAAAACGAAAATTGGTTTTTGGAGAAAGGAAATGGCGCAGTATCTGTCTCACATCGGCAGACACCTGAACCGCGCCGTAAGGGAATAGATAAAGGAGGGACTAAGAGAAGAAACGAAGAAAGAGGTGTCGTAGTGGAGGGCTCCGGAATAATTTCGATCACCTGGGGATCCATAACGTGCACTAACATCGCGCAGCTCAAGGGCGCCTTGGCGTTTCTCCTCCATCGAATCGCGGCCGCCGCGGTCGGATTCGAACCCGGCAGCTCCGGATGAGTATCCGAGCGCTGTGACCACTCTGCTACCGCGGCGGGTCTATGAATGGTAAGTAGAGAAAATATTTAAAAATTGCTTTTTGAGGGAAAAAAAACGACGCAGTAACTGTCTAACATATCTCGGTGGACACCTGAACTGCGCCGTAAGGAAAAGAATAAATGAGAGAGAAAAAGAAATGAGGAAGAAAAGGGTGCCGTAGTAGAGGTCTCCGTAATAATCTCGACCACCTAGGGATTGTTAACGTGCACTGACATCATACAACACAAGGGTGCCTTTTCCACTTGAAGTATAGGATACCAATTCTGCATACATCTGAATTAACCCATTATCTATTCCATAATAATCTTAATGTGGAGCGCGGGCCGCACGGCGGTTCACGAAGTAAGCGCGCAGATCAGAAGGGATGCGGCGGCGTCGCTGTCGCTACTACGTACAGCCATGCAGAGGTAGAATTGCCGGCTGCGTGGCATCGGGTTACGTCACGCCCCAGCGCGCGTGAGCGGGCTTATGCCTTCTCAAACTTCTGCAGCCTTAAGCGTCTCTGCGGGATTTTTACGACTGCGCCCTGCCTGAGCGATGCGACTGCATTAAATACTTCTGTTTTGCCACATTGTAGTCAGCTCTCTATTCGGGCAAGTGTCAGCTGTTTCAAGATGTAAAATCTGACAATTTAAAAACACCATGTGGGCTCCCACCAAAGCAGCTTAACTTAGCGTTATCGCTTGCGTGTAGGCGAATGGCTTCATATATCGGACAACGGTCGACAATGTTCACTGGGCCGTGTTCAGCGAAATATTTGAGCGACATATCTGTCGTGCCCAAGTAGAGGAACCTAGTGCAGGCAAGCAAGACTGCCTAGGTCGATGCACTACATGGAGGGTATACCTATTTCTAGGCAGTGTTTTAATCTAAAAGAAGTCTTTTCAAATTTTATATGTTCAGTCCGGGCCCCTTTGGCGAGCGGCTGGTGGATTAAATAATCTACACAAAGAAATAATTATTTATTTTTGGCTGACACGCACAATCATTTTTAACAACATTAAATAGCTTATATATAATTCGTCTTGCGAAGTAAGATAAGATCCCAAACAGACGGCAAATTCTGCGCCTCCGACCACTCACTTCAGTACTTACTGCCTTCTGCATTTGCTCTACGGAGTGGAGCTGGACGGTGGTTGCAAGAGCACGTAGATGATAAACAAGTGGTTTTTCGAGACCTTTCGTTTCGAGTTTCCGAGCGTGGGTATTGTTCCAGGCAAGGAGACAATCCATGCTACGACGTTCTAACCAGACACTGAAACAGGCAGCGTCATTCAACCTTCGAGAAGCGCCAAAAATAAAGGGAAACAGCACAGTTCCTGAACAGGACTTTGTCGGCATTCTATATATTTCCAAGCGTACAGACGTAGAGCGAAACAGCAGACAGCTCGATATCAATACAATAAAGCAATAACATTGCAGCGACCGATGTAGAGGCGTTGTTTAAACGTGGTACATCGAAAGAAGTTGGGTAATTTGTTGTGTCTGCTGTAAAACAAATTTTGAGAGCAACCCTATGTACACGCTGGAGCAGCTAAAAGAGGCTTTGGTAAATGAATTACCCGAAAATGCACAAGCAGCGCTGATAAACTACTGGACACGCACGGTTAATCCACCCGTAGGTGACCCAGAGACCAGTCGACAGCAACAGAGATATCAAAGAAGGAGGGAGAGCAAACGCACAGTGGCTCTTGCGCAAGCGACTGAGCTTGTACAGGCTTTATGTCGTTGAGACCATCTACAACCTATGGTGCTCAAGGAGCTTCCGCTACGCCATTGAAAGACAACCTGCGGCGGAGATGATAGCTCCCTCCAAAGCAGCTAAACTTAGGTTTCTAGCTAGGGTGTCGCCGAATGCCTTGATATATCGGACAGTGGTCGACAATAATAACAATATTATTAATTGGTTTTTGGGGAAAGGAAATGGCGCAGTATCTGTCTCATGTATCTTTGGACATAATAATAATGTTAATAATCGGTTCTAGGGGAGAGGGAATGGCGCAGCATCTGTCTCATATATCGGCGGACACATGAACCGCGCCGTAAGGGAAGGGATAAAGGAGGGAGTGAAAGAAGAAAGGAAGAAAGAACTGCCGTGGTGGAGGGCTCCGGAATTATTTCGACCACAAGGGCATTTTTAACATGCACTGACATCGCACAGAACACGGGAGCCTTAGCGTTTTGCCTCCATAAAAACACAGCCGCCATGGTCGGCTTCGAACCCAGGAACTCCGGATCAGTAGCCGAGCGCCCTGACCACGGAACCACCGCGGCCGGTGTCCGACAATGTTCACTCGGTCGCGTTCAGCGAAATTTTTGAGCAACCTATCTGTCGTGCCCAAGCTAAAAAAAACCTGGCGCAGGAGAGCAACACTGGCTAGACAGATTCACTCCATGGAGGTTATGTCTCTTTCAAGGCTGTGTTTTAATACAAATGAAGTCTTTGCAAATTTAAAATGTTCAGTCTGGGCTTTTAAGAGCGTTAGCTCTTACTCATCACGTTTCGAGATTTGGTGCGGTCTCCTACCACCCTGAGATCACAGCGCCATCTGTGGCAGCAAGCAGAAAACAGCACATCTCGCATTGAGGCTTGTAACGCCATCTACAATACCAATGTAGAACCAATGAGTACGTCACGGTCCAATATGGTGGATATAGGTGGAACTATGTTAGTATGAGGCGAGAAGAGGAAATGGCAGCAGAGTTTCAGTATTTCGCATCCAAGATGGCTGCCATTAAAATTGGTTGTTCCCTCCCATCCCTACCTAGAGTGTGTTTGAAGAAGGACATGGATGATCCCAAACTATCGACATCTTACGCCGTAGCCGAAGAAGATCTGGGAAATAAGTCCAAGAGATCAGACATACTCGGATACCTCCGAGAACGCCGTGCGGCCGGCACATCCCTTTAATCTCATTCATATCAATTCTAGTAAACCAATCAGCTAACGCCCGTTAATGTAATGTCTTAAAGAGGGTGGCGGCCTTTTTTTGGCGAGCGGCTGCACTTAGCGCGCACCACTCTGCCAAGAATGACGAAAAGTAAGCACCGGAGCCCTTTGTTGTTCGAAGTGTCTCGACACTCTGCGCAGGAGACAAAGCGGATAGAGTGCCCTGCTTCCGACCGCCATAAACTTTCACCTATAGCAGCAGCCGTAAAAAAAGATGGAATGTGGAAGGTTCAAGGTCACGCTTTCTCGCTGCCTACCATCCTTTGTTTACTAAAATTGCATATTCAAGACGACGGCTTCTCCGCTTATTTCTGTCAAGATTGCTTGCATACCCCATCTCTGATAACAGGCCTCACAAAATCAGCTCTTCTATCAGGGGAAAAAATGTTATTGGCCAGGGCATGTAATCTGGAGGCAAGATAACCGCTGATCCTTAAAACGTAGTGAATTCCAAGGAAAGGCAAGCGTAGCAGAGGGCGGCAGAAAATTAAGCGGGCGGATGAGATTAAGAATTTTGCGCGCATACTGTGGGCGCGGCTGGCAAAGAAAAGGGTTAATTGGAGAGACATGGGAGAGGCTTTTGCACTGCAACGGCCGCAGTCTGATGGTGGTGATAATAATGAAAAGGAACAACGAAAGAAAGAAAAATGTGAATTTTTTTTTGAAGAGAGTAATGATGCGGTAACTGTCTCACATATATCGGTGGACACCGGACCAACCTCTGGCACCTACAATTGATTTACCCGTAACCTGGCAGGGTGGGCGCATCGCCTCCGCCAGTGTGCGAAACGTACTCAACATTACAGACGCCAAGCCACGTCAACTTGTCCGATACACCACAAGTTTCAATCTTTAACCTGGTTAAGCAGTAGTTGAACCACAGTTAATTTTCTTCCACTCAGGGCAACTAGTCTTGCGCAGAAATGCTCTGAGGAGGCCGCGCTTGAGGCTTGAAAATCTTGAATGGGCTTTTGGGCGCCGGTCGACGGAGCTTGTTATACGCGGTAATTTGATTTTGCCGCTTCAAATACAACGTAGCTGTTTGGTACCATTGCAAATCGATATACGGAGGGCGAAACGGCCAGTGAAGTTTTTTTGCGCTTCGTTATAGCTCTTTCGTCGTACATTTTGCTGCGTAAAAACGAGACATCAGATAAATGTTCTTCCACGGAAGCTTGAAATCCGAATAGCTATTTCTTACTAATACGCATTATTTCTTTATAACCCATTTTGTTATAGAAAACTTTCACTGTATTACATCGCCGCAAAGGCTATCATCATGTCCCGGAAAGCATATTTTTAAAGCTTAGTAGCGGGCATGTGTCCTGTATAGTATAACACTATGAGGTGAAGCATTCCGCATTTCTGATTAATTCCACATGTGAAACTCGAGTGCCGCGAGAAATTTGGAGCCCACGTTCCTGATCACGTGAACATGAAAAATTGGTTGTCGTTGAAAGGAAATGGCGCAGTATGTCTCACATCTCAGTGGACACCTGAACCGCGCCGCAAGGGAAGAGATGAAGGAGGGAATGAGAGAAGGAAGGAAAGAAGGAAAGAAGAGGTGCCGTAGTGAAGGGCTCCGGAATAATTTCGACCACCTCGGGATCTTTAACGTGGTGGTGGTGGTAGTGGTTTTATTAAAAATAATAGTAAAAAGGAAAGAAAAGATTTTTGCTAGCCCCAACATCTGCCATCGATACTAAAGCACCTAATCTGGGGCAGCGGAAATAAACAATAGCATGCAGAATGAGGAAATGAAATGAATGGGGTGAGGGGACAGGAAGAGAGGATAGGGGGGAAGTAATATGTACAAACAATTTACACAATAAGAAATGTGTCCAGGTTGTGCGCGTGATTAGTTCATTTTAGAGGAATTAAATCACACACGCGCACAGCACTGCGTTGTCTACAATTGGTGTGGCCATGCAGTTAATAATCGTTCAAGGTAGAACTCGCGGTGCGTTCGGTCACTGCGCGTAACTACCTGACGGAGAACAGACGAGACGTCAAGCCCGTGTGTTCGAGAAATGCACAGAGGCTCACCAAAGTTCGCTCACGAGTGTGCGCACTGCCCTGCGGCCACAATAGCGTCTTGATGGAGTCTGGTAGTATGCCCTGCGCCCAATAGGCCGCAAGCATATCGCATATATTTTTAACGTGCACTGACATCGCACAGCACAGGAGCGCTTTAGCGTTTCGCCTCCATCGAAACCACGCTGTCTCGGTCCCTTGACAAGGCAGCATGTTCATTTCGGCGACGTGTGTGCTCCTACCTATCCTTGTTCGTGTTGGTTGCCTTTTTGCTACTTTCAATATTATGTAAAAAGGAAGGATGTACCGAAAGAGGTGTACAAAACGGTTGCGGGGGGAAAAACTAGAAGGTAATTTGTACTCCTTAGGCGAAGTAACTAGAGCTTCTTTGGTGGTTCAGCACAATGGCCCTCGGTTCTGAAAACTCGCAGATGGTTCTGTCACAGCAGTTTTCCTGATAGGATGTCAACATTAAATTTGTGCTGAATGGCTACGCTTGAGAACGTTTAATGTCACATGTATTTTTAAAGTTTGCGCTTAATGAACACGCCTAAAAATGCCGAAATGATTTTTTTTGCGTTGGAATGTCAAGGACGTGAGAATCCGCCAACGGCGAGGCGAATGTCACCAATCTCTTGTAGGATTGGCGAGACTGCCGGTCTGCGGCAACCCAGTCGGCGCCAAAAGCTGGCGTGAAAGTGCCGCCCATAAGAAGGCAGCGCGCAAAAAATGGGGCCCCGCGAAGCTGGCCGATCGGCACAAATTCCGAAATCACACTATCACTTCCGTATTCTTTTCCGGCACCTACGCGGAGTGGGCTAACCACATACACAACAGTCATAAACAAAACGTCACTACACTTGGGGAGATGGAGGACCGCCTTTAGCAGGCCGCTTCCAAGTCGCCGTGTATGCTGACTGTGGGCTCCAATGTGCTCCAGCAAAATCAGATCTTCTGCATGTCAGAGCGAACCCAAAATATAGGACAGCAATAGACATCTCTCTGTCAGGAAGTCTTATTAGAGAGGAGAAGGAGCTGCGTATTCTGGGCCTGTTCATTCACCACAAACTCAGGCCTGACTCGACTATTGCGCAGCTCAAGGGAGTAGGCGAGCAGCTAGGGCGCATGATCCAGCGCGTTTCCAATAAGCGGGGCGGTCTGCGGGACAGGGATGTGTTTCGGCTCGTATATGCCTTTGTGATTACCCGGATCTTCCATGCCATGCCATACCTTCGCACTACTAAGCAAGACGACGTGCGAATACGTGCCATCATACGCAAGGCAATGAAGCGAACACTGGATCTCCCGGTGGCTACCTCTAATTCAAAACTCTAGGCACTGGGGGTGCTAAACTCCTACAAGGAGGTGCGGGAGGTCCGCCTCGTGAACCAATACACGCGGCTTATGCAGATGGCCCCAGGGCGCCGCCTGCTAAACCGCTTACACATCCCACACGACTGCACTCCAGAGGAGGCGGAGCGTATCCCAGAACTCTGGCGCCATATGCTCTGGGTCTCCCCGCTCCCCCTTGGCATGGACACCGACATGCACGAAAACAGACGACAAGCGCGGGCTCGTGCTCTTGAGAGACAACACGGCTCCGGACCAGGTGTGTACTATGTAGACGTAGCAGGGCCATCACCCAAGCAAATTTACACGGCCGCTGTCATTCGCCAGGAAATTCACGTTGATGGACTCCCCTTCCGAGCCCAGAATTCAATGCGAGCCAAGGAAGTAGCGATAGCGCTTGCTGCCACCCACGCCAATTCAAGAATCATCATCGAGGACTCCCGAAAAGCAATTGATCATTGCTTGAAAAAGGAGATCTCCCCCTCAGCCACATGTATTCTAAGATAGACTGCACCAGTCCAACACCGAAAAGAATCATTTGGGCTCCTGGCCAGCAGGGCTTACAAGCTAATTAGTCACCTGACGCGGCTGCCCGAGCGCTTACTGATCTTGCTCCTCATCCCGGCTCTTCTGGCTCGGAGACAAACCTGCCGCTGCTGCGGGTCAGGGAATTCAACACATTATAACGACAAACACCGCGTTTTCGCAGATCCTGCAAAGAGGTTGTGTAAAACGGAGGAGCGAACTTTAAGGCACCAGCAGACAGGAACTCTATACTCTCTCCTGCAATCATGAAGCATTACGATCCTAACACGGATGGACGAAGCAAGCACTGTGGGGAGACCTGTGATGTCTTCCACATGGTGTGGGCATGTGCTCAAACTCTCTACCTCCCCCCTTCCCCTACCCGCTCCCGAGAGCCATGGGAGACTTCCCTCCCCAACCGCTCCTAGCTTGACTCCCAAAGGCCTTTGCTGAAACGGGCGTGAGACAGGGCATCGTCATGCAGTATCAAGGACTAGAGACGCCGCCCATGTAGCAGAGCCACTCTGGGGCTCCCAAACTCTTTTCCACAAAATAAGATTTCACCAGCAGCCACGAGTATCTGCATTGCGTAGCCGAGGTTACGGCTCCGCGGTCTCGACCACGAGCGGTCTGGACCTTGTCTCGCATAACTTGTTTCAACATTTGCCCTCTTCGAAGGCGATATCGATGCAACCACACACTGCTGAAAACCCGTGGTCTCGTGCGGCCGATTGAAAGTTAGATCTAAGAGGACCTTGGTGTGGGCTAGTTGGTTCATACTGCTACTACACAGAACAGAAAAAGAGCCCAGTGCAGAAGAAATATGTTCTAAGAGGACCTTTGTGTGGGCTAGTTGGTTCATACTTCTACGACACAGCGCCTGTCCTGTGTTTCGTGTTTCTTCCACTCGTCCTAGTTCCGTTGCGCTTTGTCAGTCTGTGAAAGTTAGAGCAGGTTAAGAAGAAAGGGAAAGCAACCTAAATGTCCTACTCCCGGCGGACACTTCAACTGTGTCTCGAGGAGAGTATTCAAATGAGCCTGCGGTTGAAGGTGGTGTTGGATGAATTAAATGAGAATGAAGTGCCGCAGTGAAGGTATCCAGAACAATTTCAACCACGTGGATATCTTTCAAATGCACTGAAGTCACGCAGCAGAAAGGCGCCTTCTGCGTTTTGCATACTGCCCGAAGCACGCGGAATCGAACCCAACCGCGGCGGCCCCATTTCGATGGTGGCGAAACGAAGAAGGCGCCCGTGTGCTGCACATTGTCCGTTCACGTCAGAGATCCACAGGTGGTCGAAATTATTCTGGAGTCCTGCTGCTAGCGGAGAGAATCGAGTTCGGGTTCATAATTCGGCAGGCCTGCGAGACGGCTCTTGGGTTTCCGCACAGCGCGTCCTGGGAGAGGTTAATGGCACTTGTTCACACCACTGTGTCAGAGCTCTGGGAGCCGCATCTGGTCTCCCAGTTCGGACGACTCACTGGAACTAACTCGGGAGCAGCCATCCTATGCAAACTAAACATGCGCGAAGAGCTCCCAGACAGGGATGCGAAAATACAGTTAGCAACACACACGGAAAGCCATTTTGATTAAACCGCTACGAAGGCCGACGCACGGCAAAGGGTGGCGCCCTTCACGACAAATACGGCCGTCACGCTAACGCGGCATGCGTGGGTGCGGCGGAATACCGCCAAAAACCAAAAAGCGTTTGCACTGGTCGTGTGAACGGAAACCGCTCCCCGCCGACGCAACCACCTCCTGCGACACGACATGGGAAACGGCGATGGCTTTATCTATAGCAAACACCGGCCACTGATATTATTTTCAGCGACCCCAACACGGCCAGCCGCAATACGCGTGGGGCCGCATCACATCAACCTCCCTCCGTACCTCCAAAACACTCCCCTTAAATTAGAGAATTCGAATTGATCTGGGTCCCTACCCACTGGTCTAATCCCGAGAACGAGGCGTCTCACGCACCCCAGACACCGAGGTTTTGTGACCGTGCAGTGAGGACGCCGTCCAGCACGAATTTCACAAGGGAAGGGTTCATTTCCTTTCATGACCCCACACTACTTTAGGCTGCAGAGGTGCGGATATCGTACTCCCTGTAAATTCTCAACAAAGGGGCAGGAAGTTACTTGGCGCAGGCTGCAAACAGATCAACATCATCACCAGCCTGACTACGCCCACTGCATTGCAAAGTGCTCTCCCATGTCTTTTCAACTAACCCTGTCTTTGGTCAGCTGCGGCGTCTGTATGCCCGCAAATTTCTCAATCTCATCCACTCACCTAACTTTCTCCCGCCATCTGCTACGCTTGCCTTCTCTTGGAATCCACTCTGCGATCCTTAAGGTCAAACGGTTATCTTGCCTTCGCATTTTACGCCATACCCAAGGCCACTTCTTCCTATTGATTTCGACTAGTATGTCATTAACCGGCGTTTCTTTCCTCCCACACTCAGTCCGCTTCCGGTCTCTTAACATTACACCTATCATTTTTCTTTCTATAGCTCGCTGCGTTGTCTATCACTTCAGTTGAAGCCTTTTCGTTAGCCATCAGGTTTCTGCCCTGTAGGCGAGTACTGGTAATATACAGCTGTTTTATACTTTTTACTTTATTGTTATTAGTTAACAGCCATGCATGATCTGAGCGAATCTGCCTTATGCGCTCACGCCATTCTTATCCTTCTATTTATTTCCCTCTCATGATCAGGATAAGCGTGCACTACCTGCCATAAGTAGACGTATTCCCTTACCACTTGCAGCACCTCGCTGACAATCGTGAACTGCTGTTCTCTTGCGAGACTGTTGATAATTACTTTGGTTCTCTGCATGTGAATTTTAAGTCCTACCATTATGCTCTGCCTGTGTAACCCAAATATCATGATTTGCACCTCCTCTCCTGAGTGATTTAAAAAAGCCATGTCATCAGCGAATCGCAAATTATCCATGGTAAAACAGCGCGGAAAAACTCGAGGACGTAACAAGCACGACGAAAAGGGCCCAGCTTTCCGTACGCCTGAAACGCAAATTACTTAAGTAGTCTCCATTAACACTTATCCCTAACTTTTCCCAACCCAGGCCAGGGAACAGCTCATCCACCCACCTAACCTTCTGCCGCCCCCTGCTACTCTTGCCTTTTCTCAGATTCCACTCCGTTACCATTAAGGACCAGCGGTTATCCTGCCTTCGCATCGCATGCCCTGCCCAAACTCATTTCTTCCTCTTGATTTTGACTAGGATGCCATTAACCCGCGTTTCTTCGCTCACCCACTCTACCCGCTTCCGATCATTTAACGTTACACCTATTAGTTTCATTTCCATAGCTCGCTGCGTTGCCTTTAACTTAAGCTGAACCGTTTACGTTAGCCTCCACGTGTCTGCCGTGTAGGCTCAACCCCATTCTTATCCTTCTAGTTACTTTCCTTATGTGATCCGGATCAGCTGTCACTATCTACTCTAAGCACAGGTACTCATTTACAACTTCCAGCATTCGGTACTAATTCACAACTTATGTTCTCTTCCTAGACTGTTGAACATTACTTCAATTTCCTGCTTGTTAATTTTAGACCCACCGTTCTGCTCTGCCTGTCTAACTGATTCATCATGCTTTGCAGTTCATCTCCTGAGTGACTCATCAAAGGAATGTCATCATCGAACACAGATTTTATAGGTATTCTCCATTACCTCTTATCCCCAACTTTTCTATATTACGGCCTCGAAGTACTTCCTGTAAACAGGTGGTGAATAGAATTGACGAGATCGTGTCTCGCTACCTAATGTCATTCCTTATAGGAATTTGATTGCTGAATTTATAGAGGTCTATGGTAGCTGTGAAGTTGCTATAGGTATCTAGCTGTATTTGCACAGTAGACACTTGTACACTCTGATTCCGCAATGCCTGCATGACTGCTGATGATTCCACTGAGTCAAATGTTTTCTCGTAATCATCGAAAGGTGTGTGTAGGAGTTGGTTATATTCTGCGCTTTTCTCTACCAACTGATTGATAGTGTGAGTGTGGCCTATTTTGGAATATCCTTTTCGAAAGCCTGCCTGATCATTTTGGTTGATTGATGTGTAATTTTGCCCTGGCTGTATTAGCGATTACCTTAGTAAATACCTCGTAGGCAACGGACACTAAGCTGATCGGTCTGTAATATTAAATTTTTGGCGTCTCCTGTCTTGCGGACTAAGGTAATGTTTGCGATCATCCAAGCTTCTGGTACGGTCAAGATCATAAGGCATTGCGTATACAGGGTGGTTAGTTTTTCTAGCACAATCTCCCCTCCGTCCTTCCACAGATATTCTGTTACCTGATCCTCAGCAGCTGCTTTCCCCGTTTGCATTGCTCCTAAAGCTTTATTTACTTCCTCTTTCGTTACTGACAAAATCACCCACCCATTCCTGTGCTCTACTGCCTCTCTGAGCAGCGAAGCAGTGGGTCCTTGTTCTCGCCCAATGTATTGCTATTATCGCGCTGTGCAGCATCATTTGCAGCCAGGCCGGGGACTTTCTTTGGGCTCGGATTGCAGCCGCAGATTGTGTGGTGGCGCCGACTAGACGAAAGAAAGGTCCTTGTTCCAAAATTGCGGATTTCTTCGCGCCTGTGCGCGATAGCCAGGAGAAGCCGAAGCGCCTTTCGAACTCTGTTCATTACGCCGTCTAGCTAGGAAGCACACGTGAAAGTCATCAAATAAATCATTTAAGATTCACAGCGGTAGGGCTCAATCACTGCTAAACAAATGGGTAATCGGACATGCCTACAAAGCCGCAAGACAGCGCACCATATGTCAAAACTTTAGGCCTGCCTTCGAGCTTCATTTTTTCTCTTTCGAAAGATTAATTTTGCAAGAAACATCTCGAGTCTAAATTAAGGCTCCTTCCCAAGACATTGAAGGGGTCAAATGGCTCAAGGGCAATGCCACTTTCATGGCACCCCTTTTTCAAATTTACTGCGTTTCATGATTCGCCAAATTGTCCTCTCGTTACATGCTCCTTGCAGCATACTTAACTTAGTGCTGTAAACGCTGTGCGTGTGTGTGTGAGTTTGTATCCGTCTTCTTTCCTCACACGTCTTCTTTGTGTTTCAGCTCTAATTTCTTTCCGAAACCTTGAGGCGTCGGCTCCACAAATTGAGCAAGTGAACTTCCAAGTACTCAGAAGTTGTCTAGAGCACATGTCAGGAGCATGGAACCACAATTCCTTCTTTTGTATCGCTTGAGGGCGGGCAGAGAAATAGAGGTTCTTATCCCACGGCTGCGATTATCCATTGGAAAGGTTAGACGAGACGAACTACAAATACGAAACAAAGAGGGTGGGAAATCTAATTTCCAGCAGTGTCCACCATAATATGCCATCGAGGCGAGACCACCAAAGAAATAATAAGGACGCTTGAGGCGGAAAATCTTTACGGTTTACATCTCTTGGAGCAAGACTGTAAAGAATGGACGCCACATTGCAGCAGCATTCTGCTCTGCGGACGAGTGGGACAACTGCAACGTGCCTGAAGAAAGGTTCCGGATAATTCGCTCCGAAATTATTGAAGTATTCGCATGCGCATTTTAAATTTCATTTTGTTTAGTTTACATATGCTTCTTCTAGAGGTCGATGTGAAATGGGTATCTATAAGCAGACAATCTGCGTTGGAAACAACGTTTGTATGGCGAGAAAAAAATGCACCATAGGCGATGCACACAATTCTGATACCGTTTGCTAGATTTATTTGTAAAACGTAATATCCAGATTGCAAACACTTCATAACCCTACTTTTGAACAGTTCGCAACAGAACCCTGTAGAACATTCTAGTTTAAAATCTAACAGGAAAAGCCAAACGTTGATATTATAAATCCAAAACGAATAACTTCTATCACTGACAAAGTTTCCGGTTTACAGACGCCTTTACTTCTGTTTATGTTTAATGAATGCAGAAAGGGAGAGCTCACCTGAAAGGAACGCGATATTTAAGTGTCCTTGTTTAAAAGAAATATGGGCTTGTCTTAAACTATGTTTTCCTTCTGATGAGGATTTAAGACATATCCTCCCAATGAAACCACTTACGCAGTTGCGGCTTGAATAGTTTGAATGCACAATTTGCGCAGCTGATTCACCAGTCGGCCGAGATGGCTAGAATATGAAAGCGCACCCTCCGGAAACTATAAGTAAAAGGGAAGTGGTGAAAAATTCTTTGCAGATTAACTTGCCCATAGGCTAGTTATGAGTTAATTTTATGAATAAACTGCATAACACGACCGCTCATACGTTTAGGAATGTCATATGAACGAGGTGAAGCTTAATAGATAGAGTAAAAATTGTTTCAAAAACACGCAGACTTAGCTAAACATTACATTCCTCTATCTAGTCCTTCCCTTTTTTTGCTTCTATAGCTGTATTTGTTGGTGTCCCTACAAGCGATAGACATTCAGAATAGGATACTTATGGTGGACTTGTCTGCACATTTATGCATTATGAAAAGAAATGAACTAAACGCACTGCTTGTGTGAAGAAGTTTGTGCGCTAAATGGCTATTTAGCCGCACTCAGTTTTATTATACGAAGTCTATTAAATTATGATGTAGATGAGGCATTACTCTGTGTGGATGATAATACTTTTAACCCTGTTTCCTGAAAATGCTCACTGTGTACTTAAATATTTAAAAAAACACTTCGTAGCGCAAAATTCCAGCTGTGAAATTTAAACAATTTTTTGTAGCCTTTTAACACATTCAATTGGTGAGAATATCTAGTAGAGGTTACTTACAGCTGTGAAATTTAACTACCTGGCTCGCTTTCATTCGTCGACACAACTGTGGTTTATAGTGCAAAATAAGATACTTCTCTGGCCACAATGCAGACAATTGTTGTTTGTTCTACAACGACCAACACAGCTTATCATCCGGCAGTAAATGTTGAAGGTGGCTGAGGAAGCTTCAGTGTTTTTCCCGATTCCCCTGGACTGCTGTGCTTCCAACGTAACCTGCGCTTTGCGAATGGCCTGTATTTTTCTTTTAGTGTAAGATATTATTGCTTCGTGTGTTGTGGTGGGGATTGTTGCTTATGGAACTATGCAAGAGTGAGATCGCATATTGCGGGAATACTACAACGAAAGGGATAGGTCGAGTCTTTGGGCAGTATCAGGTAGTCTGTCCAACATAGCAAGATCATGGCACATCTCTTCAAACCCGAACGCCAGTAGCCTCGTTGCTCGGAGTTAATTGGCGAATATAATCTGGAAAGCCAAGTTGTAACGATTGAATATCGAATGCGTTTGATTTCCGATCTTGGTCTAAAACCTGCGCAAATTTTACTGCGATTCTCCAATCTTCTAGTGAAGGCTCATTTTGCTTCCACATAAAGACTGGCCAGAGGGAATGTTCTGCATACTGCGCACGAAAGACACAGACCTAGAATATGTACGGGGTATGATCGTTTTAGCTGTGCTGACCTCGCTGAGCTATCCACTGCCCACCCAAAATTTATTCAAGAGCGTACCAGAGAGTGATTCTTTCCATCAAGACATATTCTAACAGGCACCCAACGGTTTCCTGAGAAAATTTTAAAAATATTTAGATTTCGGGAATCTTTTTACTTTTAAGTTGTATGGGGCAACAATGTGAGTTTTCTTTTAAAATTGTTTATAAACTGGTTCTCAATTTACTGGCAGTTCGCTTTCATTTAGATGGAGCGTTTGGCTCGTGTGTAACTTTCCTTGAGTGAAAACAGAACTGCTACTGTTTTCATCGGGAAAACAAACATATTTTGTCTGCCCAGATTGCCAGTTTCTTTATTTAGAGCTGTATCTAGCTGTCTCTCACACGTTGATACAATGGGGGATGTGCATGAAGTTTGAAGCAAATCGACATAGACAAAATATAGAATAGAATTATTCTTGCTCTTCAACTCGTTTTCAGGATAAATAGCACTGTCTTTAAAATACAGCCCTAAGGTAAAGCATTCTCCCGTAAGAAGTTCATTGAAAGTGTACAATCCAGGAGTGTATGAATTGAACGGTTTGACAGGCAGTCGTTTGACAGTTCAGTATTCTGCTGTGAATGCCGAGGTCTGCTGGGTGAGATAAGATTCCAAGTCTCCAGGTGGAGACGTAGGCCTTTAGCATATCAACGAAAATCGCAAGACAACATCGGCGGGGGCAGGTCTGCTAGGTCAGGTAGAATTTTTGATCTCGAGGTGGAGTCGTAGGCCTTTTCCATAGCAAAGAAAATCGCAAAACAACGGTGGAGTAGGTCTGCGTGGTCAGGTATAATTCCAAATTTCCAGGTGGAGTCGTAGGCGTTTTCCATAGCAAGAAAAATCGCAAGACAATATCGGCGGGAATGGGCCTGCTAGGCCAGGTAGAATTCCAAATCTTCAGGTGGAGTCGTAGGGCTTTCCATAGCAAAGAAAATCTCAAGACAACATCTGCGGGGGTAGGTCTGCTAGGTCAGGTGTAATTCCAAACTCTCCAGGTAGAGACGTAAGCCTTTTCCATATCAACGAAAATGGCAAAACACCATAGGCGGGGATAGGTCTGCTGGGTCAGGTAGAATTCCAAATTCTCCAGGTAGAGACGTAGGCCTTTTCCATAGCAAAGAAAATGGCAAGGTACCATAGGCGGGGGTAGGTCTGCTAGGTCAGGTAGAATTCCAAATCACCAAGTGGTGTCGTAGGCATTTTCCTTATCAAAAAATTCGCAAGACAACATCGGGGGGGGGGGGGGGGGGGGGAGTACGTAATTTAACAAAGTATACTGTATGGCCAGTTGGCCAGTTGGTCAGACATGCTTAACAAAAACCTAACCTAAAAACGGGACGAAGAAATGCGATGACAGGATGGTGCTACTCCTCTCCTGTCCTCGTCTTTCTTCGTGCCGTCTTAACGATATGATTTTTTTTAAGGTTGAGTACTTAAGGCATTCATGAATGTTCATGAATTCATGAATTCAGGAATTCAGGAATTCATGAATTCATGAATGTTCATCTTCTCCCCTTCTCTTGAGTTAGAGCACGTGCTGGAGTTGAAGGGGGAATTCATGGTTTTGTAGGAATTTCATTGTTCTCTCTTCGGGTTTGCATTGTATGGTCTTTCATTATATTTTGTGCCTTGAGCTCTACTAACATTTGTCGTTCTGTGAGAAGGAGAAAATCGTTATATGAAATTACACCGCAGACAGTTAATAATTATTTATTTGTTCACTGAAAATGATCCATGAGGCCCCCACGATTTAGGGTACTGCATAAAAGAGATCGGGGAGCCTGTCACATTTATTGGTAAATTTGAAATAAAAGTATGAACGAAAGTGGTTTGGAGAAGACGACGAGGATGACGATAACCATGACGTGTATTAACCGAAGAATAGATAAGATAATGAAGAAGTATTCGGTGAGGCAGGAATAGATGCTTTGTAGAGAAGAGAAGATGAAGACGACAATGACAAGGATGACGGGTACCAACGCCAAGGGTATAAAAGCGCGAGGGAGAGCGTGGCACAGGGGGGGGGGGGGGGAGGGGGCAGGGGGGGGAGAACAGAGAAGCGCAGGTTCCGGCGGGTCAGGAGCACCTCGGCTGGAAGAGGGCAACGCCGGATACTTCTCCGTTGATCTCGAGTTCTACGCGTCGCACAGTGGACTTCCTGCCGTTCCTGAGCCTGTTCCGGGGAGTCAACGAGAGACGCAACCGCCTGCTACGGCCAGGGGTGCCTCCAGCGCTTCTGCCACCAATCTGGGTGGTGCCCACAACGCCAACATCATCAGCATCACCTACCCGGTCACTTGGACTGGGAGCTTGTACCACGCCGCCAACGACGCCGCCAGCGACGGCAGCCTCAGCAGATTGAATGTCACCTCGATGCTGGCTACTGGACCCATGCAACGCTCCGTCAGCACCGTACCGTGAGCACGAACGCCGAAAGCTCCTAGCAGAACACTAGTAGTAATGCTCCCGGGTCGTGTGTATTGGTAGTCTGTGTTTTCTGTTGGATTTGTTAGTTTTTTGTGCTAGTGTTTGTGTCACGTAGGGTGTATTAAATGTGCGTCTGTGTGGGTACACATGTCGCCTGGTCCATTCTCTCAGCCCAAGTGTTCTGCGGGGATCCCTGACAGAGCCAACACAAGAAAATAAAACACAGTGTAACTACAAAATGCTATTAAAAGCACAAACACCTCGGAGAAAGGTTACAGAAAATGCCGTAAGTGATATTGCTAATATAAACACTAAGGGTCACCACGGTGGCTGAGTATGCATGGCACTCAGCTGGTGAACCGAAAGACGCTGGTTCGATCCCGGCTGCGGCGGTTTGCATTTCGATGCAGGCGAAATGCCACAGGTCCGTGAAATGTGCGATGTCAGTGGACGTTAAAGCACCCCAGGTGGTCGAAATTTCCGGACCCCTTTACTACGGCGTTCCTCATAGCCTGAATCGCCTACCGACGTTAAACCCGAAACCAAACCAAACCAAAATAAAAAGCAGCAGGTTGCAATTCATGAATACAAAGTTGAAACGAGCTGAAAAACAACAACAAAAAGCACGAACAGAACGTCAGAGAAACAGAGAATAGGGCAAAATTGATGTTACAAATAACAGCAGTCCTTTTAAAAGAACAACAAAAAGGAAACAATGCTTGGATGGAATAAAAGATTACGCATTTAGTTAAGCAGTAAAGATGGCTTTGTAAAATTCTGAAAAATTTCATTATCAGTGACACTTGTAACACGTGAAAGAAGGCCTTCCGGTCGACTCTCGTGCGTGGTATGAATGAATGCTTGTCGTTCAAGAAACGACATGTCAAATGCCTAGCTTTAAGGGATGATGGCATCGCTCAGAGATGGCAGCAGATAAACAAAAAGGGTCGTCATGAAGGGCTGAGTCATGGTGCAGTTTATGAAAAAGTGGCTATCGTCCAACTTTACGGCGGCAGGATAATTCTTCCTGTTCTGCACGTTTTTTAAAGGCTCTGAGGCTGGTATTGCGTGGAAAATAGGAGAAAATGAAATTAACTGCGTGGTTCTGTAATCATTCAGTAGTATTTTGAATGCAGAAGCCTTAGATGGCTCAATAACACGCAAGCACGGCGTATCAAAAATTGGAGGCATTACAAGACTTTTTTTTAAGTGAGATTTATTGCCTCAGGGAAGGGTGGGACGCCGTCAAGGGCGGGAAAATGCGAAGTGTTCGCCAGCAACAGCCTGTAGTGGTACTTGCAACTACACCAAGTACAAAGTAATAGAACAGGATTAAAATAGAATTGAGAAAGATGATGATGATTATGGATTTTTATGGCGCAAGGGCAGCTATGGCCAAAGAGCGCCATATATGTCACAAGGTATTTTTTCTTTTTCTCAAGGTGGGGTCAGAGACCCATTTCCCAAGCATTTCACCCTAAATAAGCCGAGCACCAGACCAGTTTACGGCATCAGGGGTAAGCCTCTATCCTTATTACAGTCCTACTTAGCAAACAGGCAGCAATGCGTATATCTTGCTAACCATCAATCGTCCTTTTTACCAGTCATCAGAGGTGTACCGCAGGGTAGCGTGCTGGGCCCTTTATTATTCAATGTGTATATCGACAGTATTGTAAACATTGATAAGACCTTAAAAATCATTATATATGCTGATGATTGCACAGTACTATTCTCTGGTGTAGATGTAACTAAACTAATGATCAAATGTAACCAATTGCTTGATACCCTTCAGAAGTGGTGTGGTGCTAATATACTCAAAATCAATCCTACAAAATCAAAAGTGATGGTATTTCGACCAAAAAACAAGGCTATCAGGTTTGAAGGTGTTATTACCTGTGCTGGTGAGAAAATTGAAATCGTTCATGAACACACCATATTTGGGGTAACATTTTCTTCTAACCTTACTTGGGATTCACACGTTCAAAAGTTGACTAATAGTCTCTCGTCAGTGACAGGCGCAATCTGTCGCTGCCGCACTTTTCTTCCTTGTAAAATAAAACTTCAGATACATAATGCGCTATTTGCCTCACGCATTAATTACTGTTCCTTAGTTTGGGCCACAACTACTAAAACAAACATAGAGAAAATTTCACTGCTCCAAAAGAAAGCCATTCGTCATATTGCGAATCTTGATTACTTAGGTCATACTCGACAAGCTCTCCAGGCGCACAATGTTGTAAGGATTCAAAATATGTACGAATTGCGAATTCTGTTGTCATACTATTTCCCTTCCAGCTTCAGATCAATGGTAGAAGGTAACACACTGCTAAAAGAAAATAGCCATCCAGTAAACACACGCAACACAGACAAATGGCTAGTACCGTTTTTTCGAACAGACCACAGGCTGCAGACACTAGAATACAATCTTCCCGCAATTCTCAACAAATACAAAGACACGAATAAATCTACCAAAGCTACACTACGTCATTATTTTGTAATGATGTAACCTGATGTTCTTTCTCTTAGCTGAAATTTCTCTCCAGTTTTCCTTAGTTTTTTTTTTAACAAACTTCTCGTTTAAAGTGTTAATAAAGTGTGTAAGATTTGCTGTCATTTATTGAGCTGATTGTATGCATATTTCCTTGCAGTTAGTGTTACTTGCCGAACTGATATTTTTGGTGTCCTCTTAATATAACTATATGTTCACTGCATTTACTTGAATCCATGATACCCTTTTGTTTCATTGTTGTATCAACTATTTTGATCTCGATGTATATGAATATTCTTTTAATGTGTGCTGTTATGCCTTGTAACGGCTGGCTGGGGCCTCGTCAAGCTGTTTACGCACAGCTTTTAGCCCAGCCAGCCGACCAGAACCTTCTAGGAAAAAAATTGAAATTGAAATTGAAATAAATTTACAAGAAATCGATGTAGGGAAAAGCTTGTACCCATTGTATCACCGGTGGGTACCCGGCGGCACTGGGGATCGAACCCCGCACCTCCCGCATACGAGGAGAATTGAGAAAGAGTTGGGATAGAGTTAGAATACTGTTGGGATAGAATTGAAATAAAATTTAAATATAAATACCTGTAATTAGAAAATAATTGAAATACAGGTTGAAGAGAACTGCAATGATTTTGCATTACTCACACGCAAGTTTTTTAAGTGCAACTGGTATTATTTTAGGAACGCTTGTTTAGGGCGCAAATAACCGAAGCGCATTCGATTCTCTGTAGAATGTGAGTGGTATATGCCTGTTTATAGAGGTTGAACGGAGCTTGCTTTTGATTGTTTTAAGGAACCAAATTGCCGATTACCGGACATAAAAGTAAAGTTAATATGATGGCTCCATGTTTGGTCTGAATGAAGAAGTAGTCTGGGGTACTCGTGCGGTGGTTGCTAGCTCCACTGGAGTAATATTTTTAAAAAAATGGAGGCACCTAAGCTCCTCCTTAAGGTTTGGTTTGGTTTATGAGGATTTAACGTCCCAAAGCGACTCAGGCTATGAGGGACGCCGTAGTGAAGGGCTCCGGAAATTTCGACCACCTGGGGTTCTTTAACGTGCACTGACATCGCACAGTACACGGGCCTCTAGAACCTCCTTAAGGGTATGACGCGATAACGTAATGCGTCAGTTGCCATCAATGCATAAGGCCATTGTTTACTTAACATTCATAGATCCCTGGGAGTCATCATACCTCTCCTGGCACAGTGGTGCAGCGGTTAAGCGATGCGCTACTGTCCTGCGATGGCAGGTGCTCTCAGAGGTGGGCCTTGTGCGACCCAAGTTTTTCTTCCCGAGCCGCCAATCATTTATTTAGCTGCCGCCTACCATGGTGGGCACTTTGCTCACTTTCCGGTGGGCAGGTTCTGATGCAGCCGCAAGGACACGTGACCTAGGTGGCCCACCTGCATCCTAGATTTCTACCTTTGGACCACCCGCCAGAGTCATGCGCGTGAATTTTCTCTCAGAACGCCGACAACCCCAACGCCGGATTTCCTGGGTAACTCGGGTAATGCGTTATAGTAAGTTGTTAGAATTTCAGACCTTCTGTCGGTAAAAATATGAACTTTGTCTTATAGTGATTTAGGGATATATGCCAAGTAGAGCACCATGATGATACAGAGGCAATATTGATAGATTGAAGGGCTTGGCGTCCGCGATCAAAGAAAATTTCGCTTGAAATTACGCAGTTGCAAGCGAAAGGTCTTAAGTGGGAAGCAATAGATTTAGGTAAATTATTAATAAATTTTAGGAAAATAAATGCCCAAGCACGCTTCCATACGAGGTGCCAGAATTTATTCTTTTATTTTTTTTTTGGAATCCTCTCAATGCCTTTTTGAGTTTTCTGTACTGAAATGGACAGTTACAAGCGGTATTCACAAGTATCATTTTATTGGCTACAATTTGAAGCTTCTAGAATAGAATAATGCACACGCCGCACAATTGGAATAGACACGTAACAAATCAAGAAATAAGACAAGAACGCCAGTTGCATGTTAGAAGTAAGGTGGGAGAAACACTGCAGTGGAATCAATTTTGCAGATTCGTGCTAAGGGCCCGTGTGCTGTGCGATGTCACTGAACGTTAAAGATCCCCAGGTGGTCGAAATTATTCCGGAGCCCTGCACTACGGCACCCCTTCTTCCTTTCTTCTTTCACTCCCTGCTTTATCCCTTCCCTTACGGCGCGGTTCAGGTGTCAAACGATATATGAGACAGACACTGCGTATTTCCTTTCCCCAAAAACCAATTATTATTAGATTCGTGCCTAAAGAAATGTAAGAACAAAGCTCTCAGCAAGCCGGAAAAATTTATCAACTGTTGACTCAGGGGTAATTTATGGGTACAATTGATTGCCATGTCAGTCTACATGTGTTAAAAATGGACATCAGTAGGTACCATTAGAACAAAAGATCTTGAAGGGTTAGTGCATGCTTGTGTGGTGTTCCCCTTGAACGGTTGATGTGAAGAAGGTCTGTAGAGCACATCATTAAGGAGTCGGCGTAATTTAGCGCGGCTGCACAGTGTGTGGAGGCATGCATAGCATAACAGTTCTGTAGGTGAATGTGTACGACGATAGCAGTGGAAGATAAATTGCATGTCTTTCCTTTGGACCATTTCACGTGCTCTAACGTACGTACCTCCAGTGTAAGGGAACCAGGCTATGTTAACATGTTCCAAGAGTGGTCGGATAAATTGGAGCCAAGCTACAAGTTCTGTATATTTTTTGAATGACACCGGGCCCTTTTAAGGAATAGCAACTTGTTCATTGCTCTCCTGGCGGCGCTTTGAGCATGCGCTGTCCAATTTTAGTAAGAAATAATCAGAACCCAAAGTACCTATACACAGTCCCACTTCAGATATTTACATTAAAGTGTGCACACAATCTAATTTAGATAAACCCCTTGTAGTCGTGCTAGAAATTAATTTTCTTAAATAATTCCAATCTGTCGTTTTTCGTACTGCTAGGCGAGGTTTCCTGAACAATTGTTCACTTTTTAAGTCATTAGCGTCCTTTAGTTTTTTTTTGCATAGCTGGCAACCATCATTGCAGAGACGAATTTTCACTGGTCTTTCATTTAATATGTCGTTTATAAATAGTGGAAAAAACAGCGAAGCTAAAAGCGTGCCTGTAGAAACTCCTGACAATACAGAACCTAGTTTCGAGGCATGATGACCATATTGCACAAACTGATATCGGTATCAGAGGTAATTATATATCCACCACACCAGTGGCCCTTCGCCAAATATATCTATCAGCCTAAAGTGGAATTCTACGTGGAATGCTCAAAAAAAGGCCCTCAATTCCACCCCCACACATGTGGGAATGGGTTCGAATCCCACTTCTGACACCATTATCGTCTGTGTTTGCCGACGAGTCAAGCATAAGCCGAGTGTCACGGCACGAATCCTGCACGGTTTATTAAGCGGTCGCCTTTTATACAACGAAATGAGCCAACGCCCATTTAGCTTATCAGCTTGCACGCACGTCGCTAGACGCGATATGATAGGTCTCCGAAGAAGGCTTCAATTTGTGACTGAATATTGAGACACTGTGCAAAATCGTGAAGAATTTCTACAAGTTGTTTAGCCGCTCAACACGCGACTGCGAAATCCGTGTTGGTTTCTGTGGAGCATGCTATAGGTTTGAGGAAAATTTTTATAAATTTTAAACAGGGTGCTCAAGTAATTTGCAACATCTGCATATGACGGATACGGGCCGATAATTAATCGCACATAAAATTTTCTTACACTTATGCTCCGGAATGATATTTTCGACTTTCGACTCGGCAGGCAGCCGGCAGGCACTCTTTGACTGATTTTTATTAGGCATAAGTATTTAATGATAAGCTCGGTATATCATTTGAAAAATAGATTCGAAATTTCACATCGGCCGTCAGATTTCTTGTTATCAATCTTTAACAACATCGAATGTACTCCGGCTTCGAATATTGTTGTGGAATCTGTCAGCGCGTTTGTACATGCGCTTGCTATGTTAAGATCAGTAGAGCCATTATCCTCTGTAAACGCTGAATAAAAATGCCGGTTGAAGGTGTCTGCATTAGCGGATTTTTTCTTACTGTTAAACTGATAGGAACTTATAATCGTTATTACTTTTGGCGCCACGTTTTCATGTATTTGGCTGAAAGATGAATTTTGGTTATTGACGGCCTTACACCGAACCCTAGAAAAAAGAAAATCTTTTACCCTTGTGACAGCAAGAGGGTGCATATTAGGCAATGTTAATTTTGTTAATAACCTGTCTTGAGGTATACTAGCAAAAGCTTTATAATTCCAAGAAATATACAGTCGACATGAATACGAGCATCATCAGATGAATATAGGACACGAATGTACGCAACAACTTGGGTATCGCATGAATAACCTTTACGGAAGCCTTATGTTAAGTTCTTCTGAGTAGTTACTTGCCTGCAAATGAGTCACATGTTCAAGCAGTGACAACTGTACGTTTTATTGAAAACAGGTCGATAACTGAGTGGTGATGAATGATCGCCGAATTTGAAAATTCGCGCAACCTTATCTGTCTGTCAGTTACGTGGGATTAAACCAGATGACTTGACTGCAAAAAAGTGCGGACAAGATGCCATCAATACCATCAGACCAATTACTAAGCAGTTTGTTGTTGAAGATACATAGCCAGCAATTGTGGACATAAGCATTTTTGAGCGGGAAACCATTCAAGAATGCAACTTTTTCATAGAACGTAAGATTTTTCTACATCAATCAGTATATCTGCAGATCCCCGACGGTAGCTTTGTATTTTTGTCTTTCCACGTTTTCGCTCATCATCAAAAGCCTTCCCAATTTGTTTTTGTATGGCCGTCTTAACTGTTCTGTCCGATCGCTGGAAAAACTTTAATGGAAATACTTTATTAAAGATAAAGATTACAAGAACGCGTTATTGAGAACTTGGGTGCATTCAGCTACAGGAACAAATTTTCGTTAGCATTAGTATGAGTTACATCTGATTGGTTTTAGGGGTTTATTGTCCACGAAAAAATTCAAGGGTTACTAGCTAACATTTATCGGAGGTAGTGGGCGAAGAAGAGGCGAGGAATTTGATTTCAGCTCAGTTAGACATCCATTACCGCATGATTTTTCTGATACCAGGAATTGAAATGCCTGTTCTTGTCTGCATGCCTGTACAGTCGCTTTTTGCTATCATTAAGACGACGTTTGTGGCTAATAAACAAAGGCGAAGTATTCGTTCATGGTATTGTTACAACCCTGCTGGGGAACGTTGTTTGACCCCTCGTTAACCCCACGAAAAGAAAAAAAGATGTCTCGGGGAAACTGCCTGTAGAATTTTTCCCACGCACGCTCCCCTTTGTGTTGGACCGCGAGACGCCAGCCACGTTGGGCAAGACAACTAAAGGATGCGGGAAAAGGGCATCCCCGAAACTACCGTGACTGACTGCTTCGGACGAAGTAGCAGCGGAAATTCGTATCCTCCTCGCCCACTCCCACGGGGCTCTGCGGGTCATGTGCGGCCACTCTTCCCTTCTGTGAGTCATGTGTTGAAAGAGGCAGAGCCTAAGTCTATTTAACGAGCGTCTTGAGTACGAACGATCGCTCTGGGACTTGGCGACATGACTCATCCAGTCGTTCGACGCAATGAACTTTTAATTCTTAACTGTTTGCGCTTTCTGTTTCCTTCTAAATTATGTAATAAAGTTTTTTTTAAATGTGCCAGTAAACACGTTTGTTTTTCGTTTTCCCAAGCTTCAAGTTTCATATTTCTTCAACCTGAAGGCTCGGACACAGTACCCAATGGAGTCCTGGTTCGAGTGAACCCCTGCACCACGACAACTGGTGGCAGCGGTGGGATAGGAAGCCTTGACGCCCTAACAGCATATTGATGGCTGGTGTCTACCTTTGAACCGGGTTTAGTTCACCTCCACTAAACCGGATGATAATTCGCGAATAAAGGTATCAGCACTTTATCACGACAAATAATCACGGTGTTCCAGCAATGGACCACCATTGCCATCATGATTACCTTGTAACTTAGACCGAAGACATCTAGGCATTTTGTAACTATAAATTTTATAACTATAAATAAATATAAAGGGGATAAGATCCCAGCTGGTGTTTCTGGTGCTTCACTGTGAAGAACGTTTTAGTTTGGGAAGCATGCTTTCTTTTTCTTGAAGATGTCTGATTTCCTTCAGTCTTCCCTCTTTTGGAAAAAGATCATTTTGTGAAAAAGCGGAGCCATGAAATGTATATGCTGTTCGGCAGTGGTGCTGGCCACGCACCATGGAGCCCAACGAGGGGATGGGACAGGAACTACATAGTAAACCCTGTCCACACCAGCTTTACACACCTACCTTAACCAAGTATGGCGTTACTCACTGTAAGCCACGCAAGCATAAGCCTAGCCACCAAGACTACAGGAGAAACAAGGAGCAAAAGACAAGAAAGCTGTCGAAAAGAAGATCGGAAAGTGAAAGTTTGAGAGGAGGACTGGACACGGTCAGCCCGGCGGTGCCTCTACGCTAAGCGGGGGCCAAAGTGGTGAGTTGCCTCCGCCGAGGGGCCTTAAAGGCCCAGTCGCTTGGAATCGTCTCGAACACCAGGATGACCTTTCCCCCGGATACAGCGAAAGGCCAGCATGACTAGACGCGAGAAAGTCAAGCCCTCGCAACTCACCATCACCTGCATATTTCACATGCCCCTGCGGGTCAGGGCGCAGAAGTACGAAACGAAACAGCGAAGACAAAAGAGGGAAATAATTTAAAATTTATTTATTTATTGTTCAGGTACTGCCCACCTCAGTGCGAGGCCTTAGGCAGGAGTGGGTTCTGCAAAGTTGTGACATGTTAAAATGCCTTTTTCAATTCGGGAAAACGAGAAAAGAGCGTAAAACCAAAAAAATGCACTCGCGAAATACGATTACAGATTTGTTGCTGAGAAGGAAAACTGGAGCGGACATTTAAGTTTCGCCTTAAGGTTTTTCTCAAGAAAATCGTATCATACGCAATAGCGAATTCGGTTAATTCATTCTCCACCTTGCATTAATATATCCTTGGGAGTCCTAATACCCCTCCTGGTGCAATGCACAGCGGTTAAGTAAAGCACCACTGCCCTACGATGGTAGTTGCTCCCAGCGGTTGGCTGTGTGCGGCCCACGTTGCTGTTACCGAGCAACCAATCATTAATTTAAGTGCCACATGCCATGGTGGGCAGTTGCTCACTAACTGGGGGGCAGGTTGTGATGGAGCTGAAAGGATACGTGACCTAGTTGGCGCACCTGCCCTCTAGTTGTTCTCTGAGCGCCAGCTGATAGTCATGCTCATGATTTTTCGCGCATATATATAGCAAAGCAAGCATGGAAATACACAAAGGATACAAAAGATCACACTCTACGCATGCGCCCACCACTGCAGTCTAGGAAAGCGATTTCGTTGTCAGAAAGATTAACAGAAGGCGTGCTAACACAGTCCGCTCCCCTTTTCTTAATCAACCGGGCTTCGATTATTTCACGTGTGCAGCGGTCTATACTTTTCGCCTCTACTGTGCATGCGCCGAACATGGGCGCGCATGTTTTGCCAGGACAGTGATGACAATGTTCAGACAGGTTACCGTCCCTTGGGTTTGCCACGTTCCGCTTGTGTTCAGCAAGCCTTTCATTAAGGCATCTGCCGGTTTGCCCTACGTATACCCGACAACAGGTTAAAGGAATACTGTATACCACCAATAGCGAGCACTCCACAAACTTATTCCTATGCTTCACTTTACATCCCCCTGACTGTCTTGGAAAAGGGTCCGTCAACTTACACAATTTTGACAGCTTGTCTGGGGCAGAGAATGTCAACTTCACATCAACCTTTTTGGCAACCCCTTTCAGCCTACGGGATATGCTGTGCATATAACGAATCACCACCGTCTTTTTTCTTTTCGGCAGATGGTTCGCAACGGGTCTTTTTACGCTTCTTCAACAAGGCTTCCGCCACGGAAACGAGCACTTCTTTGGGATACCCGGCGGCAGAAAGCCTACCGGCTTGCTCGCTCAGGCTGAGGGGTAACATGAGTGGACATGACTTCTTCATGGCATTGATGAAGCACATGCTCACAATAGCCCGTTTTACAAGCTTCGAGTGGGAGGACGAATAAGACAGGAGTGGTTTGTTGGCCCTAGGGTGGTAATACCAGCTTACATGGGTTTCTCCGAAAATTAACATTAAAATTGCAATTTGTTATCAGCGGGTAGTTCATGTGTCAAATCAAGTGGGTTAAAACAGTGCTTAAAAAGTTTTAAAAAGGATGTAAGCTCCTGTTCAATGCAAGCTATGCTGTTGTCCAACAAAAATAAAAAATTATCAACAAATCTAAAAACCTTTAAAACCTTAAAATCCTGTAGATGGGAGGCTACCGTCCTGTCTCGGTGAGCTGAAAACAAATCGCTAAGAACCGGCGCTATGCAGGACCCTATGCAGACACCACGTTTCTGTAAATACACACCTTGATTCCATTCTGGGTAGGTTGAGTTTAGGTAAAAATGTAAAAGTTCCATGAACCCCGCCACAGATACACCAGCAGCATTCTGAAACGCGACAGGCACAAAACAATCGATGCTATCTTCCACACAAGCAAGCAACTGGTCATGAGGGAGCGAATAGTACAAATCTTTTAAGTCTACAGATATGGCGCTCATGCGTTTGTCGGAATTATCTGCTAAAAATTTTACAACGCTTTCTGAGTTCTTTACCACAAGCGGATCGTCGATATCCAAGAGATTTAATTTTTCTTTCAGAAAACCGGCGACAGCCTTCTGCCAGGAATCATATTCAGAAACGATTACCCTTAGAGGGCATCCCACTTTGTGAGACGTGTTACCTGCAAAGAGTTCTTTTCACTTTTATCTACATGACTAGCTAGAAGATCAAAGTTTAGGCTAGTGCACAGCGTTTTTGCTTTTGTTTTTACCTTAGATAATACAACATTCCGCTGCTTGTTGAACAGAGACGTGATAGCATCCCTTGCCTTGCTGGTAAACTGACAAGGAAATCGCTTTCCTAGACTGCAGTGGTGGGCGCATGCGTAGAGTGTGATCTTTTGTATCCTTTGTGTATTTACAAGCTTGCTTCGCTATATATATGCCTCTGTATTTCAATAAACGCCAGTTGAAAAATAGCGCTGTCCCGTCTTCATCTCACGTCCTCGTAAAGGCTTTGCCATTATGAGTGAACAGTACCAACTAGCCCAAAAATCAGCATTGTTGAATTTCATTTCTAGTACATCGGGCGCTTTTCAATGTGCTTCTTCCGATCCGTCATCCTTCGTTTCCCTCATCGCATGTGCAGTATCGAGAGCAAGAACGCTTTCCTTTTGTATACGCACGAAGGTGTTGCCTGATGATATCCGGATTCCGTTTGAAGGCCTCGTACCGTCAGCAGGGCATGGTATGAGGATGTGCAAAATTCTCAAAGCGGAGTGGCACCGTCAGGCAAGGTTGTTCAGAGACCTTCTTCAAGTTAGGCTGCGTGCTTTTTTGGCAACTGCCCAAGCTGGCAGAGCGTTGGGGGAGTATCTCGCCTTGGCTGATCGGACAACGGAATTCTTATGGCAAGCCACGTTGGTCAAGCTGAGAGCCAACCTTCCTCGGAAGCCAGGAGGAGATCGGCGAGAGATACGGAGATGTTCTTCCGAACGACGTGCAAAGGGTTCTGCGTCTAGGCCCGAAGTATGCTTTTGAAACGAAGAAGGATGCACCACAACTGCTGTCCTTTGTGTGGCGAGTGTCCTGTCGTGCAGCGGTGGGTGAAAGGGACACCTGCATTTCCGAGGGTGTGGATGTGTTGCGGCACAATAGGCCCTTCGTGTCAAAACTGCCAATACGTAAGGTGACAGAATATTTGCGGGAAAATTCTCTTTGTGTTATTCCCGCAGACAAAGAGGGGGGATTTGTAATTTTACCAGAAGGTCAGTTTACCAGCAAGGCAAGGGATGCTATCACATCTCTGTTCAACAAGCACCGGAATGTTGTATTATCTAAGGTGAAAACAAAAGCAAAAAAGCTGTGCAATAGCCTAAACCTTGATCTTCTAGCTAGGCATGTAGATAAAAGTGAAAAGAACTCTTTGAAGGTGTTGTTTTTCCGCAAAATCTCACAAAGTGGGATGCCCTCTAAGGGTAATCGTTTCTGAATATGATTCCTGGCAGAAGGCTGTCGCCGATTTTCTGAAAGAAAAATTATATCTCTTGGATATCGACGATCCGTTTGTGGTAAAGAACTCAGAAAGCGTTGTAAAATTTTTAGCAGATAATTCCGACAAACGCATGAGCGCCATATCTGTAGATTTCAAAGATTTGTACTATTCGCTCCCTCATGACCAGTTGCTTGCTTGTGTGGAAGAGAGCATCGATTGTTTTGGGTCTGTCGCGTTTCAGAATGCTGCTGGTGTATCTGTGGCGGGGTTCATGGAACTTTTACATTTTTACCTAAACTCAACCTACGCAGAATGGAATCAAGGTGTGTATTTACAGAAACGTGGTGTCTGCGTAGGGTCCTGCATAGCGCCGGTTCTTTGCGATTTGTTTTAGCTCACCGAGACAGGACGGTAGCCTCCCATCTACAGGATTTTAAGGTTTTAAAGGTTTTTAGATTTGTTGGGGATTTTTTAATTTTGTTGGACAACAGCATAGCTTGCATTGAACAGGACCTTGCATCCTTTTCAAAACTTTTTAAGCACTGTTTTAACCCACTTGATTTGACACATGAACTACCCGCCAACAAACCACTCCTGTCTTATTCGTCCTCCCACTCGAAGCTTGTAAAACGGGCTGTGTGAGCATGTGCTTCATCAATGCCATGAAGAAGTCATGTCCACTCATGTTACCCCTCAGCCTGAGCGAGCAAGCCGGTAGGCTTTCTGCCGCCGGGTATCCCAAAGAAGTGCTCGTTTCCGTGGCGGAAGCCTTGTTGAAGAAGCATAAAAAGAGCCATTGCGAACCATCTGCTGAAAAGAAAAAGACGGTGGTGATTCCTTATATGCACAGCATATCCCATAGGCGGAAGGGGGTTGCCAAAAAGGTTGATGTGAAGTTGACATTCTCTGCCCCAGACAAGCTGTCAAAATTGTGTAAGTTGACGGACCCTTTTCCAAGACAGTCAGGGGGATGTAAAGTGAAGCATAGGAATAAGTTTGTGGAGTGCTCGCTAGGGATGGTATACAGTATTCCTTTAACCTGTGGTCGGGTATACATAGGGAAAACCGGCAGATGCCTTAATGAAAGGCTTGCTAAACACAAGCGGAACGTGGCAAACCCAAGGGACGGTAACCTGTCTGAACATTGTCATCACTGTCCTAGAAAAACATGCGCGCCCATGTTCGGCGCATGCACAGTAGAGGCGAAAAGTATAGACCGCTGCACACGTGAAATAATCGAAGCCCGGTTGATTAGGAAAAGGGGAGCGGACTGTGTTAGCACGCCTTCTGTTAATCTTTCTGACAAGGAAATCGCTTTCCTAGACTGCAGTGGTGGGCGCATGCGTAGAGTGTGATCTTTTGTATCCTTTGTGTATTTCCGTGCTTGCTTCGCTATATATATGCCTCTGTATTTCAATAAACGCCCGTTGAAAGTTAGCTCTGTCCCGTCTTCCTCTCACGTCCTCGTTTTTTTGCGCTAAAGGCTTTGCCATTATGAGTTAACAATAAAGGCAAGAGAAAGAAAGGTAAGACAGCAGTGCACTAAACAAGTGACCGCACATGTTATTACTAAGCACCATTGAAAATAGTGACTCAATTGCTGAGTCAGTTGGCGCAAACAATCGAGATGTTATATACGCTCCAGTAACACAAAAAAAAGCAAAATACTTGTAGCTCTCCGACAAAGGAGCTTGCATTCAAAAGATTTCAGGTAGCTTCGCTATCGCATTTACGAACGAACAAACACTCGGGAATGACACTACACTAAAGGGCAGGGCGTTCCACTTACGTGCTGTACGAGGAAAGAATTATTTCTGGAAAGCAGACATTGAATACAAGTTGTGAATGCATTTAAAGAGCAACCATGTCTTTGTACTATGCATTGAAAAGTTTTTCTCCCTGCTTTATTGCAAGTGCACCGTTGTTTTACTACTCCATATACTTCAAGTTATTTTTGTTTTTATGAAATTTCCAGTCGAGAGCTAGCCGCCTTCTCTTCCGATTCCTTGTGCCCTTCGTACATATACGCTGTTCAAAGCAAAAACACCCATACTGTCACATGATCATCACATGGTCATACTATCACCCATACTGTCACAGGCTGGAGCAGAAATCAAACTGCTCACAGAGCAGACTTGTGTCTCAAAGCAAGAAAAACAGCATTGTGTCAGGGCTAGGTGCGGGGATTCGGCGGTCGTAGAACTAAGAATGCCGCTTTTCGCCGAACACTACTGAAGGTTGCTAAAAACATGGACAGCAGTCACGAGCATGATGAATGATACGCATGTTGAAAATGAATTACGAGCAGTATGGCCGAATCTAGCTTGGCGAACAACGGTATGGCGGCAGCAATCATTCAGAATACGATAAAATAAACATCACGAAACTTCGCGGTACTATCCAAATAAGCGCTCTATGAGAGGCTGTTGAATAGAGCACTCTGTGCTGATGCCGTTAAGTAGCATTGAGTTCTAATCCACGGAGAGTAATTTCTGTGCTCATGCTCACCACTTGAAGCAATACTCACTTGGTAAAATTGCGTACACGAATGCAGGGTCAAATTTACACGCCGGTAAAATTAAAGTTCCTTCACTCTGAAAGTAGCGCATTTCTGTGAGCTTTGCCACAGCCGTCCCTCGCACATCTCCCTCGCCCGTCTCTCTGCTCGGTGCTTTTCTCACCGATCATTGTGTAGCGGCGCTGGCATCGCCAGCGACGCTGGGAGCGCGACCTGTCACGCGCAGCACACAATGCTTTCGGCAACTGGCCTGGCCAGCTACGTCGACACCCCGAGCCACCGAGCTAAACACCAGCCAGACTTCCATAAGTCAGGCTCCACCCCAACACCGCAGCCGCTCCACGACCCGCAAGCCCCAGGCCCGGCAGCTCACATCGAAGTCATTTCTGGTGCTGCAGCCAGCCGCAACAAAACAGCCGTCCACCCTTCAAAATCCCAATGCCCGGTCCCGGTCCTTGACTGGAATCACGCCACCACCACCTCCAGTCCCACCGAGACCACCTGCCCAGGCACCCGGCTGCTGCACCAATGAGGTGAGCTGGGCAGGCGTAGTTTCCCAGGGCTCCGCCAACCCCCTCTATGAAGAGCTGCTGCGTGTCCGCGCGTAGCTCGCCTCCCTCTAAACCACCAACCACCGCCTCCAGGCACATGACCCTACTCGCGAACAGCCGGCCAAGAAGCGGGCCGCACACCCACTACCTCCCTGACCACATCAACCCCGACCGAGGGAACACCAGTCCTGCCTCCCAATTTCTAACAACTCATGAAGGCGAGAATTCAGGCCGCAGTGCAGATGGCCATCCAGGCCTTCACAAATCAATTCGCCAACCTCACTACCCGTCTAGACGAGTTTGCTTGGCAAATTGACGAGCGATTTAAGGAGCATAAGTCAAGCCACGCGACAGCCTGTGCTGCCGTGTGGCCTAAAAAGAAATCTCGGCTCCACACCGCCTCCAACTCCTAAACTGCAAACGAAAGCTTTAGTGATGGCGAGACCACGCACTAGCCTAACCATCTGGCAATAGAACTGTCGAAGCTTTGGTACCAAGCGGGGGCTGCTTCACCAGTTCCTAGCTCGGGCAGACGGCCCCGACGTGCTCGCACTGCAAGAGCCCTCCAATCCCCTCACCCAACCCAGCTACGTGCCCATTGCCCCCTTTTCTCCTACACCCTCTCGGATTGCATTTCTTGTACGCCGTGAGCTCACTACTATCTCCCACACGTTAGACGTCCCCGAAATAGATCATCTTCTCATCGAACTCGTGCCGCAGCGCGCTCGGTATACTAGTCTCTTCATCCTCAACGTATACAGCCACCCTGAGTGCCTGCGGCACGATTTTGACCGACTTTTTACGCTTGCTAAGCGAGCCGAACACAAATGTCCCCTTCTGATTGTAGGGGACGTCAACGCCCCGCACACGGCCTGGGGCTACACAGCCGACACCCCCAAGAAGCGCAGAGTATGGCTCGCAGCTCAGCAGGCCGGCTTCGCTCTTCTCACAGAACCCACCACCCCTACTCGCACCGGGAACAGCGTCTGCGCAGACACTACTCATGACCTCACCCTCACCCTCACCCACCGCCTCTCTCACGCTGCGTGGTGTAACACCCAGGATAATTTGGGTAGTGATCACTACATTATCGAGATTCTCCTACAAGCAGGTCCAACACGTAGACCCTCTCGTGATGCTAACATAACGAAGTCGAACTCGTTCCGCACCTCCCGAGCAGCCCGCGCTCTACACAGCATCTCAGACATAGTCACTTGGTGCAACCAACTCCAGCGTGACGTCCGCGCCGTAAGTATCCAACTCCCAGAGGACTGCCCTGCAGACGCGATGGATTCCCATCTCCTGCACCTATGGGACGCCAAGGCGGGTCTCGAACGGAGGTGGCGGCGTCAGCGCTGGAATAGAACACTCAGACGCCGACTGGCCCGGCTCAACAAGGAGATTGAGACGGATGCTGCAACTCTGTCTCGCCAAAATTGAGAATCTCTCTGTAACAAGCTGGACGGCAACATGAGCCTGCCCCAGACTTGAAATCTATTCCGCCATCTCATTGATTCGACTCAGTCCAAGACACACCAGAAACACAACCTCTTGATGCTCACACACATCCGAGGCCTGCCCGCATGAACGTCTCGAGGAGCTTCGTGATCTCTACTTCCCGGCATATCCCTCCGCAGACTACCCTGACTACACAGGTTCCCCCAACGACCTTCTCGACCAACCGATCACCGAGGCGGAAGTGAGGGCAGAACTTCAGCGCCTCAACGCGTCCTCAGCTCCTGGCCGCGATGGAGTGCACAACAAGGCACTCCGCAATCTCGATTCCCCCTCCGCCAAAGCCCTAACCGACTACTTCAACAAATTCTGGCTGCGCGGCGCCCTCCCACCTCAGTGGAAAGATGCCAAAGTAGTATATTCCCAAATCCTGCAAACCACTTCTCCCCGCTAACCTACGTCCCATCTCTCTTACGTCGTGTGTGGAGAAGCTCATGGTGCGCGTTCTCCAGACCCGGCTCAGCCGGTATTTGGAGAACAACATTATGCCTTCGTGCATGTTTGGTTTCCGCCCGGGCTTGTCCACTCAGGACGTCATTCTACAGCTCAAGCGCCACATCCTTGACTCCCCCGCGGGAGACATCAAGGCTATCCTCGGCGTCGACCTTACAAAAGCTTTCGATAACGTTGCCCACGCAGCCATCCTAGAGGTCCTCCACGCCCTAGGCGTAGGCCCGCGGATGTACAATTACGTCCGCGATTTACTCTCCGAACGAACAGCCACACTCACCATGGGCGACCTCCGGTGTCTCACTGGGAGCACGGGGAACCCCTCAGGGTGCTGTACTGTCTCCTATTCTCTTTAATATAGCCCTTCTCCAACTCCCCCACCAACTCGCCCAAATACCCGACATACATTTCAGCCTCTATGCTGACGACATCACTATCTGGGCTAATCGAGGCAGTGATGCTGACATGGAACACAACCTACAGTCGGCCCTCAACATCATCGACTCATACGCTCGCGCGCGCGGCCTAGCCTGCTCCCTTTCTAAATCAGAACTCTTCTACCGCCCCAAGCCGCACGACCCCGCCGACCCTCCCATCACACTCAATCTAGGAAACCACCCCATTCACCTGGTATCCAAGATTCGCATCCTGGGCCTCGTCCTTCACTCCCACGGCGCGCCTAGCAACGCCATCCATACTCTCCAGACCCAAGCCCAGCAAGCCACTCGTCTCATTCGGCGCGTGGCGAACCAGCCCGCGGGTTAGTGAGAGCGGAACACTCTCCGCCTCACCCAAGCTTACATCACGAGCCGCACGGCGTACTCTCTCCCCTACCTCCCCCTAAAGCAGAAGGAGCGGGACCGCATCAACGCGCTCCTCAGGAGCTGCATGAAGTTTGCCCTCCGCCTACCCCCAGCACCTCTACTACCCAGCTCCTCAACCTCGGTACCCACAACACGTTTGAGGAGCTGGCAGAAGCCACCCTAACAGCACAGCTGACTCGCCTGTCGAGTATCGCGGCAGGCCGCACTCTTCTCTGTCAGCTAGGCATCACCCTGATCACCCATCCTACCGAGGGGGTTCCCCTACCTCCAGACCTACGCTCCCATCTCATCATCCTTCCAATCCCTAAGAACATGCACCCCGAGCACGACGGAGAACGCAGGACAGCCCGCGCCAAACCCTGCACAAGCTCTACGGCAACAATCCCGAGGTAGCCTACGTGGACGCGGCAGCATACTCGTCGGGCTCCCGCACGGCTCTCGCCGTCGCTAATTCTCAAGCCCGACTAATCGCATCAGGATCCGTCACCACAGACTCATCGTAAATTGCAGAGGAAGCCGCCATTGCACTCGCTCTTGCCTCCACCTCTGGCACAAACATTATCTCCGACTGAAAATCCACCCTATCCAATTTCGCCCCACCCACCGCGCAACCCTTATCTGGACCCCCGCAAACGCAGGCCTCCCGGGTAACGAGTAGGTCTTCTCCCTCGCCCGAGATCTCACTTTCCGGACCGGAGTTGGACCTCCTCTGCCATCCCGGGAGCGTCTGCTTACGTTCAAAGATATTCTTGCCTACTACCGAGATACCCGGCGCGTTTACGCACCGCCGGCTTCCTCCCTAACCTTAATCCAGGCCTCCCACTGGCTCCGACTCCAGACCTGAACTGCTCCCTACCCTATTCTCCTTCATGCTCGCTACCCCGATCAATTCCTTTCTTCTTGTTAACTCTGCGGGAAACCGGGAGACTTCATGTCCTCCTCACATGTCCTGCCTTCACACACCCTCCATCCCCCACCACGGCGGAGTCATACTCGGAGACTCTCCTGGCCAGCTCCACTGCTGCTGACCAGCGCCGGATAATTACCGACGCCCTGAAGCGGATAGCCCTCCAAGGGCTGTCCTTTGCCCTGTAAGGGCAGCCCCCTAAGGGTTGCCTCGTGCCATGTTAGGGGGTTTTCCCCCCTCGGTATTTGACAATAAATGTTTCCACTACCACCGCTCTGCTGGCTCACCAGTCGCGGCTACCGGGACCTCCAATAAATGTGGATCGCCTTCTACATCTGGTGACCCGGACGTTCCCAGACGTTTGCGCCCGGTTTTCGGCAGCTTCGTCTCGCCGCCATGTACGCGCCTGCCATCGCATCCGGTGAGCTCCTCCAGCCGTTTCAGCGCTCCTTCTTTCCATGGTTGCCCGGCCTGCACGCGTTTATGCCAGGGGCCCCGTTTTGTGGCTGGCCTTGCTGGACTCGCACTTTCACGTCATCCACGTGTCCAGTCAGCTGCTGCGCTATAAGCACTCCAGCCGCGAACTCCCATCCCGTCTCCTGGCAAAGCTACGGTTGCCGCCTCCTGGTCCCGACATTTACGCCGACTTCAAGAAGGCCCTGGCGGCGTATTTTTAAATGGAGCTCCCGACTCTCCGAGCTGCTGTTCCGGGCTCAGAAGCAGTGCCACTACTTAACTCGCGACCAGTGGCCGAGTTCATCCTCAAAGCTGCTTCGGCTTTCCCTCTGCCTGCTGCTACACCGGAGCCGCTCCCCACCCCAGTCTCTCCCAAGTTTGCTCCACCGGCCCCTAAGGACGGCCATCCACCTGCGAACTCCCGTGCCTGGGCACCTCCTGCCCAGCCCCGCTTGCCAGCCCTTATAAAAATGTTCTGTAGACAGTCTATAGACTTCTTATAGACTCTATTGCCTTCCTGTATATATTTCTTTTTGTCTACTCATAGTCAATAGACTGTCTACAGACAAAAGTCTACTAAATGTGTATGGCCATGAATCTACAGATTGTCTATAGACTGTCTATAGGATTTGTTTTGCATATAGACTTTTCTCAGGGGCTCGTCTATAGAGAGTTCATAGACTTTATAGACAGAAGTCTATGGACAGTTTATAGACTGTCTAAAGAAATTTTTGTAAGGAAGGTGTGATGCCTGACTTTGGACCATCACCAGGAGAACCTTCTCTCGTCCCGGGCCCCAACTCGATTCTAGTCCTAAGTTCTTTTGCCACCTCATGCCCAACCACAGTGAGCCCATCTGTCCTTCCTGTCGCGAGGCGCGTATGCACGCCCCACCAGAGGCTTGTCGCGCATCACGTACGACCCGAACTGCCTGCCACGGATCCTTGCGCTCCTGGCGCCTTCCCTAGTGACTGTGCCTCCGTGACAGGCGACGCAGCCACCGAAGGTGGTGCCATGCTTCCGACGCATTACAGCATGCCCCATCCAAAACCTCAGCGGCCGCAGTCGCGCTGTTCCGCACTCTGGCCTCCTGCAAGCGCAGCCGTTTTCACTTCCCAGCTGTGCTTCTTATGACCCGCGCTTTTTGCCGCCTCAGTTCAGCTCAGTACCGCTCCTTCCACACGAAACTTTCGCGCACAACAGTGTCTACTGCCAGTCTCTTAACATCCCCTGCCACCTAGACGCTCGGGTATTCATCTGCGATTCTTTCCGCATTACTTCTCAGCTCACAATTCTCTGCGTGAGCAGTGCGCCCCTCACCTGTGCATACTGGGACACTCCCCTTCCGATTTCCTCCTACTGCCCTGTGGCCATTTCTCGGCCACCGCCCTTCAGCCTTGTCCGCCCTCCTGAGTCCTGAACCCAATGCCGGCGCCCCCGCTCGGATCACCGACTTTCTCTTCTCCCTGGACGCAATGTGCTCTACCAAATGCCCAGGCTCTCCACGGGACTTGGACATAACTCTCTTCGTTATTTTTTTCCTTTATCGCCAAACGCTCTAGTGGGGAGAGCAACTGTTGCGGCGCTGATGAAGATGACGCTGGGAGCGGGACCGGGCACCCGCAAGGCAGAACGCTTTTGGCAAACGGCCTGGCCAGCAACATCGACAGCCCGCTCTGCTGACTCACCAGCCGCGGCTACCGTGAACTCCAATAACTTTGGATCGCCTTCCACATCTGGTCCCTCCGGACGTCGCCCGGGAAACGCGCGCAAAAGAATCGTTTTGTTTGTGTTTTCCTTTTTCTTCGGCAACATTTGCAGGCCGCCTGTATGCCTCTGCTGCTGGTCGAGCTGGTTTGAATTACACGCTGACATTTGTAATTCTACCTTTAGTGCCGCGTTATCCCCGGTTGCGGTGCATTTCAGTGCACAAGCCGGTGTGAAAATGGCTTTGTGCTGTTCGCGATTGCACGAGGAAAAATTACATCAGCTGTAGAAAAATGGGGATGCTCTAGATCGGCCTTAAAGGGGCTGTGAAGGGGGCTCTGATAACGTTGCGGCATGCCTGGGATATTTAAGCACGTCGCTTCACGAATAGTGTCCAACAAGAATTTTTTAAATGCGCTTTGTAGAAGCTGAGTTATCTGTAGTTAAAATTTGAATTTCAGTGTCTCCCAGTCAAAACGCACTGCAGGATTCTAAGACAGAAAATTTCTGTAGTCTGTAGTCTTGTCGTATTTTGGGCGTGTCTTGTGTGTTCTGTCTTGCCTTCTGTAGTATGTCTTGTCTTTTGTAGTCCTGTCTTCTGTAGTCTGTCTTGTCTTTTATAGTCTGTCTTCTGTAGTTTGTCCTCTCTTTTGTAGTCTGTCTTGATTTCTGTAGTCTGTCTTGTCTTCTGTAGTCTGTCTTGTCTTCTGTAGTTTGCCTTGTCTTCTGTAGCGTGTCTTGTGTAGTGCTCGTACACTGTGTAACAGTCGTTACTGTCACCTGTCAATTAACACAAGATTTGTGTTCTGGAGTAGGCTATGCACAAAAATGCACAGCTTGTTAATGGTCGCCTGTCAATTAACACAAGCTTTGTGCACTCCAGAGTAATTCGTGCACAAAACCACTAGAATTGAAAGGAAAATGATCAATATTTATTTACTGTTTTGTGCTTTTTTTTCGAGCTTGCTGATGCATGCTGTCCAGCGTTGTCCTGGCCGCAGGTTCCTAGATACATCGCCCATGAGCCAAGAAAAATGGTTTTTGTCTTGGCTGAAAAAAAACAAAAAATAGAGATCACCGCTGCTACCTGCGCAAAAAAATGTGAAAGCGTTGATGCTTCCTCGACACTGGTCGCCTTTCAAATTTGGCGCCATGGTTGTTTTCTCGTTGACTTGATTGGTTATCAATTAACTCTTATTTTACCCTCATTTCATCCCAGCAACGATTTCGAGTTTTCAAATTTCCCTCCACGGATCGTTCCTGCCCACTCACTGAATACCCGCCCAGTCTAATCACGCTTTCATTGCCTTTCGCTTCTCAATAATTACCTAATTGCCTCTAATTTATCATTCTTTTTCCTATCTCCTGGTTAAGTATAGGACACTTATCACTGGTCACGTGATTGCTCATTTCGAGTTTTCAAACTTGGCGCCAAGCTTTGGCTTTGTCCATACTTCCAGATTTTCAAACTTGGCACTATGCTGTAGCTCCACCTACTTTCAGCGCTTTCAAATTTCGCGGCACTTTTTCTCTGGCCCAGTCACTTTTTGGACATTTTTGGCTGTAAATAATTATCCGATTATGAAATTTTCTTTTCGAGCAGCATCCTCACATCATCCTCTGCCAATTACACAACCAATCGTATGACGCTATCTCTTCTGAGTTGCCCACAACTGCTGCGGACACGACCCCCGGCAACATAGCCTAGTAAACTTCTCACTTTATTCAAAATGTTGTAACACTGAACAAGGCTTATGACTGGCCGAGTTGGTACTGACTCACCTTAAAACCAGCCAGAACACACAAGAAGACATGAGCTCAAGAGGCGGGACTAACAAAAATTTAATTGAAGATTTTGATTATTTGATTTGTGAGGGTTTAACGTCCCAAAGCGACTCGGGCTATGAGGGACGCCGTAGTGGAGGGCTCCAGAAATTTCGACCACCTGGGGTTCATTAGCGTGCACTGACAACGCACAGTACACGGGCCTCTAAAATTTCCCCTCCATTGAAATTTGACTGGTGCGGCCAGGATCGAACCTGCGTCTTTTGGGACAGCAGCCGAGCACCATAACCACTGAGCCACTGCGGCGGCATCATTGAAGGAAAGCCGCAAAAGGAGACCCGCGAAAAAATACAAGCGCACAATATTTCAAAGCAGTGAAAGGGCGAAGTGCAATCAAAGGTCACTGGCATACTAATTAATCATCTAAAAAAGCAAATTCCTTACGGTGAAGGTTTTCCGATGGCTTAGCCACACGTGTCCTTAGCCTTACCAATGTAGTGAGCCTCAACTATCTACCGACAGGTTTATCCCTTCCATAAACCACTGATGTGTCGTGGAAATTAGGCGTGCAAAGAGACATGTCATCCTCAGATTTTCATTCACAAGATTAAGCATACAGTGCCAGATTAGAATTTGCCTTCCCCCCATAGAGTGAAAGTGCTCAGTCAAGTGCAAATTCAAATATCTGCCTGTCTGCCCATATTAGTTGCAGCCATAAGGCAGTGGAACGCAATAAACTCCATTACTTTCGCAAGTGGTGAACCTTTTTTTGTGACACTGTCTATTGTGGACAAGTACCCAGTTTTATCAAGCCTTTTTAATGGCGGCACAAAGGCCTCCTGTATTGCACTTCGCTGTTAAGACAACAGCAGCATTACGCTTTCCCGCGACTTTCTTGAGACTGTGAAATACTTTGGAGGTAAGGTGTATCAGCACCATCGGAGTATGTGCTCCTTACCCTCGAGCGAGTGAAAACATACTATGACAGGTTGTTGAGATGGGCAAGTGGGAACCCAGCTGCTTGGAAACCTGCTACAAGAATGCGTCCTCAGCAGTGATGGCATGACTTATCTAAAGCTGATGTCATGCACACGATTGCACACCCATCAAGTGTTTCCATCTTTACTGACCTTAACCAGCGACAAATACACCTCTTCACCATCCTTCCCCAGCAACGAGTGGTCCGACTCGTAGCTAAAAAGAGCCTTCCCCGATCTTTAGCTGTAGCCCCGACAAACATATTCGTCCACAAAGCGCAAGTCTGCATCAAGAAACTGCTAACGGTTCTGCTTAGACAATTCTGATGTAAAAGACAGGCCTTGACCGCATGCCTTAAAGACTCCCAAAACATCTTGTGCCAACTTATCTGAGCCTTCTATGTCCAGAAAAATTACAGTCATGAACATAACGAAATGCTACTATGCCAATGTCTTCCAAACAGGGCTCTAATGCCTTATTGACTTTAGACAAAAAAATGTTGCTGAGCAAAGGTACGACCTGCGTGTAAATACCACCCTGCCAACTGACAAATGAGGATTTGCAGTAAAAGGACAACAGCCCCAAGAAGCCAGCAACCGAAATCACGCAATCATCTATAAAAGCATGTTCATTGTTCACCCTGATGCAGTTTGCACATACCTCAGAGGTCTATCATGTGACAATGAATAGTGTAGGCCCTCCATGTCGATGCTCACTGCAGAGCACCTGCCCAGGTTGCTGTCCACAAGAAACTAGAACTCCACAGAACTCCACTTTTGTGAGTTGGCAAGGCGGTATTTACATCAGAAATCAGGCATATGCAGAGGGTCCCAGGTTGCACTGTTCCTCCGCAACATTCTTCTGTCCAGAGTCGATACCGCATCAAAGCCCTGTTTGGAAGGCCTCGGCATAGTAGCATTTCGTTATGTTGATAGTTACCTAATTTTTTTGCACAAGGAAGGCTCAGATAAGTTGGCAAAAGACGTTCTAGAAATCTTTAGGCATGTGGTCAAAGCCTATCTCTTAGGTCAGAATTTCACTAAGCATAACCGTTTGTAGCTTCTTGACTTAGACCTGCGCTTTGCATACGACCACATATGTTGGCGCCAAAGCCCGAGATCAGGAAGCCTCTTAGCTACGAGTTGAACCACTCGAGGCTGGTGAAGGACAGGTTGGCAATCACATGCATCATGACTGCTTTATGGAAGTCATGCCATCACAGTGTTTAGAATGCATTCTCGGAGCAGGTTTCCAAGCCAATGGCACCTGGGTTCCCACTTGCCCATCTTGCACACCTGTCAGAGTGTGTTTTTACTCTCTCGAGGGAACGGAACACCGTTCACACGATGCTGACGTAGTTGAGCAGCACAAAAAGACGGGCTCTATACCTTACCTCCACGCCATTTCGCACCATCCCAAGAAAGTTGCACCAAATTATGATGTTGCTGTTGTCTTGACCGCTAAAAGTAAGGTAGGAGCCCTTTGCTTCTTCGTTCAAACTAGGCTTGATACAACTACGGGTAATCGTCCGTTATGCACAGTGGCAGATAAAAAATGTTCACCACTTGCAAAAGTAAACCGGTTTTTTGCATTCCACTGCCTCGTAGATGAAACTACTATTGGCAGACAAGCAGATATCTGAATGTGCGCCTGGCTGAGAGCACTTTCACTGTATAGAGAGGAAGGCGAATTTTCACCTGACACTGCACGTTCAATCTCGTGAATGCAATCGGAGGACGACCGTTCTCTTTGCACGCCTGATTTCTGCGGCACATCAGTGGTTTAGGGAAGTGATAAATCTGTCCTGATATAGTTGAGGCTTACTACATCAGTAAGGCTAAAAACAAGTGCCTGGCTAAACCGTCGGTGAACCTTCACTGTAAGGAATTCGTTTTTTAGATGGTTTACTAGTACGTCAGTGCCTTTCGGTTATTTTTTGCCCTCTCACTGCTTGGGGTCTTGCGTGTTTGAATCTCTTTGCAGGTCTTCTTTTGCCACTTTCCTTCAACAAAATTTCAGTTGTTAGACCAGCCTCATCTTGTGCTCATCTCTTCTCCTGTTTTGTGTCTTCCGGCTGGTTTTAAGATGTAATACTGAATGCCGAAAGAAAGCCATTTTAGAGTCAAGTGCACTTATAATGGCCACAGCTATAATGAATGTTCATTTATTACAAAAAATAGTGCTTACTTCATTAATTTATGCATGAAGTATATGACACTGCATCAAAATAAAAAAAGGACTAAGCCTCTAACCCTCATGGCCAAACTGCAGTTACAGCAAACAAAAGGACACCATAAACCTGCCCCACATGCAAAAGCTTGCACTACAGGCCAATGCAGAAATAAGATCAGATTACTTCCCAAACTGCATGACACTGCCACGCAAAGTAAAGATTGTGACAGGCAATAAAGGAGCAACAAAAAAGCAAACTGTAGGTAGCAGCCAATCTCATGCAGACAAGCTACAAGGGCAGGCCAACATAGATGTGGAAGAAATTTGAAAAAAAAACCCACAACAAGCACATAATTTTTAAGGTTTTCACAGCCCTTTAAATGGAAAATACTTTCTTGAAAAAACAAAACAGAAGCGGCAATTTTTTTTCGGAAATCAATTTTTTTCATGTACTTCATTATTCTTGAAGCATGGGCCGGCATAGAGTAGTCAGATTAGTGCATGCGTTCCTAAGCAATGCCATGCCAAAAACTGTACTTACAGAAAAAGCTTGCCTTACTGAGTGAATACCACTGGCCATCCATTAATTTCCCAGCCTGCTCCAGGTCCCTGGCAAAAATCACACGCAACTTGGTGGCTTGCACAACTTCCATGCAACTCTTGGTCTTTAGCTGGAAAAAAATTGAGGGATCAGTGAGATATAAAATTTTAAATGCAGTGCTTTGTTTCAATGACCGACTAAGAAAGAAACAGCGGTTTCTGTGAGCGCAACTATTTTTTCACACTAGCTTTCTACAGTAAACCATGTTTATTGCGACATATTTCACACTGACTTGCTGCACGGCCCCAGCACTACTGTGTATAGCTCTATGGTTTCAAATGCTTGTTAGCTCTGAGCCCTTGGGCTTGCACTCGTTAATGCAGAAAACCTCGGAAAGGGCAACCAGAGCTTCGAGCTTTAAGCCATAGGTATTCAGAAGCTCAGTGGTCTGTGGGAGAACTTTTGGCTGGGTGACACAGTAGCAAATGCTTCTCCAGCTACTTTCACTCCATTGCAAAAAACTCGCACAGCAGAGACCTGTCCTCCATTTTGCATTGCAGAAACAATCACTGAAATTCAAAGCACGCATACTAAATGCACACCTACCTTCCAACACAGCTTCATAATAATGGGTATAATTATTGGAATGAAATACCAGTCAGTACATGTAGTTTTCAGTTTATCCAAAAATTATAAGCAACCGACAAACAAACATTAGAAGAGAAATAAAATAACCAGAATTGTTTAAAAAATCTGTCAGAAGAATTATGTGACATCCACTACACTCCAGCAGTTCTTCGCGTTTGTGCACCTTCAAACCACACTTTCTTACAGGCACATTTGCACAGAAATTGGGTTGAACCTCATCTTTAAGAATCTGTTTTGGTGCAACAGTAGGAAGAAACCAGGTTTTAGCCAAAAACGAAGCACCCTACACATTGCATCACAAGACCAGATGGTGCACATGAGTTGCCTCTTATGCTTATGAAAGAAACAGGAACAGAGATATCTTGACTAAATCAAAAAAAGAGGAAGTGCAGTGCATGTGTAATGCAGAGAAGATATAAGCAATACCACACTAAAACACTGGGAGGATTCCAAGAGTAGGTGAATGCATGAATGGGTGGCAATCAGGTGGCTAAATGAGATTAGGAAATTTGAGGAAAAAGGGTGGCAGCATGTGGCACAGGAGACAGTTACCTAAAATGAACTAGAGAACCATTGTTCTGCACTAATTTTAACAGCACATTCACACGACAGACAAAATCACTCCAGGAACAGACTGAGCATCATGCAACTCAATGTCAATCACCATTGCAAATGGCACCAGCACCGCAGACTGCGCATGAGGAAAAGTAGACATATTTTTGCTCTCAACTTTGAGCAGCAGTCAGCTGCACTTTTAGGAGCAAAGCTCTAAAGTACGGCAACATTGGCACTTTGTTTTACTGACATGAGGGTGCTTGTGAGCATGCAAGTCCCATGTTTGTTTTGCACCAAATGTGTTAATTGCGAGGTATATTTAACTAAAGAGGGGCATCTAACATGGGCATCAGCTCTTCATTACTTCCCTTCTATATCCCTCCCTTATATAATGGTTCAAGTGTCCACCAAAATGTGAGACAGTTACTGTTAAATTTCCTTGAATTTTCCTTCAACTAATTTTAAATTTTTCAAGTATACAGCTTTAAGAAGGTAGAGGTACAAACTGTGCAGTATAACCATATGCTATGGCAATAAACCAGCAATAAATCTGTGCTGACAGCAGCTTGCCCAGGCAAGGATGCTATACCATACAAGGATTGGTGTCATCGTGCAATGTTACATTACTGACTGACAATTTGGTCTCTGTGTCAGAAATACTGGTAAACCATCATTGTAGAGCACAGTGTTTTTAAAGGGATAAATGAACATATAGGTTCTTTTCGAGGACACATATGCATACCAGGCAACAGGTGTGCAATGTCAAAGCACGTTTATGTTAACAGCAGCTGCGTCAAGAGCTACATCAGCGACTATATTTTATACAAGTCTACAGTTCCGGTAATTATAAGCTGAGGTACTGCTGTGAAGTGCATGTAGAGTTTCATGCATTTCTAAGCCTAGCTGCAAGCCTATATTGAAAATATTTTTCTAAATAGGCATCTAAGATATGCATCACTGAAAAAGAATAACTACCATGAACGGATCAGGAGGGATGACACAGCCGAAGGCAGGAAGCACGCATGGCCCAATAGATGCTGGCCGCTGGCAACTGCAAATAAATACATCCAGAGCAACAGCTGTCAGTGGCTGTAGCCATGTCATGAATGACAAGAGAGGAAATCGTCTACTGCTTTAAAAACTAAACTTAGACGTAATATAAGTAAATAAAAAACCAATGAGCTAGCCCATGACAAAACAAATGAACAGATTTTATGTAATGCACCCATATACATTCTTTGAGAAGAGTCACAATGGCTGTTATAATCACACTGAAAGATGAGCTGGCTGAAATACCGCACACCAAATTGAATATAGGATGTTCAGGTTTTCATAAATTCCTATCATGGGGCCTTGCACCAATGCCTAGGTATTAAATTGAAAGTTGCAACCAGTCTGCCTTGGTTAAATGAGAAGAGAGAATGGAAAAAAGCATGCCTTCACTAGCAAGAAGCTTGATATCACACAGCACAGCTTGGCATCATAGAAAAATTGCTAGCGCATTTAACAAATCTGCATACAATTAAAAGCTGCACAAATTTGTCGACTAGCAATGCAAGTAAAGGCAAGAGAAACAAAAAAATACCAAAGAACACTCGTGAGTGCGGCGAAGGGAGGTCTGTGGGTAGGATCCCGTGCCTGGGAAGAGTTCCGAGCTCGGAGAATCGCCGGCACCACAGCTGATGGCACGCAACCAAGAATAAATAACAAAGCGAAAATAAGTAACAAAAAAAACCATCGACAATGGCGAACGACTTGAATGCGGGCCACAAAAGCGAGGGATATAGCAAAAAGGTAGAAATCCTAAATAATTGTGCAGTTGCATATCCGACAGCTCGCAGTGCTCAGGAGAGGAAGCATCAACGTTTACAGCTCAGGAGACGCAAGATTGATCTAACTTTGACATAACACTGCCTCAAATCCTGTTCCACTGGGGAAGCACAGACAAGTTTACAAATGACAAGGCGATGAATATGAACTAGCCTTTCGCATGCGATCACTGTCTCAAAATTTAGTATGACGCATATTAAGGCACAAGCACTAATCCGATGAGTACTAACCCTGAGCAAAATAGTGCGGTGTCTGATCGCAGCTGGCCTAGCGCGAGCGCTCCGCCGCGCGGCACTTCTCGCTCATCGTCTTCTACGCAGTGCAAATCCATGCTTTTGCACCGAGTGTCGAAGCGCTAGCGTAACTCTGTTGTGATATCTGGTGCCATTTTTATTTACCACGGCACGCGAGTAATAAATGCACATAAAGACAATGAGAACAACACTTGTCATGCAGGATATAGGCCCTGCTTTTTTGGCGCCGCATTATAGCTGCGGCAACCGCAGGCGGACTGCCTCCACTCACATCCCTATATAGCCGCATACAAATAGCGCGTGTGAATACAGATCATTAGCAAAGAAACGCAGAGCGGGACTCACCGGCCATGCGATTCATCCAGGCTTAGTAAAACGGCGCAGGAGTCTTCGTTCACCTAACAGATGAAAAGACGTCGCAGCACTCTTCATGGCTTACCCGTTGAAACTCGCCAATGTTGACAGGCCGAAATCCTGGCCGTTGGCTTCCAAAACACACTCCTCCTCACCTTCCTATTGAATGAGTTCTTCACACATGTCCGCCGTACAAGTATTCAAGCAATGCCTCAAAGAGGCAAATAATACAAAACACGACGTGTCGGTTGCGCTGCAATGGCGCCGACGGCTGCGCTTTCGCGTCGGTGAAAAATTACAACCGACAAAAAGATTTGTTATTTAAACCATGAATACTTATATTATCTTCACAACAAAGACACTGCATTTATTTTAAATTATTTTTAGATTATTTAAGAATACTAAAGCGCTTTCAGTTACTTTTTCTGGCATGTCGTTTGTAGAAGCTGCGATCCTGTGATCCCCTGAAGTGACCCGGATGCCTAGCAGACGACGGAGCAGACGACGGTGTTGACAGAATGCAATTTCGTTTGATGCCAGATAAAATCACTAAGTTGCGACAAAAACAGCGAAGAAAAGCGCCGTATCTCAAGCTGGCGAATATCGTGGATAAGTTCAACGCAATTGGCACGATGGAGAGTAGCTGCGATGCATTAATTTGCGCGACACTGGCACGCTCACCGGAGATCATGAAACTTAACCGCTTAATCGGTGACCAGTACAAGCGGAGTGCTTTGATATCAACTGCGTTACGAAACTACGTCGATACTTGCGTCTCACTTTAGCTAATATGCAACAGTGGCTAGCACTCGCCGCATCCTGATCGCGTGTAGTTTAACAAGCAAGAACCCACTAGCGCATCGAAGCAGGCGTGTTTTTGAGCTCGTATCGTTACGAAAAATACGAGTTGTTTCGGCATGTACTGGAATTGAAGTTCTCAGCCTGTGCGTCACGGACGGTGAGGATGGCGTCGCGGACGATCTTAACTAAGACTCGCCGCAAAGCAGCCGATAACCCAAGCATATGTGCGTTAAAGGTTGTTCACCAGTAGTGCAAGCGTGGGCATAAAGTATCGCTCAGTCGCAGCGCCAGTCGCTCGCTTCTCGATTTTCCAGCCTTCCGAGGGAAGGTCGCAAGCTGTTGAGCCAATCAGTCAGCCAGCGGGAGTGAGCGAGGCGAGCTTTCGGGAACGACGCCGCCGGCGGGCGCGCCGGGCAATGAACTATGCGATACCCCCTGGCTGCCCTAGTCGTCGCTAAGCCTAGCCGGTTTCGCATCGATGCAGCAGCTGAGTGCACTTCGAAACTGGCTAGCGCTGAGGTGCTGCTCTCGTCATCGTTTTACTGTGAACCTCGTCTCATAGTAAAACAAAGATATGCTCGGTTTCCGCGACACCTTCAGGAGCGGAGCCAGCTGAGGCCAGGGGAGCCGCGATTGAGCAGCAGCAATTAAAGGCGCCGTGGGGAGACATTTGTTTGTATTCCTGTTATCGCTTCTACCAACGACTCGATATTGGCCAACGATACTCCATCCGACGGCTTAGTATGGACTTGAACAAACATTACTGTGGCATTTTTCTGACGCTGCGGGCCGGTATTCAGGCTGGCATGCCGCTCCCGTACGTTATCATGTCGCTCAACTGTATGGCCGCGGTGCACATCAAAACCCCCAGACATCCTCCTTTTCGCTCAAATTGTCATAGCACACAGTCACACTGGGACCAGAGTAGTTTAGAGGACCAAGCGCGGGTGCACAGGAGCTAGACTGTGTCAAAGCAGGCGAAACTCTTTAAAGCGCGCGGTTGATGTCAGTCCCAAGACTTTATTCTCATTTCGACCGAAAATCAAATCGGTTCAAACTCGCCGGCCGCCGCATTTCACCTTCGGCTGCATACGCTGCTGTCTATATTTAGCGACATTTTCGTGTCACCGTCATGAAATTTTCAGTAAAGGCAATGAACGACATCGTAAAGTATTTTTTTTTGCTATTTTATGATAAGCACCACGTCACTGCCGCTAAAAAAAAAATCTCCGCCAACACTGCATCAGCGTTGGACTTAAGAGCGTTAGCTACGAGAGCTTCAAGTGTTTAGATCGGGGTGCTCAGCAAACGTGGAGAAGACAAAATACAAACATCTGAGGGCATTTCGTTTCGGGAACATTCGTTCTAAGATACAAGCAGCGTCATCTACTTCAAAGATTTTGCACTACTATTGCGATTTACAGCCACCTTCGCTATATCCGGTATGTTTCCTCCTTATATATCAGTTAACGAATTTCATAAACGTGTGCATTGCAACAAGATGAATTGTTTGACAGCATCCGGAACTCTCTGCGACAAACGATTAGGCCTTATGGCTGTCTGGAAGTCCCCGGAATGCACGGTTTGGGGGCGAAAAGGTCGTCGGTGCGAATCCCACACATATTTTGGGCTTCATCTAAATATTTATTTTATCCTCAGGAACATGAAAAGTCAAATGACACCACTTCGATCGTTATGCGTCAAACGGGCGGCCCCCAAATTTGATGCAAATGGGGGTCCCCGGTGTTCCACTTCGATAGCCGCTATACTGGCATATGTAAAACGGATCGAAGGTATCTGTGACAACTGAGGCTCTACGCGCCCGCTGTTGCTATGTGATATAGTGTGGTAACTGTCTTGGCTAATTTGACCTTCCCTGCAGACAGACGTGTCCTTGACAAACGTAAGTAGTAAGAGCTGACGCTCTTAAAACTGAAACGCGCGGAAAAATGATATCGGGGTTGCTTTGAACATTTATACAGAGAACTGCGTGCATGTACACACATGCTGCCTTTGTGTAGCCGGATGGTTATGGCGAGTAATTTTCCCTGATTGACAATTAACGACATTCTTTTCCGCGACGCATAGAAGTGTCCTTGGTTTTTTCTGCGCATATAGTAGTAGCGGTACATTATGTTACATGGCTTGAACATGTCACAGAAGCCAAGAGGACACTGACTTTCAGTAGCGCCATTCGACTTGCGCACACCATTTGGTGTGCAGGCGCTGTCGTGGCTGCAGCTACATGCCGCCACCGCAAGAGCGTGCGGATACGCAGGCACCGCTGGCTTCGCCGCTTGTGCATTACAGCTTTTTGGGCTTTCAAAGCCGCATTATACTCTTGAGCATGCACAACTTTCGTCACATTGTCATGTGGGAACAGAAGGGAATTAGGTGAGTGCTCGAGCAGTGCCTCTCCTCTAAGCCAATTCTCGTTCGGTGAGAGAGCCAGGTCGCGGGAAGCGAGTTGAAAACTCGATTCGCCAATGTGAATGAGCACTTCATTTCGCTCGGTGTCCGTCACCAACAGACCAGAGCACCTCGCATCCTCTTCGCGACTCGCCACAGTGAACGCGCTTTGAAGCCTCTTTGGTCAATTTGATCCTATCGCTGTCACACGACCGCACGACAGTATTTCTAGAATTCTGCAGTAAAATAATTACCCTCACCAGGAATCTGTCGTATGACACATCCCACAATAGGTATCTATCGCGCGGCACAATCCACGACAGGTATCTGTCGCGTGACTCATCCCACGACAGGTATCTGTCGCGCGGCATATCCCACGACAAGCTGTTGTGTCGCGCGACAGGACGCACTACAGGTACTTTTGTTGCGTGAAAAGAGGCGCTCTAGAAGTCTGTCGCGCGACTGAACCCACGACAGGCAACTTTGCTGAGGCACGCAATCTCTTTCGCGCGGCACGACTCCCACTGTCGCGCGACAGTACCTGCGACAGAAACCTGTCGCGCGACAAATGCTGCGACAGCGACCTTCGCACTACAAAATGCAGGAAAGATGTCTATCGTGCGGCAGAACCTACTACAAACAACTTTGTCGCGCGAAAGAACCCACGACACGAAGCTTGTCGCACGACACAAGGAACGACAAGACAGCTTGTCTTGCGACACAAAATTGTGTCGCGCGACAGATGCGCGACAAAAAATTCTGTCGTGCGTTTTGATCGGGCTTCCCTGCTTTCCCTCTCCTCTCGTCAATTTTTGCACACTGGAAGGTAGGCGCGCCTTCGCCGACAAGCCCCCCCCCCCCCCCCCCCCCCCCCCCTCTGGGAGCGGAGCTTCCCGACCTGCCGCAGCTAAGCGGCTTATTGGCCGCGGCCACGGTAGCTGCCTGACGTCTGAAAGAATCTAACCAATGGCCACGTCTCACCTTGTCTACACAGATGCGGGGGACGAAGGAGGGTGCGTGCGTGAAAAGTCGTCGGGAAGGGCTCGCCAGCTTTGACGCCGGATTCTGGGTCGTCTGCTGTGTGTAGAAGAATATTATTTGGCTCTGGTTTTCATGGCTACACAGCGCAGTTATTAAGTAAATTGATGTGCTCTACTCGGAAAGCGTTTCAGAGACCCTTTAAGAATTTTGCTGCGACAAAGCACACCGTCCTCGGTGAGGTACTGAGCATTTGGTGGTGCCTAAAGTAGTGTGCGTGTTTAAAACTTCTTGCGATATCATCAGGGCGCTGATATTTTTGCTGAATCACACTGATCAATGTGTGTCGTTTCGCACAATAATATTTACATTTTGTAGCATTGTTCTGCGTTTTCTATACGCGTTGGTTGGCGTGCGAATTACACCTATTATAGGCGCTGCAAGTTCTCGATCCCAGTGTGGGTTTTCGCCAAAAACATTCGCATCGCAGACATAAATTTTTTTAGGAAAAATATGCATGCTTCTGACGTGGCGCAGAATAAAAAAAATTGTCAGTGGTGTAGCTTTCGTTAAACCTGGAGTGACGCGATAGCTACAGCTGGCCGAGTGGAACTTGCTCAGTTGAATTGCAAAGTCAGTATTGCGGCGCTCTGTTTCTCTGGGCGTTCGTTCTTCATCTTCGTCCCACTTGACACGGCGCTTGCGCACAGCTGTGGCTGTTCTGTTTCACCAGTGCGCCGCGCCGGCAGCAGCAGTTGCTCCGCGCCATGTGGCTGGTCACGTGACCAACCACGTGACGAACCACGTGATCAGCCACGTCACGGCGCCGCCGGCAGCTGCTCCGCACCACTGTGACAACGTGGCGGCGCAGCCACGGGGTGGCGGCACCGCCACGCTGAATGCTCGAAATGCAACCGTTATGTAGCTATCGCTACAAAAGTGGGGTTGAAGCAGGTAAAGGTGTTTGTCAATGCTCAGCTTTCCAAAATAGGTGCGATGCATAATTTGTAACCTCAAATGTTTCCTACTTTTAGCGAAAGATCCCCAACCAAGGTGGTTTTTAAGAGGCGTACGTGACACTAGTTGAGAAGCTAATTATTGGACACAAATCTCGCAGCATTATTCTGGACGCGCTCGAGCACGTCAGATTAGTAAGCAAACTAGGGGTCCCATACAGGGCATGCATAGTCAAGAATTGGTCGTATGTAAGTGAAATACCGGAGTTGTTCGACATTAGACTGTGCTTTCTTGAAATCTGTTTTTAAGAAATTAAGCATTTTGCAGGATTTGGATGTAATATACTCAACTCAACTTGCCGAGTCCACGTTAGGTTGGATATAAAATAAACGCCGAGATACTTATATTCAAGTACTTTTTGGAGGAGGACTTATGTAATGAGTAACTTGTTTGTTATGGGGAACGCTTTCGAGGGAAGGAATAAATTGGCATTTTGTAGCATTGAAATATATTTGCCTTTTTGAGCACCAGCATTGGATCGAATCCAAGTTTCGCTGAAGTTTAACACATCAGAGGAAATTTCCGCAACATGGAAAACGACACAGTCGTCTGCACATAGCCGAACTTTACAGGTAATATTAAAAAGAATAATATTGATACAAATCAGAAGAAATTCGCGGTGGTTTAGCTCTGGATAAACCTGGAGTGACGCACTACCTACAGCTGGCTGAGTGGAACTTGGTTACGTGACCAACCACGTGAGGAACCACGTGATCAGCCACAGGGCGCGCCGCCGGCAGCTGCTCCGCACCACATGAACAACCACGTGACAGCGTGGCGGCGCAGCCACAGGGTGGCGGCGCTGCCACGCTGAAGGCTCGAAATGCTACCGTAATGTAGCTATCGCCGTAATGTAGCTATGGCTACAAAGACATCTTGATTTTCGTAGCGTATACGGCAGTCTCTCACCTGCGTGCGCCAGAGCTCTATTGTGGTAGCTGTAATGGCGTTATATCATAGTATACGTCAGCCACTTCTTGAGAGGCCTTTCAGATAAGAGGCGTGTCAGAATATCGATGTCATATTTTAGATTTTCCAAAACGCTGTTGCTCTCAACGCTGTTGCCCAATACGTTTTGGATGCATCACGAAGAAATACATGCGTTTTCGAGAAGCCTGCAGACAAAGCAGCCTCTCCAATGCGCACAACACACCGAAATAGCCAAACTTTTTTGTACCACAGCGCCGATGGTAACTGCGTTTTCGAAATTCGAAAAATTGATATCGATATCACTTACGGTGGGCTACACGCCTCTTAATAATAAAAAAGCTCAATAGTTATAGTTAAAAAGCAACTACTGAATATTAGTTGGCACGTCTTACGTGTATTCTGATGCACTACAACGCTGACAATGCTATGCTGAAAATTGCGCTCTTCTAACTCAAAATGCCTATTTTAAAAATTGCGTAAAATCTTAAGTGAAACACCCTGTGCATACAGCGGGAGCGAATCGAATTGTGGGCATTGATCAGGGTCTATACGAGTAAACCTACTCCAGCTGCGGGTGTAAAAGCGTCTAGGTAAGCCAGTTTTCACAACGTATTCAGTGAGTTCCAGAAATTCCGTCGCAGATATCTTAGTAGCCTGCATGCTTTTGTTCTATGAGCATAGCATGTGTGAGCCACGGAAGGTTGGGTATGAGTTGAATGCCGGAATATTTCCAGCATCAAGCTCGAGGCAATATCCTATATTAGAAGTTAAAATTTGTATAAATCACTAAAAATAACCTCACAGTTCGTTTTTATTCAGACGCCATTTCTCATTTACTACACAAAATAGAAATAAGTTCGAAGTCAGTCACTTGAGAAATCTCATCAACGGTGGAATTAACGGAGTAGTAAACTATGCAGTTATTCAGGCCGGCTTATGTGTCAGTGGGAAGCCGTTGATATGGATAATAAATAACAGCCAAAAACGCTCTGAAGGGCACCGCATGTTGCATCACAAACGATATGAGCTTTTAGAGCGTTAGCTCTTAGCTATTTCCTCAGTTTGGTGCCGTCGGCGCCGTCCACAGGACACATTGCAAGGAAAAAAACGAAGTCCAAGCGCCAGATATGTTTCTTCGTCTTCCCTGATCGTCCGCGCACGAGTCTCGTGCTTGAGATGTCCGCACTCGTTGGTGCTTTCTGTCGAGCTGCTCTGTGTGCCTCTCTACGGAATAATTAAATCCCAAACTTCAAACAGAATGTTTTACAGCGGAGGGCTCTACTCCTACCATACTAAGCCTCAAGGTCATCTGGCTCTTGGATTTGACCTCTAACGGGAGGCGCGCCGCATGTGCAAAATCGCAGGGTGGCAGGTCCCTCGATCTTCTTCATCGACGCCATAGCTGCGCGCTTGGCAGCCACGTGCGCCGACCTCCGCTCAGGACGCTCGCTCGTGCACTTGTGGCACGTGATGCATCACATGATTTGCTCTCGCTCAAGTCTCGAAAGAATAAAGATCAACTGAAACTAAACCGCGTCCAGCCATGCTTAATAGAGCTCTAGCACTCTATATCCTGCCTCAGGTGATTTCAACCATTCGAACTCAGGTGAACTTTCCACGCAGGTAAGGTCATTACGATCACGACAGAATGAGCTGGATGACAGATCGCGGCGTAAAAACTTAATTTTCTACGGCATTCCAGATGCCGATGAAAACTGGCAGGACACTGAAGAAAAAGTGACTTCTAATCTTACCGACTACCTTTCCGACTCCCTTTCCCCCCATGCTATTGAATGCGCGCACCGTTTAGGAACCTTCAGTACTGACAAATGTCGTCCGGTCATTGCGAAATTTGTGAATTTTTAAACGAAAGAATTAATCCTCTCCAAGCAGGCCGCCGCGGTGGCTGAGTGGTTATGGCGCCTGGCTGCTGGCCCGAAAGACACGGGTTCGATCCCGGCCGCGGCGGTCGAATTTCGGTGGAGGCGAAATTCTAGAGGCCCCTGTATTGTGTGATGTCAGTGCAGGTTAAAGAACTCCAGGTGTCGAAATTTCCGGAGCCCTTCACTACGGCGTCTCTCATAGCCTGAGTCGCTTTGGGACGTTAAACCCCATAAACCATAAACCAAACCAATCCTCTCAAGCGCAACAGCCTAAAATAAAACAAGGTCACACTTACTGAACATTATTCAGTCGCAACACGTCTCGCATGTAAAACGCTTCTCGATTTTGCGAATAGCCAACGTGATTCTCCCACCCACAAGGCGCTACAACAAGTTACTTATGAACAAGAAATCTTAAATGTACGACTCAAACACAAACACCGTAATTAACATTGATACATGCAGCGCACGTGCCAGTTCAGCCTCTGCCGCTAGCTCGGATCGCACATCCTAGGCATGAGAGAGGGTAGGGGTCAGGCATTCACAGCTTCAGTATCGCTTCTTTTTACTAACATCAGAAGCGTTCTTAACAAGTATAACTCTCTATCATCAGCTATCGACACTTGTTCCGCTAAAATCATCGCGTTAACAGAAACTTGGCTCACTGCACATGTTCGCGACACTGATATCTTTTTCGATGCTCATCGCTTTTCGCTCTTCCGCTGTGATCGGGGCACGCAGAGAGGCGGCGGAGCGCTTCTCGCTATTTCAAACAATATCCCATCATCATGTATACATTTCCAGACTAATCTAGAAATAGTATGGGCTGCGCTCACTCTTAATCACCTGAGGGTAGTAATAGGCGTATGCTACCGTCCACCTTCCTCGTTGCCTTCGTTTAGTAACGAACTTTACGATGCTATAATATCGTCCCAACACACTTTCCTTCATCCCCACTATTCTCATTCGGCGATTTCAATTTTTCAAACATAACATGGAATACCGACTCCCCTTTAATGCCCTCGTTCTCTTCTCAAGGTCGCGAATTTTTAGATCTGTTCTCAGTATTCTCGCTAGTGCAATTGTGCACACAAGCAACTAGAATAACAGACAACGCGTCGAATACACTAGATTTAATCTTGACAAATCGATCTGGCATAGCCTCACCTATTACATACCTTCCGGGCATCAGCCTCTACTTGCTAATGCAATTTGACATTAACCTAGCCCCTCCGAATTCTAATAGAAAGAAAACAATTTATACGTGACTACAAAAAGGCAAATTTTCAGGCGATAAATAATGAGCAGTCTCTTTTTATCGATCTTTTTCCTTGATAGCTTTGATAACCGTAGTGTTGAAACTAACTGGAGCATGTTCACAGCTAAAGTCTGCCAATTCACTGAACAATATATTTCTCAGCGCAATGTTACCACCCACTCAAACGCTCCCTGGTACAATAATCACATTAAGCGCTTGTCTAACAAAAAGAAACGCCTCCGTCGCATCGCAAAGCTCTCGCCAATAAGTGAGCGTTGGTCTTCGTACACGGCAGCTTCCAACACGCATGTTCAGGCTCTCAAAGACGCTAAAAATCACTTCCACTCGCATGTTCTGCCCTCTATGTTAACGACAATTGTGAAAAAATTCTGGCGGGTCATTATTTCTTCCACCGATGATAGCATCGCTTTATCCGACCCATCAGGCAACCCCATTCCTTCCGATATTTGTGCCACGATTCTGAACCACGCATTCACTGACAACTTTACAGCTATGTCTGACGTACACATGCCACCAACTCACCACTTCAACTATGTATCCATGCCACCTATAGCTGTTGCTACTCCTGGTGTCGATAACCTTATTGATGCACTCAATGTTCATTCCGCTCCAGGTTACGACTGCATTAACCCAAAGTTCTTAAAAAGCACTTCACCTTATTCTTGCATAATACTAACCAACTTTTCCAGCAATCACTTGACCAATCAACGCTACCTACCGTGTGGAAAATCGGAAAGGTGGTTCCAGTCTACAAATCCAGCAGCAAAGCTTCCCCAAATAATTATCGTCCCATATTCCTTACCAGTACTTGTTCCAAAATGCTTGAACATATAATATTCACCAACCTTGTTAACTTCCTCGAATCTCACTTCTTTTTTACGTCTGCGCAACACGGTTTTCAAAAATATTACTCTTGCGAAAAACAGTTAATATCGCTTACACATGCATTGCATCATATTCTAGACCTATCATCACTAGCTGACTGTATATTTCTAGACTTTTCAAAGCCTTTCGACAAGGTATGTCACAAACTTTTACTTCACAAACTAAAACAATTGAATATTGACTGTAACTTATTGAAATGGATTGAATGTTTCCTACTTAATGGCTCACAATTTGTTTTTGCTAACGCTTTCAACACCAGTTCTACAGAGGTGTCTTCCGGGGTTCCACAAGTTTCAGTTCTTGGACCCCTACTGTTTCTAATTTACATTAATGATCTGCCCTCTCTTGTTAACTCTCATATTCACCTATTCGCTGATGATTGCGTCATTTTTAGAGAAATAACCAACGATAACGACGTTACATTACTTCAGTCAGACCTCAACACAATAGGGAACTGGCGCAAAGATTGGTTGATGCAGCTAAATATTAACAAATGCAAAGTCATGCGTGTATCTAGAAAAACTCCCCCCCCCCCGACTCACTACTACATTGATAACATCTCATTAGAATCAGTCTCGTCATGTAAATACCTAGGCGTTCACATTTCTTCAAATCTTAATTGGTCTCTTCATACCGAGAACATAATTAAAAATGCTAATCGCATGCTAGGCTACTTACGTCGTAACTTTTTTAATGTCCCTTCGAATTTCAAACTATTGCTTTATAAAACACGAATACGATCTAAACTTGAGTATGCAACACCTGTATGGGACCCTGCCCATGACAACCTAATTAATGATCTTGAGATGGTTCAAAATAACTCTGCACGTTTCATCCTTGCTAACTACAACCGCACAGCGAGTATAGCTGCTATGAAATCTAATCTCTGCCTCCCTACACTGACATCGCGTAGAAAAGTGTTTCGTCTCGCCCTGTTCCACAAGCTGTTTCATCATCCTGCTTTACGTGATCACCTCATCCCCAAGCCAAGTTATGTATCCCGCCGTATTGATCATAATCTCAAAGTCGGGAATGTGTCATGCTACGCAAAATGCTTCTCGCAGTCATTCCTGCCGCGAACCTCACGTGACTGGAACCACCTTCCCGCAGAAGTTGCTGGCATTGTAAATGACGAGCAGTTCCGCGTAGCAATAGCTAACATTGTATATTCAGATGCTTTTTAAATGTTCTTGTAACCAACTGTATTTTTCCACTCTTTTTGTATATTTTACTCCCCCTCTGTAATTCCACTGGCCCTGAGGGGTAATGTAAATAAATATAAATAAATATGAGCCTCATATATACGCAATTATTGGATATATGTCCACATATGTGCTCAGTGACATGGTACATTCCGCTAGCACGAGCCGCCTCAAAAGAAGAAGAAGCGATCTGGATCTGAGGTAAAGAAGAACAAGATCTGTAGCTGTGGTCAAGACGTTCGTCGAAGCCCGCCGCTGTCTCTTGTGATCAGTGATCCCACGCATTCACGCGTGACGTCTTGGTGGAGGTGCCGGGTAGCACACCCCATGCCCAGGACTCCTCCAGGAAGCCGGGACTCCAGCCCCCCTGAATCCTTGAAAGTCGAAGTTACGCCTACCCACCAAGGTAGCCGGCGGCTGCAAGGACTGCAACCAGAGTTCGGGCCTCTGAAGCCTCGTCCGACCGTGAGAAAACTGACCTCCGATTCAGCGCTACCATCAGTGTCCACACAGACCCCCGTCAGCATGCCGGATGCCATCCCTTCGGCGTCCGTCGCGCTGCATCAGCCACGCGAGCCACCCACCTTTCAAGGTTTTACAGGCGAGGACCCGGAGGACTGGTTCGAGAAGTTCGAGCGCGAAGCCTAATACAACAGGTGCGCTAACGACTCGACGCTGCAGCACGTGTTTCTTTCGCTGGAGGGTGCATCTCGTCCTTTGTTTGAGAACCCAGAGGCCACAATAACAACGTGGGGTTGCTTCAAGACTCAATATTGGCAGGCTTTTAACACCGTCCTCCAGAAAAAACGTTCCGAGCTGCTCCTCCAGACACGCGTTAAATTACAAAACGAGAGCGTCCTCGTTTACTCCGAGGACATGGAGAAGCTCGTCCGCCGGGACTGATCCCACATGTCCGAAAAGAAGAAGCTGCGTTTTCTTATGAGCGGCATTAAGGAGCAGATCTTCGCTGGGTTAGTTTGAAGCCCGCCCAGAACAGTCGCCAAATTTGTTTCCGAAGCCACTACGATGAAGACCATGCTCGACATGCGATCCAGACAGTACGAGCGTCCGCCGTCGCTGGTGGCTACCAGCGGTGTCGATGCTTCTAGCCACGACGTCCTTCGGGAGACCATCCGGAACGTCGTACGCGAAGAGCTTCAAAAGCTCTTTCCAGCCCCGCAGTCTCCGCAGGTTTCTTCCATTTCGGACATTATTCGTGAAGAGGTCCAACAGGTGCTCAAGCCGCCAGACCCACTCCAACCAAACAACACCCCAGATGATGACATACGCCACAGCCGTTCGCCGTCCTCCGCTGCCTCCAAGTCATCCCAATACACCTGTCCACATTCGCCACCAACTACTCCTTCCTCGCCCTTCTCAGGTCCCCCCTCGGAAGAGCGACGTCTAGCGTACTGCCTATCAGGGCCCTCTGCGCTATCACTTTGGCGCGCCCGGTCACGCCTACCGCAACTCTCATTACCGACGTATGGGTCTGCAGGGATATATTGCCGATGAGCCCCGACCGCAACGTGGTTAATGGCCTCGAGAAATAAGCGATTACCTGGCCGCGGCACCCGAAGCACAACGCTACTATGCTCCGTCACCGTCTCCACGTCGTTTCTCGTCTCCGCAACGTTATTCCACCGACATTTCGCGCGGAATGTCTCCTAGTCCCCGTCGGGAAAACTAGAAACGGCAACCTTTGGGGGGAAGGTTGCTCACCGGCGACATGTCCAAGATCCTCCACCGCTGCACAGGAATGGCCGACCACTTCTACGACGCACCGTCGATCACCAGCCCGATAACACGCCTCGCCGCAACGAAACCGCCCTGCGCTGCACCGCAGCCGTGAGCGGAATCCGCGACGTTCCTATACACCTACGGCTACAACTGATGATCTGAACATTTAAATTTACGGTAACGACGTCACCGCACTTGTAGACACCGGCGTCGACTACTCGGTAATCAGAGGACCTTTTGCCGCGACTCTGAAAAAGGTGACCACACCTTGGACGGCCCCATAGCTTGGTACTGCCGGGGGCCATTTATCACCGCAGCTGGCCAGTGCAATTCACGAGTGACCATCTTAGAGGACACGTACCTGGCCGCCTTCGTCGTACTCGACCAGTGTTCCCGGGACATAATCCTCGGAATGAATTTTTTGACAGAAAATGGCACGGTCATTGACCTTAAATCAAAGTCAGTGACGTTCTGCACGGAGAACACAATCCACAGTGGTTCCGAACGTCCCGAGGGCCTTTATATCATTGATGACGTCACCATTCCACCCCGTTCGAGTGTTGTGCATCTGTCGGCGCGAAGACGCTGCGGAAGTTTGAAGGTGTCGTCGAATGCAAAAAAATTATGCTTTTAGACCGCTGTCTTCCGCTCGCCAGAGGGGTAGTTTGCCTCGAAAACCGATAAATTAAAGTACTGATTACGAATTTTGGAGGTGAGCACCAACATCTCAGCCTTGGGACCACTGTGGCCCACATTCATAGCATCTCTGACATTCGACAAGCGCCCAGCCTTGCCATGGTGTCGTCAACAGAAGTTCACACCGGTGTTCCCGACTTCCAGTACGACATTTACCCCGCGCTTTCGCCGCACCAGCGAGGCCAAGTAGAAAATCTCATCCAGCGCTACGGCGATACCTTGACGACTTCCTTCCGCGTCGGAAGAACACACTTGGCCAAGCATCGGATAATTACGGATGATGCCGTGCACCCTCTCCGACAGTCACCTTACCGTGTGTCTTCCACTGAACGCGCCGCAATCAGCCGTCAAATTAAGGAGATGCTCCGAGACGACGTCATTAAGCCCTCCCGTAGTCCCTGGGCGGCACCTGTCATCCTCGTGAGGACAAAAGATGGTACACTGCGGTTTTGTGTTGACTACCGTCGCCTAAACAAAGTAGCTAAAAAAAATGTTTATTCGCTTCCTCGAATTGACGATGCTCTCGATCGCCTCTGCTATGCAAAATATTTCCATCCATGGAGCTCAAATCAGGATATTGGCAAACTGAGGTAGTTAAACGGGACCGAGATAAAGCCACATTTATTACTCCGGACGGGCTCTACGAGTTTAAGGCAATGCCATTTGGTTTGTGCTCTGCACCCGCAACGTTCCAACGGCTGATGGACACAGTCCTGGCAGACCTGAAGTGGCAGACATGCCTCGTCTACCTTGATGACGTTGTTGTGTTCGCCCCAACGTTCGAGCAGCACCTTCGGCGCCTCGAAGTTGTGCTGCAAGCCACAAAATCTTCTGGGCTAACGTTAGAAAATGAGAAATGTCACTTTGCTTACACTGAGCTAAAGTTCTTGGGTCACGTCGTCAGTTACCAGGGAGTTCGGCCGGACCCAGACAAAACAAAAGCTATTGGTAACATTTTTTTTATTTATTATTTATTTAAAACATACTGCAGTCATTGAAGACCAAGCAGGAAGGGCAATACAGGTCACAAAAAAATGCAATTCAGCGCCACAATTGGGAAGCAATTACAAAATATAAAACGAACAGGGTGCAGTGCAAACACATGATATAAAGTAGAAAAGGGGAAAATGAATCGGCAACCATTAAAGCAAAAAATATATATATAAAGGAAAAAATCAGCACAGGGTTTTTCGTACACTTGCTTCAAAAACTGTTACATTATCAGCGGAAAAAACATCTCTTGGAAGAGCATTCCACTGGGTGACAGTGCGTGGAAAAAAGAATTTTTAAATCTGTTAGTACGTGCAAAGATTGGTTCCAGGTTGTGACGGTGGGAGTGCCGAGTTTGACGACCGCAGGGCCAAAAGGCAATCCGCCGCTTTCTAGGATTATGTACCTACTACCGTCGCTTTGTGAAAGATTTCGCTCGAATCGCTGAGCCACTGACGCGTTTGACGTGGACAGACACGCCTTTCAAGTGGGACGCCCCTCAAGCACAATCATTTGAAACTCTTCAATGCCACCTGCAAGAACCTCCAGTTCTAGCTCACTTGGACGAAAACGCAGGTACGGAGCTTCATACTGAAGCAAGCAACGTCGGCTTGGGTTCCGTTCTGGTACAAATCCTCAGCAGTCTAGAACGAGTCATCGCTTACGCCAGCCGCTTTTTGTCTCACGCTGTAGCTAACTACTCAGCAACTGAGAAAGAGTCTAGCGATAGTGTGGGCGACGTCGAAATTTCGACCCTATTTTTATGGAAAACATTTTAATCTAGTTACGGACCATCATACCTTGTGTTGGCTCGCGACCCTCAAAGATCCATCAGCCCGCCTTGTCAAGTGGAGTCTGCACCTCCAAGGATACAACATGAGAGTGGTGTACAAGTCCGGCCGGAAGCACTTGGACGCCGATTGCCTCTGGCACGCCCCCGTCGAATCTCCAACTGAGGACGGAAACTACGATGACGACATAACCTTAAATGCGATCAGTGCAACGAGCCTCGCTGAAAAACAATACGCCGACCCGGAACTTCGGCACCTCGTGCAGTTTCTGAACGATACCCTCCCGACTGTCCCGAAGGCTTTCAAGCTATAGGTAGCGTCACTCTGCGTTCGCCATGGTGTCCTCGTGAAGAAATATTTCGCCGCAAACAATCAGCAATATCTTATTGCCATACCGACGAGCCTACGTGACAAAATCCGTCAAGCTTCGCACGACGAACCGACTTCTGGACATTGGGGTGTAGCCCGCATTCTTCCAAGGATCAAAGAGAAGTATTACTAGCCCCGCCTTAAGGCGGACGTTGCGCACTACGTCAGAACGTGCCGAGGCTGTCAGCGTCGCAAAGTGCCCTCAACATAACCAGCTGGATTCTTGAAGCCTATAGCATCACCATCGAGCCTTTCCAGCAGATTGGAATGGACATGCTGGGCTCATTCCCTGTTTCTCATTCGGGAAACAATTGGTTCATCGTTGCAACTGACTACCTGACACGATACGCGTAAACATCAGGTCTGCCAACGGCCACAGCCCTTGACGTGTCAAAATTTTTATTCCATCAGATCGTTTTGCTTCACGGTGAACCGGAGATCCTAATCACCGACAGGGGTACAGCATTCATGGCTGACCTCCTGCAGCAGATTTTACACCACAGTCATACAGACCGCCGAAAGACGACATGCTAGCACCATCAGACGAAAGGTTTAACGGAACGATTAAACAAAACGCTACGCGACATGCTCTCAATGTATGCCGACGTTCAGCACAGAACATGGGACGAAGTGCTCCCATGCGTCACTTTCGCATACAATAAGGTCGTACAGGAATCGACTAACATGCCACCGTTCCGTCTCGTTCACGGCCGCGACGTGACCACGATGCTGGACGCCATGTTACTGGATGTGGACGACATCGACCCGAATGCGCATCTTCTCACCTTCCAGCACCTTGCTACAGAGGCTCGTCAGCTGGCCAGAGTGGGGATTCTCGACCAACAATGCCGAGATGCCCAACACTATAACCTCATCTAACGGCGAGGGCGGAAACTGTGCGAGAGCCCTCTTATTCTTCCTATGGCATCAAGACTGCCAGAACCTAGACCCCCGTTAAGCTATTAGCAGACAAGGCAAATGAAGTGAGGGGCTCGTTTGACAAACATATTATGGAAGCCAACAGTCACCGAAATCAAGGTGCATAGGGGAATGGTTTTTTTATTTAATATCTAGTGCCAATCAATTAGTTTTTTAAAAAGAAAATGACTTATAAAGCAGCAGAAAAAACAACCATGCCGCCGGTGGGATCTGAACCCACGACCTCCGAATATCGCGTCCGGTGCTCTTACCAACTGAGCTACGGCGACGGCGGTCCAATCTGCTGCTTTCGTGGGTATTTATGTTTTGCGTGTAAGCGAACTCTCTTTAAGTTTTGCGTGTAAGCGCTGGTGAACGCTCTCAAGGTTCGCTATATATATAAATAGGTTCGCTATATATATATATATATATATATATATATATATATATATATAATATATATATGTGTGTGTGTGTGTGTGTGTGTGTGTGTGTGTGTGTGTGTGTGTGTGTGTGTGTGTGTGTGTGTGTGTGTGTGTGTGTGTGTGTGTGTGTGTGTGTGTGTGTGTGCGCGCGCTCGTATACATATGTGCTCGTATTGCATAGGCGTCCCTCGTATGGCGAGACACATATATACGTGTATACGTGTCTCTTATATACGCAATTATTGGATACGTGTCATACCTATCCCTCGTATATACGAGGGCCTCGTAACCTTCGTACAGATACGAAAGTCTCGTCATGGGGATACAATGGCCTTGCAATTCGTACTCTGTTGTACGGTTAATAGCTCTGAATATCTAGGCTACCAGAAGGAAATTGTAGCCCTTCAGTTCCAAACCAATTCCGAACCAGTTCAGTTCCCAACCAATTCGAACTGCTGATCCAGCCTAGGGAACGATTATCATCCTCTGCGCTCTCATCAGCTTGCTCGACGGGTGCGCGTGAGAGCGTGTCCGCGTCTTCATGTTTAAGTTCGGACTTAGAGGTAATTGTGTTAGTAAATTCTTGAAGGCGAAGGCTCCAGTGTGCTAGGCGGCCTGATGGGTCCCGGAGATTAGTCAGCCAGCAGATGAAACGGTGGTCTGTGACCACTTTGAAATGACGACCATAGATATCAGGCCAAAATTTCATCGTGGCCCAGACGACCGCGAGGCACTCCTTTTTCGAGGTGCAGCAGTTGATTTCGGTGCGCGAGAGTGTGCGACTGGCATACGCGATCACACGTTTCACGCCTTCTTGATGTTGAACGAGGACGGCACCAAGCCCGCTGTTGCTAGCGTCGGTGTGTATCTCGGTAGCAGCCTCCTCATCGAAGTGAGCCAGCACAGGGGTGGTTTGCAGCCGTTGGCGCAGCTCTCTGCAAGCAGCCAGTTGCTCGGCAGTCCAGACGAACGGTGTATCATCACTCGTTAAACGGGTCAGGGATTCAGCGATCTTGGAGAAATCGGCGAAAAAACGGCGGTAGTAGGCGCACAAACCCAACAAGCGGTTGAGCGTTTTCTTTGTAGTCGGACAGGGAAAATTGGCTACGGCAGCAGTTTTCTCTGGATCGGGTCTTACGCCGTCGGCGCTCACAACATGGCCGGGAAACTTGAGCTCTTTGTAGCCAAAGTGGAATTTCTCGGGTTTAAGTGTCAAGTCGCCTAACCGCAGGGCATGCAACACGGTCCGCAGGCGTCACAAGGTGTTGGTCGATTGTTTCTGAAAGCACCACCACGTCATCTAGGTAAACTAAACAGGTTTGCCATTTGAGCCAGCCAGGACAGTAATCGTTGTGTGTTGTGTTGGCTTTTATGACACATAGGCAGCTAAGGCCATCATGCGCCAAGTTCAAGGTATAGAAATGGTTTTCTGTAGAATATTTAGGAACGTGATAAATCGTCCACGTTGTTCATGGCCTAAAAATATTGAACTGCCTGGTAAAAAAACAGAGAAGTCTGGAAATAGCTAATGGCAAAAGCCACTGAGAAGCTAAGGTAGCCTCAGCGGCTATCCTTGGCTGGGCAAGGATCCTGAGGCTCCCAACTAATAAAATAAAAAGCCTCAGCCTTCTTCTCCGGAATGAGAAAGTGGCTGAGGTGTTCCATGCAATAAAGCGAACCAGTGGTTCAAATGTTACAGTTTTTCAAGTACCCCTGCTCCTTTTAAAAAGATAAAAACGGAAGGTATGTTAACAATGGCGTTATCATCTAAGAGCAGTGCTGGATGAAAAGGAATGCATTCATTATAAAATTGAGTAAAACACTTTTTATTAGAATCAATTTTCACACAAGAATATAAAATGTGATTAACAGTAAGATCATCTCCGCATTCACAATGAGTTTTGTCTTGCTTTGTTAGCAGGAACTTGTGAGTAAGGTGTGTGTGGCCTATCCGGAGACGGCATAAAATCACTTCCCTAAAACGTTCCTGGTGAACACATGAGTTAAATTCACCTAAAACCGCTTTACCAAGTGTAGTTTATTATTCACTTCGCCGTTCCATGCGGAGTGCCATTTTTTCTCTTAATTTACGCTGTACTAAGTTCATGCAATACCCAAAAGGTATATTTGCTTTTTTGTTTTCTTGCCACGAGCTTTAGCAGCTCAGAAATGCGCCCTATCGTTGCCTCTTATCCCGATATGACTGAAAACCCAGCAGAGTTTTATGTTTTGTCGTCGAGCGGTCGCTGCTACTATATTGTGTAGGTCACCAACAATCGGAGTGACTGCGCTTCTAGAGTGCAGAACTGCAAGTATACTGAGGGAATCTGTGTAAATAATACTGTTGGTGAAGTTTTTGTTTTCTATTTTTGCTACGGCCACACAGACTGCGTAACGTTCTGCAGTGAAGATGGATGAGCACTGTGGAAGTCGTACTGTTCTCTCCAACTTCTCTCGGACCACTGCGCTTCCTACGTAAACGTCCGTTTTTGAACCATCCGTGCAAAACTGCGCAAAACTACTATATTTTCTTCAAGTGCAAGGAAGCCTTGTAGTGTATGTTGTGGAATTTGTTTTTTATGGAACTGAGCAAGAGTGAGATCACAGATCGCATGAAAATTGTGCCATGAAGGTAGTGGATCTCGTCTCCGAGCAATGACAGGTAATGTATCTAGTGCGCCGAGGTTTTGGCGCATCTCTTCAAAACGCAGGAGGAGTGGCCTGATAGCGAGCGGTTTATTGTTAAACAATGCTCTAGATGGGCACTTTGTGACTATTGGGTAACATAGGTGTTTGGGCAGTGAACGTATGAGCATGTGAGCATGGTTCTTCTATATGTAAGTGACGGTTCGTTGATTTCTCATAAAGACAATTTATGGGCGACGTCCTGTAAGCACCAGAGGAAAGACGCGAACCTAAATTATGTATTGGATCAAGTCGTTTCAGGTACGAAGGTTTTGCTGACCCGTAAACTGACCCGTAAACATAGTGGTCTCTGGTGACTATCGACGATAATTCGGTGCTTAGTTATTGGCGTCTGAAGAACCTTGACGCAAAACAGTCGCGGAAAGAGTCAATAAGGCTTTCCACGCGGCGTTTCTGATTGGTCAGAAGGTCAGCGTTCACGTCGATCGTAATGGCTGGTGCCGTGTCCTGTTCCACTGTTCCGGGGTCCGTTGCGGATAAGGCACATTGGACGGCATGCTCACCAAGTTCTTCAAAATGGGCAATCACTGTGTTTCTCGTCAAATGTTGGTGTTCGCTGCTAAAGCTTGTCACTAAGAGCTCGGTACGCGCGTGAACAAGGTCGACAAGGGCGCGAGCAACGCAAACTTGCCGAGACAGTAGCAGCGACATGTTCGCTTCGGCAATGCCCCGAGTACCGAAGCTGGTATCACACTTGACTGTGACAAACTTGCTTGCTCTTGGCGGTATCGTTGTGTGGTCGTCAGAGATGCGTAGTGCTGCTCTGTGCGGCTCGGGGTCTGTAGCAACGGCTCGCTGTGTCGAAAACGATACCAATTGCTCATGCAAGTTGACGACCGCGCCATACTCTTTAAGGAAGTCCATGCCGAGAATCAGTTCTTTGGAACACTCTCGTAACACGGCGAAGGAGCCAATGAAAGTTGCACCTCGGATCTTTATACGGCAGGTGCAGACGCCAACCGGCGTCACCACATGGCAACCAGCTGTGCGTATCTGCGGCCCATGGCAAGGTTTTAGAACCTTTCTGAGGGTCGTGGCTAGGTGGCTTCTCATGACCGAAAAGTCGGCCCCGGTATACACGAGTGCTGACACGTCCTAGCCATCGGTGGCAACAAGAATTTCGGCGGCGGAAACAATTCTTTCACAACTCGTCGGTGAGGTGTTTGGTGCCGTCGTCGATGGGGTCGTCGGTGAGGTCATCGGTGTGGTCGTCGACGCGGTCTTCGGTGGGGTCGACGGTGGCATCGTCGTTGCGGTCGGCGGTGAGATCGTCTTTAAGGTCGGCGGTGGGGTCTTCGGCGCTCGGGTCGTCGCATACAACCGTCGGATGGAGGCTGTTCACTCTCTGCGGCAGCGGCGGTCCTACCCCCGGAGGCCGCAGTCTTCAGTTTTCCCGGCGGGAGGACGTGCGTCTTAATTGGCCAGCGAATGATGCGTGACTGGGAACCCGTCTTGGAGACGGCGACCTAGACTGACGTCGTGGAGGCGGTGAGGACAGCACATGATCGGCCAGGTACTGCTCAATGTCTCGCGGTCTCTCACCATAGCGTGGTCGAGGTGCGGTCGGTGGAAATCCTCTTAATTACATCCGCCGGTATGGGCAGTTGCGGAGGACATGACCAGGGTCCCCGCAGTGGTAGCATAGTTGCCGGTAGTTGGGTGTGCGCCGCACGTCCGTCATCACCTACAGCTGCGACACTGGCAGGTGGAGCATCTAAGCGGAGGTTGCGCAGTTCTTCCCGAACCACACTCCGCACAAGCTCTCGAAGCGCCTCGTCTCCGGCGACTGGCAGTGACGCACAATAGATTTTGGCCGCAACACTGCCCAGACGACCGTACTGCGCACTGCGTTCATGGCCGTGGCTTCTTTGACGAAGTCAACGACGGTTCTTGGAGGGTCGCGTATGAGGCCAGCGAAGAGCTGCTCCTTCACACCACGCATGAGGTGGCGCACCTTCGTAGCCTCGGGCATGCAGGGTTAGCCCGACTGAAGAGACGCGCCATATCTTCGATAAACATGGTCACGCGTTCGTTCGACTGCTGTGACCTGGAGCGAAGGGCGATTTCGGCGTTTTCCTTGCGTGCGTTGGTGCTGAAGGTAGCGAGCAACTCACGGCGGAACGCTTTCCAGCTGGTATAGGGTGCCTCATGGATCTCGAACCAGGTCTTCGCCGAGTCTTGGAACGCGAAATACATGTTTCGTAGTTTTCGGGCGTCGTCCCACTTGTTAAAAGTGGCCACACGGTCAAAGCCGGACAGCCAGTCCTCGACATCCTCGCACCGACCACCGTGGAAGGTTGGAGGCGAGCGAGGTGTGAGGACAACAACCGGTGGGATAGTGCCGGAAAGCTGACCCGTCTGACTGCCAGTAGTAGACGTCCTAGTACGCACCGACCTCGTCAGTGGCTGACACACAGGTTGCAGGCCTCGCAGGCGGCGGCTCGCTTTGTGGACGGGTGTTGTGTCCAAGCGGCGCTGATGATCGTCAGAATGGTGCTCGGGGTCAGCGTTCATGGGAAAATCCCAGCATCTCCACCAAAATGTCGCCGACATACGTAGCGCGACACAAAAGGGGGCTTTTAATCTGAAGCCAAGAAGACTAGCAGCGCGCGTCCGAACCGGAACGTCGTCTTCTTCGCTTCCACACGAGCCCAGCCATGCCGCTCGGCCGCATGGCGGCGCTCGCAGAATGTGAACAGTGTGGCATTTGTAAAAGGGACATCCTATCAGAATCCCAGTGTTTCCGGGAAAGTACTTTAAGTATGTTCAAGGACTGGAAGGCTTTCTTTTTTAGAGCATTACTATGTGGTAGGAATGTCAGCTTTTTGTCAAAAATAATGGCCAGAAATTTTCCTTCGTTTTTATAGGGAGTTCTATTTTGTTTAGATGTAAGCTGTGGTTGGATTATGGACCTCGTTTTAGTGAGAACAGCATGCCAATTCATTTTTTGTGTGAAGAACTCGAATCCATTTCTGTCTGCCCATGTACCTAGTTTGCTTATTGTTAGCTGCGTTAGTCTCTCCCATGTTGCTACATTGAATGATCTACAAGCTATTGAAGGTCGTCGACATAGACTGAGTACATCATAGACTTTGGGATTATTTTTCTCATGGAATTCATCTTTACAATAAACAGTGTTGTGCTTAAAATACACCCCTGAGGAACCCCGTTCTCTTGAATGAAGTTCCTGGAAAGGGTTGATCTCAGGCGTACTGGAAATGAGTGGTCGGAAAGGAAGTCAATTAGGCAGTTCAACATCTTGCCGCAGATACCAAGGTTCGTTAGGTCGCGGAGAATACCGAACCTTCAGGTTGTATCATACGCCTTCTCCATATCGAAGAAAATGGCAAGACGATGCTGTTTGTGCATAAAAGCTTCTCATATTGTGTTTTCGAGGCGAACTAAATGGTCCGTCATTGAGCATCCCTTCTTATAACCGCATTGATGGACATCAAGAAGTTCGCGGGATTAAAGGACAAATATTTTTCTTATATTAAGGACGCTCAAAAGATCTCGCGAGATAGCTTGTAAGGGCTATCGGCCTATAGCTGTTTGGGGAAGTTGGTGGGTTCCCTGGTTTCAGGAGTGGCACTATGATGGCTTTCTTCCACTCCTTAGGTATTTTTCCTTCTGTGAATAGTTTGTTAAAAAATTCAAGAGCGCCTCTATGGTAGGCTGCGAAAGATGGGCAAGCATTCCGTAGTGTATCTGGTCGTGTCAAGGAGCAGTTTTTTTGCCGGATACAGTACTTTATTTCTTAGAGGGTAATTAAAAAATTGTATTTTTCATTTTGCCCTCACACTTGTTGGGAGCCGGTTTTTCGGCCGTGTTTTTGTATTTCAAAAATGACTGTCTATAGTGTGATGAACTTGAAACTGCAGCAAAGTGCTCCCCAAATATGTCTGCCTGTTCTCATATATTTTGTTTGTGTACCGGGTGTTGTCAAAAAAGGAACTGTGAAGGGTGATTAGCTACCATTTAATTTTCGAACTTGCTCCCACATTTTCTTCGATGGGGTTGAACTATTTAAAGAAGACACATGAGCTCTCAGAGATGTTTTTCCGGCATTGCGGCGAATATGCTGTGCTTGTTCTCAGGCTTTTTTGAAATGGATAAAGTTCTCGTGTGTTGGGTATCTGCGAAAGACTCTCCACGCTTTATTTGGTCCTTTTTTTGCTTCCTTGCTTTCACGTGTGTAACAAACTTTGCGGTTCTGACGGGACGGACCACTCCTGATGATTTTGGGATTGATAAGTGTGCGGCAGTTAGGATGCATGATGTGACTGCGTCATTTATTTCGTCTATGCTGAGATTTTCTAAAGCAATATTCTCTAAGGGAAGAAACAGCGCAAAGAAACACGGACACACGAAGAACGGACACACACGAGCGCTGACTCACAACTGAAATTTATTTTGAAGAAAAGATGCTTAAATAGGAGACATGCGAGGGTGCTTAACAGGGCTGCTGCAGCGATAACCGCCAATCAGTGTGGTCGCGTCACAAAATTTCAAAAATTGTTATTGCCTTGGTCTTGGTTATTAGTCTTGTTATTGTTACTGTCACCTGACCACCTTTTTGCGGCCCTTTACACCGCTTTTTATCACTTACTTCATTCGTTGCTGTTTTTGAAATTTTGTGACGCGACCACACTGATTGGCGGTTATCGCTGCAGCAGCCCTGTTAAGCACCCTCGCATGTCTCCTATTTAAGCATCTTGTCTTCAAAATAAATTTCAGTTGTGAGTCAGCGCTCGTGTGTGTCCGTTCTTCGTGTGTCCGTGTTTCATTGCGCTGTTTCTTCCCTTAAATGCATTACCAACTAGCCCGGAACCTTGCTCTTCTGAATATTATCTAAACTGGCCTGTTCTCTAAGCAATTCCCAGTTAGCTAAATGTAACTTCCAACGGCGTGTTTTTGTCGGGATGACTGTTGGTGAAGATGACAGGCTTATTATGGCAAGAAGGTGATCGCTCCCAAACAGGTTGTCAAGAACATCCCATTTAAAATCGGCAAAAACATTTGGTGAACAAAAAGATAAATCTAAGACGCGGGTTCGATCCCGGCCACGGCGGTCGAATTTCGATGGAGGCGATATTCTAGAGGCCCGTGTACCGTGCGATGTCAGTGCACGTTAAAAAACCCCAGGCTGTTGAAATTCCGGGAGCCCTTCATTACGGCGTCACTAATAGCATTAGTCGCTTTGGGACGTTAAACCCCCATAAACTAACTGAAAAGATAAATCTAGTCAGCTCATTTTCCCACTTCTTGGAGAACAACAAGTCTGTTTCCTGTGTTCAAGAGGCAGAAATTTTTGCAGAGGACAAAATCTTCTAAAATACGGCCTCTGACATCCGTTTGTTCGCTTCCTCAAAAAGTGGAGTGAGCATTGAAATCTCCAACTAAAAGACATAGATCCGGAAGTTGTATTACAAGACTATAAATCGTGAAGTGTGACTGTTAGGTGAGGTTCAGTTTATATGGAACATATTGTTATTGTCCTAAAATCGAGGACAGTAACAGAAACTGCCTCATATGAGGTTTTTAGGTCAATTTTTCAAGTAGCAATACCACCCTGGACAACTATAGCAGCGCCTCCAGAGAGCCTGCTTGAGGTCTCTCGGTCACATCGAAAGACTTGATACTTTTTAAGAATGTTTTTTTTTGTGGTCCTAGGTTAGTCTCCTGGAGACACAGTGCCACCAAGGAGAATGAATTTAAAATATCTGTTACGTCAGTGTAGTTGTTTAAGAGTCCACGACAGTTCCAGTGAACTCGAAGAGCCATGATTGTAGACTAGTTAAGGATAGGTTTTAGAAACTAGGTTTATCGGTTTTTTGTACCACTTATAGGGACTTTATCCCTTTTTTGGGCTCAAGAGAGCTTTGCCGCCGCTGCGGTGGGAGCGAGGGAGGAGTTGTGTCCATCACCTCACGAGAGGTACTGGAGGACCGCGGTGTCGCCACGGGTGTTTGCGTTTCAGACCTCCCCCGACGGGGGAAATCGCGTGGGATGCCGACCCATGGACCGGCGCTCCCTGCTTTTGTAGTGACAGAGCAGCCTTCGCTGTCCCTGCCTGGGGCGTGGATGGCCCTACCATCGGCTTGGTAGAAGCCGCCTCGGCAGGTGCGAGAGTGCTGTGTGATGCTAGGCCCCTGCGCACCACATCAGCGAAGCTGGATTTTGCTGTGAAGGAAAATTGGTTGGTGAGGGCATATCGCCTTCTCGGTTCTCGAAATAAAGTGTTTTCTTTGGTCTTAATGGTGATTATCTCCTTTTCCTTTTTCCAGGACGGACACGGCCTGGAGTGGGTAGCACGGTCTCCTTCACTGTTTGCGCAGCGTAGGGCAGCGTCACATTCCTCAGTAACGTGATCCTTCGAAGCACATTTTGCGCAAGTTTTGCTGTCGCGGCAGCTCTTTTAGCCGTGGCCAAACCTTTGACAATTTAAGTATCTTCGTGGGTTCGGAATATAGTGCCTGAATTTATTTTTAGGTATCCTACTTCTTTGGTTTCAGGTAGTGTACTTGAGTTGAATGTTAGAACCAAGTGTTTTGTATCTATTTCTTTTTGTCTTTCCGTACTTTGATTCTGTATACATTTGTGACATTTTGATCGGACAAGCCTTCCAGCATTTCTTTTTCAGTTAGGTGTATGAACTCATTTTAAGACATGACGCCACGGACAGTGTTCAGTGATTGATGTGCTGTTATGAAAACCGGGATGTCCCCTATAGCAGCAATGTTTGAGAGTCTCGAGCACGGGATGCACTCGCGCAGTTCAAGGAGAAAGTGTCCTCTGGCCATTTTTGAGACCTTGAAGCCAGGGCCCAAGGTATCGGTTAAACAATTAAACACAAGGAATGGTGAAATTATTCTTGCTTGTTTTTCATCGCTTTGACTGTGGATTACATGGAACTTGGTGAACGTCGGTTTCTTTTTGACAAGAAAATCTGCTGCTTCGTTCCGCCCTCTATTGAGAGAGCGATCTCGTTTTGAAAAGGGGGGACACATAAAAAAAAAGCAGCTATTCGGTCATCGTGCCAACCACCCACCACGGAGTCCAACAAGGGGACGGGACAGGAACTTGAATGCAAGTCCAGCCCATGCCAGCTGTACACCTCAACTATATATAACCAGATATGACGCAACTCAGGGTAGTTGGTCACACAAGGTTAACCCTCGCCGCCGGGAGAAAAGGAAAAACCAAGAAGTGAGTGGGATATAGGAGAGTTGAGACAGAGATAGGAAAGTGAAAGATGGAGGGGAGGATAGGAAAAGGCGACTGCCGATTTCCCCCGGTCGGGTCCGGCCGGAGGTGCCGTCTACAGGAAGCTAGGGCCAAAGTGATGTGTTGCCTCCGCCAAGGGCCCTTAAAGGTCCAAACGCTCGGCATCGGCTCAACCAGCAGGATCCCCTTTTATCCGGACACGGCAATGCCACGCACGGCTAGGCGCGGGTGCTCGGATCCGTGGTGATGCACTATTCACCATCATCCCCTTACGGGGATGTCGCCACTCACCAACGCCTGCAAGCTGCAGACGCCCCCGTGCGGGGAAGGACAGTATTCATCATGCGCTTTTTTTTCGTGATTACCGTAAGTTGATCGCCATAACGAAAAAGGACGTCTACCCGCTGCCCCGCATCGTCGACTCACTCGGCAGACTGCGCCGCGCCAAGTATTTTTCGTCAATTGACCTAAAGAGCAGATAGTGCAGATTGAGGTTGACGAACGTGACCGCAAAAAAACTGCCTTCTTCACATCCGACGGCCTATATGAATTTAGGGCGTTGCCCTTCGGTCTTTGCTCTGCGCCGGCGAAGTTTCAGGACAGTATTCATCATGCGCTGAAACGGCCCCCCGCCGTCCGTATCTGCACTCCAGAGCAAGGAGTTGTAACTTCCTTTAGAATCGCTGCCAATTTGCCACTCATAATTGAGAACTCCGCTCCTGTGTCCACCAAAGCGCCAATGCTGTGACAGTCGAGAAGCACGGGTATGTCGAGTGAGAAGCGGTCCTCTAGTTCAGCTGCTGTCGTCGACGTCGTCAAAGCTCTATCATCGGAAGTCGGCGTCGTCAGGGGGTCTTTACAGCGTTGATATCGAGCGACCACGCCCCCGGAGGCCGCTGTCCTCAGTTTTCCCAGCGAGGTCTGGGCGAGCGGTCCCCCGTCGCTCGCGAGGAGTTCTGCGGATTCGGTGAAAACGATGATTGGCGAGGTGACGGTGATCAGGACTGATGGCGCGTCATGGATCACAGAGGTTGCTGGGTCACGTAAACTTCAATCTCATGGGCCGTTGGCGAAACCATGGCCTTGGCGCCTCAGCGAAAAAAACCCTGCAGGCCAAGCTCTCGATATGGGCACCGGCGGAACAGGTGACCGGGCTCCCAACGGTGGAAGCACAAACGCCGGCGGTCAGGGCCACGCCAGACGTCCGCTCTACGCAGGGCTTGTCGATCACTCGGGATGCGGTGCTGCACTGGCTGCACGGACGGTAGCAGGACGTCTTGCGGGGTTGGAAAAACGGCCGCAGGATTTGGGGCAGGGCGTCGCAGAGCTTCAGCGTATGTCGAGCGGCAGTAGTCTGTCTCGATTGGCTGTGGTTCGCCGCGTAGTAACGGAGGCCTGTTAGTTTGCTGCACCTCTTCGTGGATAACGCGCATAATGGAGCTGGCTGCTGGCTTCGATGTACCGCACAACTCCTCTAGCTCGTCACGGACGACAGCGCGTGTCATGTCGCGGGTAAAGTCCGTATTGCTGTTGAAAGCCGGGAGGGACTCCGTAACAGAAGCTGCAAGGACTGGCCGGTCGTACGCAGTGGAACGCTGCCGGAGGACCTGCTCCATCATGACAGCCTCCGCTAGAATCTCGGCAACAGTGCTTGGGGGCTGCGCACGATGCCGACGAAAGCTGTTTCTTAAGACCGCGCATCAGGTGGCGCAGCTTTTTGGCTTCCAACATGGCTGGGTCAGCCCGTCAGAAGGGCCGTGTCATGTCTTCGACGTACATGGCAACCATTTCGTTGGGCATTTGCACGCGGGACTGCATGGCGCGTTCAGCTCGCTCCCGGCGACCAGGGCTGACGTACGCGGCGAGCAGTTGACTTCGGAACTCGGGTCATGATGATAGAGTGACCTCTCTGTTTTCGTACCACGTACGAGCACCGTCCTCTAAGCTGAAGAAAACGTTCCTCAGCTTGGCGGTGTCATCCCATTGTTTAGATGCGGCGACATTTTCAAACTGGAGGAGCCAATCTTCCACGTCCTACAGCTGAGTACCATGAAACGACTTTGGTAGCCGTGGTTTCTGGAGGGCGTAGTATGCGGCGCCTTGCACGACTGGGTTAGGGGTAGGCGCGGAGGTAGAGTCGATTGGCCTGAGCACAGGAGGCAGTCGACCAGGCGCTGAGGTAGTCTTCAATTACCCATGCTCAGGCAGCTGTCCAAGATTTCGGCTACTGACCCGGTGCAATGGCGTGTCGACAGGGAGAGGTCTGGGGTCCTCGGTGTTAGGAAGGGTGTGAGATATATTCTAGGGCGATTTACTCAGCGCAATCCACCACAAATTGTCACAAATAGGTTGCGGAACCAAAAGGGCTAGGCACAGGCCGCAAGCAGTGAAGCAGCGTCCCAGCTTCAAGAGCAAACGCGTCTCTCACTTCTTTGTCCTCAAGGCGCAGCATGGGGACACCTGGCGGCAATATTCATGTAAGCGAGCTGAGATATCTGCCACTGAAATGAGAAACTTATTTGTATGCGGACGATACAGCCCTTGCTCTCCCCGGTTGAAGGCATGATGAAGCAGCTCATATTATTCAACGAGATATAGCTCTCCTTTTAGACTGGTTTAATCCATATAGATTATTTGAAAACAAATCAATCACAAAGCTACTCGGTTTATATTGCCTACACAAAAACCTAATTCTGAACAAATCCATTTATCTGTACGGCAATAGATGCCAACGCTGCGTTTGCCGCCCGTTGCAATAAGAAAAAACAGTGAAATATCTTGGTTTTACATTCCACGATACCTTATCCTGGGGTGAAAAAAAAATGAAATAGTAGAACGCTTAAGAGCTCTTTGCGCAGATTTGTATACACAGTGATCTTAATGTGATCAGTCAGTAAGAACAGTGGTGCACAAATCATTGGGCTAACCTGTCATAAAAACCGGTATCACAATTTACGGGTTTGCTTTGCATGCAAGCTAAGTGTGCAAAATTGCATCAGTCATAAAATATGCTGTAACCTTACTTACGTCACCCTATATCACGAAGAAAATTTCTTAAATACTATGCACACATTAGACATTCTTTTCACTCGGGAGCAGTGCGTGTGCGACATCTTGTGCAAAAATTATTTTTCCTTTGCCTTCAAGACTGGCGACATTAGTACACGTGTTCTTCGGTGCACAGAACGCTACGTGTTATCCAGAATTTTTACTAAATACGGCAGCGCTCGAAGGTTTTATACACGTTATCCCACATAATTTGAGCCAAGGTTTTAAAAAAGAAGGGAACTTCGGACGCGAGTTGAACCTAATGCATAATGTTGGCACTAGCCTATAGTTACCTAGGCTATATTTTATTTTCTCCTTAACTAACGGATTAGTTATGTTTAATTCATTAACTTTTTAAGCATTGGCTGCAGACCCCAAGTGTGATTGCCAAGGTTGTAGAGAACCTTCAAAAACCCCTCAAAAAATTGTTTCCTGCATGATATATCTCATGTGGCCCTTTTTCCCGCGTTCCAAAGAAAGCCCGCGAAATACGAAAAAAACATCCACGTGACAAGGCGCTTGCTCTCGGTTATTGTGCTGCTCTGAAGCGTGCGAGACATGAACAAGGTCGGCTGCAGCCAGACTGTGGCCCGCGATAGGTCGTTATGCCTGATGTACTTATTTGGGCATGCGGCTCTTATCGCATCACGCCGGCTGCTGGCCGAGCGTTGCCAAAGCGATCCGGCGTCCAAGGGTACGAAAAAAAGGAAGAAAACAGCATTTTGACTCTGCTTTAAAGAAGGAAAGGGCGAAGCGCGTGAGAACAATGGAAGGCGATGACTGCTCCTAATATTTTGCCTTTTAAACAAATTTTGTTGTAGTAGTTCTCGAAATGAACGAATATACTACAACTTTACCTTATGGCTCGAATAACAGCGGATAAATCGCACGGGGACAAAATTGAGTAATGTTAAAAAAAACATGCCTATATTCAATGAAGTTTATGCCAGTCTTCTTCACACGATGACTCTATTCGCACTGGCCCCGGCCGCTCTCCTTTTCACACTTACTTTCTGCCATACGTTCTGTTTTGATCCCACACCTCGCACGTGCATTTGGCTTCGTGGTCGCAGTATCGGGTGGCCGCACCTCGCTTCACACTTGCGTACCGTGAGCAGAGTTGTACGTAATGCGTTGCTCAAGGTGCGTCAAGTGGACATAGAAGGCGGAAAGTTAAACTATTTCGACGCCGGCATCCAGGTACGCGTCCGAGCTCAATCACGATTGTGGGAGCATGCGGGGCGCTGAGAGAGACCGGAACTTCTACGAAGGAACAACGTAAATCTTGGATCCTTGGCGAGGACGTAGAGACATATTCTATGAAAATTCTCTTCAGACTCGCATGCAAGTGTTCGTAGTGTGGGTGTTGGCCCTGATGTGTGAAAGTCTTCAGCGTGGAGAATACTGAAGAAGCGAGAACTCAAACCGTACCACGTGGAGCTGCACCAGATGTTGGAGCCCCGCGATTTTCAAAATTGAAACGACTTTGCAAACTGGATTCTAATCATTGTCCACAAAATACTGCGGGCTGATGAAGCTACTCTCTCACGTAATGCTCATGTGACCATCGACAGCGCTCATTATTGGAGCGACGAAAACCCTCACTGGGTTTTGAAGACACGTCACTAATATCAGTGGTCGGTCAATGTGTGTTGTGGAATCGGCAGTGGCACTATCATTGACCTCGTGTTTTTTTATAACACGCTGACAGGCGAAAGATATGTCAACTCTACTTGATGAGGCAGGCGAGGATTTCCTTTGCGAAGTTCCATTGGCTAGGACAAAGGATATTTGTTATCAGCATGATGGTGCTCCTGCGCACGACAGCAGCGAAGCTTGCAAATGGCTGGATGAAGTCTCCCCACCGTATTTAATTGGACGGCATAGGTCGATTACTTGGCCGGCACGGTCGGCAGATTTAACTCCGCTCAATCTCTTCCTCGGGGCCTACGTCGACGATGAAGCATATTGGACACCAACCTCAACACCAGACAGCCCAAGAAAAAAAAAATAAGACAGGTCTGCAACTCCACGCCTGACACCATGATCAAGAACGCCACGGAACTGTGCCTATGAAATGCCAAATCTGGATTGCAGCAGACGGTTACCTGACCGAAAGCACATTTTAATGAAGGGGCGCTTTTTGTATTGATGGTCGCTCAAAAATCATTGCGGCCCTATAGCCGCCACCACCCCCCTCCCTCCCACCCCCCGCCAATTCCATTGCACTCCATCCGCAGGCTTCCAGCTCTTTTCCATTTGATACTACTAAAAATTAAAGCTATGATGTTTGTTCTCTTTCGTAGAGTTAGACGCTTTACCGCTTTGGCAACGCGCGGCCAGCATCATGCATTTGTGGCGTCATGCGATAAGAGCCGCATACCCAGATACCTAGATCAGGCATGACGACCTATCGCGAGCCAGCCTCGCTGAAGCCGACCTGTTCATCCATCGCACGCTTGACAGCAGCACAATAACTGAGCGCAAGCGCCCTGACACATGGTATTTTTTTTCATATTTCGCGGGCTTAAAGAGGATGAATTAAACATAACTAATCAGTTAGTTAAGGGAAAAATTAAAAATAGCCTGAGTAACTCTAGGCTAGTGCCAACATTATGCATTCGGTACATTCGCGTCCGAAGTACTTTTCATTTTTAAAATATTGGCTTAAGTTATCTGGGACAACCTGCATACCATTTCACTTCAACCAGCTTGTATACGTTTTCTGCGTTCCGAATGTCAGTGCAGTCAAAAAGGACCTAAGAATGCTGCTAACAGCTCGCGTATATTTCCTGCTAGAACTGTCACTGGTTTCTTTCTTTAGTATTCCTAGCGAAGACGTCTGTTTTGAGCAATGGCTTTTTAAAGTGTCTTGTTTCTTTTTATTCTTTTTTTTTGGATAGTTGATTACGAGTGATTTCTTTTTCCGCTCCGCGATAAACATCTTTCTTCGCGCATGTACCGTCTGCACATTCCAACTTTAAATGGACCGTCTGTCTACCTTGTCAAAGTGACAATTTGTTAAAATTGTTTTGCGATGACTTTTGTCTATTTTAAGCAATATTATTATTCTGTTTCTTGTTGTGTTTCCAGATGTTTTTTTTTTTTTACTCGGGAAGTTCAAAACGCATTGAAAACGCATTTTTTTCTTTTCTCCTTTGTGACAAACATATTTGTTTCTCATTGTACTACGTACACGTGTGCAGTTTGCGTGGATCCCATACACTGCCACAGTGGCCTTTTGGTAAAGTTGTTCTGCAACGCCTCTGGCCTGCCCAGCTTCGCACACAAGCGACCCCACGCTTATGCAGCTGCATACAAACTGTACGTTGTATGAGTAAAAACCTTAATATTTATTTATTTATTTATTTATTTATTATCAGTCACCCCTAAGGTAGCGAAATCCTCAAACGGCACATCTGTACACAACACATCTGCTTTGGTGAGCTGCGTACTGCACATTAGGGGTATAGCACTGCGTTAGAAGTGCAGATGCTTTAGTTTTAATAAAGTTTGGATGCTCTTTCTCCTAAATAAAAATCACGTGCTGTTTACGGACGAGTACTATGGATCCCGTTTAGCAGTGACACGCGTCGTTGTTGGCGTTGGAGCGTCGAGAAAACCGGTATTTGTCGAGACGGTCTTGGCGGCACAGCCACATGACCTCGCGCGGGTAATTAAAACACCTGAGAACGATCCTGGAGTACAACAGTGATGACATCACTGCACAATTCCTCATTTCGTCTATAGGGTAGTGACGTCATTCCACCCACCCTACGCAGTGCCTGTCAAAAAGAAAAGAAATTGCGATGAAAAGAAAAATTCTCGAGCCTGGACTTGGGATGTGAGCCGTTCAAGCCAGCCCTCGACCAATTCGAACGTTCGTTCGACTTGGTTAATAGGAGGCCTTGAGTGTATTGCCGTAAAAGAAAGATAAAAATGAAAAGTAAAAATAAATAAATAAAGAACATCGCTCTTGCATGCGAAGTTATCTGCAATCAGGACCCCAGGCTGCTCAAAGGACCCATTAATGCTATCGCGCCATACCCTTATGGCGGCCCTTAAGCGTCCCGCCAACTCTTCAAATATTATTTCGGAGATCACCAAATCTTAGAAGTGATGATACGAAGCAAGCGATAGAGAAACCATCAACTCAGCTCGCATGCATTTCATTTCTTTATGACAGTGGATTAGTGCGGCCGAACCAAACTCATTTCCTGCTTTCTTCACGAGCGATGTTGTTTATTTAGGAGAAACTGATAGCTGAATGAAGGAATGCCTCCATCGAGCCAGAGCGTGGCGTCACAAAATCGCATGCTGTGATTACGCAGGCCACGTGCTACGAAACGACTCCATCGTCATTTTTATTAGTTCGGGCATTCTAGTTATCATTCTATTATTTGCAGTTCATCGCACAGAAACTGATTCAAGACAAAAATTATATAATTTTATTTCACCATGAGTGTCGTTATTTCTTCATGGTAATTGAGGAGAAGCAGCCGAATGCCTTGCTTGTCTCAACATTGTCATCACTCCCAATGCGTAAAGCCGTGTGCGGAATTGCTGCGGTTATTTGACGTTTATAGTGTTTGCTTTGTTAAAAATAGTCATGCTTTTAATGAAAGGTGCAGATTTCATATCCAAGGATGCTACTCTTCTGATCTTGGAATGATGCATTTTAGGGCTTACGTTACCTTCATTTGGACTTCGAGTGCGAAGCTAGAGGCGCGACGCTCCCCTCACATCGAAGAACAAGCGCAGAACGTGCACTCTGGGCTCCTGTTCGGTAATTATCGATCCTGGTTACATTCCCGCGACATTACACCTTCTTAGGGCAACGCGGGTGCCTCCTGGCGGCGACACTGTTCTGCGCAATCAACAAGCCTGGTGCGCTTATGTCATCTGCACACGCAGAGTTCTTGCGCAGCAGACCTGCAGTCACTTTTTAGCGTTTGAGGATATACGAAGGAATCCCGCTGCCGGCACGGAGGTTAAGATAGGCCGGATCCTAACTGGGCATGAAAATGATCGCAAGCTTCTCGCGTGAATGCAGTAAGCTGAGCAGATTGTGCAAAAGAAAGCTCCTTCAGGACGAGTAGTGAAAGTGCCTTAGTAACCGTTCGCAGAGGTCTTTCCTTGCCAGTAGGAGTCCGCACAAATAACACCGGGTTTTACTTATGCAGGAGCAACTCGCAGCGAGCCCACCAAAAGGCGACGAAGGGATTTAGGTTTGTTCCGTGGTCGTTCGGAGCGCCGGCGGCGCACCGTTGCCGTGTCGGCGAGAGAAGCCCTTGAGGGCTAGACTCTGCGTCCTCGTTGAGCAGCGCAGCTGAGGGCTGGTGGTGCACTGCTTGATCTGGATCAGCGGCTCAGACCAGCACAGGCCGTGCAGGAATTCCCGGAAATAGCCCTTGAACCTGCACCATTAACGCGAAAGTGCATGCGTTAGCGTCGCTGCAGACTTAGCGACAATTGTTGAGGTTCGCGGTCACGCTGGTGATGTCACGAGCATTACTGTTTTACAGCGATATTGTTAAGGCTTCTTTTCCAGTCTACGCAACGTCGATGTCACTGGCGCAGCGCAACAGGCCAAGCTGACTGACCAGAATACCAGCAACTGCTTGGACCGAACACAATGACATCACTCGTTACGTGACGAGGCATCCACTTTAAACTTAACCACGGCGTTAATGAGTATGTAGCGGCATAAACACAAAAGCCATCTTGCATTCATACCCAGAGTTGCAGAACACATCTAGTGGCATCAGTGTTGCGCCCCAACCCACCCACCTGTCGCTGCAATTTTTGGCCAACTTACGGAGTTATATATATTGTCCCAAAAAATAGCAACAATTTCCTCAATTAGGGAGCATATACAACACGAAATCAGCATATTATTTCTATGACCATATTGTGATACATACGAGAAAATTACCCTTCACTGCTGATGACGAGAGCGATTAGACTAGCGCCGAACATCCTAGCCGAAATCAAAATACGAAGAAATGGGCTTGGGCATGACATGCAATGCGAAGACAAGATAACCGCTGGTCCTTAAGGGCAACAGACTGGGTTGCAACGGAAGGGAAGCGTTGCCGAGGACGGCCGAAAGTTAGGTGAACGGATGAGGTTAAGAAGTCTGCGGTGATAGGGTGGCCGCAGCTGGCACAGGACAGGGTTAATTGGAGACTATATACGGGAGAGGCCTGTAGCGCCCTCCATTGGCTGCGCCTAGAGCACGGCCAAAGTGTTCCCACGCAAGAAAGAAAATAAAGAAGGGGCGGGGCTGTGGCACGTGAAGCCGCGGCTGGCTGTTCTATTCTTGCCTAGATCCGAGTGAGCTGACGTTCCTTCGCTCTTGAGGCATAAGCCCACAAGTGGTGACTTAGGACGAACGCCATGACTGAAACGGGCGGCCCCTCCACTGAACAGAACTCGCACCCGCAGGACGTCGCATCGCTGCGGCTTCGCCTCCCTCCCTTCTGGCTTCAGAACCCGCAAGTCTCGTTTCTACAGATCGAGACGCTGTTCAGCCTCCATCGCATCACTTCAGAAGTGACGCGATACTACCAGGTTTTTTCCGCGCTTCCTCCTAATGTGGCCTGCGAACTCTCGAATCTTATCTCCGAATCCATGGGCGATGCACCCTGACAGCACCTCAAGACCAAGGTGCTGGAGAGATGCTGTCGGAACGTGCCCGCCTCCAGCAGCTCCTTACCGCGGAGGAGCCTGGCGATCGGCGACCATTCCAACTGCTGCGCGAGATCCGGCAGCTTCTCGGGGAGCGCGATTTCCCCTACTACACTGTGTTGCTTCTAGAAGCCTTCCTCAACCGCCTCCCTCAGCCAAATCGACTTGTCCTCACGGCGGCTGGCGACGTGAGCCTCGATCGCACGGCGGAGCTCGCTGATGTTGTTCTTGAAGTGGCTTCCCCGTCCGTCTCTACTGTCTTGTCGTCTCCTGACACGGCGATTTCTCGTCTTGAGGCCCGCATCGATGAGCTTACCGCCTCGGTCGCCCGCCCAGAGTGGACCATTCGTCTCGTCCCAGCCATCGCTCGCCTTCACGCGCTCGTCATGCTCCGAGCCCCAGCCCTCCGTCTCTATGTTGATACCACCGCCGCTTCCGGCACCGCGCCAATGTTCGTGGTCGCAAACGCCCACCGAGATTACTGACGGAAAAATGTGGTCTCCCTTGTCGTCGCGGCCACCTTTTTATGATTACCGACAAGCTATCTGGCACCCGGTCTCTTGCAGACACGTGCGCGGAGATCAACGTTGTGCCCCCGACTAAGGCTGAACGTTCCAAGTCAACGGAGCACTCGCTTCGTGCTGCCAACGAGTCGTCTGTAGCGACCTTATTGTCTTCGGTCCTTCACCATCGACTTCGGACTCGGCCTCATTTTCTGCAGATTCTTCGTCATCGCTGATGTGGTCCACCCAATCTTCGGCTCGTATTTATTCTCCTTCTCGGAATTCGATGTCAGCATGCGGCGTCATCGCTTGACTGGTGGTTTGAATCTTCTGTCCATCTCTGGAGCCCTGTCTGGCCTTGCTCCCATCGGCATCCGCACGCTGCTACCTTCGTCGCCGTTCAATAAAATCCTGGGGGACTTTCCGAAGTTGACCAAGCCCTGCAACCTTGCTCAGCCACCTAAGCAGACGCTGACCCATCACATCGTCACCTCTGGCCCACCCGCCGCCGCTCGCACACGCCGCCTCTTTGGGGACCGTCTCGCTGTCGCCAAGCGGGAGTTCGACCACATACTGGAGCGCGGCTTTATATGCCCGTCGTCCAGCGCGTAGGCTTCCCCGCTGCATCTAGTGCCCAAGCGGAATCCCGGTGAATTTTCCCGGCACTTCGTACCGCACTGCGCAGAGCTGCTCCGCCCGCTCACCGACCTCCTTCGGTCAACCGGTTCCCCGTCCTCTCCCACTTCCTGGTCAGCAGAAGCTCAGGCCGCTTTTACTGCTGCCAAGCACGTTGTGCTTCTGATCCATCCGCGAATCTACACCCCTACTAGACTGATGGTGGATGCGTCTAGCGTGTCTGTCGGAGCCGTCTTACAGCAGCTCATTTACTCCGAGTGGCAGCCTTTCTCATTTTACTCTCGGAAGCTGCTTCCTGCTGAGATACGAAACAGTGTCTTCGGCCGCGAGCTGCTGCTTGCCATCTACGCTGCCGTACAGTACTTTCCACATTTTCTGGAAGGATGCAAGTTTCATGTGCTCACCTATCACAAAAAACTGGCATACGTTTTCCGGGACAACTCATCGAAATACCTGCCCTGCGATCTCCGCTATCTCGCTTACATTTTGGAATCCACACCTGACATCTGTCACGTGAAAGGTGCCGACAACATTGCTGCTGATGCCCTTTCAGTTATCGCTGCGGTTGACTGTCCAGCTTAAACCATCGACTTGGCCGCAGTCTCTTCCGCACAGCAGGATGACAGCGAGGTCTAGGCTTTTCGTGAGAACCACCATTCACTCAGACTACGGCTTGTACCTCATCCGTGTTCGCCTCTGCCCTTGTGGTGCGATCTCGCGCCAGACCTTCCGCGCACTTTTGTTCCGGCTGCACTTCGCCAGGCCTTTTTTCACTCGCTCCACGACATTTGTCGCCCAGGCATTCGGGCTACTCTGCTCCTTGTCACCCAGCGCTATGTCTGGCCCGGTATTAATGGTGATGTGCGCGAGTGGATGAGCACATGTCTCGCCTGCCAGGCGACAAATGTCTCCCGTCATACCAAGACTCCTTCTTAGGCCTTCCTTCGCCTCGGCCGTCGTTTCGACCATGTTCATCTCGACATCGTGGGTCCACTACACGTGTCAAAAGGATACCGTTACATCCTCATCATGGTCGAACGTTTCATACTCTGGCCGGAGGCTGTTCCCATTTGTGACATCACCGGTGAGACTGTTTCGCAAGCCTGCATTTCATCGTGCATGTCACGCTTTGGTTGCTCTGACACCGTGACGACAGACCGTAGGCGCCAGTATGAGTGTACCCTGTTTGCTGCCATTGACCGTATTTTGGGCGCCAGGCACAGTCGCACCACCAAGTACCACCCATGCGCTATCGGCATGGTGGAACGCCTTCACCGCCAACTGAAGGCTGCCCTAGCTAGCCGTCTGAACTGCGCCCACTGGGTTGACAGCTTACCCCTTGGGCTCCTGGGTTTACGGGCCGTTCTCCGAGCCGACCTTCAGTGCTCTGCAGCAGAGTTGCTGTACGCTAGTTCCCTGCGTCTCCCCGCAGACTTCTCCATATCAGCGCAACTACCCGCCCAGCCGCAAGATTTCCTTCAGCGTCTGGTCGACAATGCTAAAGACCTCCGGCCTATTCTGCCTCGCCCTCACCACCACAACACCATCATTGTTCACCGGGATCTCGCCACTTCCACCCATGTGAAGTTCGTTTGCCGCGACGCTGTCCGTGCACCACTCACCTCGGCTTACGACGGACCATTCCGCGTCCTTCGCCGCACCCTAAAAACTGCCACGCTCTTTCAGAATGGCCACGAAGAATGTCAGTACGGACCGCCTTAAGCCGGCCTAAGTGGAGAACTCCATTGAATGCCTCGCAGTGCAGCCTTTCAATGCCTGTCCCCCGTCTGCTGTCTCTGACTCCCACCTTCCCCACCTGTGCCGCCGCCCATCAGTGCTGGTTCGACTTGAAGTTTAGGCGGGGGGCCATGTACCTCCCTCCTTTGGCTGCGCATAAGACACAAGCTTGCAGGCCTTTGTCCTGCAGTGAGCGTAGTCAGGCTGATGATCATGATAACCACTCGGTACATGATAGGGGTGAGAACTACTAATGAGTCATGCATTGATAGATCGGGCGTCAAGGCAGCGTTCACTAAAGCCGCCTGAAACCTATGGCATATGGCATCGCTTAATCTTGGAGGCCACGCATGAGCATTATGAAAGCTTACACGCGAATAAACCGTGGCGCGTGGCGCTAAACCCTCCTGTCTAAGCAAACCGGTCCCAGCAACACAATGGTAAATCTGCGGCCAAATTTTGTAATGTGACATCCTGTTGAGCGATTAAAAGAATCCCATCGGAAATAGAATTTAGGTGAAGACACTCCTGCCGCCCGGTTACTGATGCACAGAAAAATAATGGAGTTGTGACATGCGCATACACCCTCATATTCACGCACTTAGAAATGTACCGTTCCTGGAAAATAAATGGTGCCTGCGCGTTCAAACTATGAGGTTAAATTTTTCAGAAATATTCCCTCAAATTACGCAATATATAGTAACAGTCATTGGGCTATGAGCGCAACAGTCTTCTATGTAGCTGAAAGCGCTTTGCATGGCAGCGGGTAGAGCTCTCCTCCGATGGTCAGTTTTTTCAGTTTATTATACGAAATGGAAGTGTTCTGGAGCAATATCTGCTTCTAGTTACTTATAAAACTGATTCCAAGAGTGCTGGCGGATACCTGCCCAGACTGTTATATGCTAGCGAGAATGGAGAGGAAGGGTGATCCTGGTAGTCTTTAACATAACCAACAGGAACAATAACCCAGCCGTTTAAAGTTAGATGCACATATTAACAGCACGCATACTAGCGATCCAAACTCTTTCTCCCACACAATAGGACCCAAACTACTTCCCCCAGAAAATAGAAAATTTTAAGCCTCTGGAAGGTGTATGATACGGTATCCGGGGTTTAACGTCACGATGCTATACATGGGCTATGAGAGGCGCCGTAGTGGAGGAATTTTGACCACATCGAGTTCTTAATGCCTACTCACTGCGCCGGGTTTTGCATACTTCCACTATCGAAATCCTGTTGGCGCGGCCAGGAATCGATCCCGCGAGCTTTGACCTCGCAGCCAAAGGCCGAAACCACTATACAGGGTGTTTCGCCTAAGACTTTACACAATTTTTAAAACTTGGCTTTTGAGATATAACCGTGCTTTTTTCAGCATAGTATTATGAGCGGTATAGTAGATCAGAATACAGCTTAGACGTGCTAAATAGCAGACTGGTTAACTAATATTCAATAGTTAACTTTAACTATTATTGTTAGGTTCGTTAATTATCTAGAAGCGTGTAGCCCACCGTAAGTAATATCGATAACAGTTTTTATAATTTCGAAAACGCAATTCCCCTCGGCACTGTGGCCCAACAAATTTTGGCTACCTCGCGCCAAAATACATGCGCTTTGGTGAAGCTTGGAAGCAAAGAAACCTCTCCAGTGCACGTAACTAGTCGAAATAGCCAAAATTTGGTTAGTCACCATGCCGAAGTTTACCACCTTTTCGAAATTCTAAACACTTATATTGATATTACTAACCGGGAGCTATACGCCTCTCCATAATTAACGAACCTAACGGTAATAGTTAAAAAGTTATTTATTCAATATTAGTTAAACAGCCTGCTAGTTAGCACGTCTTAGCTGTATTCTGACGCGCTATGCTGCTGACAATGCTATGCCAAAAAAACCGCTCTTCTAACTCAAAAAGCCTACTTTTAAAAATTGTGTAATGACTTGGGTGAACTACCCTGCACAACGTTTAACAGACGGCAGTTCGCTTCGCGGTATGTGTGGAGCAGAACGGGTTGTGCTAGTAGTACCACCGCCATTTTAGGCTTTCTGAGCCACGGTCCGCTTCTCTGTAGTTTGTACCGCAAGTTGCATGTTACACAGGTAGCACTTATTAATAATGCAAGGCGTCCGGGGGATCTCGCAATGAAGCGTTCGCTCTCGGCCTGCTGGGCAGGGTTGGTAAAGAAATATCAAGAAGAGAAATAGTGTCTGGCCGGGCAGGGGAACAGGGTCATGTTCATTGAATCGAATAAAAAACAAACAAGAAACACCACCGCTGGGCGCGCCGCACTTTCTGGGGGAAAAAATATGCAAAAGCGACAAATAACAAGTCGCTCGGCACGTGTGAGGGTCTCGTGGTCTTGTCGCGTCTTCAAAAACGTTTAAGCAAAATAAGATAGTTTTTGCGGTTTAACGTCCCAAAGCGGCTCCGGCTGTGAAGGACGCCACAGTGGAGGGTTCCGGAAGTTTCGATCTCCTGCATTGACACCGCACAGTACGCGGCTCTCAAGGATTTCGCCTTCCCCGAAATGCAATTGCGTTATTGTGTAATTGTTACTGTGTTAGATCCCGCCTTTGAGACCGCCAATAAGTTCAAGCGATGCTTACAAGTGCCGTCGTGAGCGCGATCGAAAACTTAGGGGAGAATGGGGAAAAACACGGATAAAACGCAAGGTGTTTACACTTATCGAAACAGTGAATAACTGCGCAAAAAGGACGGGACAAGAGAGAAGAAACACAGAAACACACGAGACAAGCGACGACTAACAACTGGTTTATTGGACCAACGCCTCCTTCCTTCGACAACAAAGCGCATGCGCACCAACCGCAGACAAAAGCCATAATCATCACGTCAAACCAAGAATCTCCAACTCCTTGCGGTACAGGTGTATGGAAGCCTCGCTAACGCATTTGTCAGGCCCTAATCTCGCGATTTCCTTCGGGGTGTTGCGAGTCCCTGTTGAAGTCCTTCCGCCCAAACTCAAAGCCTCGTGGGGCGGATGCCCAGGAGAGGCGGAAGTATTAAGTAATTCCCTATGTTCACAGGGTCTCGCACGGCCTGAAGAGGTTCGCCGGTAAATTCGGCGTATAGGTCCTTTTTTCGGCACCTTGCAAGCTGTCGCGTTTGTGCAATTTGGTCATACCAGATAGGCAAAAGAAGATTGAGTGTAGCACCAACCACAGGAACAAGTTTGTGCAATGCGGAGTGAATGTAATCTATCAGATTCCGCTGAGCTGTGGTAAGGTGTACGTTGGGCAAACTGGGCGATGCATCAACATTAAATTATTAGGGCATGCCAATTCCTTAGCTGATTCCAGAGGGCAGCATCTGCTTAGCCATTGCAAGCATGACGATAAAGATTGCACTCCACTTTTCGACAGCACTAAGATTATCGGACGCGCGAGGGACAAAAAAGAACGTGAAGTTATCGAAGCCTTGGAAATCGCGAGATTAGGGCCTGACAAATGTGTTAGCGAGGCTTCCATACGCCTGTACCGCAAGGAGTTGGAGTTTCTTGGTTTGACGTGATGATTATGGCTTTTGTCTTTGCGGTTGGTGGGCATGCGCTTTGTTGTCGAAGGAAGGAGGCGTTGGTGCAATAAACCAGTTGTTAGTCTGCGCTTGTCTCGTGTGTTTCTTCTCTCTTGTCCCGTCCTTTTTGCGCAGTTATTCATTGTTTCGATAATGTCGTACCAACTAGCCCCTCACCGCACTCTTCTAGATTTCTACTTAACTTCCCCTAACTTTTAAATGAGCAATCATTATAACTTGATGTTTAGGTGTATAACCCGCCACATGTTCGCAACAACTGAATTTAAGGTTCCCAAGATTAGCCCATTCTAAGCGGAGAAAGGAAAATTCAAATGAGCTTTGCTGTAGCAGATATCGGTCAAAAAGGCGCGAAAGTCGGCGCACTACATTTCTGAAGTTATAACTGGGTATTTTTCTTATTTTAGGCAATGTTTAAGAATTTTGGCGCCATGCGCTCCAAATGCAGAATTTTTTTGGCCGCAAGCTACATGTGGGTAAAACGCGAGGGTGTGATGTTCTGGAGGGGCTAAAGTAATGGTTTTGTTGTTTACTCTAAAACTCTACCCGTGTTTCCCCACTCTCTAGCTCTGTCGGAATGCACAAAACAAGAACACTGAATGCTGACTGGCGCAATAAAAACAAAAAGAAAGCTCAGGAGAGACGCAAGCAGCGCCGGTTCTAAGAAGCGTTTCGGTGATGCCAAAGGTGCTCACCACAGAACAGCAAAGAAAATTAGAAAATATGAAAGACAGGAAGTGTATAAAAAGTATTATGAAACCTTAGCATCGCACTCTCTACGGCGGGCACGAAGAACAATTTGTACAGTACATTCCGACAACTGAGCAAGTTCCATTTGGTCTTGCGTACAAACACGCTCAAAATTCCGTGTTCACACGCCACGAATAGAACCAAATCGCACGCCCATGCAACACAGCTGTGCGAAAGAGGAACAACTGTGACACTGAAGGCCCGAAGATAGTCCGACGTAACGCAAGCGAGCGAGCGCGCGCGTGCACGCTCCATTGCGTTGGTGGAACAGCCCCGTCTATAGTTCGACGCACTGCAGCGGCCAACGTAACCGGCGGCTGCCAGCGTGCCCCGACGGGCCCGGCGCAGATTTGGCGCCGCCGACCGCGTCGACCCACAATGCATCGCGCGGAGAAAAATGGAGGATGCCAGTGCTAGTGCCGTGAGTGGCGCGAGCTGGCCAACTATTGAAATTGTGCCGGGTATCGTTGTGGAACGGTTCATCGAAGTCATCAAACAACACCCTTGTGTATACGACACCAAACGGCTAGATTTCACAGATCACCAGGGCAAAAGAGAACGCTTGGGAACAGAAGCCGAAGCACCGGTCTCTCCACGGGTGAGTTGTTCCCGTGGAGAGACCGATCTTTCGCGCATGCATCGAGCACCTGCGCTTTCGCCGCAAGCGGTGGACTAGTAGCACGAGAGCAAGTTTCTATCGCGCGGATAACACCCTAGCCATGTTTCATATGCTGTATTGTGCGTTTTATTATGAAGACTTTCAAAAAGTTCCCCGCCTCAACCGCTGGCTCATTTGCGGTGAAAGTGCACACAGAGCTTGCGTATTATGGTAACTGTTGTATCCTAGCAAGGTTTACAACGGTACTTGCTTAGTTGAGCCGTGCATAATGCGAAAACGGAACCGTCTACGTAGAGATCGGCGAACCAGAGAACCCGCAAACGCCCTTTTTTTCGCTGAACGGACGCAGTTGTGTCATCTGTTTTTGCAGTGGAAAACGTCACTCAAGGCCGCCGAGGCGAGCGTTCGTTCCGTCTGCTTCAACTGAAAAACTAATACAGTTAGGAATTCATAACACCTTAGCGGAAATGATGGGAGCACACCTCACCGCACAATACGAAAGACTATCAGGCACTGAAACGGAACGTTTCATCCTAAAGAAGGCAGGAATACAATATGAAGGAATCCGTGCACACACCTTGCCAATTCCAAGTCTCGTGCACGAACACTTAATAGTCCATCCTCTGCCCAAAAACATGCATCCACACTATGATACAGACAGAAGAAAGGCTAGGGCACAAAAACTTCACGAAAGATTTTCAGTTCAGAAAGACACGGCGCATGTGGACGTGGCAGAACATGCGGACAGAGACGCCTTTTCCCTGGCAGTTGTCCATTAGCGAGGTTCTCCCGTCGTATCGGCGACAATCGATGAAACAAAATTTCCGGAGGAGGCCGAAGAAGCTGCCATAGCTTTAGCAATTACCTCCACCACTGCCAAATACATCATCAGCGACTCTAAAACCGCAATTCGAAATTTTTGCAAAGGAAGGGCCCACTCAGCAGCCATCAATATATTACAAAAAATCTCCAATACCCGCCAGATCACATTGATCTGGGTCCCCGCCCATTCGGGCCATCCTGGAAACAAGGCGGCGCACCAATTTGCCCGAGGATTCGTAGTTAACCGGGAGGTGCGTTACCCCGAGCTCAGGTCGGCCAAGGAGCGAATGACGACCTACAAAGAAATTACTACCCACTTCAAGAAAGAAAGACAAATCTTCCCAGATCCACATAGATCTCTAAGTAAAACACAACAAGTCAGTTGGCGGCAGCTCCAAACAAACACTTTCTTTAATCCGTACATGTACTCCATATGGTTCCCAGAGCAGTTCAGCCCCATCTGTTCTCTCTGTGGGCACCATAAGGCAGACACACCCCACATCCTATACTCATGTCCTCAAGACAAGCCGTCGAACAGTCTGCAGCCCTCTACCCAATCGCAGTGGGAGGGCGCGCTGCTCAGCTCGGACCCAGAGGTTCAACTCCGAGTCACGGAGCGGGCCGAAGAGGATATCGCTCGGCCACCTGGCGTCCGGCCTAGAAGAGGTGCCCACCGCGGGGAGGGGAACGTCACCCCAACCCGAGCGAAAGACCTTTTCTTTAATAAAGTTTACCTCCTCCTCCTCTGCTTCAACTGAAGCGCTCACAACATTTTCGGCTAATTGAGGAGAAAAAAAATACCAGAACAACTTATTTAACGAGGCTTTACCTTTCAAAGAATATTGTTTGCAACGCTCGTCTTGGCGGCCTTGTCGTCACACTTTCCACTGTCAAAAACAGATGACGCCACTGCCGCCCTTCAGCGAAAAAACGTCGTTTGCAGGTTTTGGTTCGCCGATCTCTACGCAGACGATTACGTTTTCGCATCATGCACGGCTCAACTAGGTACTGTTGTCAGATTTGTTACGATACAAAAGTTCCCATAATACGCAAGCTCTGTGTTCAGTCTCGCCGTAAATTTGCCAGCGGTTGAGGCGGGGAAATTTTCACGATAAAAATGCACGACACGTACTGTATGTAGTAGCCGCAATGGCGTAGATGGAACGAAACGGATGAGGCGACGCAGAAAAAGGCGCGAACGCAATTCAAACTGCCCGCGGGTGTACGATGGGCGCGCGAGTCGGCGGTTGTTCGGCGCATGCTCCGAAGCGGCGCGCGTCGTCTGGGGCGCGATTACGGATCAGTCTCAATCGAAATTGTCTCAAAAAGTATATCATTTGGCTCTCTCCTATTGGTCGGCGGCCATTTTGAATTTTTTCGTCACTGACTGACGTCATAAATGGCGCAGAAGTGGTGACGTTGGCCATCTAATTATGCCGGCAGATTGAGACGATTTTTTGAGACTGGAAAAGGTAGTATCAACACGTTTGAGACAGAAAATGGCGGCGGTTTATTTTGCCATACGCGGCTTGCCGCGCGAGCAACAGCGTAGGAGAGTGCACGAAGACGGTTTTGACTTGCCAGACGAGCTGTTTCGTCGCCAATTTCGACTCAGGAAGGAGACTGCACAGTGGCTGTGCGACCAACTCGCCGATGAACTGGGAGGTGCGCGGGCGAGTGCGCTGTCAGTGCAGCGACAGGTGTTGTGCGCGCTGCGCTTCTTCGGCACCGGCGGATTTCAAGGCGCCGTGGGCAACGAGGGCAACGTTGCCATAGCCCAGCCCACTGTGAGCAAGTGTGTGCGGCGGGTGTCAGCAGCTATTGTCAGAGTGGGGTCGCGTGACGGTTGGGTGCGGTTCCCGGCGACCCCGGAAGAGAAGGCGGCGGCGAAGGAGGGCTTCCTTCGCCACGGCAGCATCCCCGGCGTCATTGGGTGTGTGGATGGCACACTTATCGCCATCAAGGCGCCACGGGGCGATGCTGCATACAAGGCCGCCTTTTGGTGTCGCAAGGGCTTCTACGCACTCAACACAATGATAGTGAGTAGGCTTCGCTCTCCGTTTTTGACTGCATGTTCGGCCTTAAGCTCGGGCCTTGACGGCGGAAGTTCACAACTAAGCTTGTGGTGTGCTTTCTCTCACAGGTGTGCGACTCCAACATGCGAATTATAGCTGTGGACCCCCGCTGCCCAGGATCGGACCACGACGCGTTTTCGTGGCGGTATTCGTGGCTGCGGCAGGAGATAGGGCAAGGACTGCTGTTGCAAGGTGGCGAGTTTCTTCTGGGTAAGCAATAAGAAACCCCCACCGCGGTTACAAATTCCGTGGTGAGGCAAAAATGAAAACCGAAAGAGGTTATCGAGGCTTACTTCACCTCCAAAAGGGGTGACAACTGTGTCGGTTCGTCTGAATTATTTCTAGCAAAGAAACATCGAAATCTTACAAGGGTACATTGGGGCTTTCCATTCCCACTGATCACACATGGCCCTGTCGATAATGTATTCGCACTGCACACGGTGTCTTTGCCTGTGTACCTTGTTTCCTGATCCTTTATAAGTGTCCCTGTTTCCACAAAATAGTCAGTCGCAAGTTGTACGCTTTGTGTGTGCGTATTTGTGCCTCTCGTGGACCGGTCGTCTTCGCTTTTTTTTTTGGACATTGCTATGAATCTGCTGCCATTGTATCAAGAGTGATGAGATTGAGGACGACAGAGGCTACGCTTAACTGCACACCATTTCTGTTATGCAGGGGACAGTGGCTACCCTTTGGAGCCCTGGCTTTTGACACCTGTGCCAGGGCATCCCAGTGTGGCGTCTCCAGAGGGGTTGTTCAACTCAGCGCATGGCTCCATGCGATGCGTTGTAGAGCGTGCCATAGGCGTGTTGAAGAGCCGCTTCCGGTGCCTGCAAAGGTACCGGACGCTCCAATACGAGCCGGAGCGAGCGGCCCTCATAATCGGCGCATGTGCTGCGCTCCACAACCTGTGTTTGAATGACCCCTTGCCAGAAGAAGGGGACGTAGATGCCGCTGACCCGGACGACGACGAGCCACCTCCGGCTGCAGTCCACACGCAAGGCGCTGCAAGCCGCCTTACCTACCTGCGGGGGAGAGCCGTGCGCGACGGTATTGTCGAGCATTTTCGGAGAACCCGTCTCCAGAGGCTGGCATACCTGCGCACGGTGCGTCGTCAGTTGCGGCGGCAACTCCAGCGTCGCCAGCACTGAGCCCATCGACACCACCTCGCAGGGTAGCTGTCCAAGGTGTTCATTTGTGCAACACAGCAGCCACGGTTACTGTTGGCAGCGTCATCCCCTCGTGTCAGTGTACGTTTGTGTGTGAGCAACTGTGCGTCGTGCCCCTAGCCGCAGCCCGCAAAGTGCCGACTTTTATTTCTTTGTTTCGTGTGTGTGCCTACAAGCTGCCGGTGCCGAAGAAGCGCAGCGTGCACAACACCTGTTGCTGCACTGACAGCGCACTCGCCTGCGCACCTCCCTGTTCATTGGCGAGTTGGTCGCACAGCCACTGTGCAGTCTCCTTCCTGAGTCGAAATTGGCGACGAAACAGCTCGTCTGGCAAGTCAAAACCGTCTTCGTGCACTCTCCTACGCCGTGTGTGTGTGTGTGTGCGTGCGTTTAAGTGGGTGAATAAAAAGTGTACTGTGAAACAAAGCACCGAATGTTTGTGATGCTTATTGAAATGAAGAAGTCCCATTGAAGCAATCTTTTTGCTCGATATGCATTCAAGGCCTGACATGATTGCGATGGACATATTGTAGTACAAGAGACATCAAGTGTTCATTGTTGGTATTTCAGTTAAATTTAAAAGGTGTGCTTGCACCCTGTAATTTAGGAATAAATAAAAAAGACACAACCGAAGAGGACAACACACCTCATAGCGCACCCCCTACCGTGATGACATCAGTGGGCAGAAGGGCCATCCTTCAAGCTTACCCAGTCTGCCTACTAGCGTCATCAAGTTAGGGGACGCGCAGTGAGGTGTGTTGTCCCCTTTGGGTATGGCCTACTGCGAGGAGGACTTTTTTATTTATTCCTAAATTACAGGGTGCAAACACACCTTTAAAATTTAACTGAAATACCAACAAAGAGCACTTGACCTCTCTTGCACTACAATATGTCCATCGAAATCATTTCAGAGTTCCTTTCAGCATGCACTTTTATTTTTTGTACCAGCATTTATCACAGGTGTTTTTATTTGAACAGATAGGTGCAAAATGGACTGCTTGCAATACCATGAACAAGTAACATCTTCACGTGTGGTGCACAAATTGCAGCATACAAACATGATAAACATGACAAGACTAGCGGCCTACGTGTTACCACAGCTTCTACGTGAGTTATGTGAACATAAAACACACTTCAGCCCATATTAAACCGTGGTACACATCTAAAGCAATGCGCTGTACGTGTGTAATACATTTTGCCTGACTAGAGAAAGTGTGTCACCCACAAAATGCATGAATATCGAAACGACAACGTGTTATGAATTTCTGCTCAATGGCAAAGCATAGCAGTTCCAAGAAGATTGACACACAACGGAATGCATCATGAATATGGCAAGTTGTGCTGTCATAATGACTGTAACATGACAAAATTCTCATCATCAGCCTCACTACACCCATTACAGGGCAAAGGCGTCTTCCATGTCTCCCTAATTAACCCTGTCCTTTGCCAGCTGCGTCCACTGTACCTGCAAACTTCTCTCATCCGCCCACCTAACTTAGTTCCGCCCCCTTGCTGTGCTTTCCTTCTCTTGGAATACACTCCGTAACCCTGAAGGAGCAGCGGTTATCTTGCCTTGCAATTACATGCCCTGTCCTAGGGATATTGGTAAAGTGCCATTCATGATCTGAGAGGACTGGCCATATCTGCTCCACCCCATTCTTATCCGTCTAGTTTTTTTTCCATCTCACGATGAGCTGTCATTGCCAACTGTGAACTGCTGTTCCCTTGCTAGACTGTAGAACAGGACTTTGGCTTGCTGGATGTTAATTTTTAGACCTACCGTTCTGCTCTGCCTAACTCGTTCATCACCTGAGCGACTCGGCAAGACAATGTCCTCAGCGAATCACAGATTATTTAGGTACTCTCCATTTACTCTTATTCCCAACTGCTCACATTTCATGCCTCGGAATACCTCCTGTAAACAGGCGGTGAATAGTATTGGCGAAATCGTGTCTCCTTGCCCGACGTCCTTCCTTATTGCAGTTTGAATGCTGACTTTATAGAGGACTACGGTAGCTGTACAGTTCCTATATATACCTTCCAATATTTTGAAACAAGTCATGGTAGGCCCCGTCGTGGCACCCCACTGTTTGTTTGAAGTATTCTGCTACCGATGTGGAGCAGGTTAACTGTCAGCCGTGGCGGTCACATTGCGACGGACAGTGTGCGTGCGCTATGCAATGTGTACACACGTTCAAGAACCCCGTGGTGTAAATTAACGTGGAGCCCTCTACAACATTGTTCCTATAAGCACGTGTACCACAACGCGTCGTTAAAGTACACAATCGTGAATGTGCAAAGGAGGAAGATTAATGAACATATGGAAAACCAAACACTGACTAGATTTAGCATACGTTGTGTGTCTTGCAGAACGTAAAAAGGTAACAGGTAAAAACGAAATCAACGTAAACAGTACATATCACACACCTTGTGTGTGTCTTGCACGATGTTGCAAGGTACCATCACAAAAAATTTGCACACACACTTCACACTGGTTATGTGCAGGAATGTGAAAGCACGTGCGTATGACACCACCTGGAACACTGCACGAGAAATGGTTAGTTGCAATTTTGACACAAATGTAGCAGGGAAAAGTTTTGCCATATTGAACTCAGTCAGTGGGGGGTGTATAACGCGAATGTCATGTATATGACCATCGGGAAAGGCGGCCCTCGGCTTGCCGTGTGCGCCATGCGATCACGTGATGACGGCAAAATTATCCTGACATGACTGGGATTTTCTGTACCATCTGCGAGTGCTCATACATGCCGTCAGGTTTTCTCGCAATGCGACTAGCAATGCTTCCACATTGAAACACGAAACCAAAGTGAACAACGAATACTGTACAGCCTGTACACTGCACACAAGTTAAAAATTACAGAAGGAAAAAAAAACATTCATACACAAGCCCCATGCACCTGGCAGGGAAACAAAAAAATGTTCTGCACCTTGCAGGAGGAAAATAAATATATACATAACACCTGCACCTGGCAGGGAAATAAAAAAATGTTCTGCACCTTGCAGGAGGAAAATAAATATATACATAACACCTGCACCTGGCAGGGAAATAAAAAAATGTTCTGCACCTTGCAGGAGGAAAATAAATATATACATAACACCTGCACCTGGCAGGGAAATAAAAAAATGTTCTGCACCTTGCAGGAGGAAAATAAATATATACATAACACCTGCACCTGGCAGGGAAATAAAAAAATGTTCTGTACCTTGCAGGAGGAAAATAAATATATACATAACACCTGCACCTGGCAGGGAAATAAAAAAATGTTCTGCACCTTGCAGGAGGAAAATAAATATATACATAACACCTGCACCCGGCAGGGAAATAAAAAAATGCTGTGTACCTTGCAGAACGCAAAAAAAAACAAAAAAACAGGTAAAAAAGGAAAAAAAAAGCCCCACCGAACAAGTTACTGCGGTGGCTGTACCTGATTGTTCAAAACACGCACAATCAGGGCCACCGCAAGTACCACTTGCTCGGTGAGGCGCATCGTATCGGCCCTTGCCGCCTCAGCAGTGTGCAGCATGTGCGCCCCGGTTTCTGTGACGGCGGCAGTCAACTGTGTCACTGCCGCCGTCAGGCTGTGCACTGCTGTTGTTGTTCGCCGCTGTTCCTGCACATGAAAGGAGCTTCATTTGCACACTTCACAGACATGTAGGGCTCGTTGGACATAAATATGAACTAGTGAAATGTCTCTACAGGTCACGCATTGGTTTCGAACTGTGAATGTAGATACAACATGTTGCATGCAGATGCTTCTCCTTCACTAAATGTGGTGGGTGTTGTGTGCACATACCTCTAGGAGGCGCACATGAAACGTGGCATCCTCAGCAGCACGGGCTTCGTGGAGGTCATTGGTCCGCCGCGTCTCTGTCAGCAGCTGGCGGACCTCCTCCGCCCGCATGCTCCGCCGCTGCTGCCTTGGACGCCCCGCCGCCACATTTCGCCGCTCCTGTGTAGCTGTCAAAAGAAGAAAGTGACTGAATGTACACTTGTCATATAGTGGCGCACGATGTACAATAACTTGACTGTTTGGTGCAATATCTCAGAGGGCTGTTGACATGCATACCGGGGAGCAGTACATAAAAGCATTCATAATCAGCAGTATGACAAAAACAGCATTGTTTCAATGTGCACATTTGTGTAACCATCGCAGACACCACAGTTTCCGCTGTAAGAGGGAAAAAGCGTGCGCAAGGTACCAGTGGTGCATATGAAAGACACTTCTGTGGGTGGCTGCCACGGTGGCTGAGTGGTTATGGCGCTCGGCTGCTGGCCCGAAACACGCGGCGGTCGAATTTCGATGGAGGCGAAATTCTAGAGGCCCGTATACTGTGCGATGTCAGTGCACAGTAAAGAACCCCAGGCGGTCCAAATTCCAGGAGCCCTTCACTACGGCGTTTGTCATAGCTGGAGTTGCTTTGGAACGTTAAAGCCCCATAAACCAAACCAAACTTTTGTGCGTATTGTAAAGTGATACTGATAGTCTGCTCCTGCGAATGGTATTATTGTTAGGTAGCTTGCGAAATGGATAATGTTCAGCATGATATTGGGACACCAACTCACAGGCTGTGTCACAAGGTGCGCCCTCGTCCTCCTCGTCCAGCTCCTCCAGCTCTTCTTCCGGGGGGGTGCCATCTATGTGAATTCATTCCACAAGACAGCACTGCTTAGTGGACAGTTTCAGCAGAGCGTGTATTGGTGCAAAACACACGGTTACTAGGTACTGAGACACAAGAAGAAACATAGCAGTACCGAGACGGCAATGTAGTACAAGGTACATAACTCGAGGTTGCATTTCTTAGCTCAGCATTCGCATCCCTCCCTAACTAAAAGAAAAACCACAACGAAGTCAACAATGTGCACAAGTTGTTAGGTGTACATATCAAATGACGAAATTTTCACTTACCAGATGGAGAGCGCGCCTCTGCCTGCTGCAGGCCGCTCGTCCCTGGCATCTCCCCCACGGACACACGGGGCTGGTTCTGCAAGAGGCACAGCGCCCCACGTTCATGCACGAGTGTCTCGAAGTTCATTATGTGTGTGCATTGCTCACAGTACATGGCCCCGAGGTTGACATTCATTATTCTTCATTAGCCTCCCCTATCATTCCCCTCTCATTATTACTAACGTCACCGCGGCTTACAACATACCTGGCTGGACGAAGAAAACATTGGAGCTGCGACGCCTAGAACGAGGCCCGGCGACCGCAGCTTGGACACCCGGCCTGCCAGCCCCGGCAGCCTGCCGCCTCCAGTGCCCCTGCGACAGGGTGTGGAGAGACATATTCAAGGGCCATTCGACAGACCGTTGTTGACACGCTCACCTTCCCGCCGCCAAAAACTGCGCCTCCTGCTTCTTGCAGCGGGTGCACCACACTTGCCAAGTGTGGCGCCATTGAAGCGCAGTTTTGGCAGCGGGGCCCACGGCGTTCAGCAGGGCCGCAAGCTGCTGCCACAGCTCGCGCCTGCGAGCCGCCGTGAAGCCCCCGGAAAGGGGTGAGGCAGCGTGGGCGAGCGCCGGGTGCTGTTCCATAAATTCAACCATCATGACGAGCTGCTCTTTGGACACACGTGCTGTCGTCATGATGGTGGATTAGCCGTTTCAAATGATAACGGTATGTCATGCCAATTCCGCCAGCATTTCTAGGTATTGGTCAGGGAATGAAATAGGGAATAATGGGGAATGTACAGCTTGGCTTCACAAGGACATGCGCTATATATAACTTGGGTTCACACAGCAGAGCATAGACGTGCGCTCTATTGGAACAACTTATACAAGGTTACGAAGCAGCAAGGACGAGCAAGATGGTTGGTAGAGTGCGCCTAATCGTTTTTCTCGTCCTTGATCGTTCCTTACTTACACGCCTACACACGATGAACTGACGATCACGCAGCCATACAACTTTATTTCGCCCCATATGTCACACTTCCCCGTCGTCTTGTATTTAGCAAACAAAATACGGAACTACACATCCCACACGTCAACCGAACAGCATCTATGGGCTATTGGTGTCATCGATAATAAGCAAATACACACTTACCACAATATGTTGTCTTCGTCGATTTTCAAGCCCAGCGCTCCTTGTAAGTTGATCTACGCAGGCCCGTAGCATTCACTGCCTTCAATCAGATTTTTCTGCACACTTCAGACATCCGCAAAGTGCCTTGATTTTAGACGACACGCAAAAAATCGGGAACTAGCCGTGGAATCAGCTGTTTTCTTGCACGCCGCCATGTTCACGCGATACCACTGCCAGCGCGACCTCATGGCAAAAGCAGTTAACCTGCAGCAAATTTCATTGCAAAACTGAAAATGCTTCTAATTTTCCCTCGTGTTGTTGAAATTGCAACACAGTTTAATACCAAAATAAAACATTGCTTGTTTTCTTCATTGCGTTTTTGTTCATTTTCAGACTAACATGTTCACGCTATACCGCTGACAGCACACCGCGGCAAAAACAGTGACTGAACAGCAAACTTAATTGCAAAAATGAAAACACTGCTTCTTTTGCTTGGTGCTGTTGGGTTTGAAATACAGTTACTTAGCAAAATAAAACATTACTCGTTTTTATTCACTGCGTTTTTACTGCAAAACATTAGTCTACGGTCCCTTGTCGTGCGATTAGTGGTTTCGGGGCGGAGCCCACCGCCTCCTTGCTCCGCATTGGCCGATTCGGCGGTCGGCATTTCTCGGTGTCGTCATTTTGACGTCACTGTCTCAATATTGAGACAGTTTTTTGAGACTGATCCGTAATCGCGCCCCCAGGCTGGGCGCATCGAAGTATAGACAGTTTACAGCGCGCGGTTCTTCCGTTTGAGACTAGGTGGCGCCACAGGCGCGCTAGGAACTCGGCGCCGTTATGGGCCTCGTAAGTCGCCAGCTTGTACGCCGCGATGAAGCAGTGGAAATATCGCGGGTGGCTGTCGAATGTGTTCTTTCTATGAATATGTGGAAAGGCAGAGGAAATACGTGTTGTGTTGTGGATTGCAAGAATTGCGACGGAGAGTTAAAGATGTGGGATGTGGAAAGGAAGTGCACTGTGCAAGGACGTACTGCCCCTGTCGCGCCCGTTCGAGATGCACCTTTCCGAACGGGCGAACGCTACAAACGCGTTCACCAGCGCAGGATAGCCAATATAGGAAGAAAGGTTTCGATCTTGAAATATCTGCGGGGACAAGTGCCCAACAAAGCCGCATGAACAAGCTGTTCCGCAGCCGAAACTGTCACTTGTGCCTTCAGATGCTGTGCAGTTGCGTCCGCGTGTTTAGCGAGACCCCATTGCTCGTAAGTTAAGGTGTGCGGCCGTTAGTAACCGGAGCACCCGAAGACAAATTTTGAACGGCAAAGAAAGATGACTTACTCTTCTACACACCGCTACGGCAGATTATTCAGTCCACAGCCGCGCGAGCAGACAATGTTTAACATCAGTCCGTGTATTACATGACGTCCATCGTGCTACTGTTGACTCTGGCGTCAAGTAGCGCGGTTTCGTGGGCCATATTCGTAATAAAGAATTTGCGTTACGGTTCGTGTGCTGGGTGGTTGTCACTTCCTCGCGTTTCATGCGAGACAGTCACCAGTAACTCCGCAGGGCAGCGCTCAGAGTGAAGCTGATTACTTGCCACTAACAAGACCTCGATCATTTTCATATTCTCATATCGAGCGCGGAGCGTACCACAGTTTTATTTGTGAGGCTGACATAATTGTGAACTTCGTGTAGTATTAACGCGTTTCTATGCGCGCGTTCTAACAATTTATGCATGGTACTGCTACCATGATAGTTAGCATTTATGTGTATATTTATTTCTGTCGCCTTACTGTGTTTAACAAACGAGTAGTAAATATTTTGTTTCCTAAGCAAAGCTAACAGGTTGTAAACAAATGAGTATATACGAATTGCATGTGAGCGTTTTAGAGCGGTGTCTGCATGCATGTACACAGCACGACAACGATGTGCGAGCATAAAACCTTGCCGTTTTAGATAATAAAAATAAAACATTCAGCAAAGCTTTCAGCGGGTGCAAAGACACGCATTCAGGCAACCATCCCCTGGCTCGAAGAGGGAGAGCTCAGCGGTTCTCCGCAACATGGTGCCCGATTACGTTTTCACGCCTCAAGGGATCAGATTAGGGCTCTCACGTGCCCTTCGAAGCTTTGACTAAACCATAGTGTTGTCTGCCCACTCCTTTACAACCGTTTCAGCCGAAACACTGCTTCGCGGAACCGAACCATCGGGCGCAGCAGCCGTCGCGAAGAAGCGCGTCCCGAGCAGTGAGGAGGCGTGATCAAAGATGGCAGCCCTCTTGATACAAGCCTCACGAAGAGAATGCCGGCGGACCACGCACGGCCGGCGGCCGGCCGGCCTGCCCTAGTGATTCCCTATGCCCTCTAGGGACAGGCCGAGAGAGGCGCGGCGACCCCACATCCGGTTGAGAACGAGGGCGAAGCGAAAAAAACGTCACGCAGAGACGCATCCCACCGACCAATCGGCGTTTCCAGCCTACCGACCCGCAAACGCTTCTCTGGCGACGTCGTGGTACACTGACGTCTTTGTTCCACGATTTTAGTTCCAAAATTGGTCACTACGAGTACACCAATCGGCCCGCGAATTTTGAAAAACAGGGTTTTTGAAAGTTCATAATGAATTGCCGGCTCAGTTCTCAAGACTCATACTTGGCGTGAATGCTTCTTAGCATCATTTCTAAGCATTGAAAACATTTACAAGTGACTTTTTATTCGTTGCATAGTCCCTTAAGGCTATCTACGTGGGTGTGCCATGAGAGATCCCCACTGAATCATACCCCCAAGAACTTTTGCTCGGTGACCTCCGCCAGCAGGTTGCCGTCGTACCTGATGTTGATGGGAATGTCATCTCGCTTGCTTGTGGGTTTGAAAATTACGTATTTAGATTTTGTTATATTTAGGCTTATACGATTGGCTTGCAGCCACGTAGATAGTTTTAGTAAGTATTAATTTACAGATTTTTGTAAGCATGCTCTTGTTGCTCCCGTAAAGAATATATTAGTGTCATCTGCGTCCATGATAAATTGAGGAGATCCTGGTGTCATGGTTACATTGTTCACGTATATAAGAAATAGTAAAGGCCCCAGAATGAATCCTTGAGAGACGCCGTACTGTAACTCCATGTTACTAGATATACAGTTGTTTATAATTAAATACTGGGACCTACCCTTCAGATATGTTTCAAGTAGTCTGAGCGCTACATCCCTAATCCCACAGATCTCTAGCTTCGTTAATATTATATAGTGTTGTACACTATCAAACGCTTTGCTAAGATCTGTAAATAGACCCAGTGTTAGGAGCTTTTTTTCTATGTTTTCAATAATTTTATCTTTTATATGCAGAAGAGTCTGTTCTGTAGATTTTTTTGCTTGAAAGCCATACTGAGCGTCAGCTATTATTCCATGTTTCTGAAAAAAACCAGTGAGTCTGTCATTGACAACGCGCTCAAATATTTTAGAGAAAATAGTCAACACGGAGATTGGCCTATAGTTATTAATATTTGCTGCACCGCCGCCTTTACACACGGGAACTACTTTTGCTATCTGCAGGATCTTTAGACCTTTAGGTGGCTTCACGCGCTATGCCTTCACTTCGAGTTGGCGTACACATCAATATAATTTCTAAATTTTCAATTTTTACACCAGTGTTCTCCTGCCTGTACCACAGCATCATTAAAGTGCACTCGCACTGAGGAGGAATTTTCTTGTTCTTCTATGAGTAAGCATACACACACATATACTATGCATGGAACATTTTTATTACAAACCACAGGAGAATAACACACAATTTTTCACTTCAAACACCTGTGCCAAACACATCATTACCCTCTCCTGGTTTTCAGCGGAGAGGGAACAGTGCCATTCAGTATGAATGATGTCATTCGCACTAAACACCAGACGAGACAAAAATGTGACACTATATAGTGCGAAGTGGCTTTTATTGTTGAAAAATGAGACTGCCGTTTAATGGCAGTCACCTATCTCAGCCATTCCAACCACAACTTAACAGCAATCACAGATTCACTTGCAAAACATTGTCACTCCTATTAAAGCCCATTGTAGAAAATTGATACCAATCTCCACCAGCAGTATCCATACAATACTGGTGATCATTCACGCACAGTGAAATCTGAAATAATGAATTACAGAGCACCCACGCAAAAACACCGTTCATGTGAATCCTTGCAGAGCTACAGAGTACAAGCAGCAACTGGTTTCAAAGCAATAAGCTAAATATGTAAATGAGATATAAAATGTGGATGGGAATAAAGTGATTTTTGCTTTCATAAAGCCGCATGAAGCCTTTTTGGGAGCATATGTCAATCCTAAGTTGTGATACCATACCAAAGCCTACCAGATACAATGCGTGGTGGACATGAGGTTCTAGAAAATGTTTGACTGATAAAGAGGCCTTCATTCTGGTGCTGTTTCACAGTACACTGTACAAATAGACACTTACGTGAAGTGGGACCCTAATTTACAATTTTTCCATTAGGGCAACGTGATGTAGTATTTACCACTGTGGACGCACACCATACTAAGCTGCAGGATAGTGAGTGATGATTTAATTATTTATGAACTACCTGTGGGAAAAAGCCAGTGTCAACTAGGAATGCGCACTAATACAGTAGAAGTAATCATAACTGCAGAAGGTGAAGTGGTCTGTTTTATATGGTGTTAAGGCGAGCTGCGTCACCTGCCTGCCGTTCTAATCATGCTTCATAATTTTTTAAAAAATTTGTGGCTTCATTGGGCGCATGGTCTCTAAACCGTCTCTCTCCCCCTAAAGCGCTTACATGAGAAATGGAGAATGACACCAGGAGAACATCCTATGAAATGGAACTGGTGTGAAGTGATACCTGTCTTGCACGTCTCAAGTACTTGGCTCTATTTCATGCCATTTTTGTACGAAAACTGACTCACTGTCATCTTCCGTGGTTCAAGCAATATTGGCTAGGGTGCAGATAGGTTTGCTTTTCAGGATTTGAATTTTTGTATGAAGAGTATTTGCACAAACTACAGGTGTATGCTCAATACTTGCAGTGAAGAGGCTGTTTTGATATCTGAGCCACTCTCGAGAATGTTGCGTGTCACAGACTCGATTTATCTCTTACGACTATTTGTGTGCTATACCAGGTGTCCCAGCTAACTTCAGCCAAGGGTTAAAAAATGAAATATTAGAGGCAGGTGAGTGAAACCAGTTGCATATTGGTGACAGCTATCTTGATCACCACAGGAATTTTTTTTGCTTCGCAAATGATTAATAATTTAATTATGTTTATATATCTGAATTAATAAATGTTGACTTTAGAAAGCAAATTGCATTTGAAGAGTTGTCGACCATCACTAGGAACCTCCATTCCATCATTTACGATAACGAAATCCTCACGTGCGTCTTTTTTTACAGCTCCAAAGAAAACCCGCAAAATATAAAATAAACCACGTGACAAGTTGGCGGCGGCAAGTCGCACCGTCATATGTGTCTCTGGCTGACGCAGGCGAGAAACCACCGCCAACATATCGGCCTGCCGTTGCTTCGGGGCCGTCGAGTCAAGGCTGCAGGCGATTTCGTTTGCTTAAACCAGGCTTGAGAGCAGGACGATCGTGGCGCACAAGTGCGTTAGTCACGTGGTTTATTTTGTATTTCTCGGGCTTTCTTTGGAGCTGGGAAAAAAGACGCACGTGAGGATTTCCTTATCGTAAATGGTGGAATGGGGGTTTCTGAAGGTGCTCTACAACTCTTCAAATGCAATTTGCTGTCTAAAGTCAATATTTATTAATTTAGATAATTAGACGTCATTCAATTATTAATTATTTCCGAAACAAAAAAATGTGTGTGGTGCGCAATATGGCTGTCACCAACATGCAACTGGTTTCACTCGCCTGCCTCTAATGATTGATTTTTTAACGCTTGGCTCTAGATTGCTGGGACACCCTGTATATTTCACATTAATGCTTCAGGATGTCTTCCAGCCTTCTGCATGAGCTCTTTAGCTTGGTGCCTAGGCACGTCCAGCGAAGTAGTTGTGCATGAATGACAGGCGTTTTCAGCTCCATTCAGCTGCACTGTTAAAAAAGAAAAACACCGTCAGAACAGTGAAAATTGCTAGCTGGAAACGAACCAGGGTTTTTAGAAATTGCATAAATATAAAATTATGGGTGAGGACAGCCTCGGCAAAGCAGTGCAGTTTCAGAAAAGTAAAACAACAGACTATGACCCAATGGCCCATTATGAAGACAATCGACTTCTGCTTCTCTAGGCTTCTCCTGGCATGTATTACGACGTATGTCAATCGAGTGGCATGTGAGCATCTGTTTACTGGTGACCTGCTGAGCAGAATTGCCTGCGTAATTAAGTAACAGCTCCTAAGGCTCTCGCTCGGAAACGAGGCGTCCATTAGCTGTGATGGATACGAGAACAAAAAAAGGCTAAGCAGCACGCGGACTTTTGGGAAGTATCACCTATCACGTACGCGTTGAAACGGCGCGCCCCTCGTACACGATCTACGCTTTCACCTCTGCCACCTCCGCTTTCTCAACTATCTCTGAAGGGTTACCATTTCGGATTTAGCATTAGCACAGGCAAACTCGCACCACCGAGACAGGCAATCGACACGATCGATCACGCAAAAAATTTTGTCTGACTACTTCGCCGAAAATGATCTGTGAAGGCTCTATCCATGCCCAAGGCCGATCGAATCTCTTTGAAAGCAGATTTATCGCTGTGCGATCGCGTTGCACACTCACATCCCGAATTATTTTGCTGCCCCCTTCCGACGCAGATAGCTGCAAACTCTCAACTGAGAACATAACATACCGTCGACTCGACATGTCCATTGTCGACGCTCGTCTGCTAGCGCGATTTTGCGAGTATCGACAGCCACGGTGTCGCCCCAAATTCGGTCCGATAGTCTCTAGTTCTCTCAGAGCATGTCAAAATTAAGTGCTTAGCGTCAAAGGCGTGATTAGCCCCTCACAAAACATCGAGAATTTCGGCACAAGCAAGCAACGCCCATACATTCGTAAGCGAGGACCTATGCGTGGAACTCCACTCATGTCATGTTGCCAGACTTCGCAGCGCCCCCTGAACTTGAGTTTACTCGCTAATGAGTGTTAGCGCACTAAAAATGAATGCTTTCGCCTTCAAAGCACGTAAGTAATCTGAAGAGCCCTGCGTAATTTTTTCTGTGCGACCGTTGCTGACACAGGCGAAGGGTGGGGGGGTGGGGGGGAAGCGGCGACGACAACATCGGAGGCACGCCTAACGTGCTCTCCTGCTTCCTTCTGCAGGTCACCCTTCCCAAGATGTACAGACCGCCCTCATCAGCTGGGTAAGTAGCAGGCGCCATTACGCGTTATTTCCGAAGGCATCAACAACAGCCAGCTTCATGAGGCGCAGTCCCTCAGCCGCGCTTGTGATCTTTAGCACCGGTTTCGGCGCGATGCGGTAGACTACATAAAGAGCATTCACCGACCGGCCTCGTCTCTTCACAACAGCAAGGACAGCTTTCAATACACACTTATCTCGCTCTTCTGCTTGTTTCTGCAGATCACCCTTCCATGCTGTACGTAGAGATTGGCACATGCAACGGGATAGTAGCACGGGTCTATATGTGCGATCATCGACGGTGCCAGGAGGCGTAATTCCTCAATGGCGCTATAGTGATCTTCATCATTGGATCCGGCAGGAAGCCATAAACTTCATTAGGAGCATTCAACGACCGGCCTCTCACTTGGCAGCAGCGAGGACACCTTTCAAGACACTGTTAAGGCGCTCCCTTGCTTCCTTCTGCAGAAAACTTGTGCCGATTTGTATAGAGATTAAGAAACCGCGGAATTTGAAAAAAGAGCACCTGCAGAGAGCGCACAGCGACGTCCACCAAATCGCTTCGGTCCGTTGTGCACCTGCCACCTGACGTTAATTATATTAGTGGCCTTTGAGGAAAGGGAATGCCGCAGTCAGACTCTCTTCTCTGTGACACCTTAACCGTGCCGTGAGGGAAGGGAGGAAGGTGGAAGAAGGAAGAGAAATGTAAGGGCCGTAGTGGTGCACTCCGGAACAACTTCGACTTCCTGGGGATCTTTAACGCGCACTCGCACCTCGGAGCACACGTGCACCGTTTGCGTTTCGCCTCCACAGAAACGCGGCCGTCGCGGTGGGGTTTGAACTCGGGTAGACATTCTTTGCCCTATCAGCGGCAGAGCAGCGATGTGGTGAGGAGTGGCGAGTAGCTCAGCACGGGAAGGGCACAGAATGTCAATTGGCACGTACGCTACGGAGCGACGCGATCTGATGGATATGGCTGCAGTTAAGGATGTGGCTGTGTCGCGATCTACAGATATGGCTGCGCAAGAGCGCCGTTTTCGAATGACGCGAGAATAGCCGAAATTGGTTAAGCCACTGCGGCGAGGGTAATCGCGTTTTCGAGATTCTTAAAGCTGATAATGCCGCTAATATTTGCAGTGTGTTCGTTTTTAAAATCTGCCGCCACATCACTTCATCGCTTTGTTTGCTACGCAAGACGCGACTAGATTTATCTCGATTGATCGCAGCCAGGCAGAGCTGATTCTACGTTGTTCCGGTGCAGGGCTGGGTTGATGTCGAAAGTGGGCGAGTTCTCTTGGTCAGGCGAATCTTCTGCGGAGGGGTTGGAGAGGGAGAAGGAGTCTCGTACGTCAGATATTTCGTCGAAGAAAGCAATCGTCGTTCCTCTGTTAATGTGCCGGTATTCTTCGCTGAAATTAGTCAGCAGTACTTCGGCCTGGCCATTGCGCAAATGTGCGATGCCTCTTGCAATGCTGATTCCTCGGTCTAGGAGCAACTGCATGTTGCCCTCGATGATGGCTTCAGCGTTAATGGCTTTCTTGGCGCCTACGGTCAGGATAACGGTTGATCGGGGTGGGACGCTCACTTCTTCCTCCAGGACACTCAGGGCAACATGATTTTCCCGAGTTTTCATCGAAGCGATGGCTTCGTCCGTCGAAAGCGTGATCGGCTCGGATCGCAGGTCGATGATCGCCTGATGCTCATTAAGGAAATCCATACCAAAGATCACTTCGCGGGAGCATTGCGGTAGCACAACAAAGGTCGCAGGATAGGTATGTCCTTTGACAGTCACTCGCGCTGTGCATCGTCCTGATGGCGTAATGAGGTGGCCCCCTACGGTGCGAATTTGTGGGCCGTCCCAAGCCGTTGTGACTTTTCTCAGCTGCGCAGCGAATGTTCCATTCATCACCGAGTAATCGGCTTCTGTGTCGACTAGAGCGGTAACTTTCCGGCCGTCGATAGTCACTTCTAAGTCAGAGGTCCTGGCTCTTGCATTGCACGTCGCTCTTGGCGTCGGGTCACGGCTTCGTCGCGTATGCGAGTCGCGGGTGGGGCGTGTGGTCGAAGCTCTTCTGGGTGGCGGCGTCGTTTTCAAGGCAGCCTGCGTCGTGGTCGGGGTTCTCATTGTGTGCGGTGTCGGTGCAGCGAGTACCGGTTCTTCATGCGGCGTCGCGTGTGCAGCGTCTTCATGGGGCGTGGTCGGTGGAGGATCTTCGGTGTTTCGCTCTTCAGCAACCTCACCTCCAGAGGTTGCTGCCTTCGGTTTCCCCTACGAGGGCTGGGAGACCTTCCTCGTACTGCGGCTGCGTAGCTGCGGCGTGGCGACGCAAAGCGCGAGGTTGACGGCGATGGTGAGCGCGAAAAGCGGTTCGGCGTGTACTCTTCTCGACGCAGGTACTCGTCGATTTCCTGCGGACGTTGCCCGAAGCGTGGTCGTGGGGCGTTAATGGCAAATCCTCGAAGACCGATACGTCGGTACGGGCAGTGACGAAGAATATGGCCGGCCTCACCGCAATGAAAGCACAACGGCCGGTTGTCGGAAGTCCTCCAGGCGTCGGATTTCCTGGGGCTTGAGCGTCGGTCATAGGCTGGGCGGGCGGGGGCTGGCAGGCGGCGTTGTGGAACAAGTGGCTCATCTCGGGGAGGACTTGGGGGTTGTCGTTGGGTTTTTACTAACGGCCGGCTGCAAATCTGTACTTGCGATCAGGCACATATCTATAGTAGTTAAAATCTGACTGTTTGAATTGGGTTAATTATGTTCGTGGTAACATTATTTGCCTGTTTTTTGACGTGCGCGAATATTACAAAGGGGAAGAAAAAATTTCACTTTGCGTAAAAAAAACGTGTTTTTTTATTTGTGGCGGGCTTCCCTGAAACACGTGGTACAGAGGGTGTTCTAAATTAGACTTTATAGATTTCTTATAACATTATTCACTGCATGGCGTGTGAAAACCATCTCTACAAGTAAGTTTCTCTGCAAGGGAGACCCTGCGTAAATGATAACTGTCACCGTGAGATACCTGAACAAATTAGTTATATATGTATAATAATTAACTTTTGAGCCCCTGCAGCTTTTTAGTTCAGCAGACGGTCGCATTCTTAGCCAACTTCATTTGATATACATTTTGTAGAGCCCGCATTCTCCGAGATATTCGTCCCCGAATTTTCCCCTGATTTCGTGTAATTGCGCATGGAAGGCGGTGGCAGTCGTCGCGAATCTCCTCCCATTTGTGACGCACTTTTTGCGCCGGTCTTTTCTTCTGTTTCAATAGGCGAGAGGGAAGCGGTTATCAGTTTCACCGGTGCCTCTGCGCCGTTGGCCGATGGGACGCCGCGTCAGGCCCCTAGAACTTTCGCGCCAGTGCTCATCGGCTTGCATGCGGAATTACGTAAATCGAGATGAACTTTTGGACGCGAATGTTTCTGAACAAACGCGTGATAGACGGGTTCTACAAAATGCGATTATGTAGGAATACGACTGCCCCTTTTTTTCTCACCCTGTTCCTCGTGGCCGCCTAACTTAAGCGCAGAGGTAGATTTCACGCATTGCTCAGTGCCTTAATTTAAGGAATCTGTAAAGCACAGATTTCAGCACCTTGTATAACATTTTGGTGTCCACCGGCTGCTTCTCTGCTGACACGAAACTTGCTAGTAAATCAACGGAACGTGCATTACTGGACTAGATATAGCTATTTAGAAAACCGCTTAGAGTATGTTCGAATAAATGAGAATTGTTCCGGCAGGCTAGCCATAACACAAGGTCTTCCGCAAGGTTCATTATTGGGACCTGTATTTTTCTTAGTTTACATTATTGATATATCCCAAATATTAAATTCACCTGATCTTGTAATGTACGCAGACGACACGAACCTTTTTTTTCACTGCCCCTTCACTGCTTGCCCTGGAAAGTATGATCAACATTTACCTAACTAGATTATATATGTGGTTGCAGGCAAATAGTCTGAACTTAAACCTGAAGAAAACTACCTACATTATATTTAGGCCCATCAACGTTGTTGAACGCTACGCGGTCAATATTCATTACGGGAACACAATAATTGATAGAGTCAGCAGTCTCAAATTCCTCGGTGTCTGGTTTTCCGAAATTTTCTTGGAACATTAACGTTACTAATCTTATATCTGATCTGTATAAAACGGTTGCCTTTGTAGAATCTCCCATATCCTACCTAAATTGCTGAAGTTATCTATGTAATACGCACTTTTTAATTCCAAATTGTCTTATTGTTGTTTTCGTCTGGGGCACTACGACTAAAACCAATTACAGTAAATTGATACTTGTACGAAAGAAGAAATTACGACCAATCGAAGGGTATTACGGTCATCCTCAAGATTTGGCTACAGCACCCCTCTTTCTCAAACACAGTTTGCTTAAAGCGGATCAGGTATATTTTTATCGGTTGTTCCAACACATCTACAACAACCGGCTGTGTAATACCATTCCAGACAATTCCTCATCACAGCATATCCTCCGAGCACATAGGAAACTGGTCCCTAGGATGCGTACCAACTACGGGAAAAAGCAAATTATCTATCAAGCACCTACCGCCCTAAATAATTTTTTGGGTGATCTTGATTTTAGTGTTTCTCTCAAATATTTTAATGCAATAACCAAGCGCTACTTAATGCAAAAAGACATTTTCAATCCTTAAACTTTTGTGCACCGACGTTCTGACACAATCTTAGCTTACCTAATAAATACAGCCCCTTTTTGTGCCTGAACAGTATTATTACAATTGAAAAGTCTTGTGTATTTCACGTATTTGATTTCTGTGCGCAAGCCAAGCGTGGTTTTATGTCATTTTTGTTGCTCCGCCGTCATTACGTTTCATGCAATGTGCGAGCCTCCGTCTCTTTGCTTTGTTCTGTCATACGTTGTATGTTTGTTTGATTTGTACATGTTCAATTTTTTTTACCTCTGCACTGTAGTGCCAACTGTACAAGGAAACTGAGGCCTCGTCAGGCGCTACAGGCCTTTTGCCTCAGCTTCCTTTTTCTTTGCTAGGAAGAAATAAAGTCTTTGAAGTTTTGAAGTTTTTTGAAGTTATATATTATACAATATCGAAATCCATAGGCTTACTCTTGTAATCTTTGTAATTTAGGTAAGGGATTTGATACGCTTATATATAATACCCGTTGTGTTAAACTCGATCATTATGGTATACGTGCCTTGCCTTTAACCTTCTCAAATCATACATGAGCTCGCGATCACAATACGCTCTCTTCATTAACTGCTACTGTGATGTTTACATGTCTGATATGGTGTGCTGATCGGGAGTATTTTGGGTCATATACCTTTTTCATGCGTATCTCAACTGTGTAATCCAGTGAGCAGAAAGATAAATATATTATTTATGGTGACGACATCAGTTTATTCTGTACCTCTTCTGGTAATAAACAACTGATGGATGCAGCGAACATAGCATTAGCTAACGTGATGAAATCGTCTTCCTTAACTGTAAGCAAAGAAAAAAGGTCCGTAGACAAACTTTACACTGCTTACGCGTTGAAAAAGCGTAAGCCCGCCAGCTCACTTTGTGAACGCAATCTCCGCATGGTGCGGCATGATGTGGCCCGATGTCATGCAGCTGGCAACTCTACCTCTGCATGGCTTTACGTAGCCGCCGCCGCGGCCCGTGCTCAGCCTTAAGGATATGACGCGATAGCTAATGGGTTTATGCCCATATATTCAGAATTGGTCTTTCTGCACTTGACATTTAAGATATTTCAGAGTTCGCGTACCACTCCTGGCGCAGTGGTGCAACGGTTAAGCGGTGCGCCACTGCCCTGGTATGACAGATGCTGCCACCGGTGCAATTTGTGAAATCCAGGCTTCTCTTCTCGAGCAACCTCACGCGACCAACCATTAATTTAACCGCCAACTTCCAGGTTCCACAAGGACTCCATCTTTTGGGGGTAAAATCGCACGAGTTTTAACACATACGCAAGCACGCACACGCACGCACGCGTGCACGGGTTTTCGCATAACGGGGCATGTAAGCTTTACCCCTTAACAAAAGGTCACTAATGTTCTATATTAAAGGCAAGTTAGTGTTGAATGTACACCACTTCTTTTTCCGGGCACTAAATCAAGTATGTATTCGCATCCCTAGGCATAGCTCATACACAACAATTCTGAACAAAAACAGTTTTGAACGAAAGACAGCTTATGAGTAGAATTTTTTTCATCTATTGTAATATTTAACTATAACAATCTATATATCCGCAGATCTCCCATCAGCAGGCTCGCATTTATTGCTGTTAATGTTTTTCCTATCGCCAGAAGTGTTCGCCATTGGCTTTCTAAGGCAGTCTTAACTGCTGGATGGCTGCGATGGAAACACTATACAAGAAATTTTGCTGCATATCGGAAGAATACACTATTAGCTTCCATAAATATTTACCAGCATATTCATCCTCATCATCATCAACCTGACTGCATCCACTGCAGGGCAAAGGCCACGCCAATGTCTCTCCAATTAACCCTCTCCTTTGCCAGCTGCGCCCACCGTATGCCTACAAACTACTCAATCTCATCCTCCCACCTAACCTTCTGCCGCCCCCTGCTACGCTTTCCTTCTCTTGGAATCCACTCCGTTACCCTTAACAGAGGACCAGCTATTATCTTGCCTTCGAATTAGGTGCCCTGCCGAAGCCCATTTCTTCCTCTTGATTTCGACTAGGATGCCATTAGCCTAAGTTTGTTCCCTCACCCACTCTGCCTGCTAACTGTCTCTTAACGTTACACCTATCATTTTTCTTTCCATGGCTCACTGCGTTGTCCTTAACTTAAGCTGAATCCTTCTCGGTATCCTCCACGTTTCTGCCCCGTAGGTGAGTACCGGCAAGATAGAGCTCTTGTACACTTTCCTCTTGAGGGATATTGATAAATTGCTATTCATGATCTGAGAGAACCTACCATAAGTACTCCACCCCATGATTATCCTTCTAGTTATTTCCCTCTCATGATCCGGTTCAGCTGTCCCGACCTGCCGTAAGTAGATGTATTCTTTTACCACTTCCAGCACTTCGCTTCCAGTTGTGAATTGCGGTTTCCTTGCTAACTGTTGAACATTACTTTAGTTTTCTGCATGTTAATTTTTAGACCCACCGTTCTGCTCTGTCTGTCTAACTCATTGATCATGCACTGCAGTTCATCTCCTGAGTGGCTCAGCAAGGCAATGTCATCAGCGAATCGCAAATTACTAAGGTATTCTTCATTAACTCGTATCCCCAACTGTTAGCACTCCAGGCCTCGGAACACCTCTGCTACAGCAGTATATTAGCTTCCAAGTTTCCTAAATATATGTCCAGGAATGTTGAACATCTTTATACCTACAATGTAATGAAATACCTACACAAGGTCTCCATCGCCCTTTTTAAATTCATATGTGTAGTCTCCCGCAAAAGATATAATCTGCCGCCGCGGTGGCTCAGTTGTTACGGTGCTCGGCTGCTGACCTGAAAGACGCGCGTTAGATCCCGGCTGCGGCAGCCGCCTTTCGATGGAGGTGAAATGTTAGAGGCCCATGTACTGTGCGATGTCGGTACACGTCCATGAACCCAACATGATCAAAGCTATCCGCAGTGGTGCACCACGGTTTCCTTCAGAGCCTGAGTCGCTTTGGGAAGTTAAACCCAATAACCCAAGCCAAATATAAACTGCTCGTAGAAACAAAGCTACACCTATGCTCCGAATTCTGTTTATCATATTTGGGGTATTGCTCTTTGGCATGGAGAAATACCTCTATGTTGTACATCCTAAAGCCTTTTTCTGTGCAGAGAAAAATGCTACGAATCAATACAAATGCCTCTTCTGAGGCGCTAACTCACCCCACACGAATAACATATAAAGTTATTACAGTTATTAAGCTCTGTAAATATAGGTTTCCTTGTTTTCATATCATGGTTATGCAATGAACTGGCCTCATTTTGTCTCTCTTTGTACAGCTTGTACCCCACAACACACGCTACACTAATAGATACAGTGAAATGTTTGTTGTTCCCATATGTATAACGAAAAAATAGTCTTTTTAGGGACCTCGGGAAAAACTTCATTGGTTCGGTAGCATCATTGACTGTGGTGAAATGTACGGGTCTACCATTTTATACTTTCTTGTGTTACATGGTATTATATTTCTCCCTCTTGTAATATTCTTGCCTCCTTTGTAGAACCAATGAACTGCCGCTGCTGACATTGTACACTTGCGAAGAGGTCATTTTGAACAGTTTTATCTTCGCCGCCGTCGGTTTTTGTGTGACAAAGAATGAACAAAAAAACTTTCATTTATTGAAACGACACTTTCTCGCCTCCCTCTACCTAACTTTAAAATGTTCTCTGAGACTATTTACAAGTTTATCTGAAATGATCTACCACATGGCCAGTAAAATGGACTTAAAGGGACTCTGAAAGGAGGGGGAGGAGGGACAAGACGAAAGGCAAGGAGGTTAACAGGACGAAAAATCGATTTGCTACCCTACACGGGGGGGAAAGCGGTGAGAGGATAAAAAATGGAAGAGAAAGAAGAGTCATTATGAGAATTCAGCATTCGTTAAAGTCGCAGCCTACCGTGCAGGACAGAAGTTCGCAAGAAGCGGCGCAGTGCCTTGGGGGCCTTTACCGCCGTAGATCGCCGCGGCCAGTCGCCGAGAATCTTCATGTCTGTCAGTGGGCGTGAATCTAGACGCTCCAGCACACGGCAGAGCGACTGTCTTTTGACGCTGTAGGCAGGGCAGTCACAAAGAATGGGGGATATAGTCTCGTCATACCCACAGATTGCACATGCAGGACTATCAGCCGTGCCGATTAAGAACGAGTAATGGTTGGTGAAAGCTACACAAAGCCACAGGCGACACAGCAAAGTTTCTTCACGTCGTGCTAGCAGTCCACCAATGCTAGCAATGCTAGCCAACGAATGCTAGCAGTCCGCTGCTGACGTAACGAGCGGGATTTTGGCTTAACGACAGCGGACTCGGGCTTTCGCCCAGTACCGAAGGTCGCCGCTAGGCGCGGAAGCGGGAATTTTAAAAATTGTATTCTAAATTATCGGCTCGTTTCTGAGGTCTTGTACGCGGCATGAACGCTCGTTGGCCTGTACTCTACATAATGAGAGCATTTTATAGCCAACCTCAAACACATTTATAGGGACTCTTGAAGGCTCACGAGAGTTGTTTTCCCCAAGAAGAGAAAAAAATTGAAAAGTGAGGCTCCTGAAGAACAAAGCGGTAAAATTTGTATCAATTTCTCAAGCGGCTTTCTTTTAGTACTGTGTGCCTCAACTGACCAAGTGTCCAGAAAAATATTTAAGTATTGTATTATTACACTTTTGTTGTTGTTCTCATCCTATCCAAAGTTTAGGATTGTTTGCACCTGGCTTTCGTACATGGCAAATATTCTATCAGCAATGAACAAGTCAGTTAAAGCGCGACACAATTGTTTTCTAAAGGGCCTAAATTCACAACACTGGTTATAGTGCTTTCTCTAACGCTTTGCCCTTGTTTTATCGCTCTCTTGAGTGGTATGAACTTACAGACGGCACACGTCCATTGCGGACTGGCGCAAAACATGAAATACGGCTGCCGTGGTATCCCTGAAGGCGACCGCCGCAAAGCAACAATGAAAAGACGGGAGGATACTAAGGGCAAGGACTGTGCAAAGTTATTATTTTTTTTTAAACCAAAGCACTGCATCTTTCTGTGGAGCAAGAACAGTTACTTGGGCAGCACACTGTGGTGATGGAAGAACCTCTTAGAAATACTTCTTTCTATTTACTTCACACAGTTGCAATTGCGACCAGAAGCTCATGTTACGTTCTGCGAGTCGATCCATATGGCATGTTCATTAGACAATAACGAAGCGAAAGAGCAGCAGCAGTAACACCCCTTTTGAAAAACCCCTGTCCAAGGGGCATTTGAGGACTAAATAAATAAGAAATGAAGAGTTGCGAAGACAGTAAATTCAAAAGAGATCGCGTAGACTGGATACATTAAAATCAATAGGGGGTCATATAACAAACAGTGCCGGATTCTCTCCGGACAAAATGTTTTTTATGCGAAAAGCCTCACAATAATTGTGAAGGTTCCCGTGGAGCCAGTGTCAAATAAATTCACCGCAGGAGTGAGGGGTGCATTAATTTTCGAAGAGCGCCTCACATTACCCTGCGCGCTGTCTCATCTTGACATGGGGGCTTGGACCAAAATGTGAGATTTAAATTTGAAGCAATATAAGCTTTTATGGTGAGCCTCTTAAGCTGGGCTTTTCATATTTATTTAACGCGGACGGTTCCAAAGCTTCTGGTAGAAATTTTGTTTTGGTACCTGAGAATAATAAAGAAGGTGACGATTTTTCAAATCTGTGTCGCGTTGAGCCCCACCTTGTTTTAATGCCGAGAAATCCTACATAAAATTCGTTGAACGTTGTTTTTGTCTCTTTACCAGGTATATCAGCGCGTTTTTTTTTTAACGAACGAGCGGCGGCTGCGTTTTTATGGAGGAAAAACGCTCAGGCGCTCGTGTGCTGTGCGATGTCAGTGCACGTTGTGATGACCCCCATAATGCGCAGGTCCACACGGGACGGAGAGGCAAAGAGACACCGTATGGCTCAGTTTAAACAAACAGGTATATTCAATAATTACACATGATTAAGATTATACATCAGAGGCTGGGGCGTCCGACCTTACGTGCCGACGACTTCATGGGGGCGATGGAGTGGCTCCGGAGTTGGGCTCGAGCGGTTGCTGGCAGAAGCTGCACGCCGTCGGGCTTCGGCGCTGAAGGCCCTCTTGGCGAACGATGTCGTCCTGAGCGTCCCCCTTCCGTACTGCTCCTCGATTTTTATATCCTCTTCTCCCCACTCCCTAGGGTGAGGACGCCCACGCCGGAGGGGAAGGAGGGGGGGCTAGGGCTTTCACTTGGGCGCACAAACATACCACCGCACTTATTGTCTCGCCCCCCTCACGTGTTGAGTCCGAGGGAAAGAATGTTGTCTTCGCGGTAGCGCATAGCGTCGGCTGTGGTACGGCGCGCTCTGGATCGCTGACAGTTCCCTTGTCCTGGAATGTGCCCGGGAGGGCCGCCCCTGAAACCGCCACGCCAATTGGGGAGGATAAAGCCTGTTTCCCCGCGGCGGCGGCGGCGGCGGGTCCGGTTGGGTCCGGTTGGGCTTAAACCCCTTCGTTCTGGTTGTCACTCTCAACGAGCATGGCTGGGTAATTGATGATGCCTGTCATCTGGGTCTCCGTCTACGCCGCGCCGTCGAACGTGGAACCTCGAAGCACACACAAGGAATGTACCTCGTAGCACACACAAGGAATGTACCTCGTAGCACACACAAGGAATGTACCTCGTAGCACACAAGGAATGTCACAACGTTAAAGATCCCCAGGTGGTCGAAATTACTCAGGAGCCCTCCACTACGGCACCTAATTCTTCCTTTCTTCTTTCACTCCCTCTCTTATTCCTTCCCTTACGGCGCGGTTCAGGTGTCCAACGATATATGAGACAGATACTGCGCCATTTCCTTTCCCCCCCAAAAAAACCAATTATTATTATTATTAAAATAAATACCCAAAACCTTCTTTCTTTCCTTTTTTCTCTCCCTTTCCTTCCTTCTCGATTTCTTTCCATGTCTCTTTCCTTCCTCCTTTATCTCTTTCCTTCCTCCCTTTCTTCCTTCTTTTCTTTCTTTCCCGCTTGCCTTCTTTCTTTCCTCTTTCTTTCTCTAAGCATTTTTTCTCCTTTCTTTTTCTGTGCCTTTATTCCTTCAATTTTCCTTATTTCTCTCTTACATTATTTGTTTCTTTTCTATGCCTTCTTTCTCTTCCTTTCTTTATTTCTTTCTCTCTTCCTTCCCTTCTTTCTTTCCTTTTTTCCTTGATTATCTCTCTTTTTCTTTCTTCATTTTTCTCCTTCTTTCTTTATTTCTTTCTTTATTGCATATTTATTTCATTCTCTCTTTCTTTCTCTCCTGCTTTCTTCCTTCCTTTGTTTCCTTCATTCTTAATTTATTTCCCTCTTTCCTTCTCTCTATCTCTCTTCCTTTTCTTTCTTTCCTTCCTGCTTTCCTCCTGCCTTTGTTTCCTTCCTCCTTAATTTATTTCCTTCTTTCCTTCTATCTCTCTTTCTTTTCTTTCTTTCCTTCCTAGATAGAACACGCGTCTTTCGAGTCAGCAGCCGAGCGCCATAACCACTGAACCACCGCGGCGGCCGTTTCTAGAGAAAACTACACCTAGCGACGCAATTTTAAAAATGTGCAGTGCGGCAAGCTAACTTTATGAGCCAAAAATTTGCATTTTTGACGTTAAATATTTTGAAGTACATTGCGTGAAAATAAATTTAAAAACTGGGCCCAGCTTCTATTTAAACAGCCTTCAGTTTGATAATATATTTTCGGCACTTGAAATTAAAAGTTAAAAAAGTACTTAAATTTAGATAATTCTTTAATCACTGGGATCTATCACGTACCTCATGTCCGCCTTGCTGTACAGTCCACCTGCACAGAGCGCACCGATGTAACTCTGTCAACGTTCAAAAATACAATATGTACACAGTTAAAAAAACACCCCGCATAAGGGGCCTCACGTATTTATGCAAAGCATTCAGCACTGAAAAGAAGTACTTAGAACAAGTAAACCTATGTACGTCAAATAGTACTGTAAGAGAACAGTACGACAGATTTAGTTTTAGCTTCGTCAAATACAAGAGAACGTTGTTCGAACCTCTTCAGTTTCTGTGCTTTGAAAGAATCAGTGACAGCTCATAGCTTTCCGAAGACTGAGACTGAAACACCAGCTATCAATTACAGTATGTTGGCAGCATTGTCTTGGCTACGGGGTGCAAGTGTCTGATAGCCTTGAAAATTTAGAGTGTTGCTTGACAGTACCCCATTCATCGTGTTACAAGCTGTGTCTTTGAGCTCTTTCGTTGTTCCTCGTGCAGCATCCTTGGTGCTTTTATTCATAGGAAGCACAGCCAAGTACAAATTAAATTCATTTGTTAATGTTCAAAACCCTTAAGAAACAAGATAAAACTAGTTACTTTTTTCTAGCATGCGACATTTGGAGGCATATGGCAGATATTTTCACTGAAACTAGGAGACTGCAGTGGAAAGAGTGAAAAAGTGCGGACGCAGAATACAAAATTTGTGCAAGAGGAAAAATGACTGAGGAAAAATATCAAATTCATAGGAAATGGCCACACTTAATTTTAAATTGTTGTGCATGCGGCAATACATACTTCCCCGAAATTATATCTGTTCAACGCATGTCTCTTGCACACAGAAATAAAACCACGAAGGGTGCAGCAATGATCAGAAACAACCAGTCACTTACCTGCGTTTCAGCATTGCAGCTTTGCATGAAGCAAAAGAAATGGCTTCGTGTGTCAAGTTGAGTTTTCTACGCACAAGGGCCTGTTATTGATCCCACCTATACAATGTATAAACCATATGTGTAACCATGAATATTTTTAACCTGTGTCACGAGCAACTAAACTGCAAGTGAATCACAACAGTGCAGTTAACTATGCCATCACCCTGAAGATTTTACATTTATCAATCTAATGTGAACGTCAGGATAATATGTAGTGTAACTAATAAAGAAGATGACGACAGCCCTGCTTTATTTCTCTTCACCTTTATTAGTACTTAGTGAGACTCACTACTTAATGCTCAAACAACCAACGGCAGCTGTCCATTTGTCACGTTTGGCAATTAAGTGATGCAGCATCAAAATTGACATTTTTTTCGTGCAAAACACTTTTAGAAGCAGCTGGAAGATAACTGCTCCAAAGGTGCATGAGAAAAGCTGCCTGGCATTCAAACTGCTTAAAGCATTCGTCGGTCAGTTTGATGCATGGATAAGTGAGAGCAATGGTGTAGCAGTAATGGTAGCTTGTTCTACTTATGGACATAAAGGGAAACAAACATCGCAGATTCTACATTTGCAGCTATGAAGCAAACTACATACGCTTCTTTTCTGCATCTCTAAACTGCCGTCAACTATGACATCTTCCAGGGCCGGGCTATCTCTAGGAATGCTCTCTTCCTCCTGCTCACGTGCACGCAACCTGCAATCATAACAAAATATTCCTCAAAGTGCGCTCTTTGTACTGGCCTTTCCCCAAGATACAGCAGTTCAGATACATGTATTTATGTGCAATACATGAGTCACTCTTCTTAATACACACATTGAGCCTATTTCACCCTCAGCCTCTGCCTGCATGTTGTAAAAATAAGGCAACTGAGCCGAATACTCACCACACAATGAATTTAAGTTACTATTTGCTTGCCACGTAGCCAAGAAATTTGTATGGCAACAAAAACAAAAAGCGGAGGATAAAATGAATATAAAAACACTTCCAATGTTCAGGGGTATTGCTTCAATGACAGGAGATAAATGACGTCTTGTGCGTTGAGCAATAACCTCTAATATCCTACTCTGTTTTTTTCTTGAAATTGAGTACAATGCACCGATAAGTCTTAATGAGCTTGTCATCAAACTACCTGTGTTATATTCAGCAACGAGGAAAATCAGGCTAACAGTGCCATAGCACACTTCAGGCCTCGTTAGAACCATTTTCACTCATTTACTCCTGCCTACGTGGCCTTTGTGCAAACAACAGAAATAGAGTTTAAAGAGGAATCATCAAGCCATTGCTCTGCCTCAGTTCTCTCAGATCAGGGAGCAGAAAACACCAACCGTCAAGTTTAATTTTACCTTTAATCCCCTCGGAACTGCCAGGATTGATGCGTCTGTACACGCTTAGAAGTATGCTACGAGTGTACGCAGGCTTTCTTGGATCATTTGGCCTCTCGCCATTCAGGAAATGTTTGCTGCAGATTTTGCTGTTTTGCAGTAGACTCGCAGGGGCTCCCATTCTCTCTAAGAGACCTATTGATTACACAAAAGTGCAAGAACCAAGCAATTAGCTAAAAGATTACAATTACGCAATATTAGCAGTGTTAAAGAGAAATGCAAAGCATGATAATAAGTATTGCTCGTAAGCCAAATTCTGCAATACAATCCTTTTCAAAGTAGAGATTGTTTATAGAGTTTAACGCCTAAAGGAACTCAGGCTATGAGGGACTCCTTAGTGGATGGTTTCGAATAATTTCGATCATTTTGGGTTCTTTAACCAGCACTGACATCAATCGCACACTTCAAGGGCCTCTAAGCATTTCCCCTCCAACGAAATGCGGCCGCCGCGCCCGGGATCGAACCCGCGTCTTTAGGGTTAGCAGCCGAGCACCATATCCACAGAGCCGCAGGGGGGGGGGGGGGGCTTTCAGAGCAGAGACAAAACCACAGTGAAGCAAAATGAAGACATATTCACTCATTTCATGCAACAAAAAGAAAAAGAAAATCAAGCGCGCGTTAGCACTACTAGTCAGGATAAAAAAAAATTACGTTTCAGAATCGTTTGCAGCTTCTTACACCGCGGTCACGACGCGCAACTCAACCGCAGTAGAGAGAATATGCCGCAACTGCTGACACCAATATTTCGAAGGTCACGCGTTTTCCACTACCGCGAAGTCAAACTAAAAGCATTCAATGCGAAGTGGAAAACAATGTCAAAATCTTTTAATGCTCACAGGTGCCAGGTTGAACAGTAAGCATGCAAATAGCTGAGGGGAGCGTACACCGAATATTCTACGCCACAGTTCACAATTCCGTGCCGTAGATAGGTAGAGCAACAGCCGACTCCGTGCAAGGCATATGTGCACGGAGTAAGATAGTCTACTTACTAGGTGCATGGGTGATAGCGTGAAGCTTTTTTTAAGGTGCCGTCACCTACTTTTTAACACGAAGCCTTTTGTTCAAAGGGTCTAAACACACTAGCACCTTTTTTTTCTTAACTGAACACACTGAGCACCTCATAGATTCAATCTGCGTTCTCTGTTTTGTAAACCTACCGTGCATCGTATCTTCTCGGCTGTAGACGAGGTGACCAAGTTTAAACGGGGAAGCGTTCGCTAAAGGTGCAGCGAGAAGAAAAAAGAAGCAAGAGACACAGCAATCGCTCTGACATTGCAGTAAACAAAGCACGGATGCTTATTTTCTGCGCCGAACGGCCGCGCTCGACAGCAGACTTCGCTCTTGCTTGTCAGGCAGCACTAGAAACTTATAGAAGCGTGTTCGTGGCGAGCGTTTGTGTGTGCTTTAGTAGCCGACTATGCAGCAGTGTTTTCTGCGCATCCCTGAACGCTGACAGCATTACGATCAAGGACCCAAACCCGACCGCACGCGCATATACACGCTGTCGGCAACAGCGCCCGCGATCGAGCCCGCCCACACTTTCCAGCCTTGCAGACAGGCGGCGCTGTCGGCGTTTTGGGCATCGCGTATGCCCTTGTAACATGGGCGTACTTAACCTAGGTGAAGAGAACCAGGCTTGTCGCTAAGCGTTCTTGCTGCTTTTCACAAAGCAGAATTGACCTAATCCTGCCGTGTGAACGCCACTAATCACCCTTAGGGGAACACCACGGTTACCTGAACCGAAATTAAGCGCCCTCGTGCGACAAGAGTATTCAACAATGGCCTGTATAGATATAAGAAAGACCAAATGATATTTAGTTATTTCTCAAAGCGGATTATAAGGTATCGTAGATATTTTCCACTAGAGTCTACGTAAAAATTCCAAATATAAAACCATGCTTTCGCTTGGTAAGTATAGGCTTTTTTTTAATGCAGGAGTGCTTTAACATCAAGATTTTCACCTCTTTTTGTCCACACATATTTGTCTGTACGTACGTTCGTCCGTACGTGCGTCCACACTATGAGAAAAGTTGGTTAAATTATACTCGAGGAATTCGCATCGATGCGTACACACAGCGTTGCTGCCCTCTACTACCATTTAGGTCGTAGAAGCTTATGCAAAGAGGACTTGCTCATATAATATCTGGCTTACAGTTAGTACAACATCAATAATCAATAGCGTACCTAAAAATTGGTGCCAATGTCCACCGCAGCGAGGTTAAAGTTGGGAAGCAAAGATTTATATATAACACACCGTAGGAGTGAACACTTTCATCGGAAGTATGCATAATATTCTCACGAGATGACCAAAGGGAGAGTCCTTGAAACGTTGTACTTTTCATCCTTTTCGAACGTGCAGGAAGTGTGTCTTTGTGACGGGTTCTGTGCTTTGTTCGAGCAAAAGTTCAAGGGCTTTCTCGTACGTGCGCTTGCGCGTGCTTGTAGCGTCCGCGTTTGTTATCTTCGTGTGTGATAGTTCTTGTGTGTGTCTCGTTGACTCGTGGTGTGCACAAAATGTTCACAGATATGCTTGTGCTAAGGCTAGCGTCCTTGTTCCTTGCATTCGTCCGACCGACCTACCATGGAAAGTGTGACACAATAGGAAAGTGAATAAAATTCAAAATACGCACCCGAGTCAAGACGCCGATAACAGGCGAGAATTGTATGCACGCTACGTCATCGTTGCTGCCACGTGGGCAAGTTGCTTAACGAAAAGAGTGCATAAAGGTTAGTGTTAGTGACAACCTTCCATGTGTTGCTCCTTGGTTACATAGGAGATCAAAACATTGAACAGCGCGCAGGAATTCATGCAGTGGGGAAATGTGGGCGACGCACGTATTAGACCACGAGTGTTTTGTAATGAATGAGTTCTTGTCAAACAAAACAGACTTTTCAACAATCTCAGATACGGATAGTGTTTTCATATGTTATATTTATGGCCTCTGTACACCAGAATTACGGCAGCCGGGCCCGCTTCTGAGAATGTCACTGTACACCACTATCAAATATGCCGGTAAAAAAAACATGTCTTTCAATTCTACGATGTTCATACGAATATCACCTAAGTAGTAGTTATCCAGCTCAGCACTTCTGTTATGCTTAAGACTAGACATAACACCTAAAAGTACCGGTTCTGTTACAGCAGGCAGAGAAGGAGGAGCTACTCGGAGGGTGCGAATAAACAAAGGCACATTTGAAACTGCCATGCACTTATCCTAAGGAACGTTATGATTGATCGGAAGACGAAGAAGAGAGCTATCGGGCTTTGCCCGCTCGTCTCTGCCAACTTTGTGAAGGATTTCTCATCGGTGCTGAACATCTCTGTTCACATAAGCTGCACTGCTACATCCTGGTATGATTCCTGCGGTGGGTGCGGCTCCGCCGGTGCCGCACCCTGGCTCAACACCTGATTGTTCACCTGGCATTCCGTCAGGCCTAACTCAGCAGGCCATACCTGCTGTGCAAGCCCTACCTGCTGCCTCATACCTGGCGTCTTGCAACCACTCTTCTGCTCCAGCTGCATCAGGACCAGGATTTACAGATCCTCAAGGACAACGAACTCCTGATGCTTACAACTCAAGCCGTGATCTGCCACTACCTTCAGGTCAGGACGATTTTTCTGATTCGTCTGGTTCTTCCACTATCATCTACATGGACACTACTGCGAAGTCCGGAGAAGGGTCTGAGAGATTTATTAAAGTGCCTTCAAAGCGCCGTCGCGGTTCAAAGCGGTCACTTATGAGTGCAGATACTCCGCATGTACCTCAAACTCCTAAGCGCAACCTTACGGTTGTCATAAAGCCACTAGATTCCGGGTACCGCATTACCTGCATTAATCTACTATCATTGAGACAAGGTTCAGAATCTGTGGCTCCAGACGGAGTTCTTCACGTTCGCCCAATGAACGCCTAAACCTTCTTGCAGTTGACGCCCGTACAGGGCACGCAACTGAACGCCTCTGCAAATAACAAGCATAGCTGGAGTTGCAGTTCAAGCCTACGAGCCTCGCCCCAGACTGCGGCGTGGGTGTCATTAAGGGTGTCTCCCTGGATCTCTCTCAATCAGACATCTACTCAGCGCAGCTGCAGAGAGCTCCGATTAAATCCGTCCGCCGACTTGGAAACTCACAAAATATTCGCATTGTATTTGCGACAGAATCTGCTCCGCAACACGTGACTCTCGGTTATACAAGGTACCGTGTGTACGAGTACATACAAACACCACGGCAATGCACCAGATGGCAACGTTTCGGCCATGTGGCTAGCACTTGCTGACTTGCCTTGCGCAGCTCTCGTTGTGGTGGCAGCCATGACCGCAATGAATGTGCAAGTGATAACCCCCTTTGTCCTAACTGCAGTAAGCAGCATGAGGCGACGTTTTTAGCTGCACTGCCTACCAAAAGGAGAAAATTATCTACAGGTACAAGAACTCAAATAACACAGACTATAAGTCAGCAAAAACAGCTGCTCTATTCGACCAAAACCAAATCCGGGGAAGTCGCCGCAGAAAAAATTCATCGCCGGGGAAGAAAGCTCCTCAATCGCCGGACAAAGACAATGCCAGTCACCTTAACATTGAGGACGTGGTTGAATTTCCTCCTCTTCCACCACGCCAAAATGTTGGTCCACCTCATGTAGCGAGTACAAAAGTGAACACCCCACGGCAGCCGCAGTATGGAACCTGGAACCACCCACGTGAATGATTTATTCGCCAAAACTCCGACACTACCAGTTACCTACTGTGCTCGCTTGTTGCGGTTGTCCGCGCTTTCCTTACACCACACTCCTCGCCGGTGGCGAAGACCATCTTAACAATCCTTGAATTCATTGCACCTCTTCTTGCACAATGGCGGTAGCACTCAATAGACCAGCTACTCTCCCTATCGTGCAAATCGTCCGTAACAAGGCCACCATCTTCCAATGGAATGCCTGCAGCCTTGGTCCACGACTGTCTGATTTCCGACAATTTGTTTCGAAGCACCGTTTTCCGACCATTGACATCTCAGAATCCCGTATGCGTACTACTATCCGTCTTTCAGGGTATACCGTTCTGAACTCGATGACAGGTGCTGACATCAGCAAAGTTCTTTTACCTGTTCGGAAAGACGTCACCTCCATTCCACAACCCATATCTGCCGACGCACGGAATGAATATGTTGCGGCCACCGTCAAGATGATGAACCTGTCCTTCACAGTGATTGTCGGGTACATACTCCCCCGTGTCAACTTTGACGTCGACCGCCTTCAGGCTATCGTACGCAGTACCCCTGCGCCGCACATTATTACGGATGATTTCAACGCACATCATCCTGCTTGGGGAGGCATCAGATCAACAGCCAGAGGACGACAGTTCTTTGATTTCGCACAGTGCAACAATTTCACTTTCCTCAACAACGGTCAGGCAACCTTTAATCAAGGTACAAAGTCCAGTGCCCTTGACATTTCAATGATTTCTAATCATCTGTCGTCTTCAACAACCTGGAGTGTTGACATAGAATCTCATGGCAGCGATCATCTTCCTACGTATATAGAAGTTGGTGGTGCTTCCTTAAGTTCACAGCGCCAAGTAGCACGCTACACGAATTGGGAACTTTTCGCTGACACACTTGAAAAAGTGGACCTCTCAAACCTCAATTATGAAAGATTCATCGATACTGTAGCACCTGCTAAAATGTCCAGCACTAAGGTTACAACGCTATCAAAAGTGCACTCAACTGCAGATGCTGAATATGAGCGACTTCGAGCAATTCGCCGCCGAGCAGAGAGACGAGCACGCACAACAAATTATAGAGAAGACATCAGAGTTGCTAGGCGCATACAGATCTAAGTTCAACGTCATTTGGACAAGCTGGCAAGACGGGAATGGCGATCCCTTTGTGCGAAGCTTGATCCCAGAAAGCCTCTTTCTATATATGGAGCATTGTACGCAGCCTCAGTAGACAGCCCGCCTCACTAAATCCATTTGACTGCGTAGCTGTAAATGCGAATATTTCTCGTCTCGATGCAGCGGAGGCTTTCTGTTCTAAAATCACTGCTCGATTAAGGGCCATATCGGTGTCATTGCCTCTCGAAAGCTTTACCCCTTCACCTAATACTGCCCTCCTTGATGATCCGTTCAACATGGAAGAACTTCTGGCGGCTTTGACATCTACCAATAAAAAATCGTGCCCAGGACCGGACGGTGTAAGCTACACTGCCCTTTCTCATCTGAGAAGTAAGGCCAAGGTGCAGCTGCTCGCAGTTTATAACACCTCCTGGGAGACCGGCCGCCTTGAAACGTGTTGGAAGCGTGCGCGTGTGATACCTATCCTCAAGCCTGGAAAACCATCAATTGACTTAAACGCTTACCGCCCCATTGCGTTTCTAAGCTGCGTCGGAAACCTGATGAAGAAAATGGTACACTCCCGCCTTACCTGGGACCTGACAGAGATATTTACCCTTCGGCCATGTCCGGTTTCTGAAAAGGACGCAGCAGCATTGACAACGTTATTGCCCTCACAAATTGTGTTAATCGCAGCAAAACAGAGCGGTCTATGATGATTGCTGTGTTTCTTGACGTGAAGGCAGCATTTGACAACGTCACACATGAAGCCATTCTTTCAGCCTTACAGTCAATTGGCATTGGTGGAAGTTATCCATATGGTCTCAGCTCAACGTAATTAAAATAAATACAATGAAAACAAAAGGAATGATATTTCGTGCCCGAAATAAACCTGTTGAAATACATCAGTCTATTAATTTTCAGTGCCATAACATCGAAATTGTGGACGTTCATAAAATCCTCGGTGTACATTTTTCTCAGAACTTAAGCTGGGATGCACACACTCACTATCTTAGGAAAAAACTATCCTCAGTTGCAGGCATGATATCGCGTTGTCGGAGACTGCTTCCAGTAAAAGCTAAACTTCAAGTCTATAATGCTTTATTCAATTCCTATTTAAATTACTGTTCGTTGGTATGGGCCACAACAACAAAGACAAACTTAGACAAACTCCATTTGTTACAAAAGAAGGTTATCCGCTACATTGGAAATATCGATCCAACAGCCAGTACTAAAAATGCGTTTGTTTCCTTTAACATCATAAGGGTTGATAACTTATACAAATATCGATTACTCCAAACATTCTTTTTTTCCTCTACTGAAGTCAAGAACTTACTCTCATCTCTGGCATTTTTAACACTACGTAGCACAGATATACACACAAGAAGTAAAGATGTCTGGGAAATCCCCCACTTCCGCACTTATTATAAACATCAATCATTAGCACATAACCTGCCATCAATGCTTAATATGTACCAAAACACAACTCGTCTGAATCCCAAGAAATTGCGCACGTACTTCATAACATTGTGAACCACATTTTGATGTTATACTTAGTTTTTTCTACTGTGCTTCCTTTGTTTGCAATTTCGTACTGTTATTTATGTCAACTTGTACTATTTTTAACTATTTTTAGCTCATTTTGCCGAATATGGTGCATTACATACTGTATTATGTTGCCGCAATACTGTATTATGTTGCGTATGGTGTACATTGCTTTATATTCACATTATTTTTTTTTTCTCAACTTCACTGTTCTGCCATGTAACGGTCTCCTGGGCCTCGTCAAGCTGCTCACCCAGCTTTTAGCCCAGGAGACCATTCCAGTTCTTTCTGGGAAAAATAAAGAATGATTGATTGATTGATTGATTGATTGATGTATAACTGGCTGTGCGATTATCTGCACGAAAGATCGATTTTCATGTCAACAAGTGAAGGCGACACAGCTTTGCATCAAATATCTCGCGGAGTCCCTCAGGGGGGAATTTCAAGTCCAACCCTTTTCAATAATTCCCTTGTTGGCTTGGAAAAATGCTTGCCTCCTACAGTTGAAATCTCCCTTTACACCGATGACATCTGTATATGGTGTTCTGGACGCAACAGGCGAATTGTGCATGTCCGATTACAGAGGGCAATAGGTTGCATAGAATCATTTTTAAGTAAACGCCGTCTCGTCATGTCGCCAGACAAAAACTCAGCGATTGCATTTTCGAGACGCGATCTTGCACACTACGTGCTCAAAGTTTCTGGTACCCAAATATCGTATGTTACAAGCCATAAATTCCTAGGGGTGACATTTGACAGGCCACTGTCATGGTCCCCACATGTACAACAGCTTAAAATCAAGCTCTGCTCTTACGCCTATATCTTTCGTATGCTCTCCACCATCAGAAAAGGCTGCTCTACAACTTCAATACTACGGCTCTATGGTGCCCTGTGTGAAGGCCTCCTACGCTACAGTCTCCCAGCTCCTCAGGGTATCTCACAATCAAATATCAAACTCCTTGAATCTATGCAAGCTAAGGCCTTGAGAATCTGCCTTGGTCTTCCCAAGACCAACTCCACAGTGGGTACTCTAGCAAAGAGCAGACGCCTATCTGCATCAGTACTGCTAACCCAGGAGTTGCTTCGTGCCCAGATGCGGTACGTCGCTCGTGAACCTCACCATCCAAAACGAGCTCGCAAACGAGTCCGCCAACACTAGGAAATACATAAACTCTGTCATTGCCACAGTCCGAGAAGAATTCAAATCGAAATTCAACGAGTCAAACTTCAGAAATAGGAAATCCAAATATGCCTGCAGGCACCCCCTTCCAGAAGAGGACGAATAAGGACCATGGCACATTGGGGACATGAAACAATTATTTGGCAATGGTATTGTCGGGGATTTAAAAAGAAAAAAGCAAGCCTTCAATTTTTCATCCACACGTCGGAGGCGCCACCTGCTGTAATAGTACTTCAATAAGCAAATACGGTCATCAGCATGAAGGGGTACAAAACTTTCCAAGACGAGCATAGTCTAGGAATACTTGTTCACAAGGAGTTTACCGCAACGCTGCAAGAACCGCTAGCCGAAAATATCGAACATGCTTACATTGAAATTCTTCCCAAACACAGGGGAAAACGCAGTTTCCACATACTAAACGTGTACAGTCGCCCCAGGGACTCATGCCGTCAGATAGCCACGCTATTTATTAATTTTATTAAGAGGGCAGGTAAGGACCCCCTCGTCATAGCCGGTGATTTCAATGCGCCCCATCAAGCATGGGGATATCGCTTTAACAGCCCGAAAGGTAGGAGGATCCTTGAGATCGCTTACAGAGAAGGGCTCACAATCTTAACGGATCCCCTGCAACCCACCAGAGCGGGTTATAGCGTCAGCAGAGACACCTGTCCAGATCTCACGCTTGTGAAAAACTGCCTGCAGTCCACCTGGTCTAACACTGGCGAGTCCCTAGGCAGTGATCACTTCATCATCTCCTGCACTGTTCAGGGAGTTAAATGTCGGAAACCATTTGGCAAGGTTAAGATTGTGAACTGGCACAAGTGGAGAGAGGAACTCGCACGTCTCCCGGACGAAGATATCACAGATATTGAGGCATGGACAGCGCTGCAGATGAAAACTGTCGCCAGGCATTCTGCGACAGTGAACACCACGCAGGAAACTCCGGCAGTTGACCCGCACCTGTTACATCTGTGGGAAGCCAGGAGATCTCTGACAAGAAGGTGGAAAAGGCAAAAGTTAAATCGCAAGCTGAAGACCAAGATTGCAGAACTCACCAAAGAAGCGGATGACTACGCACATAACCTCGCTAACCAAAACTGGCTCAAGCTGTGTGATGAGCTCAACGGTAGAATGGGCACGGCTAAAGCATGGGGACTTCTCAGATCCCTTATCGAGCCGAACTCAAACAGGAAAGAGCAAACAGACACGCTCTGTAACGCCTTGAACAGCTATAAAGGGGACAACGAAGCCCTCATTGTAGAACTTGCACGGAAATTCCTCAATCTGGGATCCTCGTACCCTCTCCCTGCGTACACCGGTGCACCCAATGAAGAGATGAACTAAGACGTAACGGTTGAGGAACTGAGGGCGGAGCTTGACGTCATGCGCAAGAACACCGATCCTGGAGCGGACCAGATAAACACCAAGATGCTCTTTAATATGGATGACATCTCTTTAAGAAAATTAGTGAAATACTTCGACACGCAGTGCTGGCACAAGGGCCAGATCCCCGACACCTGGAAATTGGCTTTAGTGCGAGTTATTCCCAAGCCCAATAAGCCATGTGATATTGATCATTTAGACCGATCTCCCTGACGTCGTGTCTGGGTAAACTGTTCGAGAGGGTCGTGAACGCCCGACTGAAACGACTCCTGAGGAAGACTGATATCCTCTCTGACACGCTGTACGGGTTCAGAGAAAAGCTGTCTACACAGGATATTCTCCTCCGTATCAGAGAGGATATTCTGGACAACCCCGGCAGATGTCAGGTCAAGGCCATCCTTGCGCTCGATTTAAAAGGGGCATTTGACAATGTCAACCACCAGGGAATACTGGGAGAGCTTAACAGCATCAACTGTGGTGACCGCACATATAATTACGTGAGGGACTTTCTCTCCACTAGAAAAGCGTCAATAAGTATTGGTGATCGGACCTCCTCTCCGTTCAATCTAGGTTCCAAGGGCACCCCGCAGGGAGCGGTCTTGTATCCGCTTCTCTTCAACCTGGCCATGCGTGGGCTACCAGAGAAGCTAGACCGCATCCAAGGCATTGAGCACGCTATATACGCCGACGACATTACGATCTGGTGTTGAAGCGGTAATGAAGGGGAAATTCAAGGCCGGCTTCAGGAAGCAGCGAATGTCGTGTGCCAGCATGCGGCGAGCAATGGGTTAACGTGCTCTCCCGAGAAATCAGAGTTACTCCTGATCGACCGTGGAAAGAGGCAGAATACGGGGCTTGTGCCTTCCACTCCCTCTGTCGCCATTACGGTCCAGGGTATGAGCATTCCGATCAAGAAAGAGATCAAGATCCTGGGAGCCATCATACCCAGCGGCAACACTAACACCACTACAATCAGACAGCTCAAAGCCTATTCCGAACAAGTCTCTAGAATGCTACGCCGGGTAATCAAGAAAAGAAATGGGCTTTGAGAGAAGGAGGCCCTAAGATTAGTTCAGGCTTTCATTCTCTTTAAACTAACATACGCCACCCCGTACTTACGGCTTAGCAAAAAGGAGAAAGACCAACTAGATGTTATTATTCGAAAGGAAGTTAAGACGGCGCTGGGACTCCCTTTATGCACATCCACTAAGCGCTTACTACAGCTGGGGATCCATAATACCATCGACGAACTAATAGAGGCCCACCGTGTAAATCAAATTGTCAGGCTCTCAACATCTAAGCCTGACAGGAAAATATTACAGAAGCTGAGAATCAGTCCACCCCGGGAAGTCGCTGACAAGATCGACATGCCTATGCAGATGAGATCACACATTACGACTCACCCCATACCAAAACGCATGGATGAAGAATACAACAGAGGACGGAGACTAGCCAGAGCTAGACACCTCTCTAAGCGCTGGGATAGAAACAAGGACACGATCTACGTCGATGCGGCTGGACCCGATAACGGAGTCGCGGCAATTGCAGCAGTTTCACCCCGGGGGGATATCATTGCAAGCAGCCTTATCCAAGCGGTGGATACCACATCGGCTGAAGAAGCAGCTATCGCACTAGCGATATCAAAGAACAGCGAGGCAACGGTTATGTCCGACTCACAAGCAGCGGTACGCAATTACCTCAGAGGCCGCGTTGGCGCTCCGTGTTGGGAAATTTTGGAAAGGTCTAATCCTTCCAACATCCAGATCTTCTGGAGGCCAGGGCACCTCTCAATCACGGGCAATGAGGCGGCCAATACAGCTGCTCGAGCTCTCCTCCTCTGAGCATCTGGCATGCAGCCTCTCTCTGACATAGTTGACAACTCCTCACCCTTACTAAGCTACGCAGAAATTACGGAGTACTATAAGATCACAAGAAGGGAATATCCTCTTCCTCACAAAACCCTAAGTAAATATGAAGAGCACATAATCAGGCGACTACAAACATACTCTGCCCAATCCTTACCTAATGAGTAAATGGTACCCAGAAACCTACAATTCGTCCTGCCCCTTCTGTGGAGCAGTTGGCACACTCTTTCACGCGGTTTGGGAATGTCAAGAAAACCCAGACTTGGACAGCAATCCCGTTCCGACTCATGAGCGCTGGGAGGCAACCCTTCGTAGCCCCAGCCCACTCGACCAGAAATTGCTGGTTGAGAGGGGCCGGATTATGATGACGACCAATGGGTTCTCGTACTGAACCCACCCAGTTTTTGTGCTCTGAATAAATGTTTTTCCTCCTCCTCCTCCTCCTCCTCCTCCTCCTCCTCCTCCTCCTCCTCCTCCTCCTCCTCCTCCTCCTCCGCTGCACTGCCTACCAAAAGAAGAAAATTATATACAGGTACAAGAACTCAAATAACACAGACTATAAGTAAGCAAAAACTGCTCTATTTGAGCAAAACCAAATCCGGGGAAGTCGCCGCAGTGAAATAAAAATTCATCGCCGGGGAAGAGAGCTCCTCAATCGCCGGACAAAGACAAAGCCAGTCACCTTAACATTGAGGACGTGGTTTAATTTCCTCCTCTTCCACCGCGCCAAAATGTTGATCCACCTCATGTAGCGAGTACTAAAGTGAACACCCCACGGCAGCCGCAGTATGGAACCTGGAACCACCCACGTGAATGATTTATTCGCCAAAAATCCGACAGTACCAGTTCCCTACTGTGCTCGCTTGTTGCCGTTGTCCGCGCTTTCCTTACACACACTCCTCGCCGGTGGCGAAGGCCATCCTAACAATCCTTGAATTCATTGCACCTCTTCTTGCACAATGGCGGTAGCACTCAATAGACCAGCTACTCTCCCTATCGTGCAAATCATCCGTAACAAGGCCACCATCTTCCAATGGAATGCCTGCAGCCTTGGTCCACGACTGTCTGATTTCCGACAATTTGTTTCGAAGCACCGTTTTCCGATCATTGCCATCTCAGAATCCCGTATGCGTACTACTATCCGTCTTTCAGAATATACCGTTCTGAACTCGATGACAGGTGCTGACATCAGCAAAGTTCTTTTAGCTGTTCGGAAAGACGTCACCTCCATTCCACAACCCATATGTGCCGACGCACGGAATGAATATGTTGCGGCCACCGTCAAGATGATGAGCCTTTCCTTCAGAGTGATCGTCGGGTACATACCCCTCCCCCCCCCCCGTGTCAAGTTTGACGTCGACCGCCTTCAGGCTATCGTATGCAGTACCCCTGCGCCACACATCATTACGGGTGATTTCAACACACATCATCCTGCTTCGGGTAGCATCAGATCAACAGCCAGGGGACGACAGTTCTTTGATTTCGCACAGTGCAACAATTTCACTTTCCTCAACAACGGTCAGGCAACCTTTTATCAAGGTACAAGATCCAGTGCCCTTGACATTTCGATGATTTCTAATCATCTGTCGTCTTCAACAACCTGGAGTGTTGACATAGAATCTCATGGCAGCGATCATCTTCCTACGTATATAGAAGTTGGTGGTGCTTCCTTAAGTTCACAGCGCCATGTAGCACGCTACACGAATTGGGAACTTTTCACTGACACAGTTGAAAAAGTGGACCTCTCAAACCTCAATTATGAAAGATTCATCGATACTGTAGCACGTGCTAAAATGTCCAGCACTAAGGTTACAACGCTATCAAAAGTGCACTCAACTGCAGATGCTGAATATGAGCGACTTCGAGCAATTCGCCGCAGAACAGAGAGACGAGCACGCAGAACAAATTATAGAGATGACATCAGAGTTGCTAGTTGCGCACAGAAACATGTTCAACGTCATTTGGACAAGCTGGCAAGACGGGAATGGCGATCCTTTTGTGCGAAGCTTGATCCCAGAAAGCCTCTTTCTATGATATGGAGCATTGTACGCAGCCTCAGTAGTCAGCCCGCCTCACTAAATCCTTTTGACTGCGTAGCTGTAAATACGAATATTTCTCGACTCGATGCAGCGGAGGCTTTGTGTTCTGAAATCACTGCTCGATTAAGGGCCATATCGGTGTCATTGCCTCTCAAAAGCTTTACCCCTTCACGTAATACTGCCCTCCTTGATGATCCGTTCAACATGGAAGAACTTCTGGTGGCTTTGGCAGCTACCAATAAAAAATCATGCCCAGGACCAAACGGTGTAAGCTACACTGCCCTTTCTCATCTGAGAAGTAAGGCCAAGGTTCAGCTGCTCGCGGTTTATAACACCTCCTGGGAGACCGCCCGCCTTGAAACGTGTTGGAAGCGTGCGCGTGTGATACCTATCCTCAAGCCAGGAAAACCATCAATTGACTTAAACGCTTGCCGCCCCATTGCGCTTCTAAGCTGCGTCGGAAACCTGATGAAGAAAATGGTGCACTCCCGCCTTACCTGGGACCTGACAGAGATATTTACCCTTCGGCCATGTCCGGTTTCTGAAAAAGACGCAGCAGCATTGACAACGTTACTGCCCTCTCAAATTGTGTTAAACGCAGCAAAACAGAGTGGTCTATGGTGATTGCTGTGTTTCTTGATGTGAAGGCAGCATTTGACAACGTCACACATGAAGCCATTCTTTCAGCCTTACAGTCAACTGGCATTGGTGGACGGATGTATAACTGGTTCTGCGATTATCTGCACGAAAGATCGATTTTCATGTCAACAAGTGAAGGTGACACAGCTTTGCATTAAATATCTCACGGAGTCCCTCAGGGGGGGATTTTAAGTCCCACCCTTTTCAATATCTCCCTTGTTGGGTTGAAAAAATGCTTGCCTCTTATAGTTGAAATCTCCTTTATGCCGATGACATCTGTAAATGGTGTTCTGGACGCAACAGGCGCATTGTGCATGCCCGATTACAGAGGGCAAACGGTTGCATAGAATCATTTTTAAGTAAGCGCGGCCTCGTCATGTCCCCAGAAAAAGCTCAGCAATTGCATTTTCGAGACGTGATATTTCACACTACGTGCTCAAAGTTTCTGGTACCCCAATATCATATGTTACAAGCCATAAATTCCTAGGGGTGACATTTGACAGGTCACTGTCATGGTCCCCACATGTACAACAGCTTAAAATCAAGCTCTGCTCTTACGCCTCTATCTTTCGTGTGCTCTCCACCATCAGAAAAGGCTGCTCTACAACTTTATTACTACGGCTGTATGGTGCCCTGTGTGAAGGCCTCCTACGCTAAAGTCTCCCAGCTCATCAGGGTATCTCACAAACAAAGATCAAACTCCTTGAAGCTATGCAAGCTAAGGCCTTAAGAATCTGTCTTGGTCTTCCCAAGACCACCTACACAGTGGGTACTTTAGCAGACAGCAGACGTCTATCTGCATCAGTACTGCTAACCCAGGAGTTGCTTCGTGCCCAGATGCGGTACGTCACTCAAAATACATTGGCGAAACCGGAAATTTCGAGAGGCGGCTAAAAGAACATAGTAACGATGTACGCAACAAAAAAGTGGATTCAAATGCTATCGCCGAGCACGCAGTATTTACAGGCCATGACATCGACTGGCGCCGGGCACACGTGTTTTCAACGGAAAAGAAGCTATACCCTCGTCTGCGCGTGGAATCATTAATCATCCAAACTACTAGTCACACCCTCAACCGCAACGATGGAAATCTTAACCCAATCTACGCACGCTCCCCGCGCCCTCTTTTCAAGCATATGTAATGTCACTGAGCTGCTTGCTTCATTTCAATGTGAACAAGGCTCCCGTACGGGAGCCGAAACGTCTGTTTTTGTTTTTTGTTTTCTTTCGTCGGCGCTCCTTCTTCTTCGTCAATATTACCGGAATGGTGTAATGGTTTTTGGGATTCAACGCAAACAAGGCGGATTTCAGTGCCTCGTGGATAGTTTTTTGAACGAAGGAGGGTGAGGTGACAAAAGGCCCTTTTCCATGAACTTCACTCCAGAAGAGGCAAGCACCAGGCCGGGGGAAATCTTGTGCCCATTAGACAAATGTCGGCCTTGAAGCGGTGGCCTTGTGGTAGAGCATCGTACTCGCATTTATGAGGGGCTGAATTCGATGCCCAGTGCCGCCGTGTACCCACCGGTTTTCCAATGGGTACAAGATTTCTCCTGCTCGGCTTTTCGGGAGTAAAATGCTCGGAAAAGGGCCTTTGGTCACTTCTCCCGCCCCTGATGGAAATTGATCCGTAAGGGGCCAAAACCGCGCAGTGCGGTGAAGTCCGTTGTGGCCCTTTTTTTTCTCTCGCAAAGTCGGAACAGCGGAAAATTCCCAACTTGCACAAGACCACAGTGATGCTCTGGAGTTTTCTCCTCGAACGTCTAAGGATCTCTTAAAATAGTGACAGTTGAACCTGCATGTCTGTTGAGACACGCTCGTTAGAACGTACGACCTTGAACTCTTCATGAACTTCGCAGGGCGAACCACGTTTGCAGGCTGAGTTGTTCGAAATTGGTCTGCCCCGAAATGGCGTAGAAGGGTTTGCAGAGCCTCCTCTAAACGCACACCCCTTAGAAAGCCGGGAGCCGGGCCGGGGGCCGCTTCTACCCTTTTTTACAAGCGGGTGTAAGGCGGCGGGCTTCGAACCAACCACCTTCCGCAGCCGAAGCGGGCGCCGAGACCACTCTAGAATTATGTCGTACAGTTGCACTGCATTGCTTATTTCATAAATTGGTTTTCAGTCTTCATAGTCACGCACTGCCTTTGTCATGGCTATTTCCTACATCACATCGTCTCCACAATCATAGCAGCTTTACGCGTATTTTGGTGGTACTAAATAGTTTAACATGTCTGTCCTCCCAGGTGCCATAAGCCTTTGGAGTAGCCTTCCTGAAGATGTTACTAACAACAGAGATCCGACCACGTTTCGCGATATAACGGCCATTCTCACATAGTGACTTAGTTTTATGTGTTTTTACCTGAAATAACTTTTACTCGTGTTTAATATGAACGAAATTGTACTGTTATTGACTTCACTGCCATACCGTTTTCAGTTTTCCTGTTGTCACATTTCAAAACTTGTATAACGCTTTTTTTTAAATTTAGATGTATCCTGGTTTGTACTTCATCGTAACTAGTGCATAACGTTTCTCTTCAATCCTTGTTTTTGCTTTAATGTTTTCTAACTCCAAGCGAAATTCGCACTCACACAATGCTCCCATGTAAAAGGAGCCTGATAACAACATGAGTGAATGAATGAATGAATGAATAAATGAATGAATAAATGAATGAATGAATGAATGAATGAGTAAATAAATTTCAATTAGACAATACTGCCGGCCACCATAAGGCGCAAGCAGGAGTGTGGTACACACAAGTGACCTGGGTTACGTAGCCCTTATATACGTACACGTTACACTGCATTAAACGAACGCAACAATGCCAAGCAGAGAAGGGCAACACGCAAAGCAATACGTTAGAGCCAATGAAGACACTCACATTCCAAGGAACTCTTGAACTGACTAACGCCAATTTTCAGTCCAAAAGACATCAGCAGGTGAATCGTTCAAATCTTTTACGTTTAGCGGAAACGAACGAAAGCTTGCTTTTTTCATGAGCTTATGCCTGTACGATGTGAACCACACGGAGCCGACCATGGGCCTTCGCGAGGACGAGGTACGTAGAATTGAGCAGTGATGGGTGGGTGGGTGGGAGTTGTAATTTTACAGGTGGGTGCCCGGAACGCAAGCAAACACACACACACACAAACACATACACACACACAGGAAAAATTCTAGAGGTTTGTGTACTGTGCGATTTCAGTGCCGCCATGCGGTCTAAGTTACCCGAGCCCTCCACTACGGCGTCTCTCATAGCCTGAGGTGCTTTTGGGCGTTAACAAACATAAAATGAAACGCATACACACACGCAGACTACGGATTTTTTATTAGGATGGAGACTATGCTGCTAGCGCAGTAAAAAGGAGAATTCAATCTGAAGCTGTGGGGAAAGCAGCAAGAAACAGGGATAGCCACGGAGAGCGCCGTGCCGCCCCCGCCGAAGTACCGCGGACGACGTAGACCAGGCAGCAGCGAGAGCGCAGCCAGTGACAAAGCGAACATGGAGGTTCTTCAAGTGCCTTTTCGGACGAGGTTTGTGCAAGCCCATACAAAAAATGTCCTATCGCCGGCTATAGAATTTTGGCCCAAATAGCTATAGACCTTTCCTATTCTGTCTATAGCTGCCTATACAGGCTGATATATTTTTCTATAGAGAGCTTAAGACAATTGAATGTTTCCAAAGCTGTAGCTTTAGTGGCATAGATTTTTCAATAGCTGGCAATAAGCACCTCAGTTGAGTTTCCCCTTCCGGTGGCGATGAGAGGAAACTACTTGATGATGAAATCGGGGTTTCTTGGTGACCCGGTGGTTCTACACAAACATTCACATTACTCAAGGAAAGGAGAAGGTTAACTATTCGTTTACAACATAGGTAAAAAAACGAGAAGAAACAAAGCAAGGAGGAAACTATTTACATGACTAAATCGTGGATCAGACGAATTCAGCCTCCGCTCAACCCAGAGCGCTTGGTTTTAAACCCTCTGTCTCCGCCCTTAGCGGGGACAGCAACCAATAAGATAACAAACGACCCATCTCGCCAATCAGTGGTTAGGGAAAGGAAAACAAGGTCCACCCACTGATCATAGATTGGGGAAAAAGTACTGATTAAACATTTGGGAAAGGAGAGGTTGCAATCAAATAGACAAACAACACAAATGCGACTTCCGTTCCCCACGCCACCCACGGCACCACAGACGCTAGAAACATGTGCCGACGAGGCGATGACTCAGGTTGTTGACAGCAATAAAGAGAACACAGTCGTTAAGGGAAGTAGACAGTCGTTACAGGAATAGTGGGTTTCCGGTCACTCGGCTAATACTCAGGCGTATCTCGTGCGCCCCCGAAACCTCGTCAACCCCTTAACAACCACATGTCGTCAGCTGTACTTGGTTCGCGTTTTTCCCGGCGGGTCATCCCCGTGATGGCGCGGCGTAAACGAGGACGTCCGCTGCACAAAGGGGAGGCAGGGATGGGACGGGCCCCTTTGTTGGGGACTTCCGGAGCGGCCTTCCTTGCGAACACAAGACCAACGAGTTCGCGGAATGGTCAGCGAACTCCACACCTCCCAACCAAGAATGTCACGCGGACACTTGCTGTCAGTGTGACATTAAAGTCCGGCCACAAGGTTCCAAGCAGCACTGGGCACACACACATACACAGCCTCAATTCGTTCCGTGCACACAAGGTTCGGACACCAATTTGCACGTTCCAGAACTTGCCATGTCCGTTCTCTGAATGCTAACTGCCAAACTAGCCTTCACTTCCCCCCGTGACTACCGCAGTAAGCTAACTAGTTACCCTATAAAAATTACACCTACTATTTAATCACTCGTTTGCGGCTATAGCAGAGGAAACTGACGCAAACACACATCAAAGAATTATCCTAATGTCATTGTTCCTGGCATTCTAGACGAGAGAGCGCATCAGCGCACTTGTTTAGTGACCCTTCAATATGCACGACCTCTAGGTCATACTTTTGTAATGCCAGCGACCAACGCATCAACCGCGCACTAGTGGGCGCTGAACGGGTCAGGTACGTGAGCGGGTTGTGGTCAGTTGCGACCTTCACTTTAACCCCAAATAACCAAGTATCCAGTTTCCCCAGTGCCCACACGACTGCAAAAGCTTCTCTTTCGATTGCCGACCATTTGGTCTGAGCAGGGGTCAATTTCTTGCTCAGAAATACAATCGGCTTCTGTTCCCCCTCAACAGACTGCGACAGACATGCTCCTATCGCCACCCCCGAGGCATCCGTTGTGAGAAGGAACTCCTGGTTTTGATCAGGTGCGACCAGCTCCGGCAACAACGCCAGTACCCTTTTCACCTCACCAAACGCTTCCTCGGCCTTCTCATTCCAGGGAATGACATTCGGGACCCGCCTGTTGGTGAGGTCCGTCAATGGGCGAACTACCTTTGAATACTCCGGTACATATTCTCGGTAGTAGTTAAAGAGGCCCAATACGCTACGCAGCTCCTTCTTTGTTTTGGGTGCTTTCAGTTTTGTGATCGCACTTACTCTCTCTGGGTCGGGAGCATGCTTGCCTGATCCTACTACATGGCCTAGGTATTTTACCGTTCTCTGCGCAAACTTGCATTTCGCAGCGTTTGCCGTTAAGCCTACTTCTCTCAGAGTCTCAAGTACTGCCTGTAGGTGTTTGATGTGCTCCTCCCCAGGTTGCCGAAAAGATGGCGATGTCGTCAATGTATGCCATTGCATAGGAGGAATGTTCTTGTAGGATTTCGTTCATAATCCTCTGAAAAGTTGCTGCCGAGTTTCGCAACCCGTACGGCATTACCTTCCATGCATAGAGTCCTTGAGGTGTTGCAAACGCGGTAAGACGCTGCGACTGTTTGTCTAAGGCGATCTGCCAGTATCCGCGAGTCATGTCCAATACCGATATGTAGCTGGCACTTGCCACTTCGTAGAGCATCTCAGTCATATTAGCTATAGGGAAGCTGTCTGATTCAGTAACTGCATTCAATTTTCGGAAATCAATACACATCCTTACTGACCCATCCTTTTTGGCTACGCATACAACTGGATGTGCGTACGAGCTGTCAACTGGATAGACGAAGTCCCATTCTAGTAGTTGTGCTACCTGACGCTCTATCTCCTTTCTGAATGCGAAAGGTACCTTATACAGGTGTGACCTTTCTTGCTTGGTGTTGGGAAGCAGCGTTATTTTGTGGCAGCCCACTTTGCATCGACCTGGCCGCTCGGAAAAAACTTCAGATGCCCCCGTTATGACTTCACCAAGCTCAAGTCTTTGTTGCTGCGTCAACGCTTTATCTGAAATCTCGAACTTTAGGGATTGGTTCCGCATTCCGCGATGTGGAGTCTCATACACCTCACCAAACTCGCTGTCCGAGTCGAAGACAACTCCCACATTCTGGGTTCGTGCTACGTAGGGTCGCAGCCTATTTGCATGCACCCATCTGTTTCCCTCGTCAGTGTCAAGAATATAGCTGTTATCTCTCTTCCTTTCCTTTATAACAGCTCGTCCGCGCCACTTCGGCTGTAGTTTACCCACCTGGCCGCTTTCTAGTATGATGACTTTATCCCCTTCTCTGAACTCTTTTGGTCTGGCCCTAAGGTTGTATTTGGCTGCATACGACCTCTGTATGGCCTCTGCCCTTTCGTCAACCCTTTTCGCGGCGTCATTCATCCGTTCCCTCAGCTCGAGCAGATATTGAGCGGCTGGTTTATTCAGTCCCGTCGGCGGAGTCCACTCACCAGTCCACGTTTTGTGGAGGATAATGAGTGGTCCATGTGGCGCCCGCCCGAACATTAGTTCAAATGGTGATTTGCCCGTTACGTCATGCGGTACCTCCCTGTATGCCCAAAGCATGCATGGAATGTGCCGGTCCCATTCTCTCTGATGATCATGTACGACATGTCGAAGCATAGCCTTAAATGTTCCGTTCCACCTTTCCACAATCCCGTTACTCTGAGGGTGTTCCGGAGTGGAAAACCGCATCTGCACCCCCAGCCTCTGCATGAATTCTTGAGTTAATTTGGACACAAAGTTGGTTCCTTGGTCACAGCAAATAAGTTCAGGAGTCCCATACCTAGTGAAAACCTCTATTAGTGCCAGGCATGTAGCCTACACTGTCAGATTTTTGAGTGGTATCACTTCTGCCCATCTCGTACACAAATCAACGACGCTCAGCACATAGCGGTGTCCCCGTGCTGACCCGGGCTCAAGTGGTCCTATACAATCGAGGAACACTACCTGAAAAGGTGTCTCTGGTCTAGTTAGCGGTGTTATCGGCACTCGATCTCGAACAGTCGTACGTGAAAACACTTGGCACGTATGACAGCTGCGGCAGTGCTCCTTCACGTCAATTACCATCGTTGGCCAAAAGAACGCACTTCTAAGCCTCTGCTTGGTTTTCTTTTCTGAAAAATGCCCTCCACTTGGTCTGTCGTGCGCCAGTTCGAGCACTTCACGTCTTCGCGGTTCTGGCAGCACTAGCTGTTTGTATAACCTTCCATCAATCTTTTCTTCATGGAAAAGCATCTCCTCCTGCACTACCATCCCATGACTACCTTCCCTTGCCTGTCTCCACGCTTCTCTCAACGATAGATCGTCTCGCTGCTCCAGTTTGAAGTCTCGAACCCTCGACGTAGTTTCTGCCACTACTTCTTCCTGACCTACTGCAAAAGCTGGCACAACTATTGGCTCCGCATTCTCGTTTTCCTCAAACTCGAGTGTAATCTCTGTTTTGTCCTCTTCCAATCAATGCCGTGTTTACCTCTCGTTCAAGAACAGCTCTCTCTTCAGCCACTGCCACCTGCTGCTTTTCCATCCCTTCTAGCATTGCATGCGTTTCGGGTGTGAGCAACGCACCTACACCTTCGGCTAGTTCTGCGGTGACTGCACATAGTATTGGCAACTGCTGATTGACTGTTTCTCCTTTCGGTACTAAAGACATAGGCACATATATTAAGTCTGCCTCCACGATCTGTCCAAAAGCACCCCTCAGTTTTATTTTACCGGAACAGTCATTTCGACACGATAGAGGCACCGTCTCTGCCCTTAACACTGTAATCTCCGCCCCTGAATCTACACAAGCTTCTGCCTGGTTATCTCCGATTTGTAACCTTACCCTGGTAAGAGAGTGAGATTTACTCAACTGCTCAAGTTTAGCCGTCCTCTCCCGTTCGGATTCTAGCTTATCAGGAACCAACATTTGAGCTCGTGCTACTAGCTTGCTCGCGTCCTTCTTAGACTCTGTTGCGTCCTGTCGCGTGCGCCAGTTGAGTTTCGCCTTCCGGTGGCGATGAGAGGAAACTACTTGATGATGAAATCGGGGTTTCTTGGTGACCCGGTGGTTCTACTCGCAAACATTCACATTACTCAAGGAAAGGAGAAGGTTAACTATTTATTTACAACATAGGTAAAAAAACGAGAGAAACAAAGCAAGGAGAAAACTATTTACATGACTAAATCGTGGATCAGACGAATTCAGCCTGTTACGTATCGCCTACGACGCGCGGTATAGCCGGCGCGGATGCAACGGACGCCGCGGCTTTGTTCAAAGCGGCGGTCATTTGGACCCGTTCATCGCTGCCGCAACGCCTCCCGCCAAGCGCGTCCAGGCAGGTTTCAGTGCCACGTGTCGTCGTGCGTGCGTGTGTGTGTGTGTGCATGTTGGTGCCCACGCTTGTCAAAGCGCGGCAGCCGGGGAGAGGAGCTCCCCAACTGGGAGGCGAGGAGGTCTGACCGGCGCCGGCCTGGCGGACGCGCCGTCACGTCTGGACATGTTCAAGCGTCGCCGTATCGGACGCCTCTTCCCAAGCCGTTCCTTCTTGCCCTCGACTCCGAGGGTATAAAAACGCCGCTGCCCCGGACGCCGAGAGGGACTTCGATTTCTTCCTTCGAGTAACGTGGTCGTGGTCGCCCTGACCGGCTGCTCTTTTGCGATGCCAAATTAAACAAGTTGTTCTGTTGCCAGTCGACTCATCCTTTGCCGGGACCTTCGGATGTTTCCAGCTTTGCCCCAGGCCGCCAGGCCAACGCTACCCTTGGGGCTTGCAACCCATTTGCAACAACTGGTTGCCAGCGGTGAGATCCCGACAACGGAGGCCAGCAGCGAAGATATGCGGTCAACTGTATGCTGAGCAGCACAACGACCATCCGTGAGCAGTGCAACGAGCCCTGTGTGATGACTGGTTGCCTGCAGCGGAACGACTGCGCTGAATTCTTAGCTGCGAGGTTTGGTGAGTGCGGGACTTTCTTCTTCTGAGTTTTGCCAGGCTTTTGTTAGTGTCAGAAACAGAGCTGGTAATTGTGTTGTCGTTGCTGCCGGGTTAGTTTGCGGCAAGACAATAGTAGGCAGTAGAGAAAGCAGCCATGGATTTGAAGTTGCGCAAACCGAAATTGCTGGAGCTTGCAAGAGAGTTGGGTCTGGATGTCTCAGACAAACTCAGAAAACCAGAACTGCCAAGGGCTATTCTTGAGTTGGAGGCTGAGGATGACGAGCTGTCGGAATGCCTTGAGACCATTGAGGAGAGGGAACAAAAAGAAAAAGAGAAAAACGAGCGCGAACGTAAAGAGCAAAAAGAGAAAGACGAGCGCGAACGTAAATAACAAAAAGGGAAAGAGGAGCGCGAACGTAAAGAGCAAAAAGAGAAAGAAGAGCGCGACCGTCAACACGCTTTGGAAATGAAGCGTCTCGAGGTAGAGATGGAACGCGCTCGTAATGGAAGTCAGGCACACGGTGCAGGAGAACGGGTATCGTTCAAAATGACTGACCTGATGCGGCCGTTTAAGCTTGGAGAGGACATTGGTTTGTTCCTAGTTAACTTTGAGCGAACGTGCGAGAAGCAGGGGTTCTCTCGGGAAACGTGGCCACAGCGCTTGCTCACTTTGTTACCCGGCGAGGCGGCCGACGTAGTCGCTCGCTTGAAGAGAGAGGAGGCAGAGGATTTCGACCAAGTGAAATCGAGTCTGCTAAAAAAGTACAGGCTGTCAGAGGAGGCGTTCCGTCGGAAGTTTCGGGAAAATGAAAAAGGCAGAAATGAGTCATATACAGAGTTTGCCTACAGGCTTATGTCAAACATGCAGGAGTGGCTCAAAGAAGAGAAAGCGTTTGGTGACCACGAGAAAATTCTGCAGTGTTTCGGGCTGGAACAGTTTTATAGTCGGTTACCTGAGAACGTGCGGTATTGGGTCTTGGATAGGCCAGACGTTAGTACAGTGGCTAAAGCCGCCGAGCTAGCCGAGGAGTTTGTGACGCGTCGGGCTCGCGGAGCTAAGGACGGTCAAAAGGGTGAATTTGGCTCCAAGTCTGAGAGGCCGAAGTTCACACCCATGAGAGCAAGGGGGGACACGCGTAGTGCGGATGCGAGTGAAAGCAGTCCGACCGAACGTAAGGAGACGGCGGCAGCCGAAGCCGAACGCAGAAAGCGGTTCGAGGCGAGGCAAGCGCGCGTGTGTTATACGTGCCAGAAGCCGGGTCACTTTTCGGCGCAGTGTCCAGAAACAAAAACAAAAGTCGTGTTTTTGTCGTTATGCAGCACTGACGAGAACATGAAGCTTCTCGAGCCTTACATGCGAGACTTCCTCGTGAACGGGAAAGAGTGCCGAGTGCTTCGTGATTCCGCAGCTACAATGGATGTAGTTCACCCCTCTTACGTAGAACCCGATATGTTCACGGGCGAGTGCGCATGGATCAAGCAAGCCGTGGAAGCTCACAGCGTGTGTCTGCCCGTAGCAAAAGTGGTTATTGAAGGACCTTTCGGAGCAATTGAGACGGAGGCCGCAGTGTCATCTATGCTGCCCCCCCAGTACCCGTACCTATTTTCGAACCGGTCCGATCACCTCCTGCGCGAGAAGGGTCTTTTGTTTGGTGAGGCTAGCGTTCAGGCCTTAACCAGATCGAGAGTTCGGGAGCTCGCTGCAAAGGCGGTAGTTGCGGGGCCGACGTTGTCGAACAATGAGAAAGGGTCGGAGGCGCAGCAAGCTGATATTCAGAGCACGTCCGAACTGAATAAAATTGAGCCTGTAGCGCTTAAGGCACCAGGTACTGGAGAGGAAACGCCCGACACGGGAAAGTTAGAAGAGCTATCTGCAGATTTGCTCATCGCGCCTACGTCCGATGGACTTAATAGGTTGCTAAAAGTCAGCCGGTCGGCTTTGATAGCCGAGCAAAAAAAGGATGGCAGCCTAGAAAACATGCGCTGCAATGTCAAGGAAGGTATCGCCAAGAAAAATGTTCGTTTTGTGGAAAGAGGTGGGGTCTTGTACCGGAAGTATCTAGACCGCAGGGGAGTCGAGTTCGATCAGCTGATCGTGCCTCAGTGCTACCGTCAGGATCTGTTGCGCTTGTCGCATGGCGGTTCATGGTCCGGACACCTAGGAGTTAAGAAGACTAAGGACCGTCTCTTGCAAGAGTACTATTGGCCAGGGTGTTTTCGTGACGTAGAACACTTTGTGAGGACATGTGACACCTGTCAGCGGGTTGGCAAACCAGGGGACAAATCGAAGGCGCCGTTGAAGTTGGTACCTATCATTACGGAGCCTTTTAGACGGCTCGTTATTGATACAGTGGGACCTCTGCCGGTAACAGCCACGGGGTACAGACACATTTTGACTGTGATCTGCCCAGCGACAAAGTTCCCTGAAGCAGTGCCGCTTAAAGAACTCAGCTCAGTTGAGATAGTCAATGCACTACTGTCCATATTTGCGCGAGTTGGTTTTCCTGCGGAAATCCAGTCAGATCAGGGCACAGTGTTTACCAGCGCTTTGACGACAGCCTTTCTCGAAAGGTGTGGGGTAAAGCTGTTACACAGCTCAGTGTACCACCCACAGTCGAATTCCGTTGAGAAGCTCCACTCCGTCATGAAGCGCGTGTTGAGAGCATTGTGTTTTGAGCAACAAAGTGAATGGGAGCTGTGTCTGCCTGGGGTGATGTTTGCATTAAGGACCGCGCCGCATGCGGCTACGGGGTCTTCGCCAGCTGAGCTGGCGTACGGTCGCTCGCTGCGGTCTCCGCTCCGCATGCTTCGAGACTCGTGGGAAGGCAGGGGCGACGACCCAGTCGTGGTCGAGTACGTGCTTAGTCTCCTCGAACGCTTAAGAAGGGCACAGGAGTTGTCAGGTGAAGCAATGGCAAAGGCCCAGCAGAGGGCCAAGGTTTATTATGATCGGACAGCCAGGGCCCGTCGTTTTGAGGTGGGCGATGAGGTAATGGTATTGCGCACATCGCTAAAAAACAAACTCGACGTGCAGTGGGAGGGCCCAGCACGGATTGTTCAAAAACTGTCGGATGTTAACTACGTGGTGAGTCTGTCAGGAAAGCGGAAAGCACAGCAAGTTTACCACTGTAATCTGCTCAAACCCTATAGACAACGGGAAGCAGTGGTGTGTATGATGGTAAACGTTCCCGAAGAGCTTCCGGTCGAGCTTCCGGGACTAGGCTCAGTGACGAACAGGGAAGACACTGATCAGGTCATTAGTGACTTACTCAGTAAAGCACCGCTGTCGCCTGAGCAGAAAACCGAACTACACCAACTCTTACAAGAGTTTCAAGGTCAGTTCTCTGAGAGGCCTGGTAGGACTTCTGTCCTTACTCATGATATAGAACTTACCTCCCCAGAGCCAGTACGATCCAAGGCGTACCGGGTGTCACCCCGCCAGCGCGATATTATGGAGGCTGAGGTAAAGAAAATGCTACAGCTCGGTGTTATTGAGGCGGGTGAGAGTGATTATACCTCCCCTTTGATTTTAGTTGAGGTACCGGGCAAGGAACCTCATCCTTGCGTCGACTACCGCAGGCTTAATTCCATTACTAAGGATCAAATTTATCCGATCCCTAACATCGAGGAGCGCCTTGAGAAAGTTAGTAGCGCTCAGTTTATTTCCACCCTAGATCTTGTCAGGGGTTATTGGCAGGTTCCACTTACAGAAGAGGCTAGTAGGTATGCGGCGTTCATTTCACCAATGGGAACATTCCGTCCTAAAGTTTTGAGTTTTGGTTTGAAGAACGCGCCATACTGCTTTTCAAGCCTCATGGACAAAGTGTTGCGGGGACAGGAAGAATTCGCTTTACCGTATTTAGACGACGTAGCGATATTCTCCGCCTCCTGGTCTGAGCATATGGCACACTTGCGGGCAGTGCTAACCCGCCTGCGCGAAGCGGGCTTGACAGTCAAGGCTCCCAAGTGCCAATTAGCACAGGCCGAGGTTGTCTACCTCGGTCACGTGATTGGACAGGGTCGTCGCCGCCCCTCTGAAATAAAGGTGGCCGCTGTGCGAGACTTCCCGCAACCGCGCACGAAGACCGATATTCGGTCGTTCTTAGGTGTCGCCGGCTACTATCAGAGGTACATCCCCAGGTAGTCCGATATCGCGGCTCCCCTGACGGATGCTCTAAGAAAAACAGAGCCCCAAACAGTCGTCTGGAGCGAGACAAAGGAAAGAGCTTTTAGCGCCTTAAAGAGCGCCCTAACAAGCCAGCCTGTGCTACGATCGCCAGACTACACAAAAGGGTTCGTTGTTCAGTGCGATGCTAGTGAGCGAGGCATGGGCGTTGTACTGTGCCAAAGGGACAATGGAGAAGTGGAACACCCCGTCCTGTATGCTAGTCGTAAGCTGACCTGTCGTGAGCAGGCGTACAGCGCCACTGAGAAAGAGTGTGCGTGTCTCGTGTGGGCCGTTCAGAAATTGTCATGCTACCTAGCCGGCTCGAGGTTTATCATTGAGACGGATCACTGCCCTCTCCAATGGCTGCAGACCATATCTCCCAAAAATGGCCGCCTCCTGCGCTGGAGCCTCGCTTTGCAACAATATTCCTTTGAGGTGCGTTACAAAAAGGGGAGTCTCAACGGTAACGCCGATGGCTTAAGTCGAAGCCCCTAACGTAGGAATCCGCCTCAAAGTTGTTGGTTACTGATGTTTTCTTCCTGAGGCAGGATTTTTACCATATTGCTTTTGTTTAGTGCTTCAAAGTGATTATGTGCTTTCTAGTGCAATTTTCCAATTTGTGGACGCGTTCTGAGTGCTGCTTGACTACTGTAAGGAACTAGGCAGTAGTATAAAAGGGGAAAGAGCCTGGCAGAGCTTAGTGAGGGTTGTCTCGTGCTTGCTGACTGAGCGGTTGCGTTTCGGCGTAGTTCTAACGCTTGCTGGGAACGAGCACAAAATTGGCAACTCTCCCGAAGTGACTTTGCAGTGTCCTATGTGATCCTGAACCCGAGAACGAGGCCTTCTCTGTGCGCTGCGCTCAAGCAACGTCGAGGGACGACCGGTTTCGATTACGAGCATCATCGAGCGACATCCCTCTGGACAGCGGATGCAGTCCCCTGACCATCGGGATCTCCTTCTCCCGGCGGGGCGGTCTGTTACGTCTCGCCTACGACGCGCGGTATAGCCGGCGCGGATGCAACGGACGCCGCGGCTTTGTTCAAAGCGGCGGTCATTTGGACCCGTTCATCGCTGCCGCAACGCCTCCCGCCAAGCGCGTCCAGGCAGGTTTCAGTGCCACGTGTCGTCGTGCGTGCGTGTGTGTGTGTGTGTGCATGTTGGTGCCCACGCTTGTCAAAGCGCGGCAGCCGGGGAGAGGAGCTCCCCAACTGGGAGGCGAGGAGGTCTGACCGGCGCCGGCCTGGCGGACGCGCCCGTCACGTCTGGACATGTTCAAGCGTCGCCGTATCGGACGCCTCTTCCCAAGCCGTTCCTTCTTGCCCTCGACTCCGAGGGTATAAAACGCCGCTGCCCCGGACGCCGAGAGGGACTTCGATTTCTTCCTTCGAGTAACGTGGTCGCCCTGACCGGCTGCTCTTTTGCGATGCCAAATTAAACAAGTTGTTCTGTTGCCAGTCGACTCATCCTTTGCCGGGACCTTCGGATGTTTCCAGCTTTGCCCCAGGCCGCCAGGCCAACGCTACCATTGGGGCTTGCAACCCATTTGCAACAAGCCTCCGCTCAACCCAGAGCGCTTGGTTTTAAACCCTCTGTCTCCGCCCTTAGCGGGGACAGCAACCAATAAGATAACAAACGACCCATCTCGCCAATCAGTGGTTAGGGAAAGGAAAACAAGGTCCACCCACTGATCAGAGATTGGGGAAAAAGTACTGATTAAACATTTGGGAAAGGAGAGGTTGCAATCAAATAGACAAACAACACAAATGCGACTTCCGTTCCCCACGCCACCCACGGCACCACAGACGCTAGAAACATGTGCCGACGAGGCGATGACTCAGGTTGTTGACAGCAATAAAGAGAACACAGTCGTTAAGGGAAGTAGACAGTCGTTACAGGAATAGTGGGTTTCCGGTCACTCGGCTAATACTCAGCCGTATCTCGTGCGCCCCCGAAACCTCGTCAACCCCTTAACAACCACATGTCGTCAGCTGTACTTGGTTCGCGTTTTTCCCGGCGGGTCATCCCCGTGACGGCGCGGCGTAACGAGGACGTCCGCTGCACAAAGGGGAGGCAGGGATGGGACGGGCCCCTTTGTTGGGGACTTCCGGAGCGGCCTTCCTTGCGAACACAAGACCAACGAGTTCGCGGAATGGTCAGCGAACTCCACAACCTCTATGGGTGCTTAAAGACGTTCATAAAAGGCCATAGACGGACATAGCTTTTTCCATAGACGCCCATAGGATTTTTTTGTATGGGAGGGAGGCTGTGCAGCAGCGAGACTGTAGGTGGCGTCCGCGCTAAGCAACTTCCACTTGAAATTTGCAGCCCAGTGACGGCTCTCGCCAAATTTTTCATGTAAGGCGTATCCTAGTTCCGCTCATAATTATTTAATGCGGCAGCATTTAGGTTGTCGTCTTGCAAAAACCACCGAGGTTCTCCCTAGCAAAATTTCCTGATTGGTCGAGAGCGTCGTGACGTCATCAGCGCCGCCAAATGTGAAAGTCTGGGGGATAGAATGTTAACTGGTTTGGAAGGTTGGGTTTATGGGGTTTTAACGTACCGAAGCGACTCAGGCTACGAGGGACGCCGTAGTGAAGGGCTCCGGGAATTTCGACCACCTGGGGTTCTTCAGCGTGCACTGACATCACACAGTGCACGGGCGTCTAGAATTTCGCTGCACCAAAATTCGACCACCGCGGCCGGGATTGAACCGGCGTCTTTCGGGTCAGTAGCCGAGCGCTATAACCACTGAGCCACCGCCGCGGCTAGAAAGTTGATTGGGTCGTCGTGTGGGATTATACTAACCGGAACCACTCTTTCACCTTACTGCACTCACTAATCACCAATAACTCACCTTTATTCACTCACTAGTTCCCACTCATCGACCTTAGTCCCTTTCCTCGAGTGGACCTACTTTGCCCCAAATTTGGGAGGTCATTTCGAATATTTCGGGGCGGACCAACTTTAAAACGCTACCGCATTTTCTTATTTCTAATATGGTTGAGTAGTCCTCAAGTTTTTTTGCACCTCCTTGAAACTTTATACCCTCCTTTCCGCCTTTATACACGAAACGTCTCAAGAAAATACTGCGCACGTAGAGAAGAACTGCGAAAATCTCGCGCTGATAATACCATGCAACAATCTCGGCGAATGTGGCAGTTTCTTTTCACTTAGAGATGTGAGGAAAGGAATCAGCGCGAGCTGTATCACGGAAGCGCACTTTATGAGGGGCTTCAGCCAGGGTTTATGACGTCCATAGGCTGTTTCAATTGTGTTCGTTCGGGCTGCTGGCGAATAATAACGCTAATCGGGCAGCCATGAAGGCCGCGTGGGTGCCCTCTGTAACGTACTGCATGACTGCATTGAAACGCAAGCATTGCTTGTTAAGCTCGTGAAGAGTCTTGGGCCACATCTATATGTAATCAGTGTACGGATATAGTATACATCGTGGAACACTTTACGCACAAACGCGCAACTGGCCGGTTGTCCGCTATATCCGAATGCAATGAGGCGAGATATTATTGCGTTCCACCTAAATGCGGTATGCGTTTCTCACTCCGGTATGGCAGTACCTTATACGTATTTGGACATATGAGGCAGCTAAGCCGGCAATGGAGAGAGGAAGTAAATACAGGTATGGCACCATGACGTGGCCCAGTGCAAAGGAAAAACGTCTCCAACCTTAATTTGAAAACAGCAGCGGAGCTTAAATTTGCCTGCTTTGTCTGCAGCTCATGGAACTGGTCCCATTTACCGAGCTGCAAGAAACTTTTAGTTTAGTTTCTTTTGGCGAGCAGAAGAAACCAAAGGCCTGCAGATATGGTGCGAAAGCACTGGCGCAAAAGATGCAACAGCTTATAACTCAGTCACGCTGTAATTGAGGCAACGACACGCTTCTGAAACCAGACTAAGTAGGGCAATCAGCCATGCCACCGCTTATGCAAAAAGATGTCAGGCAATCTCATCCGGCTGCCGTCATCTGTCCGCATTGCAGGAGAACCCTCGGCAAACCTCGGCAGTGATTACATCATGGGTGTGTTTGCTAGGAGTCTAGACGCTGCGCAACGGAAGTAATTAGACTCCCTACGATCACGTTCGGGTAACAAGCGTCGAAGGTGCGCTTCGTGGCCTTTTTCCGTGCGGCTGTACGCGCAGTGTCTGCCTGTATGAGTATTGATGCGCCCACCTGATATGCGTCTGCATTGTGCGACTGGGTGTTGGTGTCAACCCACGACCGTTGACAAATTCTGGCTGTAGTCGAGACTGAAGTGTGATACCCCCATAATGCGCAGGTCCACACGGGACGGAGAGGCAAAGAGACACCGTATGGCTCAGTTTAAACAAACAGGTATATTCAATAATTACACATGATTAAGATTATACATCAGAGGCTGGGGCGTCCGAGCTTACGTGCCGACGACTTCATGGGGGCGATGGAGTGGCTCCGGAGTTGGGCTCGAGCGGTTGCTGGCAGAAGCTGCACGCCGTCGGGGGCTTCGGAGCTGAAGGCCCTCTTGGCGAACGATGTCGTCCTGAGCGTGTATGCAGTAGAATTTCAATAGTCGTCCGTTTCTTCGAGGATGGTTCACAAACCCTTCCTCTAGTGTCGTTCGGCTTGGAAGATGAACAGGAGGCGAGCTTGTAGATGATGACAGCAGAGCATAATTTTACAACATACATATACAGAGAGTTAAACTGGAAAAAGCAGAACTGAAATTACAAAAGAACAAACTTTGCACTACTTTACTCATCGACCGGGCAGGTTAGTGCCTAAGTAGCATCACATTACATGCTAAGCATGGAGCCCCAGCTCAGACTGGACTGCATCCGTTTACATGCGCTTTTAAGCACTTGATTAACAAAGGACTAAGGGCGGTCATTTTCAGTGGCCCGCCCAAAGCATCAATTCTCCAATCCAAAATAACATGCGAGATGGGGACCACCCCTTGGGTTGGGCTTAGCCTCGAACCCAGAGTCTGTTAACAATACAAACTAAATAAACAACAAAAACGCCACCACTCTCTCTCAAGTGAGAGTATACACAGGCTCTCTCTTCGGAGCTAATTCACTAGCGCCTGTCTTTCCACATTCTTGGCGAGTACTGCCTGTCCGCCATGACAGGTGTCCGTCACGGCCCTTCTGGGAATGCGCTTTTGTTCACGAGGCACGGCGGGAAGCTGTGGGTGCCTTCCCGGCGATAGCCCACGTCGAAAGGGGAAGGAGGGAAAGAATGTTGTCTTCGCGGTAGCGCATAGCGTCGGCTGTGGTACGGCGCGCTCTGGCCCGCTGACAGCTCCCTTGTCCTGGAATGTGCCCGGAAATTGGGGAGGATAAAGCCTGTTTCCCCGCGGCGGCGGCGGCGGGTCCGGTTGTTCTGGTCGTCACTCAAAGAGCATGGCTGGGTAATTGATGATGCCGCTGTCACGGCGGCGGGTCCCTTCGTTCTGGTCGTCACTCAAAGTGCATGGCTGGGTAATTGATGATGCCGCTGTCATCTGGGTCTCCGTCTACGCCGCGCCGTGGAACGTGGAACCTCGCAGCACACAAGGAATGTCACACTCGCTCACCCTCCAGAAGAATGTTCTCCGAACATTTGAGTCCCTGCAGCTCCCCTTGTCTTTCTGAATCGCCTCGCACAGTGCGTCCGACAAAACACTTTTCGCTGCACTCAACACCACTGCACAACACCAATGCCTCCGCTGTCATAACTGGCGTCTCCAGGGGCAGCACTGATCTTCTTTTACAGATAAACATGAAACTCAGCACCCAAGCCTCTCCTTTCTAGTCCAAACTGGACGAAATAAATTTACCACAGTTACAAAGGAGCTCCCACTTCTAGCACGATCACGGCACAGACAAAAATATAGATAACGAAAGGAAGTAGGGCAGGTTCTGCATGCGCTCAGCATGCTCTCCTGTGAAGGTGTTACTTAATGACAGAAAGGTTTAACTATTAACTCCGATAACTTAACACATACGCATATAGCAATGTTATGAGCTGCGGCATTACACAATTCTAACCAGTTCACAACTCCGCTCTGTTTACGCCATTAGTCCGACTTAGCTTTCCGATTTCGCAGCGGATATCGGCCTTCATGAGTCATACTAAGTAAGTCTTTGCCCCTTTGTCTGCTTTGGGACTCGCGAGGGCTCGTGGCAGGAGCCTCTCCTGGCGTTATCTGCGCGGCAACCTCGCGCGCTTCTTCTTCTAGCAATGCATGAAGTAAATCCGGTGGCATTCCGGCCGTCACCTCGGGCGCCTGCCGAACAAATGCAGGAGAGGGCGTTTCTTGCGAACTATCTGCGCGCTCTGCTTCACTTCTGTCCCCATCAAAATCCGCGCTTTCCCTTTCCTCATTTCGTGAATACTGAACCGGTGCCGACTTGAGGCGATTTGCGTGTATCCTTATCAAACGCCGGTTCACGTCTCGGACTCTGAAGTTTACCGGAGAAAGCTTCTCGACAACCTCGCACGGTCCTCTCCACTTCGTCTGGAACTTACGAGCTAGCCCAATCTGCCTTTGGCAGTTTTCAATGTACGCGCTGTCCCCCACATCAAACGGCGCGTCTCTAGCACGGCGATCGTGCACCTCCTTCCTGCGCTTCGCCGCTTTCTTTAAGGACTCCTTTGCGATGTCCCTCGCCACTTGCAAGCGCGATTCTAGCTCAACCTTATAGTCGTCCAGTGAAGCGTATGGGACACGACGGGGGCCCTCTGGCACTTCACTAGGCTGGTCCGGGTCTCGGCCGTAGAGAAGAAAGAATGGCGATTCGCCCGTGCTCTCGTGTGCTGCGGAATTGTAGGCAAACATTGCATACGGGAGCCACAAGTCCCCGTCCCGCTGGTCGCGCGAAACAAAATGCGACAGGAACCCGGCCACGGTTTGGTTCAGTCGCTCCACCGCGCCGTTGCAAGCCGGATGGTACGGTGTTGTCTGCTTCTTAGCGATCTTAAGCAGCTCGCAAACTCTCCTCATTAGCTGCGACACGAAGTTCGTTCCCCGATCTGTCAAGAGTTGCCTCGGGGGTCCATGTCGGAGCACGATCTGTTCGACAAATGCTCTTGCAACCGTGTCTGCCTTCTGATCTGGGAGTGCTACCGCTTCCGCGTATTTTGAAAGGTGATCGACAAATACTAAAATGTACTTGTTTCCGGAAGTGGTCGTGGGCAATGGGCCCATTATGTCCATACCTGTCCGCTCGAAGGGAGCCGAAACCTCAGGGAACGGCTGAATTGGAGCTGGTCTTCGTCCCTTGGGTGTTTTTCTTTTGAGACAGGAATGACACTTCGCACAGTAGTCTCTAACATCCTGTCGCATGCCACTCCAAAAGTACAAACGCTCCACACGCCTGCGTGTCTTCGCTACGCCAAAATGACCGGCGCATGGCGCATCGTGAAACGCGCGAAGAACCCTTTCTGTCCACGACCGAGGTATGACGACTCTCTCCCAAGCGGTTTTCTCTGGTCTCCCTTTCCTGGTTGGCCTCGTGCGCCGACACAGGGTGCCGTCTTTGCCAATGAAATAACCTAGCTGTTCGGGGTGAGACGGTGCGTCCTCTAAGCTTTCGATTATTCGCTTCAGGTCCGGATCTTTGCACTGCTCTGTGCGTAATTCGGCGGGGTCGACTACGGGGACAAACTCATCTATAGCTGCCACGGCAGCTGTGCGGCTGAGTGCATCAGCATTCAGATGCGTCTTTCCTGACTTGTGCTCAACTTCAAAGCAGTATTCCTGCAGGTGTAGATTCCATCTAGCGAGTCGCGAGCTAGGGTCCCTGACACTCATCACCCATTTCAGAGGATGGCAGTCTGTGACTAGCTTGAATTTGCGGCCGTAAAGGTAGCATCTGAAGTGCTTTACTGCCCAGACAACGGCGAGGCACTCCCTTTCCGTAGCTCCGTACTTTTGCTCTGTGGGGCTCAGCTGTCGGCTAGCAAAAGCAACGGGATGTTCTTTGCCCTCGATAACCTGAGATAGCACGGCACCCACTGCGAACTTTGACGCATCTGTGGCCATAACGAAGGGCAAATTAAAATCCGGGTGGCGCAACAGCGGTGCACTCATTAGCTTCCTTTTCAGGGCCCCAAAAGCATTCTCCGCGTTTTCGTCCCAGCGAAAGGCGACATTTTTGGCTGTTAAGGCGGTGAGCGGCTTAGCGAGCTTGGCGAACTCCTCTATGTGCCTTCGGTAGTAACCGATCAGGCCGAGAAACTGCCGGACCTGGCGGACGCTAGTCGGGGATGGAAAATCCGAGACACACCTTAGTTTCTCAGGGTCCGGTCGCACGCCGTCAGCTGAAACAACGTGCCCGAGGTATTTCACCTCGTTTTTGAGGAATTGGCACCTAGAGGGCTTCAGCTTGAGACCCGCTGCTCTTAGTCGCACCAAAACCTGCTCAATATCGCGCAAATGGTTATCAAAACTGTCACTGTATATGATAATGTCATCCATATACACGAAGCACAGCCTCCCCAGAAGACCTGCCAGGATAACATCAGCGGTTCTCTGCCAGACAGCAGGGCTGTTGGCCAGACCCATCGGCATTCTTTTCCATTCATAGTGCCCTGAGGGTGTGTTGAATGCCGTTTTCTCGGCATCTGCCGGATCCATTGCTATCTGCCAGAATCCCGCCGCCATGTCCACTACCGTGAAGTACCTGGCAGAGCCCAGCTGAGAAAGCGTCTCCTGTATATTGGGGATGGGGTATGGATCGATGCGAGTTACGGCATTTAGTTTGCGGTAGTCCACTACCAATCGATACGAGCCATCTGGCTTTTCCACCAATAGTGCTGGTGCTCCCCAGGGTGACTTTGAGTGTTCGACAATGCCGCGATCAATCAGGTCCTGCACCTGCCGCTCCATCTCCTCACGTTGGGAGTAAGGAATCCTGTACGCACGCTGGTAAACGGGCGATGAAGTGCCGGTTTCTATCCTGTGCTTTATAACGCCACAGCAGCCCAAATCCAGGTTGGACGCGGCGAATACCTCCGAGTAGTCGTTCAGCAAACCAGCCAGAGCCTCCCTCTCCCTGGATTTTACGTGAGAAAGATCGAACGACACCTTTGGAGCAGCCGAAGGACTAGCATGCTCTACAGTTGCGAGTACCGTATCGGTGGGCTCAAATTGCTCTATCGCAGAGGTGAAGAAAGCCAATGTTTTGTTCTTGGGAAGGCTCAGTGGCTGCTGGCTACAGTTAACCACCCGTAGGGGCAATCTGTGGGCGTCATTAACTGTCACGAGGCACGCGGCTGCCTTCAGGCCATTGCTGAGAGAGTCGACCGGCTCAAGCACTCCCACGGCGCCGCTCTCTACATCTGAAGGCACAAACGCGTACAAAATGTGCTCCGACCAAGGAAGGACGACCGCCTCCTCGACCAGCCGGACGGCAACCCGCGAATATACCTTCTCCAATGATCCCACTGTTTGACGGGTGTCAATATCGGTAATGCGAATCTCAGCCCCTCTCCTGTTCAAAAACGGAACTTTTGAGCCGCCCGCATTAACCTCTTCCTCAGAGAATGAGACTACTACCTTCCCTTTTCTCAAAAAATCCTGCCCTAATATACCTGACACTCCGTTTGGCAGAGACACCGTGTCCGGGCATACGTAGCAGGGGTGCTCCAATGCAATTCCGCCGAGAGAGAAGTGTAACCGGTAGAGTCCACTTATGCCAAGTGGATCCCCCGTTATGCCTACAAATTTGGTTGCCATACCACCAGACGCTTCCAACACCTCGCGGTCCCCCTTCCTTCGAAGCGTGTTAAAACTGCTCTCCTTAAGCAATGTCACCTTTGACCCCGTATCTATCAACAATTCCATACAACAACCATTTAACTTGCAACGCACAACAGGGCATGCCTCATCGGCCACACAAACTACCACCACCTCATCATCTACTGCTCCCTCCCCACGCTCCTCAGGCTGGGGAGGACTAACTAGTTTTTTGTCTCGGTATCTGGAGCCCCGCTGTCGGCTTGCTTAGGGCGTGTCTCGCCTGCTTTTCTTTGTGGCTCCCCACGGCGCACGTTTTGGCAGAACCTGGCGATGTGTCCGCGACCCTGGCAAGCGAAGCATACGATTTCTTCAAAATCTCGCATACCGCGCCTGTAGCTTTGTGGCGGTCTCCGGTTTCCAGCGAATGGGCGCTGTTGAGCGCGCGCTTCAACCTGGCGTTCTACCTGCTGAGTTAGCAGCTGTTCCAAGCGATCTAACCGCTCTGTCAAGAGAGCAACCTCAGGGTTGAGCACCGCTCTCTCTATGACGCGTACTCTCGCTGCGGCTGTCGTTAACGCCTCATTTCGTTCCTCATCCAATGCGGCCTCCACGGCTTGGTCGAAATTGCTCGGCTTGCGCGAGAGCACGAACCGGCGCACGGGGTCTTGCAGACCAGCCACGAACAAAGCGGTCATTTCCTCTTTAAGTATATCCTCCGCGTATTTCTTCCTTAACTGGTCTCCTTCCTCCTCCCTGCTTAACGTATCGCGTGCTAGGCGCTGAAGCCGCGACGCAAATGTTCGCACGTCCTCCCCTACCATCTGTCCGGCGTCACGGAACCTCTGTACCCGCACGTGACGTGGTTCAGTGTCGAAATGCTCAAACGCGAGCTTCTTAAATTCCGCAAATGATTTTGTGGATTTTACTTTTTCGTCTCGCCAGGCAAAATCATGAGCAGCTCCTGCCATCTTACACCTCGCCATTCCCAGCATTTGAGCATCGGACCATCCCCCCATTTTCCCAATCTCTTCTAGCATGGAAAAGAAATCGCAGATTTGAACCCCTGTGTTATCTCCCGTAAACGTCGGAATGACGCTTCCTAATGCCAGCATGCTTGCTCCGAGCGACGGCTGTGGAGTGGGAGCTCCCTCAGATACAGTCATTTTTTTTTTCAAGCCCTCCAGTGCCTCAAGCCTCTCAAATGGGGGTAAAAGTCCCACAATCAGTCCCGTGATTCCCTTTTGATTACAATTTTGAAGTCATGTCGCAGCATTCAGAGGACATTTGCTTTTGACACCCCACTTCTGGCACCAGTGTGATGACCCCCATAATGCGCAGGTCCACACGGGACGGAGAGGGAAAGAGACACCGTATGGCTCAGTTTAAACAAACAGGTATATTCAATAATTACACATGATTAAGATTATACATCAGAGGCTGGGGCGTCCGAGCTTACGTGCCGACGACTTCATGGGGGCGATGGAGTGGCTCCGGAGTTGGGCTCGAGCGGTTGCTGGCAGAAGCTGCACGCCGTCGGGCTTCGGCGCTGAAGGCCCTCTTGGCGAACGATGTCGTCCTGAGCGTGTATGCAGTAGAATTTCAATGGTCGTCCGTTTCTTCGAGGATGGTTCACAAACCCTTCCTCTAGTGTCGTTCGGCTTGGAAGATGAACAGGAGGCGAGCTTGTAGATGATGACAGCAGAGCATAATTTTACAACATACATATACAGAGAGTTAAACTGGAAAAAGCAGAACTGAAATTACAAAAGAACAAACTTTGCACTACTTTACTCATCGACCGGGCAGGTTAGTGCCTAAGTAGCATCACATTACATGCTAAGCATGGAGCCCCAGCTCAGACTGGACTGCATCCGTTTACATGCGCTTTTAAGCACTTGATTAACAAAGGACTAAGGGCGGTCATTTTCAGTGGCCCGCCCAAAGCATCAATTCTCCAATCCAAAATAACATGCGAGATGGGGACCACCCCTTGGGTTGGGCTTAGCCTCGAACCCAGAGTCTGTTAACAATACAAACTAAATAAACAACAAAAACGCCACCACTCTCTCTCAAGTGAGAGTATACACAGGCTCTCTCTTCGGAGCTAATTCACTAGCGCCTGTCTTTCCACATTCTTGGCGAGTACTGCCTGTCCGCCATGACAGGTGTCCGTCACGGCCCTTCTGGGAATGCGCTTTTGTTCACGAGGCACGGCGGGAAGCTGTGGGTGCCTTCCCGGCGATAGCCCACGTCGAAAGGGGAAGGAGGGAAAGAATGTTGTCTTCGCGGTAGCGCATAGCGTCGGCTGTGGTACGGCGCGCTCTGGCCCGCTGACAGCTCCCTTGTCCTGGAATGTGCCCGGAAATTGGGGAGGATAAAGCCTGTTTCCCCGCGGCGGCGGCGGCGGGTCCGGTTGTTCTGGTCGTCACTCAAAGAGCATGGCTGGGTAATTGATGATGCCGCTGTCACGGCGGCGGGTCCCTTCGTTCTGGTCGTCACTCAAAGTGCATGGCTGGGTAATTGATGATGCCGCTGTCATCTGGGTCTCCGTCTACGCCGCGCCGTGGAACGTGGAACCTCGCAGCACACAAGGAATGTCACAGAAGTGTACGGACCACGTGTTTCGAAAGTTGCCAGAACAGGGCACCCCTTATTGTAGTCAGCGTGTAGTCGTGCGAAGAGGCAATTATCGCTGCGGCTCGCTGTTTTTGCTAATAGAGAGGTCGAGGACCACAGCGTTATCTCTCGCCGGCACGCGCAAACAAATTAACAGGGCTGTTCCACCCACACGCACGTGGGACCACGTGGGCGCGTTGGGCTGGCAGCTTTTGCCGCAGGCGGCTCGTTCTTCGCACCAGTCTTGCTGAACAATCTCTCCACTACTGGGGCACTTGCTCTTCCTCGCGATCACTGTAACGTGAGCGACTTTGTGTCTTCGGCTTCCTCCAGCACTTCGCTTCTTACTCCTTTCACACTGATTCACTGTTTTTTATTCTGCTCGTCTATACAGTCCGCTTTTCCGAAAGAGGGAACAGCAATTCATCGTTAGCCACGTGGCAAGGACCAGGATGCAGTTACGTCGAGCGCTGTCGGACAATTGCGGTGTTTGCGGGAAACCAGCCGCGTTTTTCGCTCAGAAGTTTCAGCCAGCATGCCTCGCCTTTCAGGAAGTTTGCACCGTTCTCTCCTCCTGAAGAGCACAAAGCAACAAACCTTCACTGTACCCGTCATCGTGCCGGCTAGCTTTTCACGTTCTGTTTTTTTTTCGGATTTCTTGTTAAGAGGAGACTGGGGCGGGGCGTGTCTCGTTTACTCTGCCGGGATTGCGGTCCACTCGGCTCCGTGAACATCGCAGCGAAGCCAGCGGGGACGAGCGGCTTGGTATCAACAAAAAAAAAAAAGAACGCTTCGAACTAACAACAATGTGGGCAAAAGGGCTGGGCAGCTCTGCGCCCCGCAATCCTGATTTCGGAGACGCCTAATCCCGTCTGTCCGCTTTTATGCTCGACCAGTCAAGGTTACCCCTGCTTCCTGCTCGGGTTGCTTCTGTTCCGTGTTTTCTTCGCTGTGACAAGCCACCATTCCGATGGAAGAACGCCACGAATACATGAATTTGTCGGATCAGCCACCTTTCATGTCTCGTATGACATCGAAGTGCGCGTCAGGTGTATCTTTTTAGCACCAGATGTTAAGAATATTTCAACACTTACGCGTGTCGATTGAATTCGCGGAAGGACGAGGGTTGGCGAAATCTCACAAAAATGCTTGACACAGCGCCACGCTCCTTCTAAACCCGGACGTTGACGTCTTCTGTGTACAAAACACAAATAAAACCGCCCATTAGAACGTTAAAACGTAATTGGTTTATGGTTTATTTGTGTTTAACGTGCCAAAGCAACTCAGGCTATGAGAGACGCCGTAGTGAAGGGCTCAGGAAATTTCGACCACCTGGAGTTCTTTAACGTGCACAGACATCGCACAGTACACGGGCCTGTAGAATTTCGCCTCCATCGAAATTCGACCACCGCGGCCGGGATCTAACCCGCGTCTTTCAGGCCGGCAGCTGAGCGCCATAGCCACTCAGCCACTGCGGCGGCCCATTAATACGTAATTATCGCGAATAAAATATAAAAACTACAGCCAAGTTTTTCTACGTGTCACTGCAGGAATGCACGCGTGCTGTTCAATGCTTTGATGCCATGCAAGCAGAAGGAAGAATACAAGGATGGTTGCCACTAAAACACATTTGTGCCCTTGTTTCGTTATTTTACTTCTGCTCATAACCTGCTTAGAATCATCACCTGCTATCGGCGTAGGAATTTGTTTTTAACTTTATTTATTTTATGCACATGTCGATGCAGCCAGATACACAACAGGTGCCACACTCGAAGAGAGAAATGCGGACACGTGCGAGCGCGGACATGCGAGGCAGGCTGCGGACTTGTGCTCAAAGGAAACAGGGAATGCATTGCAAAGAAAGACATTTTTCTCACTTAAAAAAGATTGAAAGCTTTAAAGCTATCAAGGCGCTTCTCTTCGGTCACCTCTTGAGGATATCGCGCATTGATCAGCGGACAAAATTTATCTCTCGTACGGTAACTTTTATAAAAATTCTTGATTTCTTGTTTGCGATTCGCTGCGTGAAAACGTAGAGACAATTTTTAGCTGCACTCTTATTGTTACTGTTGCACTAATTGCATGCTAACTATCACGTCAGCAAGGGCGCTTTGCATAACCTTCTATGACCTGTTGAAATGAAGGAAGTGCGGGGGTATCTGCTGCGACGGCCTGTTCTTTCAATCTTTTCTATCGCGTCTATTTCTTTCAACTCTTATACGTCCACATGCGGCAGTGAAAGAGACCCAATTTGAGATAGTCATTCAACTGCAGAAGAACCGACAACTGAGCTAGTTGGTGCCTCTTTAAGCCGTGGTAAAAACAGCGCAGCGACGACAGACACAGAGAAGACAGAAGAAGACGGACAAGCGCTAACAACTAAAGTTTATTGGGAAAAAACACAGGTATTAATACACTCCTAAAACAACCAGGGAACACGCCCCTCTTGACATCCTTCTAATCGTGCGAATCTAGATACTTAATATCACATTCGTGAAGAAGCACTGACGGTGTGCTGACGCATGCATCACCATTCGCGTGGATGCGATACGCCTCACACAGTTCCCTTATCAATTTATCCCTGTGCCTGCAAACAACTTTTGTCTCATGGAAAAGAGGGTTGCACATTTTTTTGTCGGGGGAACCTGGGATATTATTCAGGGGGCAATCTCTAAAATGTAATGCAAGGTTGGACGATGGGGGGCCATTTAACGAGGTATGATGCTGACGAAGACGGGTGTTCACACATTTTCCCGTTTGGCCAATGTATTTCTTGCCATAGGAAAACTCAATGTCATACACTACGCTTTCAGCACATGACGTAAACTTCTTTTGGTGGTTTATTTTGCAGGGTCTACTCCCGGTTGGTTTCTGTTTTTTAGCCTTTGCTTTCCTATCTATTATGGCACAAATTTTTCTAAGCTTTTGCGGGGCTGAGAAGAGCACTTGAATTCCATATCTGGCGCCTACTCTTTTTAAGTTGTGTGACAAACGATGAAGATATGGTATAACCACATGCCTCTTCATGCCTGACGGCTCTGTTGGATGGCAACTCTTGAAAGATTTTAGTTTCCTCAGCAATTTATTGCAAGCAAGCACGATTACCTCTTCCGGAAATCCTGCCGATTGTAATCTACCAACCTGCTGATTAAAACTATTCTTCATTCCATGCACACACGACTTCGAAAGTGCTGATCCTAAACATGCAACGGCTATACCACTTTTAACTAATTTAGAATAGGCTGAGCGATAACTAAGCAAGGGCTTCGCTGAGCGCTGTTGAAAAGACCAGCAGACATGATCAGGGTTCAGGACCAATCTTAAGTCTAAAAACTGTAGCTCGTTGTTCTCCGGGAGTTCAAAGGTGAACTTTAAACCTTCTCCACAACTAACAAAAACCCTTAGTATTTCTTCTACATGGCCCTTGAAATTTGTAGGCTCTACAAAAATTAAATAATCATCAACATACCTGAACACCTGTTTTACACAATCACTGAACTTAGAATTTATCACCCTGTCAACGTGACACAGAAAAATATTACTTAACACCGGTGCTACTTTTGAACCTATGCATACCCCAGCTTTCTGAACAAACAGTTTTCCTTCCCACTCAACAGAAGTCGATTGCAGGTAAAAGGTCAGAAGTTCCAAAAACGACTCCACAGAAACACCACAATCCGAAATAAATCTCTCTTCGTCATTGTCATTAGTTATGGTTTTCTTAACACACTGCAGGAGCTTATCATGAGGTAGGGAATAGAACAAATCCTCCACATCGATGCTAAACATGCCACTCGAACCCGAGTTACAGGTTTGCAAAAACTCAACAATGGTGACAGAATTCGGGACCAGAAACGGATCATCAATCACAAGACTACTAAGGTGCTTTTGCAAAAAGCTTGATATCGAATGTTGCCAGCTGTTACGCTCCGTAACTATACATCGGAAAGGAATTTCGGGTTTATGCGTTTTCGCAGAGAAGAAAATATCTAGACAATTTTTCTGCGAACTACTAACAGAGCGCTGTAGTCCTATCAAATTCATTTCCCCCAGTAACCGTATTGCTTCTTTCTTTTGTCTATTGAGGTTAATATGAACTTGCTTAAAGTTCTTTGCGATAGATTTCCCGGCTCTTTCCCTGAACAGATTCTCTGGGATAACAACGAAATGCCCTTCTTTATCCGATACCAGCAACCGAAAGTCCTCTGACGAGAGAAAGTTTACCAGTGGAGCAAAGCTCAACCCCTTCACGGACCCTCCAACTGTCCCCTTCAAAGCCTCAACACACTCCGCCACGCACCTCGGTTGTTCCTCCTTCCGGGCCTGGCAAGACACACTCCTTCCAAGGGACAGCAATTCTTCTTTTCCTAGGGATGGCTGGACACAAAATTTCGGGCCTCGCTGCAGAACCTTTCGGAACCTTTCTGGCACCTGCTTGTCGCCCAGGACCAATACCTTGCCCTCAGAACACGGAGGCTTCGTCTTCGCCTGTAGCCAAGGGCGTGAAGAATACCAGAGGAATTCCGTGTGTTGCTTCGCTAGGTCACACCAATCACGAAAGCGCCGCACTCTATGCTTGTCACTGCCACATGCCGCCCAAAGGCAGTCCTTGTAGAAGCGGTGCTGGTGCCACCATTCCGATGCAATTATGCGGCACATTCGGCGACTGTGTCCTTTCGACGGGAGCAGGGTTCCGCACAACATTTGCACCTCTACCGGGCAAACGGCACGTCTTGCATGCCAGGAAGCCAGGCGAGCTTTTAAGGCAGTAAGCGCGATTAGGGAAGCCAAGGCAGCCTGGTTGTCAATAAGAGCGGTGTTAGGACAAAGAACAGAGCTCAGAGTACCAGAAATGAACTGCAGAAGAACCGACAACTGAGCTAGTTGGTGCATCTTTAAGCCGTGGTAAAAACAGCGCAGCGACGACAGACACAGAGAAGACAGAAGAAGACGGACAAGCGCTGACTAACAACTAAAGTTTATTGGAAAAAACACAGGTATTAATACACTCCTAAAACAACCAGGGAACACGCCCCTCTTGACATCCTTCTAATCGTGCGAATCTAGATACTTAATCTCACATTCGTGAAGAAGCACTGACGGTGTGCTGACGCATGCATCACCATTCGCGTGGATGCGATACGCCTCACACAGTTCCCTTATCAATTTATCCCTGTGCCTGCAAACAACTTTTGTCTCATGGAAAAGTGGGTTGCACATTTTTTTGTCGGGGGAACCTGGGATATTATTCAGGGGCAATTTCTAAAATGTAATGCAAGGTTGGACGATGGGGGGCCATTTAACGAGGTATGATGCTGACGAAGACGGGTGTTCACACATTCTTCTTTTCAACAACGCTCAGCGAAGCCCTTGCTTAGTTATCGCTCAGCCCATTCTAAATTAGTTAAAAGTGGTATAGCCGTTGCATGTTTAGGATCAGCACTTTCGAAATCGTGTGTGCATGGAATGAAGAATAGTTTTAATCAGCAGGTTGGTAGATTACAATCGGCAGGATTTCCGGAAGAGGTAATCGTGCTTGCTTGCAATAAATTGCTGAGGAAACTAAAATCTTTCAAGAGTTGCCATCCATCAGAGCCGTCAGGCATGAAGAGGCATGTGGTTATACCATATCTTCATCGTTTGTCACACAACTTAAAAAGAGTAGGCGCCAGATATGGAATTCAAGTGCTCTTCTCAGCCCCGCAAAAGCTTAGAAAAATTTGTGCCATAATAGATAGGAAAGCAAAGGCTAAAAAACAGAAACCAACCGGGAGTAGAGCCTGCAAAATAAACCACCAAAAGAAGTTTACGTCATGTGCTGAAAGCGTAGTGTATGACATTGAGTTTTCCTGTGGCAAGAAATACATTGGCCAAACGGGAAAATGTGTGAACACCCGTCTTCGTCAGCATCATACCTCGTTAAATGGCCCCCCATCGTCCAACCTTGCATTACGTTTTAGAGATTGCCCCCTGAATAATATCCCAGGTTCCCCCGACAAAAAAATGTGCAACCCTCTTTTCCATGAGACAAAAGTTGTTTGCAGGCACAGGGATAAATTGATAAGGGAACTGTGTGAGGCGTATCGCATCCACGCGAATGGTGATGCATGCGTCAGCACACCGTCAGTGCTTCTTCACGAATGTGAGATTAAGTATCTAGATTCGCACGATTAGAAGGATGTCAAGAGGGGCGTGTTCCCTGGTTGTTTTAGGAGTGTATTAATACCTGTGTTTTTTCCAATAAACTTTAGTTGTTAGTCAGCGCTTGTCCGTCTTCTTCTGTCTTCTATGTGTCTGTCGTCGCTGCGCTGTTTTTACCACGGCTTAGAGGTAGTCATTATAGCGTGGACAGACAAAAATCTCGGACAAGGGGAGTAAAAAACGTTCCAGTTAAATGCATTATTGTACAGTCGAACCTCTTTATAACGAAACGGTTTGTATCGAAATAATGCATATAATGAAAGAATGGTGATTCTCCTTAGAAGCTCTGTCAACACGGGCTATAACGAAGTAACAGCCGGGATCCTTCAGCTTGGCTGCAACGACATTGATCAGTTATTACTGTATGAAATGTATTAAGCCCTATGTTAATTCTGAACTTCTAAGTGGCAATAGATTCTGGCGTTTTTTTTACAAAGGTCTGGGTTTATATACTTTCTATTAATCTCATGGCTCACATATGGTTGTTTGTGGAATAGGAGTTTTATTAACTAGTTTTTGGCCCCTGTCATTGGTTTTGACCGCTGAGCGCTGTCAGTGTTTCTTGCCTATACATGCAATTTCGCAGGTCGTTGTGGGTGTGACTGCTGATATATTTGTGCAAGTAATGACAACGCACGTCTTTATTTATTTATTTATTTATTTATTTATTTATTTATTTATTTATTTATTTATTTATTTATTTCAGTGCCCTAAGGCCCGGCTTGGCTTTAGATGGGGGGGGGGGGGGAAGCGAATAACAAAAAATACACAAGGGTTCACAGCATACATAATACAAATAGAGGAAAAACTAGAATGAAAGAACAAAGCGCAAATTATCCAACTGGGCCAGTTTTGTACATCGTGTGCATGGTGAAGTGTGCATTAAACAAAAATAATATGTACATGTACAACGGAAAGCACAGGTACAAGGCGGCAAGTTCAAACAGACTGCAATGCTGCTGGACTAATTTTTTTTTTCTTTACGCACGAGAAAGAAACACCAACTAGCCCAGCAAAAAGCTTTGCTTGTTTGAGTACATTGACGTAAGAAGACTGAAGGGCTGGTTGTGTGTCCTTATGATGGATGGTCATGGCTAATTTTACATACATGATGTTTGGAATAGCTGATAGGCGGTGTTCACTAAACAGCAGTGCGGTAAGAAAACATTGACATGAATAGTGTTATTTTTGTCGTTACTCATACAAGCTGGCGCTGGTCAATATGTTAGTACAGTTATGTCTAATCTCGTTGCTTCTTCAACCGATTGGGTGCCCTCATTTAGAAATGACCCATGTGGAATAAAAAAAAAAACTGGTACAGATGCAGTTGGTATGAATACACAAACGGTGGTTTTTATAGAAACGAACACAAATAAATTTATGAAATATAACACACAATGATTAGTGATTCTGCGAATTCATGTTTGTATTATGAGATGCCATCTTGCTCCTACTGTTTTAACAAATTCGATGTGAAGTATTCTAGAAGTACTCTGAAGTAGACCAGATGCCATAAAAGACGAGACTGAAGTTTCAATGCCCAATTTTCATTTCTTGTGACCACAATTTGCGCCCCCTTCATGGACACCACCCCTCCGTCCTGCGCAGTTACAATGTGGTGTTTGGTGCTGACCTACGGCGTTCCCGTGGCCACACTGGCGACAACCTATTGGCGCATGAGCCTGGTGCTGTGGGGAGACCGATGCATCGGAGAGTACACCAGGCAGCAACAAAACGTTCATCGGAGCAAGCAGAAGGTGAGCCATATCCGGACCGATCCTACTCAAGAATGACGCCGCTGGGTACGCAACTTCAGGTGCTTACTTTTTTATTATTCAAGTTGTTTTTCTCGGGTATATTTAGCTCAAAACATCAGGATAAACATCGCACATTTCGAGATTCCTAATTAAGTACAGACACGAAGTTTTTGATTGCGTGTTTTTTCCTTTCAAATGACGCGTTAGATGATGGTGTACATGGATCACCCCGTGGTATTCGCATATGACCGTTGAATAATTTACCATTCAATTCCTCCTTGACGCTGTTTCGGTTTTGTTTTCACAGGCCGAACGATTGTTGCGACGTGTAGGTGATTTTTAGGTTACGCGAGCCTTGAAACAAATGGCAATATAACTAACTGTTGATATATCATTTATTACCATTCCAACTATGAAAGCAGGCTACCTGAAGTGTTGTAGTGAATTAAAGCTACGTATTACTGAATATAGTGTATTTTTTGTGGCTCACGTGACCTTAACACTAACCACACGTTACAGCCATCATTCGGTCAATGAAACCGAAAAAAAAGCATCAAGAAGAACTTCAGTTATAAATTAGTTGTTGCTGGCAGAAGCTGCACGCCGTCGGGGGCTTCGGCGCTGAAGGCCCTCTTGGCGAACGATGTCGTCCTGAGCGTGCTTCTTCCGTACTGCTTGTCCATTTTTATATCCTCTTCTCCACACTCCCTAGGGTGAGCACGCCCACGCCGGAGGGGAAGGAGGGGGGGCTAGGGCTTTCACTTGGGCGCACAAACATACCACCCCACTTATGGTCTCGCCCCCTTCACGTGTTGAGTCCGAGGGAAAGAATGTTGTCTTCGCGGTAGCGCATAGCGTCGGCTGTGGTACGGCGCGCTCTGGATCGCTGACAGTTCCCTTGTCCTGGAATGTGCCCGGGAGGTCCGCCAATGAAACCGCCACGCCATTTGGGGAGGATAAAGCCTGTTTCCCCGCGGCGGCGGCGGCGGGTCCGGTTGGGTCCGGTTGGGCCTAAACCCCTTCGTTCTGGTTGTCACTCTCAACGAGCATGGCTGGGTAATTGATGATGCCTGTCATCTGGGTCTCCGTCTACGCCGCGCCGTCGAACGTGGAACCTCGTGACACACACAAGGAATGTACCTCGTAGCACACACAAGGAATGTACCTCGTAGCACACACAAGGAATGTACCTCGTAGCACACAAGGAATGTCACACTCGCTCACCCTCCAGAAGAATGTTCTCCGAACATTTGAGTCCCTGCAGCTCCCCTTGTCTTTCTGAATCGCCTCGCACAGTGCGTCCGACAAAACACTTTTCGCTGCACTCAACACCACTGCACAACACCATATGCCTCCGCTGTCATAACTGGCGTCTCCAGGGGCAGCACTGATCTTCTTTTACAGATAAACATGAAACTCAGCACCCAAGCCTCTCCTTTCTAGTCCAAACTGGACGAAATAAATTTACCACAGTTACAAAGGAGCTCCCACTTCTAGCACGATCACGGCACAACCAAAAATATAGATAACGAAAGGAAGTAGGGCAGGTTCTGCATGCGCTCCGCATGCTCTCCTGTGAAGGTGTTACTTAATGACAGAAAGGTTTAACTACCAACTCCGATAACTTAACACATAAGCACATAGCAATGTTATGAGCTGCGGCATTACACAATTCTAACCAGTTCACAACTCCGCTCTGTTTACGCCATTAGTCCGACTTAGCTTTCCGATTTCGCAGCGGATATCGGCCTTCATGAGTCATACTAAGTAAGTCTGTGCCCCTTTGTCTGCTTTGGGACTCGCGAGGGCTCGTGGCAGGAGCCTCTCCTGGCGTTATCTGCGCGGCAACCTCGCGCGCTTCTTCTTCTAGCAATGCATGAAGTAAATCCGGTGGCATTCCGGCCGTCACCTCGGGCGCCTGCCGAACAAATGCAGGAGAGGGCGTTTCTTGCGAACTATCTGCGCGCTCCGCTTCACTTCTGTCCCCATCAAAATCCGCGCTTTCCCTTTCCTCATTTCGTGAATACTGAACCGGTGCCGACTTGAGGTGATTTGCGTGTATCCTTATCAAGCGCCGGTTCACGTCTCGGACTCTGAAGTTTACCGGAGAAAGCTTCTCGACAACCTCGCACGGTCCTCTCCACTTCGTCTGGAACTTACGAGCTAGCCCAATCTGCCTTTGGCAGTTTTCAATGTACACGCTGTCCCCCACATTAAACGGCGCGTCTCTAGCACAGCGATCGTGCACCTCCTTCCTGCGCTTCGCCGCTTTCTTTAAGGCCTCCTTTGCGATGTCCCTCGTCACTTGCAAGCGCGATTCTAGCTCCACCTTATAGTCGTCCAGTGAAGCGTATGGGACACGACGGGGGCCCTCTGGCACTTCACTAGGCTGGTCCGGGTCTCGGCCGTAGAGAAGAAAGAATGGCGATTCGCCCGTGCTCTCGTGTGCTGCGGAATTGTAGGCAAACATTGCATACGGGAGCCACAAGTCCCAGTCCCGCTGGTCGCGCGAAACAAAATGCGACAGGAACCCGGCCACGGTTTGGTTCAGTCGCTCCACCGCGCCGTTGCAAGCCGGATGGTACGGTGTTGTCTGCTTCTTAGCGATCTTAAGCAGCTCGCAAACTCTCCTCATTAGCTGCGACACGAAGTTCGTTCCCCGATCTGTCAAGAGTTGCCTCGGGGGTCCGTGTCGGAGCACGATCTGTTCGACAAATGCTCTTGCAACCGTGTCTGCCTTCTGATCTGGGAGTGCTACCGCTTCCGCGTATTTTGAAAGGTGGTCAACAAATACTAAAATGTACTTGTTTCCGGAAGTGGTCGTGGGCAATGGGCCCATTATGTCCATACCTGTCCGCTCGAAGGGAGCCGAAACCTCCGGGAACGGCAGAATTGGAGCTGGTCTTCGTCCCTTGGTTGTTTTTCTTTCGAGACAGGAATGACACTTCGCACAGTAGTCTCTAACATCCTGTCGCATGCCACTCCAAAAGTACAAACGCTCCACACGCCTGCGTGTCTTCGCTACACCAAAATGACCGGCGCATGGCGCATCGTGAAACGCGCGAACAAACCCTTTCTGTCCACGACCGAGGTATGACGACTCTCTCCCAAGCGGTTTTCTCTGGTCTCCCTTTCCTGGTTGGCCTCGTGCGCCGACACAGGGTGCCGTCTTTGCCAATGAAATAACCTAGCTGTTCGGGGTGAGACGGTGCGCCCTCTAAGCTTTCGATTATTCGCTTCAGGTCAGGATCTTTGCACTGCTCTGTGCGTAATTCGGCGGGGTCGACTACGGGGACAAACTCATCTATAGCTGCCACGGCAGCTGTGCGGCTGAGTGCGTCAGCATTCAGATGTGTCTTTCCTGACTTGTGCTCAACTTCAAAGCAGTATTCCTGCAGGTGTAGATTCCATCTAGCGAGTCGCGAGCTAGGGTCCCTGACACTCATCACCCATTTCAGAGGATGGCAGTCTGTGACTAGCTTGAATTTGCGGCCGTAAAGGTAGCATCTGAAGTGCTTTACTGCCCAGACAACGGCGAGGCACTCCCTTTCCGTAGCTCAGTACTTTTGCTCTGTGGGGCTCAGCTGTCGGCTAGCAAAAGCAACGGGATGTTCTTTGCCCTCGATAACCTGAGATAGCACGGCACCAACTGCGAACTTTGACGCATCTGTGGCCATAACGAAGGGCAAATTAAAATCCGGGTGGCGCAACAGCGGTGCACTCATTAGCTTCCTTTTCAGGGCCCCAAAAGCATTCTCCGCGTTTTCGTCCCAGCGAAAGGCGACATTTTTGGCTGTTAAGGCGGTGAGCGGCTTAGCGAGCTTGGCGAACTCCTCTATGTGCCTTCGGTAGTAACCGATCAGGCCGAGAAACTGCCGGACCTGGCGGACGCTAGTCGGGGATGGAAAATCCGAGACACACCTTAGTTTCTCAGGGTCCGGTCGCACGCCGTCAGCTGAAACAACGTGCCCGAGGTATTTCACCTCGTTTTTGAGGAATTGGCACTTAGAGGGCTTCAGCTTGAGACCCGCTCCTCTTAGTCGCACCAAAACCTGCTCAATATCGCGCAAATGGTTCTCAAAACTGTCACTGTATATGATAATGTCATCCATATACACGAAGCACAGCCTCCCCAGAAGACCTGCCAGGATAACATCAGCGGTTCTCTGCCAGACAGCAGGGCTGTTGGCCAGACCCATCGGCATTCTTTTCCATTCATAGTGCCCTGAGGGCGTGTTGAAGGCCGTTTTCTCGGCATCTGCCGGATCCATTGTTATCTGCCAGAATCCCGCCGCCATGTCCACTACCGTGAAGTACCTGGCAGAGCCCAGCTGAGAAAGCGTCTCCTGTATATTGGGGATGGGGTATGGATCGATGCGAGTTACGGCATTTAGTTTGCGGTAGTCCACTACCAATCGATACGAGCCATCTGGCTTTTCCACCAATAGTGCTGGTGCTCCCCAGGGTGACTTTGAGTGTTCGACCATGCCGCGATCAATCAGGTCCTGCACCTGCCGCTCCATCTCCTCACGTTGGGAGTAAGGAATCCTGTACGCACGCTGGTAAACGGGCGATGAAGTGCCGGTTTCTATCCTGTGCTTTATAACGCCACAGCAGCCCAAATCCAGGTTGGACGCGGCGAATACCTCCGAGTAGTCGTTCAGCAAACCAGCCAGAGCCTCCCTCTCCCTGGATTTTACGTGAGAAAGATCGAATGGCACCTTTGGAGCAGCCGGAGGACTAGCATGCTCTACAGTTGCCAGTACCGTATCGGTGGGCTCACGTTTCTCTATCGCAGAGGTGAAGAAAGCCAATGTTTTGTTCTTGGGAAGGCTCAGTGGCTGCTGGCTATAGTTAACCACCCGTAGGGGCACTCTGTGGGCGTCATTAACTGTCACGAGGCACGCGGCTGCCTTCAGGCCATTGCTGAGAGAGTCGACCGGCTCAAGCACTCCCACGGCGCCGCTCACTACATCTGAAGGCACAAACGCGTACAAAATGTGCTCCGACCAAGGAAGGACGACCGCCTCATCGACCAGCCTGACGGCAACCCGCGAATATACCTTCTCCAATGATCCCACTGTTTGACGGGTGTCAATATCGGTGATGCGAATCTCAGCCCCTCTCCTGTTCAAAAACGGAACTTTTGAGCCGCCCGCATTAACCTCTTCCTCAGAGAATGAGACTACTACCTTTCCTTTTCTCAAAAAATCCTGCCCTAATATACCTGACACTCCGTTTGGCAGAGACACCGTGTCCGGGCATACGTAGCAGGGGTGCTCCATTGCAATTCCGCCGAGAGAGAAGTGTAACCGGTAGAGTCCACTTATGCCAAGAGGATCCCCCGTTATGCCTACAAATTTGGTTGCCATACCACCAGACGCTTCCAACACCTCGCGGTCCCCCTTCCTTCGAAGCGTGTTAAAACTGCTCTCCTTAAGCAATGTCACCTTTGACCCCGTATCTATCAACAGTTCCATGCAACAACCATTTAACTTGCAACGCACAACAGGGCATGCCTCGTCGGCCACACAAACTACCACCACCTCATCATCCACTGCTCCCTCCCCACGCTCCTCAGGCTGGGGAGGACTAACTAGTTTTTTGTCTCGGTATCTGGAGCCCCGCTGTAGGCTTGCTTGGGGTGTGTCTCGCCTGCTTCTCTTTGTGGCTCCCCACGGCGCACGTTTTGGCAGAACCTGGCGATGTGTCCGCGACCCTGGCAAGCGAAGCATACGATTTCTTCAAAATCTCGCATACCGCGCCTGTAGCTTTGTGGCGGTCTCCGGTTTCCAGCGAATGAGCGCTGTTGAGCGCGCGCTTCAACCTGGCGTTCTACCTGCTGAGATAGCAGCTGTTCTAAGCGATCTAATCGCTCTGTCAAGAGAGCAACCTCAGGGTTGAGCACCGCTCTCTCTATGACGCTTACTCTCGCTGCGGCTGTCGTTAACGCCTCATTTCGTTCCTCATCCAATGCGGCCTCCACGGCTTGGTCGAAATTGCTCGGCTTGCGCGAGAGCACGAACCGGCGCACGGGGTCTTGCAGACCAGCCACGAACAAAGCGGTCATTTCCTCTTTAAGTAGATCCTCCGCGTATTTCTTCCATAGCTGGTCTCCTTCCTCCTCCCTGCTTAACGTATCGCGCGCTAGGCGCTGAAGCCGCGACGCAAATGTTCGCACGTCCTCACCTACCATCTGTCCGGCGTCACGGAACCTCTGTACCCGCACGTGACGTGGTTCAGTGTCGAAATGCTCAAACGCGAGCTTCTTAAATTCCGCAAATGATTTTGTGGATTTTACTTTTTCGTCTCGCCATGCAAAATCATGAGCAGCTCCTGCCATCTTACACCTCGCCATTCCCAGCATTTGAGCATCGGACCATCCCCCCATTTTCCCAATCTCTTCTAGCATGGAAAAGAAATCGCAGATTGGAACCCCTGTCTTATCTCCCGTAAACGTCGGAATGACGCTTCCTAATGCCAGCATGCTTGCTCCTAGCGACGGCTGTGGAGAGGGAGCTCCCTCAGATAAAGACATTTTTTTTTTCAAGCCCTCCGGTGCCTCAAGCCTCTCAAATGGGGGTAAAAGTCCCACAATCAGTCCCGTGATTCCCTTTTGATTACAATTTTGAAGTCATGAATGTCGCAGCATTCAGAGGACATTTGCTTTTGAGACCCCACTTCTGACACCAGTGTGATGACCCCCATAATGCGCAGGTCCACACGGGACGGAGAGGCAAAGAGACACCGTATGGCTCAGTTTAAACAAACAGGTATATTCAATAATTACACATGATTAAGATTATACATCAGAGGCTGGGGCGTCCGAGCTTACGTGCCGACGACTTCATGGGGGCGATGGAGTGGCTCCGGAGTTGGGCTCGAGCGGTTGCTGGCAGAAGCTGCACGCCGTCGGGGGCTTCGGCGCTGAAGGCCCTCTTGGCGAACGATGTCGTCCTGAGCGTGCTTCTTCCGTACTGCTTGTCCATTTTTATATCCTCTTCTCCACACTCCCTAGGGTGAGCACGCCTACGCCGGAGGGGAAGGAGGGGGCGCTAGGGCTTTCACTTGGGCGCACAAACATACCACCCCACTTATGGTCTCGCCCCCTTCACGTGTTGAGTCAGAGGGAAAGAATGTTGTCTTCGCGGTAGCGCATAGCGTCGGCTGTGGTACGGCGCGCTCTGGATCGCTGACAGTTCCCTTGTCCTGGAATGTGCCCGGGAGGGCCGCCCCTGAAACCGCCACGCCAATTGGGGAGGATAAAGCCTGTTTCCCCGCGGCGGCGGCGGCGGGTCCGGTTGGGTCCGGTTGGGCCTAAACCCCTTCGTTCTGGTTGTCACTCTCAACGAGCATGGCTGGGTAATTGATGATGCCTGTCAGCTGGGTCTCCGTCTACGCCGCGCCGTCGAACGTGGAACCTCGTGGCACACACAAGGAATGTACCTCGTAGCACACACAAGGAATGTACCTCGTAGCACACACAAGGAATGTACCTCGTAGCACACAAGGAATGTCACAATTTGTTTGTTCATTTATTTATAGTTACTTGCCTAATTCCCCCGAAGGCCTTTTAGAACTACAAAAGAATGCAAAACTGCATGAGTTGGAGTGGGTGCAGTGCTTTACTACAGCGCGAAGAGACGAGGCGACCGGGAGGAAGCTCCCGTGTGCGCTTTCCTTCTGTCGCATGTTCGGGCTACTGTTCAACCATCAAACTTTTGCACTTACCCCCGTGCGTTGTTTTTTTTTCATGCTGAACACGCTTTTGAAAATAATTATGGCTGCGTTTCGGAGCTCGCAGTGCTGCTCATCAAAACTAGTGTGCTGCGAGATATAGTTGCTGCTGTTGCGTATCGAGATAACGTGCAGAATTACTTGTGGCAGATATATGCGTACCGCTGCTCGACCACTTTGCCGTTCTGACTCAAGGACAAATTTATATGAATTCTGGCGCCATTGTCGATCGTCAGCCATGACCAAGCGCTCATGAATGCAAATGTTTGCATTGCTCAAGTATACTAGGCCTATATATTCGGTTTTTTGTTCAGTTTGGTGCGGCTGCATGTGCTGCGCGCTGATGAAAGATTAAGAGAATTGCTTGTGCTGCCACGAGGTGCAAGCAATCAGGAAAAAGCAAAAAGGCACTCAGTGCGTAACGACCTCAAAAAAGTTCAACACCGTGTGTCTCAGTAAAGCATTGCTGGAAGTGGCTTTAGCTCAGCATGGATGTGAACCAGCTGGAAAAGGCAAAGAGTTTACAAACAGGTAAAAAAGTAATATAACGAAAAGAGAAATATTGATGCACATAACTTCTGCAGGCAGTTTCGGCATGCTGCGTACCACCACATTGTCTGGTTAACGTGGAAGAGGCTGAGGAAGAACAACCGACGGATTCTACAAAGCTGTGGGCTGAGCGCTGTTCGAAAGAAGTACCATGCCAAAACTGGTTTATAAACAGGCTTCAAGCATTACCGGGAACGCCCGAACGAGAGAAAGTAAACGGCGATGGCAAAAGATTACGTTGATCTGTGGTTCGCCAAAGCGCGGGCCGCAGTGAAGCAACCGCAGCCGGACGGCCGGCCGACTCTCCGTGAATGGCGTCACTTCCGCCAGTTCTCCCTCTCTGCCGTCCCCCCACCCGGCGCTTCAGGAAGCGACGAGGGCGTGCCGGCAGTGGGTTTTTAAGAAGCGATTGCAGCTCTGTTTGTGGATAGAATCGGGAAAAAATTTACACACATGATTTTCAATGTCCTTTCTTCCCAACCACAGCGTTTCATGCGATTTGAAAACCGTTTCACCTTCCCTTTAAGCACCAACTCCGAGGGCCCTTCCTGGGCGTACGCGCTCAGCGTCGGCGCTCTTGGTGAACGCCAAAACCGGTCTGTGCATGCGCACTGCAGGAGGCGCCAGCAAGCCTCGGTGAGGCGCCGATATCTGTCCGTGCTAGATATCAGCGTCAGCGCACGGGCGCTTGCCTATGCGTCCGTCGGAAGAGGGGTCCGGTTTACTACAATGGGAGGATCGCGGGGCTCTCGGTGGCTCTTTTCTTCATGGCTTGAAGCTCTTTCTGGTTCCTCGAACTTTTCTTCGCGGTTTACGTTGTCCTTTCATCACCCCCAACCCCTTCTCTCCACGGCTTGAAATTCTCTCTGTCGGCTGGCTCAGTGGGGAAGCGAGCCAGCACCAGGAACATGGAGATGCATGCCCATTTTCGACGTCCGTTCCGGCGTACGCCAAGAGCACCGACGCTGAGCGCATACGCCCAGTAAGGGCCCTTGGAGTTAGGCCATTACATCCAATAAACATAAATACCAACGAGAGCAGCATATTGGACAGTCGTCGCCGTTGCTCAGTTGGTAGAGCACCGGACACGATATTCGGAGGTCGTGGGTTCGGATCCCACCGGCGGCATGGTTGTTTTTTCTGCTGCTTTGTAAATAATTTTCTTTAAGCGATAGATAAGTCTAAGTAATATTATCCCCTTACAGATTAAAAAAATTAAATATTCTCCTATGCACCTTGGTGTCGGTGACGGTTGCCTCCCTTCATAAGTATATATATATATATATATATATATATATATATATATATATATATATATATATATATATATATATATATTCTCACGAGTGAATGCGGGAGATCACTAATCACAAGAGACAGCGGCGGGCTTCGAAGAACGTCTTGACTACAGCTCCAGATCTCTTCTTATTCTTCTTGAGGCGGGCGCGTGCTTCAGGTCAGTGCTAAGCGAACATGTGGAATGCACCATGTCACTGGGCCCCGGAAAGAAAGAGCATCGTCCCGATGCGTAGCCTGTGTGTTTAAAAAAAGTTCGGTAGGGGAAGCATGATGTGCGCGTGAAAGTGCAGCTCTACCGCTACCGCTCGTAGTAAGGCTTGAGACGGACAACGTGTACCACCTCAGGGCGCAGGGATCGCCGAGACTTCTGAAAGCCGTCAGGAACGACCTCATAGTTGAGGTCCCCAATTGGCCTGATCACTTTGTAGGGTACCGGCAAAGCAGCTTTTCGCTAAGTCCGCGTCGGCGAATGGAAAACCACTCCCATACATGGTCTCCTGATGTGTATCGAGCATCACGGCGTCGAAGGTTATAGTGTTGGGCATCTCTGCATTATTCGTCGAGAATCCGCACTCTGGCCAGCCCACGAGCCTGTTCAGCGAGGTGTAGGTAGGTGTGAAGATCCGCATTTGGGTCGATGCCGTCCACATGCGGTAACATGGCGTCCAGCATCGTGGTCACGTCGCGGTCGTAAACGAGACGGAACGGTGGCATGTTTGTGCTTTCCTGTACGACCTGTCTGAGGGTGGTAGGATGTCGTCTTTCGGCGGTCTGTATGACTCTGGTGTAAAATCTGCTACAGGTCAGCCATGAATGCTGTACCCCTGTCGGTGATTAGGATCTCCGCTGCACTGTGAAGCAAAACGATCTGATGGATTAAAAATTTTGCCACGTCAAGGGCTGTGGCCGTTGGCGGAGCCGATGTTTCCACGTATCGTGTCAGGTAGTCAGTTGCAATGAGGATCTACTAGTTTCCCAAATGAGAAAGAGGGAATGGGCCCAGCATGTCCATACCGATCTGCTGGAAAGGCCGCGATGGTGGTTCTATAGGCTTCAATAAGCCAGATTGTTTTTTTGACGGCACTTTGCGATGGTGACAGCCTCGGCACGTTCTGGCGTAGCGTGCAACGTCCGACTGAAGGCGGGGCTAGTAATACTTCTCTTTGATCCTTGCAATCGTGCGGGCTACACTCAAATGTCCAGAAGTCGATTCATCGCGTAAAGCTTGAAGGATTTCGTCAGGTAGGCTCGTCGGTATGGCAGTAAGGTATTGCTGATTGCTTGCGGCGAATTTCTTTTCACGAGGACACTATGGCGAACGCACAGTAACGCTACCGAGCGCTTGAAAGCCTTCGGGACAGTCGGGCTGGTAGCGTTCAGAAACCCCATGAGGTGCCGAAGTCCCGGGTCAGCGTATTGTTTTTCAGCGAGGCTCGTTGCACTGGTCGCATTTAAGGTGGTGTCGTCGTCGTAGTTACCGTCCTCAGTCAGGGATTGGACGGGGGCGCGCGAGAGGCAATCGGCGTCCGAGTGCTTCGGGCCGGACTTGTACGCCCCTGTCATGTCGTATTCTTGGAGGCGCAGACTCCATCTGACAAGGCGGGCTGACGGATCTTTGAGGATCGCGAGCCAACACAAGGCATGATGGTCCGTAACTATAGTAAAACGTTTTCCATAAAGGTAGGGTCGAAATTTTGACGTCGCCCACACTATCGCTAGACACATTTTCTCAGTTGCTGAGTAGTTAGCTTCAGCATGAGACAAAGAGCGTCTGGCATAAGCGATGACTCATTCGCGACTGCTGTGAATTTGGGCTAGAACGGCACCCAGGCCGACGTTGATTGCGTCAGTATGAAGCTCCATATCTGCGTTTTCGTCTAAGTGAGCCAGAACTGGAGGTTCTTGCAGGTGGCGTTGAAGAGTTTCAAATGCTTGTGTTAGAGGGGCGTCCCACGTTAAAGGCGTGTCTGTCCTCGTCAAACGCGTCAGGGGCTCGGCGATTCGAGCGAAATATCACAAAGCGATGGTTGTAGGCACATAATCCTAGAAAGCGGCGGACTGCCTTTTGGTTTTGCGGTGGAGGGATATTGCCAATAGCATTTGGTCTGTCTGGGTCCGGCCGAACTCCCTCGTAAATGACGACGTGATGCAAGAACTGTTGCTGAATGTAAGAAAAGTGACATTTCTCATTTTTTAACGTTAGCCCAGAAGACTTTATGGCTTGCAGCACAACTTCGAGGCGCCGAAGGTGCTCCTCGAATGTTGGGGTCAAAACAACAACGTCGTCAAAGTAGACGAGGCATGTCTGCCACTTCAGGTCTGCCAGGACTGTGTCCATCAGCCGTTGGAACGTTGCGGGTGCTCAGCACAAACCAAATAGCATTGCCTTAAACTCGTAGAGCCCGTCCGGAGTAATAAATGTGGCTTTTTCTCGGTCCCGGTTATCTATCTCAGTTTGCCAATATCCTGATTTGAGCTCCATAGATGAGAAATATTTTGCATAGCAGAGGCGATCGAGAGCATCGTCAATTCGATTAAGCGAATAAACATCTTTTTTAGCTATTTTGTTTAGGCGACGGTAGTCAACACAAAACCGCAGTGTACCATCTTTTGTCCTCACGAGGATGACAGGTGCCGCCCAGGGACTACGGGAGGGCTGAATGACGTCGTCTCGGAGCATCTCCTTAATTTGACGGCTGATTGCGGCGCGTTCAGTGCAAGACACACGGTAAGGTGACTGTCGGAGAGGGTGCACGGCGTCATCCGTAATTATCCGATGCTTGGCCAAGTGTGTTCTTCTGACGCGGAAGGAAGTCGACAAGGTATCGCCGTAGCGATGGAGGAGATTTTCTACTTGGCCTCGCTGGTGCGGCGAAAGCGCGGGGTAAATGTCGTACTGGAAGTCGGGAACACCGGTGTAAACTTCTGTTGACGACACCCTGGCAAGGCTGGGCGCTTGTCTAATGTCAGAGATGCTATGAATGTGGGCCACAGTGGTCCCAAGGCTGAGATGTTGGTGCTCACCTCCAAAATTCGTAATCAGTACTTCAATTTATCCGTTCTCGAGGCAAACTACCCCTCTGGCGACCGGAAGACAGCGGTCTAAAAACATAATTTTTTTTTTGCATTCGACGACACCTTCAAACTTCCGCAGCGTCTTCGCGCCGACAGATGCCACAACACTCGAACGGGGTGGAATGGTGACGTCATCAATGATATAAAGATCCTCGGGACGTTCGGAACCACTGTGGATTGTGTTCTCCGTGCAGAACGTCACTGACTTTGATTTAAGGTCAATGACCGTGCCATTTTCTGTCAAAAAATCCATTCCGAGGATTACGTCCCGGGAACACTGGTCGAGTACGACGAAGGCGGCCAGGTACGTGTCCTCTAAGATGGTCACTCGTGACTTGCACTTGACAGCTGCGGTGATAAATGGCCCCCGGCAGTATGAAGCTATAGGGCCGTCCAAGGTGTGGTCACCTTTTTCAGAGTCGCGGCAAAAGGTCCACTGATTACCGAGTAGTCGACGCCGGAGCCCACAAGTGCGGTGACATCGGTACCGTCGATTGAAATGTTCAGATCATCAGTTGTAGCCGTAGGTGTACGGGAACGTCGCAGAATCCGCTCACGTCTGTGGTGCGGCGCCAGGCGGTTTCGTTGCGGCGGAGAATTGTTGCGGCGAGGCGTGTTATCGGGCTGGTGATCGACGGTGCGTCGTAGAAGTGGTCGGTCATTTCTATGCAGCGGTGGAGGATCTTGGACATGTCGCCGGTGAGCAACCTTCCCCCCAAAGGTTGCCGTTTCTAGTTTTCCCGACGGGGACTAGGAGACATTCCGCGCGAAATGTCGGTGGAATAACGTTGCGGAGACGAGAAGCGACGTGGAGACGGCGACCGAGCATACTAGTGTGGTGCTTCGTGTGCCACGGCCAGGTAATCGCTTATTTCACGAGGCCATTAACCACGTTGCGGTCGGGGCGCATCAGCACTATATCCCTGCAGACCATACGTCGGTAAAGACAATTGCGGTAGTCCTGACCAGGCTCGCCGTAGTGATAGCAAAGAGGGCGCTGATCGGCAGTACGCCAGACGTCGCACTTCCGAGGGGGACCTGAGAAGAGTGAGGAAGGAGTGGTTGGCAGCGAATGTGGACAGGTGTATCGTGGTGAATTAGAGGCGGCGGTGGACGGCGATCGGCTGCGCCGTATGTCTTCGTCTGGGGTGTTGTGTTCGGTTGAAGAGGGTCTGGCGGCGTGAGCGCCTGTTGGATCTTTCACGAATAATGTCCGAAATGGAAGAAACCTGCGGCGACTGCGGGGCTGAAAAGAGCTTTTGTAGCTCTGCGTGTGCAGCGGCCCGGATGGTCTCCCGAAGGACGTCTCCCGGGTAGTCTCCCAGAATAGGCCGTGTGTGCCAACAAAAAAAAAACCGTTCATAGCAAAAAAAATGGGAAAGGATCTTTCAAAGCACGGTGCCACTAACAGCAGAAGTTGCTGGATGCATCAACCTGGGCTTACGGTTTCTTTCAGTGGATGCGCTTTGCAATACGTCCTTTAAGGGAGTGTGTTGCTGATGTGATACTTTCGGGAAAACTACTCCTTCGTAATTTCTTTAGCGAAAAGAATAATAGTAATACGCGGTTTTGCTCTATTTGTTCCTTTGCGTAAATGCGGGCTTTTTTCGTCACATGGCATTTTCGGTAGTCACCGAAACCAATTAGCATAGGTTAATGTTTTCGCTTTTTTATATTTTGTGGGCTTAATCAATTGGGTAATAGTGCAGTTGCTTTATCGCTGAAAGGTAACTATTTAGAAATCAGAAGGAAAAGCAACCACACGCTTCAGGTGGGATCCGAATGCTCGTCCTCCGAATTTCGCATGCGGTTCTTTACAAACTGAGCTATGGCGGCGGGTATATATATTGCGTGTAACCTAATCTTGAGTGTCTACCACCGCCACCCTCCTTAGCGGCGGACGCACTACGTCATGTATTATCGCGAGCGTCACGTGGAACGTAATCTAACGGAGAGGTGGGAAGATGTTCTAGAACCCTCTGGGAAGCTGCGCGATAACTTACAGGTTGTTGCGTAATGTACTTACTGTACGCTGACATTTTCTGCGTGTCTCTTCCCTGGCAACGTGGGGTTTTGACGCCTTTAGTGCGTGCACATGCTTCTGGAGCCCGATAGCTGCTGTCTTGCATGATTTGCTGTTCTCGTGCAGCTCCTGCAATCCACATACTTGTCACCGCGCTGCACGCTTGCGTTTCCGACTTCTCGGGCGGACAGCTAATCTAAATTGGCGGTGATCCGTATAGGGGAGGGCATGGCGAGCTTTGCCAAGCGTCACACCTTTTTTTGCAGGAATACGTCCGCGTTTTCGCTCTTTCGTGTCCGCACATTTCGGTCCGTCCGCGGACGAGCTCCTCCCCTTCACAGCGATAAACAATGTTCCTCTGCAATACAGCCGTGCAGTTTAACACGACCACGTCTGGTGCGTACTGCGTACGTGGCCCAGAATACACGTGTGCATAGACGAAGGTGAGGAGGAGGAACAAGTAGTCGACCGAGAAGATATCCCCGATACTGTACCGGACTTCCACAGCAGATCCGTGAAGGAGAGGAGTCAGATTAAGAGAAGCGCAGTGATCCGTCAAGCCCATCGTCCTCTGTCCGAGCGCACTGGAAGATCAAGTTATTATGCAGGTGTTACCCGTGGTGACCCAAATTAACAAGCATATAAGAAGACCAACGAGAAGATAGTCTCTACACAGGGCACAGGTTGCTGTGAAAACAACCGCAAGAACAAAACGTTGTCAGTGTATACTCATTGTCTCAGAGCATTCCTTTTTGCTGTACCTTATTGACACACTCGCGGCCATGACTGGGGGTTTTGTTTGTTTTTTCGGTGTCCTGCAGAACACTGTAGAACCCTCAGGCTAGTGCTGCAAGGCTATGTGGACGGGCTGAGAGGGATAAAGGGGATGAAGAGGCAGTTACGGGCAGATGGACAGTTTACTGTGTACGAATGAGGCCAGTTTTGGAAGCCTCGGTGCCATTTACATTTGATGGTGTTCAAATATATACCGCTCTCAGATGGTAAAGCAAGACTTGTACTGAGTACAATAATACAATGCGTACGCTGCCATTGGGATAAACACAAAGAGAATAAACTTATAGAGCAACAGCGTCATACAGCAAGCCAGCAAAGCCTCCACACGGGTAATAAAAAGATATTCGCGCTAAACATAAAAGTAAAAGCCATATACACTGTCTTAGCAGTTAAACACGATTTCTGCAGATGCCGATATAGCAAAAAGCTGCATTTGAGAGCATTACTGCATCAGCATTAGACAGCTCTGGCCCTCACTGATTTTGTCGCCGGCATGTACGCCCGTCTGTCACTTTTTAAGCCACAACGAACTGTTGCAGAGCCACACCAAATGTTTTAACGAGCATTTCACTCCAAGGGTAAACTTGCTCCGCCTGAGAAAAGTTCCTCCAAAGATGCCCACGAGTCGCATTTCTTCCTGGGCTGCTCGCTAGACTGCACTGGCACAGTGGCAGGCGAGCGGGTTGTGATTTGTGTTTTATTTTTATATTTTGTCAGTCGTTTCAGAGTATAACCTATAAAATAGCGCAACATCAGGCAAGGACATGAAAAAACATACACACGTAAAGAACACAAACCTAATCTGCATTAACTGTAAAGATAAAATTGAGTAATTCGTCCGTTACCTGCCGCTTGGGGGCAGTGATATCACGGTGGTCGAGAGGGTTGCCACGTGACATTTAGTGTGTAGCACTAGATGCCTCGCTAGCGAAAAATTGGCTGCCGATTTAGCATTGCTAATCATGATACATTGAGTGAAACCGCAGCTTTTTGCAGGTTGACACCACCGCCACGTACGGCAAACGCGATTGAGGTGTCCACTGACCCAGGGAGCCAGTTGTATGCGTCTTCAACTTTTTCGTTGTCAATGCCAATTTACCCAATGTACGCCGGCGGCCTATGCTCGAGTTCCGCGTTTCTGCAGGAATGTTGTCAACGCCAACGCGTATTGCTCTAGCGCCTTGTTCCTGACTCAACGTTGTCCATGCCACCGCATGGAGCGCACATCTCTCTGTCCCTATCACCACATAGTATAAAGCACGAAATTTAGTTTTATAGTAGCATTAGTTGATTAAGAAGTCGATGTGCAATGGAAAGTGCGAGAATGTGTTGCACTTTAACATGAGGCGTGAGCGGCTGCGACGATAGCCTAGTGCTCTCGCGAAGTGGCCAGAGAAGCTGATCTCTCCGCGCTGCGCCAGATTGGAATCCCAGTCGCGGCTATATTTGATTTATTTATTTATTTATTTATTTATTTATTTATTTATTTATTTATTTATTTATTTATTTATTTATTTATTTATTTATTTATTTATTTATTTATTTATTTATTTATTTATTTATAAATCAGCCAAGGTCACCCTCGAGGTCAAGCTTTACACAAATCGCTGAGTCGGTTTGACCTCGTGAAGTATTGCTTTCGCACCCTAAGTCATACTGTCGGCGGTTGAAGCCTGAGTATGGCAGCCTGCACACAACCCGTGGCAGGTAGACAAGTGCAAAGGAGGAACAAATTGGAGGGGACACTTAAGCTCCGCATTAAGGGCATGACGAGAAAGCGCTAATGGGTTAATGCCCACATAGCATTCATAGATTCCTCGGAGTGCTCATACCACTCCTGCAGCAGTGCCGCAGCGGTTGAGCGATGCGGCAGTGGCCTGCGATAGCAGGCGCTGCCACCGGTCGGGCTTGTGCGACCCAGGGTGCTCTGCCCGAGCAACCTCTCGCGACCAAACATTAATTTAACCGCCACAAGGACAGGCCGGTCCACCTGCACCCTAGGTTGCTTCACTTTTTTGTGAATTTTTCGCTCACAGTCAATGACGCCAAGACCGACAAGAATGCCGAAGGCGACTCCGGCTTCTCTGCCGCACGTACGGGCTACTTAACGCTGTCGCGGTAAAATGCGTTTCCAGAAAACTGCGGCCAAATACAAAGAAGGAAACAAATTTCCCGGCACCTGCATCAATGTGGAAAGAAGGAAATCATGTCACACTAGCTGCTTCCAAGATGAAAAGTCTGGGAGACTCTTCTAAGAAGCCCGGAGCCTGAGCTCAAGCGCACCACCATCCATCTGGAGGAAGAGGCCGCTACCAGTCTGCCAGGCAGCCTTGAACCGCGGACGTGCAACTCCCCGTCTCACAGGCCTGCGTTCCGGGGTGGAGCAAACATCGTTCTTAATGGCAATAAACGTTGGTCAATCAATCAACTAATAAATCAATCAATCGATCGATCGATCGATCGATCAATCCAAGATGAAACAGGTTACACGAAAGCTACAGCTCAGGGAAAAGGAGTATATCTGCGTCACGTTAAGAGGCAATTGGTTTTTTGAGGGGAAAGGAAATAATTGGTTTTTTGGGGGAAGGGAATGGCGCCGTATCTGTGTCATATATCGGCGGACACCTGAACCGCGCTGTAAGGAAAAAGATAAAGGAGGGAGTAAAAAGAGAAAGGAAGAAAGAGGTGCCGTAGTGGAGTGTTCCGGAATAATTTCGACCACCTGGGAATCTTCAACGTGCACTGACGTCGCACTGCACACTGGCGCCTTAGCGTTTTGCCTCCATAAAAACTGAGCCACCGCGGTCGGGTTCTAATTCAGGAACTCCGGATCAGTAGCCGCGCGCACTAACCACTCAGCCACCGCGAAAGAAGAACATTTCGGGTCATGCCAGTTCTAATCACGTATTCGGACTGGAGCAGAGAGTGCAAAACGGCATTCTGCGTGTGATGTAGCTGATGTAGTGCGCCAACGAAGGCGCCGTTCAGCTAGCGCGCCTTTGCCGAATTGAGTTTAACTTCCTTAAACATTCATCTTTTTCTTGTGTGTACTTTCCGAGGTCTTTACGGTAATAGTCGTTATTGGCCAGGAAGTCAAGGGGGAGCGTGTGTTCGCCTGGCTACATCCCGGAGATGGGATGAGGAGAGGAACGTAAAAGGAAATGCACATTAAATGTCCCATTACTCGGTGCACACATCAACCATGTAGTTAGGCATGGAATGAAGGAGGGAGTGAAAACAGGAAGAGAGAAAGAGGCGCCGCAGTGGACAGCTCTGGATTAGTTTGGCTTTAAACAGCCAACGGGTGTGCCCCTTTTCACTTCGCCTGCATGGAAATACGACCGCAGCGGCCGGGGTTGCGCTCTGCGTTTCAGAATGCTGCCACGGCGGTAGCGAATTATGGCTACCTATGCATACCAGGGGCACAGTTAATGCTTGTCATTCGCGTGCTTGCTTGCTTTGCTTTTACAGCGGAATATCGCTGTTGCGTTTTCATGGACCCGCTGAGAGAGACGTGCCATCGGGAAAACGTAGTATTCGAAGGCAGCGCATGAAAAATATTTACGTCGTTATCGGTCACTTATTTTTTGTGCCAGCGCAACATGCTTCACTGAATTTTGCAAGGCTTTGTGCATCTCCCCATTGTCCTCTATGCGCAGAACGTCCAAAACGCCATGCGATGGCAGCCTGTCTGCTTGAGGAGCTGTCGGCAGAACGGAGGCAGCATCGAGCAGGCAGCGAGCAGAAACGGCTGCTGCTTTAAATCCACCATGCAATCCTCGCCGACTGGAGTACACGATCTTGCATATCTTAAACTTCAGGGGGCAAGAAGCAGCGGGTGAGAGGTCAACCCGCAAAACCGCATTTTCTTTAAGTAACGAGCACTCGCTAGAGGTTGTCGCGAGAGGATGGATGGATGGATGGATGGATGGATGGATGGATGGATGGATGGATGGATGGATGGATGGATGGATGGATGGATGGATGGATGGATGGATGGATGGATGGATGAGTGGGTGGGTGGGTCGATGGATGTATTGATGTATGGACGGACGGACGGACGGATGGACGGACGGATGGATGGATGGATGGATGGATGGATGGATGGATGGATGGATGGATGGATGGATGGATGGATGGATGGACGGACGGACGGACGGACGGACGGACGGACGGACGGGTGGGTGGGTCGATGGATGTATGGATGTATGGATAGATGGACGGATGGATGGATTGGTGGGTCGATGGATGGGTGGGCCGAAAGATGTATGGATGGATGGATGGATGGATGGATGGATGGATGGATGGATGGATGGATGGATGGATGGATGGATGGATGGATGGATGGATGGATGGATGGACGGATGGACGGACAGACGGACAGACGGATGGATGGATGGATGGATGGATGGATGGATGGATGGATGGATGGATGGATGGATGGATGGATGGATGGATGGATGGATGGATGGATGAACGGACGGACGGACGGACGGACAGATGGACGGATGGACGGGTTTATGGATGGATGGATGGAAGATTAGCAACTAATGCTAATCTTCCAACAGCTCTCTGATTTACTTCAAATTTTCACTGAACTTCTGCCCTTAAGCACAGAACGGCATTCCCGAAATATGCCCCGACACCATTATTCCTTCCCAAATACCTGTCAGTACTTCATATTTGTAGTACTCCCATAATGCCCTATGTTTCATTATCCCGGCATGTCTTCGCAATTTGGCTATAAAAGCGTGTTCATGCTTTTCCGTGTATATCTGCCCTTCGTTTACCCATTCTCCGAGATATTTGTATTCGGCCACTCGGGGCATTTCATGTTCTTGATCACCTGATCAGTTGTATCGTTAAAAATCATCACACCTGACTTTGTTTCGCTAAAACTGATACCTAGAGAGCGTCCTTCGTCTCCAAAGCAATAAAGAAATAAAAATAATAAATCTACCAAAGTTTGCAAATGTTTCTGGCTATCTGCTAACAGTACAATATCGTATGCATACACTAAACCCGGTAGTCGTTGCTCAACTGCCTTTCCGCCTGATTTGTACTACAGATTACAACCTAGGTTGCTTCCTTGTATCCTTCTATCCATATTTATCATATAGAGCATGAACAGCAGCGGCGGTAGAGGACAACCTTGTTTTAATCTTTTGTGTACCTCGGCAGTTTTACTTTTTATTCGTTCCCATGCAATTTCAACTTTATTTTCTCGGTACATTTACAGTAGAAAATCAATTACCTCATGCCCGATACATTCATCTTTTAACATGTTCCACAGGGGTTCTTTGTTCACGTTGTCGTATGCACCGCTTATGTCCAGGAAGGCTAAAATACAAAGGTCAGTTTTCCGCCGTAGCTATTTGTATGCATTCGGTAAGCACGAACAGGCTATCATCTAAGCGCCTACCCTTTCAGAACCAGTTCCGAAGTTCGAGGAGTATACTATTACTTTCTACCCATGACTGCATTTTTAATTTCACGACCTGCATTGCCAGTCTATATATAACAGGTGCTATAGTAATCGTTCGAAAGGATTTTATATTCATCTTATCTCCTCTCCTTTTATAAATCAAATTATATTACTCTGTCTCCAGCTGTGCAGAATTTGCTTATTTGTTACGACTATCTTCAATGCTTCTGTCAGCATTTCCTTGCATCTTGCGCCAAGTTCATTAATCAGCTTGATTGGAATTTCTTCTATCCCTGCGGATGCGCATTTCGGAATATTTTCTTCCGCCTTTTTCCAGTTAAGACCGCCCAGCTCTTGGCTGTTTTCTATTGTGCTGTGCTGTGTTACTGCCTCATTTTCGGAGAGTACACTATCGTCGTTCCTAAATGACTCAGCTATAACTGATGTAACATAGTTCATAGCGTTGTCCCCCTCTAAACAGAAATTTACTGCCCCCTCAATAGTTGCATCGCGAACTTCAGCGAGCCAGCGATCAGAGGGCTGCTTTATTTTAGCCTGGACGAGTACGTGGACTTGTGTTTCTTTTGTCGATAAGATGCCCATTTCTGGCCTATTTCCTCTTCAGATAACGGCGCCTTCTTTGCTTCTCAGTGTTCCCTTGAAGCAACCCGTCGTTCTTCGATGGCCTCTCTAATTTCCTTGTTGCGCCAGCATCGTGGTTTTCTCTTTCCTCTCCAGCAGTTTACTCCTTTTACTTATTTCATTACTGTATTGATGAGTAGTGCGAACTGATTATAATCCCTGTTTTCTTTGGGGCGTTTCTCTATTGCCTCCTCTATGCCGGCTGCTATTAGCGCCATTTGTTCTCTGGCGGTCGTTGGCAATCCGCGCCACATAGTGAGCAGCAGTGAGAGTGCTGTAGGATTGCCGCGGCGCAGCACAGCAGACTGGGTAGCATAGCGCGAAACCGAATGGATCACGACTGAAAGCGTGCGTATGATTGTTTCTAGATGGTACGGCATAAATGGATGAATAAATTGACGATGACAACTAGTTTTTATTGTATAAGGGCATCTGTGGCCAAAGAGCGCCATGGCATGAAGTGTATTCAATTATTCAAGATGGTATGAAAGACCAATTTTCGAAGCATTAGACCCCAATGAAGACGAGCGCCAGGCCAAGAGAGAGCTTGTACCCATTGCACCTGGCGGCACTGCGTCACCGGCGGCTCTAGGGATCGAAACCCATACCTCCCGCATGCGAGGCGGATGCTCAAACCACTAGGCCATCACTGCAGTCGGGAGATGGTTGAACTGCTCGTGCGTTTTCCATTAAAAAAAAAATGAGAATGGGCGCGGCCTTTGTTGTATAGGAGCACGTACTACCTGACGTGAAGGAGCTCGCGCTGTCAGCCGGCTCCGGGATCTCAGGTAAAAAGACTATGCTCCTGGCGAAGTTCAATACGCCGCCGTGCTTCATCAGGATAAACTGCTGTATTATGTGGGCCTACAGTTCTGGCTGCTCTTAGGGCTTAACGACAGTTAAATACTACCGGCCTGCTGCGACTGTAGTGCTGGAGCGGAAGAATAATGCGAGCACGTGTGCGTCTGTCGTGCTGTTCGTTCAAGACGCGAAGGTGCGTACACAAACCTGCCAAGCACGAGGTCGGGGCGTTTATCACGTATAAAGCGGTTGTCGAAGTAATCTGGGGTTGGCGGGCGTAAAGAGAAGGGCAAATGAAGGGAGTAATTACTCACTAACATCGAGGAGAGGGGTGATATATTTTTGCCACGAGGTGCATCGATTGAGTAGCAAATTAATTATGGTGTTTCAAATAAAAATAAGCCGTTGCGGCTTGATGACGAAATCCGCAGGAACGTAGTTTTATTTTCATAATCTCCAGTGTGCGCCCAAAGTTTCCCATTGATTCATCTACTAAAGTTTATTTGGGACACTGCCTGCTCACTGACGTGCTTTGTGTTGACACAGGTCCCGCAGGAGAAGCGCCTTCGCCGGGTGTGATTTGTTGAAATCAGCTTATATTTATTTAAGAGAGGGGCAAGATCTGCGCAAGATTCTTCAGAGCTATGTCAGAGTTTGTGCAGAAAACAAATTAGAAGCGGCATAGTTAATTCTTCAAGAAGTTTATGCTATTATAGCGACCTTCGGGACCAAGCCAAGGTGCCGTTTGAACAACAGAGCCGAGCGATAGTAATACAGGTGTGTTTAATCATTTGCTTGCGCATAGCCAAGAACATGCTCGCTGAATATTCTCGTGTGACATATGGGGAGCCACACTCCATTCTTAGGGCATGTAAGTTGCATTAGCCTTCGTTTACAACCTTCGTTCTCCACTAACACAAAACCACCAGTGTGCGTGATGCATGTTTTGCCTCGGTACGAGCGCCATCAAGAGACACCATCGGTGCACTTCGCACTGCCTTGCTGGAAAGCGGTCGAACCGAGTTGCACGTGAAATATCGCATGTGCTTATGCAGCCAAAAACGCAACGATTTCTCTTTAAAATCGGAAATTTTAGCTACCCGTGAAGGCAGCAGCATCCACCATCGCGATCGCATTGCAGCCCTTGCAGCTCGCGCGGCGGCGAGCTTTACCTGCAGCAGGTGCGCTCCACTCAACGACAGGCGTACCCTTCGGCGGCGGGATTATGTTGACCCGTTGCCTATTGCGCTGCCTGCGCGCGTTCTCTCGCGGTCATACTTTCGTTTTTTCGCCGTCGGTCGTTCGCGCTTGCCTTGCAGCAGCGATGGAACTGAGCCGAGGGTCGGAACAAAATTCACACCGCCGGTGGGGGAAGGCGCCGGCGTGGGCGCCGCGCCAGCTGCGTGGCGGAAGCATCCCAACACGGTGGCAGTCGAGCGCCGGCGCAGCGTACAGAGTGGCGCTTTGGCCGGCGGGCCGTTGCCGTTCGGCGCGCGCGCTAAGCGTCGGCTGTCAAAATGCCAGCACGGAGTAAAGCACTGTCGCGAGGCGATATTCGCTGCGTACCGTGCGGGAACGCTGCCACGAATGCGATGCAACAATAACCAAGGCTGTACTGTACGGGTTTACATGGGAGCTACAGCGGGACATGTAGCAGACGGGAAAACTGAGCAAATAGGAACGCAGTAGCCTGGAACGCAAAAGCCGGGGGGGGGGGGGGGGGGGGCTCAAATGTATTGAGAAATGAATTATGATTGAGTAAAGAATGAAAATGGATGTTTCGTGACTTATCCTTTTAACACGTAGCTTGAAGTAGTGATGGCATCTACACGTCTTCGCTTGAAATATGTGGTGGTGCTCGAAAAAGAGAACGCAAACACACGCAACGAGTATAGAGTACTGTGCAAATTCCGGTGCTTTTGTCTTAATTAATGTTGACAAACTGCAATCATTTGTGAAAAAAGATTTTCAAACAACTCAGGGGAAAATGTGGAGATTTTTCATAACGATGCCAGGCAAATATTCTTTTTTTCACTATTTTCTCTCGAATTTTCTCAACGTTTTTTGTTCTTTCCTTAACATGTGTTCATCACATCAGTTTCTGCCAAGTGTAACTCAGCAGGGTGTAGGTTTCATCATGTCTCCGCAAGGCTTTTCACCTGCACCCGCAGCATCATATATGTACCATTGTGATGTTGAAGTTTGATTTGAATATAGGGATGTTTTGCGGAACTATGGAAATTTTCGGCTTCGGCATGGAGCATGGCTCCGCGGAACCCATCTTTGCCCCGATGCTGCATGCAAGTTGTGCACCCACCGAGACTGCTCTCATTTCTCTTCATAGCCCCTCATCACACCCTCCGGTCGTGTTCCACACCGTATCAGACCACGACCGAGTTTCTCGGTAACCGAGTGTCTCAGTAACATCCTCTCAGATACGCTATTCATATACGCCCCACCAGACCAGCGAGAATGAGTTATTGCTTCACCTTAAGTGACCTCTGCCTTGAAGTATTCGTGGCGTGACACAGCGCGCTACAACTTCCCAATTCGTACGCACACTTTGCTACCTTTGAACATTTGCAGCCTTCACCAAGGTGTAAGCACGTCATGCCATCGCCCAAGGCGCTCCGCCTGCAAATGGCCAATAGCCCGTGCTCACCTCTCCGAATGACAGGTCCGCCAGAAGTCCGTCTGAAACCGCCGGCACCGACGGGCACGCTTCCTGCAGGAGCACTCAAACTACTGCCCTCAGTGTGCCTCGTGTCTTCTCGGACATCTTCTCCATGCCACTGGCGTTGTTCGCGTCGATCGCATGAAACCGTATCGCGTCCCCAGTCCTCCTTGAACTGTGAGCCGGACGGCGCTTCGGCCGTCAAGGGTTTGTGTGCCACGGGCGGAATTAAGCCTGTTGAACGCAGCGAAGACCATCCTCGTACTCGGCGCCGCTCGAGGGTAGGTTAACGGCTGCCGCTCTTGCTCTCCCCTTGGTTCTGAATATTTTCAAAACAACGCTTTTTCACGTAGGAGATTCATGCGAAAATTCCAGTTTCTCGGTCACATAAAATAGCCATTTTCTATGCGTAGTGTTGCGACAGCTGTTAAGGCTAGCTTGATTTCTTGGCGTGCATAACGTACCCTGCTAAAAAAACAAGGGCCATTCGTTCTGTGCAAATTCAAAATAAAATAGGAATGAAGTCTGTGGCAGCATTTCGGCCACCAGCGGCGTCGGGACGTTACAAGAATTGCAAACATAGTAAGCTATACAGAAAGCCAGGTATGTTGCTCTGGAAGTCGCCGAGATCTGCTCTGGATAACATTCTTTTTCCGTACACCAGATATTCTGAGAGGCTATGACGCTGGTCAGGGTAGTACTGTAGAATGATAAACGCCATGCACTCTGCGCAGACCATCAGACGTAAAGGTAATTCGGATATTTTCCTTCATATCAGTTCAAGTGAATATGAGCCGACAGCACTGCCGTGGGCTCACGCCTTAGTGGGAGCATGCCGTCTGAAATGTTCCAAAGAGGACGCTTCAGTTGCTATTTTTGAGCTGCACAGCACGCCGTATTCGGGGATTGTCACGAAATAAACGCCACACTGCAGCGGCATCCCGCACTCGTCCAAGAGGGACAGGCGCGTGGAACCGTTTGAGGCGTTGCCCGAGTGGTTCACCGGCCAATTCAGGCGTCGCTGCCACAGTTTTGCTGTAAAAATACGTCTCTGGAGTGTAGTTACATGAATATTACGTGCATAGAAGAGCCGATAACTGTCTTTGGGTTATTTTTCTGGTGCCACTAGTACAGAGATAGCATGAAAACAGGCGGTTTCCAGCGGTAGCGGAAGGCTTGCACGACCATGACAGCACTCCTCATCAAGCACTCAGTCTATGTGTGTAAAACGATGCTTTGCCTGGACAGTAGGGCCAGTTTAAATGCGGCACGTTGTGTACAGTGAAGCGCCGCTGAGGACGCGTGACTAACGAGCACATTTCAAGTGCAAAATTTAATACTTAGCTCTTTCTATAATTGCAGGTGTTATCATGGTATACATGTATGGTGATATGGTGCTTTGTAATGCACGGAGAATTGGGCCATATAATTATTGCTTTCAAAGTTCATCTCATTCCTACTATTTTTCACTTTCTTTGCCGCAGACACTCGCTGCCGCAGGAGTCAGACACATAGCCTGGCGGTTGGTGCTGATTCGAACAAATTCGAACGAAAAGAATTCGGTCAAAGCAGACTTACATTCAATTTATGGCTTCCATTCACTGCTCACGAATAAACCAAGAACACATGGCAGAATTAACTGCACCGAGAAGACATTGCTCGGAAAAGGGCCACCCCACTGTCCTCGCTTTCAACCTGCGCAGGCGTTATAAATCTGTACGCATGTTGATGGTTAATAATATTTCTGAACAAAAAATAATTTGCGGAAGGGATCGGTTTTACATTTAACACTAGTGGGACTGTAACTAGCACGATATTCTTTCATGAGGTGGGCGAAACGATCGCTCGGTCTTAATTACCTGGACTTCTACTTTTGTCCAACTTTTATGCAAAAAGTCTTCATTGTTTATGTCACCGTTTTTCAACCCTGTCTAAATCGCTCATCAACCATCTAGCAGTCCACTTTAACGCCGGCCGTTGTCGTTGGGAATGTTTATTGGCTAAATTGAGTACGAAACCCGCGGATGAAGCCCCTATTTTAAGATTTTTATTGGTGGAAGCTGCTAAAGCGGCCCTGTGTACGAGCAAGTTCAAACCCTCAGGGCCTGCATTCAGTAGAGTTGTTAAGGGTTGGGGAAGAGATGGGCATATGGCCTTGCTTTTCTAGCCGGCCCATAGCATATGATAGAGATCCGAAGTTTCTTCATAGTTTTTCCGCAGTTTCCGCCCGTAAAATAATGGATACCAGGATTGCTGTGATTTGAGGGTGCGAATTTCACGTCGGCCGTTTTGAAACCTTAAAACCTAAAACTGGGGATCCTTCCTTATCATTTAAGTTCAGTTTATTTCTTTCCCGTGTAGACAGATTTACAGTAAAACGCCGCATATTCTGGCTTGAAGTACCCCTCAAGCGCTACATTGCGCAGCAGCGGGTCACATACATGGCTTAAGAACACAAGTGACTATGTAACTTCGTAAGAAACGTATACAGAGGATGGCGCATTATGCGGAGAGACGAAGAATTGAAGCTCAAAATGTTTACAGAAAAAAATCACAAGAAAAACAATAAAAACGTATAACACAAAAGAAAGATGTCTGCATATGGTTATTCAAGCCAAGGCAGCATTTCATGGAAAGAAAAAGAAAAAAACAAAGAAGCAATGAATGTGTTGTAAAATCTACAAAGCAGCACATCCACTCTGTATCTCTTTCTAGCATGCTGGTGACATGTCACGATTTGCAGAATGAGACCTGTTCAATAGACGGGGAAACGTGTTTGGTAGGCAGCGTGTGCCACACACTGTGCTGTACGTTGGAACGTGCCACAGTTCGCTGAGTCCGTAAGAACGAATTTTCACATTTAAAGAAAGTCGTGCCGTGTGGCACATGTGGTTTCACGTTTTGTTTTGTTCCCTTCTTGTATCTTTCAGACAGTCTAACAACATACAGTGCAGGTATTTTTACAGCGTTTGATTGGGGCAATATTCTGCATGCGTCTTCATCAAAAACGACATTTAGTATGTTGTCATGTAGTGGTGACAACGTAGATTAACCGTGACGAGAGGATTGACGTGGCATTTGAATAAACTCTTTATTGGGCTGACCTGAGCCCACAAAGCAATGAACTCGGCGGCGGCGGTGGCGATAGCAAAAAGCGTGCTCGGCGGTCGTAAAGTACAGATTGGTCGCCGGTCTCGGCCACACTCAGTTTAAAGCTGACAACGAACTCTCGAGGTACCGCGTGCAAAGGAATCACAACATCACAGAGCAGCGTAGAATCGCTTTCGCATGATTGCGACTATTCAAGATAAATCTGGTCGTATCTCGCGTCACAAAGCGATAGAGCCGCGGGCCGGTGGCCTTGAGCATGAACAAAGACACATTACATAGCTTTGCGGCAATATCACCTCGAGCCTTGTTTTGCAAAATGTATATCTTATTTTTATTGGTGCCTGTAGTTGTTCTCCAAATTAAATGGTCATTGATTACAAGCGACATAAAAAGGGGGTTATATAGGGGAAGCTTAACCTTGCCTAGAAGCAAGTGACAATGCCGGTTAATGAGGTCCATTACGCAACAAAGCTTACTATTAACAGCGTTATCACGGTTGTCCCGGATTCGCTGGCTGTTTAAATTTACCTCTAATATTATGATATCAGCTGCAATCTCTGTAGTTTCCAAAGCTAGCTTATGATTGCATGGTATCATTATTTTTATTTTTTGGTCCCAAAATAACAGCCAAAGTATTAGTTGCACTAGTTTCAGATGATTATTAAGTGACATTATTGGAGTGTGCTTATTGTACTATTTTCCTGGGCTATCATATTTTCACTTTTGGCTGACGGGAAGAGCGGTGGGGTATCATTAGCATAGATAACACACTACACTTGCGCAGGAATTATTAGCAATAACATTAATATATGAATTAAAACACGAAGGCAAAAGGATACTTCGTTGAGGTACGCCAGCAGTTGCCTTTATATACCAAATATCGGCAGCTAATAATACTAACATAGTGAAAGCGTGGCGCGAGATATGACGCAAGAAGCACAGGATCGGGATCCCTGACGCCGGAGTCATAGAGTTCTGCCAAGAGTCGATTGTGACTAGTGCATTCAAAGGCCGGTGAAAAGTATATAAAACACCAAGAACAAGTTTCTTTTCCGAGTAACAATGTAAGATATACCCTTTTTTGGCTTAGTAATGCTGTCTCAATTAATTTGTCTAATAAAGCTAAACTATGCACATGTTATTATTTTGAGTGAGTGTCTGAGCATGTCGTTTGGATTTTGATCAACTCTAGGGATCTCCAGCAAACCTTAACTATTTAACTTGCTTCGGTACGACAGTGCAGTTATTCTGGCGCCATAACTCACATATATTTCAAAGGCAGCATTCAAATTTACCGTAGTAATACGAATCTCTAGCTCGCTTAATTCGTATTTAACTTGTTTCTGGAAACGTATTTTCCGAAGAGTTCTTAATTTTGTGTATTGGTTTATGGTTCATAGGGGTTTACCGTGCCAAAGCAACTCAGGCTACGAGGGACGCCATGGTGAAGGGCTCCTGACATTTCGACCATTTGTGGTTCTTTAACCTGCTCTGACATCACACAGCACACGTGCCTCTAGAAATTCGCCACCATCGAAATTCGACCGCCGCTTCCGGGATCGCACCCGCGTCTTTCGGGTCAGCAGTCGAGTGCCATAACCACTGAGCCACCGCGGCGGCTCCGCCCAATGCTTAGGATGAATGTGTAGTTCCCTCTAGTGCCAACGTATTAAGTGTAAGGCGGCCGGTCCGGCTACTCTCCGCTATTACGGCGCTGCCATTGCAGGCGCGCGGCGACTGCCTTTCGTGAAGAGAAGACAGAGAGAGAACATGCACTCTAGCGGGGTCTATAGCATCAGGGCACACGTTCTCCTGCCTCTCTTGCTCGCTTTGCTAACGAAGCCACGAAGCAGCTAGTATGGCGTCTGCTTTCACTGCTTGCACTCATACTTACGCCTTTCTTCCGTTGTGTTATGGCGCTTTCTGCCGGTTTTTGACCTATGTCAGCGGGTGAATTACACTATGCAACCTCTGCCGCTCCTACATATGCAAATGCACATTTAGACGCAGTATGAGAGGGAACAAAGGAGCGCGTGGCCTCCGCGCTTTGTCAAGCACTGCCGCTGCCAGCCGACGAGACTGGGCGGCACCAGGTGCAAGCGCTGAAAGAGCAGCCGACCATGCTTACTGGGCATGAGCCTTTCCCGCACATTCTTACCGGCTGTCGACGGCAGTGCTTCACGAAGCGCGGAGGCCACGCGCTCCCGTGTTCCGTCTCATACTTCTCCTACCTGTACGGGGAGTTGAACGCCTCAAAACTGCATGTGGGCTTTGAGAGGCGTTGTAGTGGAGGGCCCCTGACTACCTGCGCAGGGGCGTTTCTTGCATTCCGCCTCCGTCGAAATGAGGCTGCCGCTGTCGGGAATCAATCCCGCTTCAACGGGTGCAGCATACGAACATCGAAGCCACGACAGGACCACGGCGGATCTCGCACAAATGGAAAGCCTGGGACCATGACTCAACAAGTACAGCTACGAACCAAGGGAATTAAAACAGCAGCCAACGATGGACAGCACACAGCAAAGACACACGAAACGAGGCTGGCTAACAACTGATCTTTGTGTGGGCGCAGAGAATAATATATTACGATTAAAACAGGCAACAACAAATTAGTTAACTAGCTTAGATCTAGACCATCCTCCAGAATCAAGACAGCTCTGCTGACATTAGGATGAGTGGAATGTAGGCTGATGCCGTGCTACAGTAAAGCGTTGCAGAGGGATACCCATACCTCGAACGGCGTCGTTTCATAATGTACACGCATGCCTGCAACAGTTTGGAAAGTAAATGTGAGCTCATTCGCAGGCTCCGACTCGCTTCTTGCAGCGTCGCGCACTAACTGCAGAGAATCTCATCGACTCTTGTGGCTAAATTCAAAATGGCGTCGGATTCGGCAAGTTATTTTCCTTTTTTAGTGCCTTATTACTTTCTCTATCTCTCCTTAGCTATTTCCAGCACAGGCTAAGCGTGCCATGGTTTCAAAGTATGCAGAGAAAGTACATGAAATAAAAGCCGCCAAAACAGTCGCAAAGAAGCACAAGTAAGTTGCCGAATTTAAAGCCTACCGGGGCAAATATCCTTGCGAATAAGATGGAACTCCCGATCTACATTGTTTCTGTGCGCAAGCAACGCACGACGAGAATTATTAAAACAGACTGCACAGGCATTCGTTCCAGATAAAATGGCGAATAAAATAAAGGTGGAACTCATATATGTTACAAAGCGACGCGACGCTCTACGAGCGATGGGGTCCCCTCTGAAGCGCTTTGGTGCACCTTAACATCATTGCACACGTAACCCGCCCTAATGTCGCCTCAGCTTCCTTTATTGATTTCCTTATTTCTTGATGCGTGCTTACAGGCTTTCATTTTGTATACGGAAGAGCTTCCAGGTTGCCGTGTCTGTAGTTCACGCGGTGAATTCGACAAAACTTTTCTTTTATGTGCCAGACACATTAACGCGACGAAATTAGAGACCGCATCAGTTTATCTGACCGGCCATTGGCACTGTGGGCCAGTCTGCAAATTAATAATACACCTGAAGGGCTCCCTTGCAGTGACAATTATAACAATTTTGGCAATTACATTTTTTAGTTCTTAAATAGCTCACTGCTTTTTTTTGCACATTTTGTGCTACACGAATCGCGCTACTGTCTCTACTTCTTAAAATTGTTGCACTTTTGTTTATTAGTGACTTTTGAATCACCATCAGCGCTGGTGGTGCCTTCCTTCTTGTTCTGTATTTTTTTCAAAGTGTGCGCTGTTTTTTGTCAAGATGAATATTATTTATCTCTGAGACGATAATTATATGCGAACAGTCTAAGACTCACCAATAAGGTGACATTATGTGCGTTTCTAGACGATCAGCCGGCATGTTACAAACTCTGTTGTTCTAAGTGCCAAACTTATGAGCCATGCCTCTTATGTGGCTTAGGTACGCTGTAGCTGCTGCCGAACAGTCAGTGATAACGTCACATGACCAGAATCACAGAGAGTCCGAAATGACTCACTGGAAAACTGCGTAACATTTTTGATGCTACCACTACCGCATCCCTCACAGCCTAAGTAGCTTTTGGACGCTGAACCCCCTTCAACCATAAACCACAGTCTACTACATTCGGAGCTGATGGAAGTTTTTGATATCGATGTAAATTTATTGCATGCGCCTAGTCCTTGTGCGCAGTGTCAGCGTTCTCATCAAGTTCACAAGTTATCGTAAATCAGTAATTTTACTTATTTCGCAACAGTATTCTTTCTGATAGATTTACAAGCTTTCCTTTTGTAATTCTGCTATCCAGGGACGATTAGAGACAAATTACTGGAAGCCCACGAGCTTTATAACGCATTGTCGTTGCTTGGGCATTACAGCGTTCTGTCTCATTGAAGTAGTTGCTCTTCTCGCTTTTCTTGAATAAAGACCGTTTGACAAGCGCTCAATCCTTCGATTTTTGAGCAGCGAGTGTAAATATGGTTTGTATGCGTTAAGCCAGCCAGTGCTGTTCGTACAAGTTGCGTGATCGCGTGCCTGATCGTTCGAGCTACGTGATCGCTGGAGCCATACAGTCACTGCCACCAACGCCTTGCCGGCGCAGAATTTCGGCCACAACATTCAGACTGCAGCGCGCCATCCTTTCTATGGTCATGATGGACCCAACGTCTCACTGGCGCTGCCGAGGTGTGCTGCGCCTGGAAACGATGGTGCCGACTTCTTTGGCCTCAGCCGCCTTGGCTCAGGCTGCTTGACGAGCGGCACCGAGGAGTCCACAGCAGAGCGCGTTTTAGGTGAGGATGTGGGATACCTTTGCAAGGGAAGCAGAGAAACAGAACTGAGCGAAAACTCATTAGCGACAGAGCTCGCAGTTCCGCATCGCGTGGCGTCGATGCAAATTCAGCCCGCAGCGGAGCGACGTGGAGAGAATTGATCTCCAGCGCAGCCCTGCGAACCAAAACGAGATTGGCTGGTCGGGAAGGGGTGGTCTTACCGCTCTCATAGGGGCGCCGCATCCGCTCTTTTCGACGGCTACAGACATGCTTTTGTTGTCTCGGAGGATGGCCTGCTTTTTTGAAGATAACAGCGCCCCAACTTTTCTGGCTAAGGTGTTTTTCGGCGTGTTCAGTGTCAGACTTCCAGCTGCAAATATGTAAATTTTATCTTCCAAATGGAAGATCATTAGCCCTATCAAAATCCGCGGGGTACTCAGTTCCACGGCTGGCCCCACAAAGCAGGGTGCAATTTTTGTACGCACTGTCCACAACCAATTGCGGCCAATAGTAGAGAGCCAATACTATTCTTGGCCGCATTTTTTTAATCGCGACAACGTGACTTTTGACATGAAGCAGCAATTCGCGAATAAAGATACGCACCTGATTCCCGAACGAAGTACAGCAAGAGCCGCTTTTGCCGTTTCAACATCCAGACTTCGACATCCGGCGGTCGACGCGGAGGCGGTCTGCAGCGGAGCATGTGTTTCTGTCGGAAGGCGTGCAGAAACGGGCAGGTCCAAGGCAGGTGTCTGTAGTGTCCACTTCGCAGACAGCAGCAGGACAGAAGGGGCAGGAGTCGCCGAAGAGGGCATGAAACTGTGCCGGCCATGACCATGGTTACCGCAGGACTGAGGGCAACACGGAGGCGCAGCCTTTGAAGCAAGACCTCTGCTGAGTGCACAAGGCCGCCAAGGAAGTGCTGCTGCTCGGTAGGACAAGTGCTCGCTTGGCGCACCGAAGTTTTTTTTTTCTATGAGGAGCCTTGTCTCCAGGGAGGATGGGGCCGATTGAAGGGGACCACCAGACGAAGGGTTGTCGACGGCCATGCAGGAGAGCAAGCGTATGGGTAGGTTGCTATTTCTCTCAATATTTCAGGAGAAGCGATAGCAGAGGTGACCTGTTCGCACTAGCGTCGACATGCGGCACATGTCAGGTCATAATCTGCACTACTAGCTACTGCTGCAGCTGTTGTCTCTTGCGTCTCGTTGTTTTCGCGATGATGCGTCTAAACATAAAACACACTGGCTCACTTTAGGCGGTGCTGGCTTTCCTCCGGTAGCATCGCGAACGGTCGTTGGCTCGGTTCGGTGCCCAGGTGAACTGGCGTCCGCCTGCGGTCAAGGGTGGGAGGCGAAAAATCACTCCAAATAGTGGAGTAGCGGAAACACACTTCCGACGTAACTGACAGAGTGCCTCGATGGCCAGCTCCACTTTCAGGGGAAAGACACCGCTCTCGACGGCGGCATGCTATTTCTCACTCTCCAGTTCAGCTGCATTGAGCTCAGTGCGGTTGCTGGGCGTTTCGAAATGAAAACTGCCGCTACCGTATGGAACTCCCCAAATTTGGTATTCTATTGCGACAAAGAAGTACCAGAGATAGTTTAAACAGTGAATCAGAGTTAGTTACGCCAACGCATAGCATCGTTCGCAGCTAATCTGCCGAGAAATTCGGTTCCTTGTGAACAGTTGTCATTCTCATAACAGGCGTAGCATACTGCACTATAACCTGCTGTCCCAGATGCTCTAGATTTTGGTTACTTATTTCGAGCTGCAGTTGCATATTAGCCAGGCTGCCATGCAGACAGCTTCTCTTGCGCCACGAAGTCAGGTGGGAGAAGTCGCCTTTCACTGCCGCTAATTTCGGTAATTATGAGTAACTAAAGCTGTGCACTACACTTCCGCCCCTAGGAAAAATTGTTCTGGACAGTAAGTGTTTCGCAGGCCTTACTTCGCATACTTTGTAATTTTCTGTTGATTACCAGCCGTCTCGCTTCAGTCGCGATTCACACTTAATTCTGAGCGCGCTGTCCCGAGCAAAATGAAATATCCGCTATCCTTTTCTAGTGCGGACAGAACACCCGGGAACACAACAGCCCCTCACAGCTTTATCTGTGACTGCTGTGTCACACAATCATTCCGAGATCACTTCAAGCGAAGGGGCGCGGCTCGATGGACGAAATTTCCCACTTTCGCCTCTATTTTGCATGCACAGACATTTCACCGCCGCCTTCCTTCTCCCGATTAGGGACGCCTTCTTACGCGTCGGAGCTTTTCTTACCCGATTTCAGCCGCCGTTGTCAGAAGCCTCATGTTTTTTGCACCAGATCAGAAGCGCGTGCGCCGATGATGCAGGCTGGGAACCTGAAAGGCGAGTGCTAAAATCTGCCAGGCCATATCAAAATTAGTCGAACGCTTTCTTCAGAACGTGACGCGAAAGTCGTTTCCCAGTGGCGCAGCCGCATTATTTAGGCGCTCTCACTGGTATACGAATTTTCGAAGCTCTTGTGGCTGCATTTCGTTCAGTTTATTTATTTTAGCTTTATGCATTTGCCCTGCAGTGGGCATAGTCAGGCTGATGGTGATTATGCTGCGAAGGCATTTTAACCCCCCATTTCCTACTCTATTTTGTTGCGCTAGCTTACGACGAATATCCTGGCGCCTTACTTACCTTATCCGCGTCAGTTAACAAAGATGCGTCTACGTGACGCCAACGAAAGGAGCCTTTTTCACAGCAGTGCTTTATTTCAATTCCTTTTCGCATCTATTATAAAGAAACCACAACTGGGGAAAGGAAGCTCCTTTCATTGCCGTCACACGGCCACATCAGTAAAATTCGTCTTATGTGTTTCTGAGCAACGATGTTCTAGTCATTACATTTTGTGCCCCTTTTGATGAGAGCAGCGGGGATGAGAGCTTGGCTGCCGTATTCCCTCGTCCGTGTCTCTCTGTCTGCTTTACATTAAACGCGAGTTTCATACTGGCACAAGCCCATACCTTAATTATAGATCTGTTGCCGAGCCTGACGACTATTGTGTGAGGCGGCAAGCTTGCGTCTCTTGGCAATTGGTGCAGACGTATCCGCGGAAGGTGAGGAAGATAGCCTGTGTTGCTTTGACAGCCCTTCGTTAGTTTAGCCTGGCGGGATAATGTGATTCAAAAGAATTTTTTATCATGGGTCAATTTGGTGAGGTTTTTTTTGTGAATCAGCCGTTTTTAATGGTTCTTTCTTCATTGTGTGAAAAGAAAAAATAAACATTTTAGTTAAATTTAATTGTTCTTGAATAAATGTCCTTAGCAGCTGCGAAGCAGCAATACGTCCCCGCATCATCAATCTACGTGTACTCAATACTCTCCAGAGAGAGTTTCTGCATTAATATTTTTTTTGTGTAATAAGTCACTAGAGGAAGCAGTTGAGAAAATATAACCATATTGTTTTAGACGTGTCGTGAGCTTTCCAGCCCGCGGAGCAGTGTGGTGACGGACCGTTTGAAAGAAAAATGTGCAATAACTGCGCGGAATTTTTCACATATGGTGCAGTAAGAAGACAGAGATTCTAAAAAAGAACTACGCAAAACGAGTCATTTTTGACCGTCATCCTCCACGATGCTTGCGTACCCGAGAAACATAAGACGCTGTAAACAAAACCGTCTTTACGTTTGAACAACGAATGCAGCATAAAGCGCTAACCGCATGAGGCGACAATTCGCGGCGACACGCCGCGCGATGGCATCGCGCGATGGGCTGAGGGCCGCCGAAGCACTGTCGCTCATCGCGTCGCCCAGGTTCTGGGTTTGCAGAAAATTTCGCCCATCGTTCGGAAGCGCCGTGCGAGACTAGCACTGTGGTGTCTTGTCTCGCTTCGTCCCCGTCTTTATTCGCGCTGTATCGCATTATGGAAAATTCAGCGCTGTGGTGTCTTGTCTCGCTTCGTCCCCGTCTTTATTCGCGCTGTATCGCATTATGGAAAATTACCAACTAGCCCGATCTGCCACTCTTGCTAGCCAATGACGGTAGGCCTTCCGGGTGCGTAACTGCCGATTTATTTTGCGCGCGAAAGTCGATTTTTTTTTTTTCAGCGGGCTTTCAGCGGAGCAACAGCCGACGCATCCCTCACCATGGCAGCTATGCAAGAATTTAATGAAAGGCTCATTAATGAAGTTCAAAAGTAAAGGGTGCTGTGGATATGTCCTACACGCACTACAAGTCACAAGAGCGCCGGAATGTCGCCTGGCGCCTCATTGCAGCGTCCCTTGGGCGCGCTTTTCTGCGTCACGTGACTTTGTGCAGACGACTAAAAATAAAATTATTACCTAAAAATATTTTTTATTTTTTTATTGTGTTTTATCTTATATGAATCTTTAAGAGCGTTGTTCTACGCGTTAATTTACGCAATTTCGCTGAACGCTGAAGGTGCCGCAATCGAGCAGCACTGAAAACGCGCCGCTCCGACGCCGAGTACCGTCGCTTCGTGCGGTTTGCGCCAGCGGCAGCGATGGGCGACAGCGGCGTCATCGCGCGACGTATCGCGAAAGAATATCGCCTCATGCGGTTACCGCTTAATTCTTTGGAATTCGGCAACCCTCATGCTCAAAATTACGACTCCGATGGAAGACCAAATAACCGCTGTCCTTTTTCAGCGCAGCCAGTGACTGGGGAACACAGCTGTCCGTCATAACTTTTCAATTGCCGCGCAGTCAGAGCGACTAAATCATGCATAAAACACACTCAAATCTGCCAGACCACTACTGCCATGAGCGAAGCAACTGTGTACTGCCTATTTCTAGTTGCATGCAGCCGCACTGAAACAACACCATACCCATAGCGCGCAGTACGCGACCGGAGCGTGGGACCCAGCATGCAGCCGCCAGGGGGAAACGGCGGCGCGGGGTGGTACTAAAGGTGTCCCCACCCTGAAAGCGAAGGCGAGCGGGCATCCAGGTTGTAGTGTTGTATACCCACGCACACAGCCTAGTGACTGAGCTCTTGCAGCGCCATCGCATTTAAAACGTGCCTTGTGCGTCTGCCTCCGAAGACATTGGCACTCCACTCATACTGGCCTGACTTCCTGTGCATGAGTGGCGTGTTGCCAGAGAGCTCTGGATAACAGATATTCTTGCCTGGAAAAGAAATTTCGTTGACTTTTTGTCGAGGCACGATCGCATTTCTTGCCGGTCAGCTTTCTAGCGCTCTTTCTTTTCTCACTAGACTTTCTTCACTCTATTACCAGGCCTTTGGTTTTCCGCGCAGCGCTACACTGTTTTCTGGTCCACGCTTGGTACGTCTGCTTTCGCATGCCGTCATCATCTGCTTGCAGTGATTTCGGTCTTCGCGCCTGCGAGTGACTCACCCAGAAATCAAGGAATGTCAGCTAACAGTTAGGAAATTCTTAACAGGGACCTAGAAGTAGAAAGAAAATCGTTTCAGGAGCCGCGGTGACCGTTTGCTGCAATGAAAATCATCCCAGTGATTTAGACAAATAATAAAAGTGCATTAAATACCTTGGTAATCAGTAGTGTAAATAATGTCAAAAGAATTCGAGGAACCACCCGTTTTTTTATTCTCACAAAGCCGAAACTGCGCGGAGCAGGCTCTCAGTAAGCTCGGTGCAAACGCAACGCGCACTAATTCGAACTGGCTGCGCTGTTGTTGCCCTGGCATGCACACTATTTTGCTTCGACGCTTGACACAGAGGAAAAGGTAGTCATCGATAACTATTTGGTCTTTATCTTTGAGAGCCGCGAAGTAAACAAGAGTGCATGCCATGGCACAATGGTGCAGGCAGTTCTAATTTGATGCCGTATTCGTTGCAAGATATTGTCAGCGGACGTTGAATTTGCACCCAACCCCTCCGTACCTCATGCGCTCAATTTCGGATTTTTACAGACAAAATAAACCGCATTTCCTCAGGCGGCAGAGCTATCGTTAATTACTTTTGCTTTAAAAAATTGATATGGTGCCGTATTCTCCATGCTTTCGAACTACCTGTTCGCAGTAACCACAAGAGTGAGCTAATTTAAACGTTAGTTACTGAGTGTTATTCAATCAGCAGTCTATTTAGGCTGACATTTATTGTGACTGATGTCCTCCGCTTCTGGCAGTTTGTACCTGAAAAGATTTTCTTTTCATTTCGGACTCCATTTTCTCGTTAAGAACTTTTGGAAGCATTCATTGAGAAACCCTGTGTACAGGGAGTTTCACGTTAGAACATTGTCATTTTTATTAATGCGTTTTCTAAGTTGAAAGAGCGCTTTCTTCGTTGTAGCATTGTCAATGGTTTTGTGCTACATCAAAATACAGCTAAGACATGCTAATTAGCTGGTTCATTAACTAGCATTTAACAGTTAACTTTTTGAAACTCAACGTTAGGCTCCTATTTTGTTTACATGAGCGGTGCGTAATATCCGTATCAGATTTCAGGCTTTCGAAAATTCGATTCTCGTCGCCGATGCAGCACAAGGAACTTGGGCCTGCGCACAGGTGAATCCGAGGCCGCGCGGCCGGGCAGCGCCCTTAGCCACGCCTACAAGCGCGCATGTTACGTGCCCTCGCCCCACTTATCGTTATCGCGATTGTTACCGCGATTGTTATCGGCTCCCGGTTCAAAATTCGCATACACATAAATACTCATCTAAGCATCAGTACACAAAGACACTTCAAGAAGTTAAAGACCATAATGAATTCGCAGTTGAAAACAGCTTTCAAATATGTTTTCACTTTTTCAAATATGAACTTCAGCCAACTCGCCCAACTTTCGGTGTCACATAACGCGTTGACTAGGTCCACTTTATATTAAGTTCAAAATAACGAGCCTTCGTAGCGTGTTCTGCGCGTGTCGGCAATAAAGAAAAAAAAATTTCTGCGCGTGGTCCCCTCGCAATCCCAAAATTCTGCGTTCGATTTTCCGTATATACGGAATATTTTTTATTTCGAGTTACTCGTGTTAAGACGCCCACGCCAACAACGTCGACACCGGCTTTTCTGCCACACCAGCTCATTAACGCTGTCGCGTTAAAATGTACCACCGCTCAACGAAACATTTCATTTTGTTTAACCCTGTCACCCTAAGGACCCCAGTGGAGTTATGACAAAAAGGGTGAGGTGACAAAGTAAAATATTACTCTTTATATATGACGTTCGGCGACACTATCGCAGAATGCCGAATGACTGTTGATGGCTGCGCTGCAGGGAATGCCGTTCCACTCGGTTTCTGTCTTAGGAAAGAACGACGTTGTAGAGGAGGTGGTGCGAGCCCGCGGTCGGGAAGGGGGTGTCCGGTGCGCTAAAGAAATCCGCGAAGCAGGTGCGCAGGTCCTAAGTTTTTCAATGAAGTGTCAAATAGGTATATCATGTTTGGACTTTAAGGGTTTTACATCATACTATGTCAGCTTTTCATTATCCTGCTAGTTGAGTTTCCCCCTTCAGGTGGCGATGAGAGGAAACTCCTTGTTGATGATGAAATCGGGGTTTCTTAATGACCCGGTGGTTCTGACTCGCAAACATTCACGTTACTCGAAGAAAGGGGAAGGTTAACTATTTATTTAAAACATAAATAAAGCAAGAGGAAAAAAGGAAGGAGAAAAATTTTACATGACTAAACCGTTGATGAGACGAATTCAGCCCTCGTTCAACCCAGAGCGCTTGTTTTTTAACCCTGTGTCTCCGTCCTTAGCGAGGACAGCCACCAATAAGATTACAAGCGGCACACCTCACCAATCAGTGGTTAGGGAAAGGAAAATAAGGATTCCGCCAACTAATCACAGATTGGGGAAAGAGGACTGTTTATACATTTGCGAAAGGAGGGGATTGCAATCAAATACAAAACAGCACAAACGCGACCGCTCTCACCCACGGCACCCACGGCCCAGCCGTTACCACTTTCCTATCTCTTTCGCACACGCGACAAACATATGCCGACGAGACGATCACTAAAGTTGTTTACAGAACACACCGAAAGAGAAGACAGTCGTTACGGGAATAGTGGGTTTCCGCTCATTCGGCTAATACTCAGCCGTATCTCTTGCATTCCCGAAACCTCGGCGACCCCCTGACAAGGCACACATGTCGACACCTGTACATGGATAGGCTTCTCAAGACTGGCTATGCCCGTGACGGCGCGGAGTAAACAAGGACGTCCGCCGCAAGAACGGAAGGCAGGGACGGGACGTGCCCCTTTGCTGGCGACTTCCGACACCACTGCTGCGGCCTTCTCTTCGAACACAAAACCGACCAGTTCGCGGAAAGGTCAGCGAAATGCACACTGCAGCTCTTTAAGAATCTGCTGCGCGTACAAAAAAAATTCCCAGTTCCGAGTTCTACATCATTTTCATCGCATAAATGTGCAGTCCAATCTTAAAAACTATGGGGCATGCCCACCTGGCATTTGATTCGCTTCATAAACCGGGTTGGTCTGGCTTTAATTAACCGCAGAAAAGCATGTAGGTCACTGAATATAATTCAAATTTGGCATTCGAGAGTGGTAAAAGCGGAAAAGTGATCAATATTTTTCTGCCAGTTTTAGCTTATCTTGTTGCTTAATAATGATCGAACCGGAAGTTTTTTGTGTGTACGGTTACGGTTAAGGTTAGGGCTTAAGACTTTCGGGTTAGCCTCCGAAATGACATGCTGTTCCGGGTAATACCTGTTCTAATCGGTTCAGATAGATTCAGGGCCAAAAAAAAATATGAACGCAGGGAGGTTTTTCACAATGAGCGCTGCTAATAATGCCTTGTTTTTTTTTCCCTCTGTAACGTTGGTATGCAAATATAAAATGAAAATTTATTTCACGCAAGATGTTTGCCCCATGGTAATTTATGGCAGAAAACTTGATAAGTGACCGAAGAAGGAAGCTATCATTCAAACAAACTGAAAAACGAAATGGCATTTTATGCTCTTCGCGTATACAAGTGAGCATTTCCTAAATTTGAAAATCTGCTTTTCTTAACTTCTCAGTTTTGCTGTATCCTACAACTTTTTGTTCTCTTAAAAAAGTACTTCTGAAAACAGCTGGGCCAGGGCTGCAGGTGTTCCAGGCGGTCAGTTGAGAATGTAGGACGGGAATCGGACGCTGGATCAAAAAAGCACCGAGGCAAATGCCTCGCGAAGACTTTTTCTTTTTTTCCCTCCAAGATGAAAAGAAGGGGCCATTTTTTACCGCCACAAAGACAGGCCTTGGTGATTTAGCTGTTTGAGACAGGCTTTCACTCAGTTCGAGTTATATGTCACGTTGTCATATGTGATAGTATTATTACATGCTACAATGTCAGAGACAACAAATGCAATACAAGAGAAATGTTTCGCAATTAAAACTGTTGGATTGCGGAAATCTTGTTTCACAAATCGGTAGGACATATGACGCGGACAAGTGAGAGCTGTCCTCATTTGGCGTTTTGCAGGTTCGAGTACTGTAAACAATTGCAATGAAACTTCGTGTTTTGTCGAAATAGCGAAAACCTCTCTGGGGTAAAAAGTAGAACGGCCGAATGCGCATTCGAAAAGCGCAAAGCTGTTTTTTATTTCCCAAACAACACTCATTTGTAATTTTTGTTATCTCGCGGTTTAGGTATCGTTTCCTGTTCCTTATCACAGCTTTATTTTGTCATATCTGCGCGGCATGAGCTCTCGCTTTGTTTTTCCTAAGAAACGTTTGCATGTTGCACCATAAGTAAATTAGAACCACCTCCTGAACCGGATTGGAATGGTTTCTCTCATTCGTCCTGTCAAGGGCATGATGCGACTCATCCATGGGCCCACATTAGGCAGAGAAGGTGGGCCACCTAATAATATCAACTTCGGTTGGCTCAGGTTGTGTCCAAAAATACGGATTAGGTTCCTGTTCCAATTAGAGCCATGCTCTATTTATCCTGAAAGGGCAAACATACCACGCAGCCCATGCTACTTCAAGTTTGGAATCTGTCAGTAAAGAAGGAAAGAATCTGCCTTTTAATGCCAAAAAGAACGCCACCACCTCTTTTACACGTGAGGATATATGCCGACGTATTCTAATGGCATGCCACCGGTACAACAGCAGTGGCTGCTTTCAATCGGTGAGATGAACAGCGGATGTTGAGGAATGCGTATTGCGCCCTGCAGGATTTGGCCAAGGCGTGGTTTGAGATCCACGAGTTCTACCTTAATCAACGGGAAGCTTTTTGTCGGCACTCGCTCCCCGCGTTCAGCACCGGCGAGAGAACAGAAAACGCTAAAGGCGCCCCTCAGTCGAGGTCACATTCACCAAATGAAAGCGCTGCCACGTTTGTCGAGGACATGACATGTCTCATTAGTCTGGCTGACCGTGCCATTCCCCAAACAAACACAGCCGACCGCGGCGGCTGCGTTTTTATGGAGGAAAAACGCTAAGGCGCCCGTGTGCTGTGCGATGTCAGTGCACGTTAAAGATCCCCAGGTCGTCGAAATTATTCCGGAGCCCTCCACTACGGCACCTCTTCTTCCTTTCTTCTTTCACTCCCTCCTTTATCCCTTCCCTTACGGCGCGGTTAAGGTGTCCTACGATATATGAGACAGATACTGCGCCATTTCCTTTCCCCATAAACCAAATATTATTAAGAACGTACGCCACCAAATGCGTGGCGAGAATAAACAGTTGTTTGCTGTCCCCTTACGCGAACCTGCAAGAACACTGCTGACTTTAGCAAAAAAGAATGACTAGCGGTTTAGCATTGCTAAGCACGAAATATTGCGCGAAAGCACAGTTTTTTGTGCAAGTGGAAACCGCCGCCACGTACCTGAAAGCGCGTTTGAGGAGTCCACTGAACCAGGGAGCCAGTTATGCGTGCCTTAACCTTTTTCATCGTCAATGCCAATCCTCCTAATGTACGCCGGCACCCTATGCTCCAGTGCCACGGTTCTGCAGCAATGTTGTCAACGCGAACGCGTATTGCTCTAGTGCCGTGTTTCTGCCACGACATTGCCCACGCCAACGCATGCAGCGCACATCTCTCTCACTGCCGCCATATAGCTCAAAGCGCGAATATTTGTTGTATAGTAGTATTACTGGATGAAGACGGTGAACAAGCATAGCAGGAGAGTGCATTGCACTTAATCACGAGGCGCGTTCGGCTGCGCCGATAGCCTAGTGCTTTCACACAGTGACCAGCGAAGCTCATCTTTTCGTGCCGCTGCGGGATCGAATCTCAGTGCGGGATATCTATTTGATTTATTTCTATTCATTTCCCTTGGCACAAACCGACGAACACTGCAACCATACAAACGTCGCAACACTTTTCTCGGGGTCTACCCATCGGAATAGTACTTTCGCACAGAAATCAGCAAGCATGCAGCGTGCCTTGCAGGAATGCAGCCTCCATTAGGATTGTCAGCCAAATGTAGCAGCTGCCCACTCTAATACCTTGATGCCAGTCAACGAGCACGAGGTGCTTAAAGAAGTTGTAAGGACCCCTTTGCGAAACAAACTGGTTAAGCTGCGTTTAGGTGCTGGACTAGCGAGCGCCGCTGCCGTAGCAGGATTTCTATGCGACGAAATCCAGCCAGCAGCATCGGCTTCAGGGCCTGAGCTGTATGTCACAATTGGTAGCGAACCACTGCGCACTCTGCGATGCAAGCGTTTGGATCCGCTGCTGTCGTGCCATTTCAGCGGTTCCTGAACCCTGGCGTGGCGTATGACGCAAACCTTACAATCACTTAAGGGCACGAGTGGCTCACATCCAACAATCGGCAGCTCCGCTACCACAGCGGGGAGCCAGGCTACATCTTCTGCCATTGCCCACACCGAAGAATCACATTAGAGACAAGAGAGATTTAGCATACCGGAGACGTACTATTGGAGACGTATACTGGTTTTACAAAGGGAGCTAGCTTTGCATGCCCAGTGGCAAATGCCTGCCCGGGTAGGACTACTGCGCGTGCGCTACAGGTGTAAGTAAAACCTATATACTTCCCCGCTAGTTCGTGTCCGGTACGCTAGATATCTCTACATTTAGCAATGAGGAGACGTACTCGTCCGGTAAACCGGTATATGTTGCGGTTGCATGGCACCGCTATGTTCAAATTCTCTATCAAGAGAATATTCCTCCGACGCACGGACCTCGTTCAGGCTGCGGTGAAAGACCACGTTGCATCGAGCAGTACCCGGCCGCCAAAGTTCTCCCTCAATCTCGCTGCGATGACAATCTATAGGTCACCATCCCCAAGGTGGTTTTCTTTGCTTAGCCGTCCATCGCACGCTGGCGAAATCGAAGTAATTTTCCACAGCCGGGAAAACTAAATACGGCGTACTCCGGGGGGAAGTTCGCCGCTGCTGGCTGTGGATAGGGGACCTCGCAGAACCAACGTCCTCCAGCCGGCGTTTTCTCTGGGAAACCCGAACGACGACGCTGTTTTCCGCCGACCTCACGTATACGTGCGGCGCAGGAATGCTTTTTGAAAGAATTGCAGCATCCTCTGACAGCTGTGATGTGCCCGTACTCATTAGAAGCAGGCTCGACACGGCCTTAAGAAAAGCTTTGACAACGTGGTCTGGTCTGCAGATGCTGACAGCTGTACGTAACACACATTGGCGTCCGCATCTCGAGAATTCAAAGTCTCGGCCTGATGTTTACTGGCTGCTTTGATGTGCAAGGTGTGGGCTCCGAGGGGCCGATTCTCGGTGTGGATTTCCTTGTGGGGTATGGCTCAATGATGGAGGTTCAGTAGCTTATGGTGTCCTTTTGAATTCAGCGTGCACCTTTTGGTAACGGAACCGAGCCACACAGAAAATCTTGACGATCACGTAAAGATGCCCTTAAGGGCCAGCATGTTTATCGCAGTGGAGCGCGCTGACAGCTCCGGCACTGGTGAAATCGCTGAAGCAGACATGCCACTGCTGCGTGGTCGGCGAGTCTGTGGTGTTCGCGGTCTTACGGAACTTGACAATAGCTGTTAAGATGTGTTTGGGATTGGGCTAGTTGGAACATGACCAACTTTGTCGTTGTCAACCTAAGCAGCGCACATCTCACTTAGGACAGAAGGCGACCGAAGTCTAGATAACAATATTTGGTTGTGAACCTAAACGTCCTGTGAAAAAACCGGCTATTGCCTTTTTCGAAGAACTTGTCAAGCGTGCCGGACAACGCGCGTTACTAGAAACAAAGAAGCCACAACAGCACAAGGGTACTTCCGTTAAAACGAATCTGAACCCAAATCACAGGGCGAGTCATAAGCGCTATGTGGAGAGCATTATCGACTCTTTCCGCGGCACTTGCTCTGACCTCGAACGTTATGCAAACACCGCTCAGTAAGAACCGCATTAGAGACGAAAATAACGTGAGTCTCACACGCCAGCCTTCTTAAGGCGTCTCTTCGAAATAAGGGGATGCAATTCGCCGCCAGAATAAAAAAGCGCTTTAGGACAACGCCGTGGGGCTGTCAACAAGCCCGTGGCAATCGGATATTGTTCTATTCTAAAAAAACATGGAACCCTACGGTTCTGCGTACATTGTATACAGGCGCCTAAAGAAAGTAAAAAGTCGTTTACCTTCTGCGCGCATTAATCGGTCTTAGACCGGCTGCGCCACACTCTAAAAAAAGAGTGATTTTAGTCTTTTTGGGGGGTAAACCACTTGTCGCTGAGCTAACACATTTCGGAGTGTATTACGCTATTTGCTACAGATTAAAGTTTTAGCCCACGAAAAACAGTATAAACGTTACACTCTCTCTAGCGTAAAGTTTCACCTTGAAACGCACTGCAAGTTTACGCAGCCGAAGATTATAGTTGCACCTTTTCAGGAAGACTATGTTTTAGTTTACGACAGTGTAAACGTTACACTCTCTCTTCACAACTGAAAAGAAAACATACCACATATGGCCTTTATTTTAAATAAGGTTACAGCCAAACTGCTCACAAGTCCACCTATTTCTTATCCTGGAGGACCAGGCAGCAGGAGAGACCTGGGCAGCAGATAAAAATACACACGCACTTAATAAACTTAGACAACACATAAAGAGATATAGAAGGATGAGAGATTTTGTAGTACAGTAACTTAAATGAACTGAAGTTTTTCAGTTGCAAAATTCATGAAACAATCTGTGCTCAAGTGATTACATGAAAACAATAAAGAAATCATTCGGCGCAAAAAAAATTTAGTTCTCACAATTCATTGTTTCCAGAAAAATTAAGTCAGATAGGTCCATGTGCCACAACATTGTGTCAAATTAAGGTTCCATCACAAAAAGGCATCAACCGCTATAAGTAGGTGAAAACCATTTCATGCTCTGAGGCTACTAGATGTGTGCACCAAAAACTTAACTAGGGCTATATATTGTAGCAATGGCACTGAATCGAGAAGAGCATTTTCCGATGCCTCTATATACCATAACCTCCTTGCAATAGCTACATAGAATTTAATCTAATCATTTAAGATGATAGCTAAATGGGGGCTTCTGCATTGCAAATACAATAATGGTGCATGAGCATGTGTGCCATGAAAACACAAAAGTGACATGAGTTTCATCAGAGCATGCTACAGTCAGAAACAACTCAAGAACAAAGCAGCAGATGCCTCTCAAAAAAGGCCCTTCAACCAATGGCACTGACCGCTTCTGATGTCACGGTTAGTCTGATTTAAGCCCTGGTTTATCCCGCTTCATCTGCCGCCCCATGGCGATGTCACACTAGCAGGTCTAAGGTGTTAACCAGAACACTGTGAGAATCGATCGAAGCCATTGGTTGGAGGGCATTCTTTAACATGCATTTTCTGCCTCGTTCTCAGGTTATATCCAACTAGAGGCTGCAAAAAAAAGGAGGTAGTGACGAGCCAGATCAAAATAAATCAGCATCAAATGGCAATCAGCAGCCTTCTTTTTGTGTGCTTGCCACACTAAAGAACATCTGCATATGGCTGGGCCGCCATCAGCAGTGAAATGACTGCACAAGCCATTTTACCCCATCTAAGTGCCACCACGTAGCTAGTTTACTTTGACGTTGCAGTGCTGTGTTACTTCAGTTTTGTACACCACACAAAAAATCAGCATTATGATGAATTTTTTGTAGTGCACTTTCTTGCTCAGTGAGCCCACGCTTGGAACTCCACTTCAACGAGGATGAAGGCCTTCAGTTGATAATGCCTGCACTGACCTACTGTCCAATGTTAGTACAAAGCACGTGGGCCTAAGCTATATGCAGTCGGGGGGGGGGGGGGGGAGCTTTAGCAAATGTGACAGGGTGGGTGCACTAAATGAGGGTGCTATAGAAAGCTACTGCTCTCTTATTTTTTGTAACTTAGACTGCAATATTTATTATTCTCTGGCCCTTGCAGTCAGTCGCACTTGTCACTGTCACAACCAAGGTACTATGTGTCTCCTTACAGTGATTACTTCAGAGTAACAGTGCGAAAGCTTTGGTTAACCAGAAACACAGGGCTTTTTGGGGAAAAAATTTATGACTGGTATTATGACTGAGCAGAAATAAAATTCAAACGCAAATAACAATGTCAAGAGATAGGAGCACTGTAGGAACATTGGTCACAATTAGGAAAAAAAATTAATATAAAATTTTTGCATTGTGTGAAATCTAAGCCAGATGCCAAAAAAATTTGAGCAGTTTGAACAATTAGAAAACGTGTGAAACTGGCATCGCTCTATGGTCGACCGAAAATCCAGATTTTTAGAAGGTACACGACAAATGTTTTAATGAGATTTGCAAAGATTCTGGCTTTTGATATGATTCAGATCTTGTATTTTTGAACGGTATATTTATTTATTTTTTAATTTAAATAAAATGTAAAAATTCCACTATGACTCTTATAAAAATATCAACTCCTTTTTGGAACTTAAGAAAAAGCCATCCTGCTTCCCTAGATGTCTATTACCCATAAAAATGTTACAGCTCATGCAACTGAATGAGTCGAAGTGAAATAAAATGCTGAATTAGCAGAAAAGTGCGTTTGGAACCATAAAAATTCATTCATTTCACTCTGAGGTGGTCAAAATAGAAATACTACCACCGATGGCAAGTTTAGTAGAACAATTTATTGCATTTCAGTTCTGAAGTTTTAATCGAGGTGATTTTTTTAAACGCGAGAATAAAATTTTTGAAGTAGAGCTCGTCCGCCGCGAGCTGCGTCGTCTCTTTGCACCTCTTCAACACAAAGCACAGCACAGCCCTCAGAACATTGTGTACACGAACTGATAATTGTGGGAAAAGATTTTCTTTGTGTTGCCGGGGTGGCACTTGCACCAGTGAGATTGTTATTCAGTTTGTTCATGTCACACTAAGTCACTGTTGTCAGAGACATGACAGACATAACAGGCAATGCTGCAGATGTAGTGTGTTCGCAAAATCATTTTACCCCACCACATATCATCTGTTCTTCTCAAAGCCTCGCTGAGTGTTTGAATGAAAACAAAGCGGTATAAAATGAACTGGTACCACTGAAAACCATGCTAAAATCAGTGAGGCGCTTAGTGTTCAGTACTTCAGGATATAATTTTCAATGAGTGAAGACTACTTTTTAGGCACAGATGGTGTATATGCGATTCACCGTATGAGATGCATATCATATCAGCACATGTCATTTTTACTTCTCGAAGTCTCGATGAGCCGCAGGACAAAAATGTGGCAAGAGGTAAAATGAAGGGCAGGAGGCAGTAACTCACGGTAATTGAAATTTAATGCACAAAATATGCATGGGGTCACTGTGCTTGTATGGTGAACTACATTTTGGGCACGGACTTGACATTTGCAAAAAGGCGTGCTAGCTTTGGCAGCGTTGCCTGCTATGCAAGAAAAAGAGTATACAGAATTCAAGGAGGAGGCGACTGCATGCCGGTGCCGTGGTCGCAGTATGTTTGACCACCCGAGAGCAAGGCAGCTCCACTCGATCGGACCGTGCCAGCGCCAGTGTGTCTCGCGTTACCAGAAGCCATGGTGAGGACTTCGTACCGTTACGTGCGCTCCGGGGCACATGCTTTCTATGATCTTATTCGGACATTAAAATGACTGGTGTTACGATAGTGCCACGTGGTCATTCCTTCCTTGTGGCTCAAGCGAGACAGCACACTGAAAGCCATAGTTTTGCTGCTCTTGGCTGCCTTATGCCATAGCAGGTTCGTTTGAACTTCAAAAGCGAAAACAAACTCGCATATTGCATACCACCCGCCGAATGTCATGCGATAACTGCCTTCGCTCCAGCCCTAAACATGCGCTAGAGTGAGTGAGGGTAAACTGAAGTGGTTATGTGGCCATAAATGTGTCATGACAGGTGCAGTGTTACTCGATGAAGCGTTAAAAGATGATGCAACTTGCAGCACGAGAGCTCTATTTAAAAATATTTTTCTGGCTTTGAACAAAAACCACCTCAATTAAAACTTCCGAAATGAAAGCCAATAAATTGTTCTACTAAGCCCGCAATCGTCTTTATTTTGACTTCGACCACCTCAAGGTGAAATAAAAAAGTGTTTACTTATGTTCCGAAACACTTTTCTCCAACTTCAGTATTTTAATTCACTTTGACGCATTCAGTTCCATCAGCTGTAACAACTTTTATTAGTAATAGAAATCTAGGTAGGCAGAAAGGCCGTTCTGAGAGGAAGATGATATTTTTTAAATGTCAAAATAGTAAATTTTTTGAATTTTATTTAAACCTAAAACTACTTATACCGTACAAAAATACAGGATATGAATCATATCAAAAACCAGAATATGTGCAAATGTCACTAGAAAATTTGTGAAGTGTTTTCTAAAAATTTGGATTTTTGATCATTATTGAGCAATGCCTGGTTTCACACATTTCAGAAATGTTCAAACTGACACCTCACAAACTTTTTTTGCCTAAATTAATTTAGCTTAGATAACGCATGCTGCTACCAGCTTGACTGAATTTTCGTCAACAAACTGGAGATGGTTGAGCGCAATACGTGGGGCATTTGGAGTGCAGTGACGGATTCATAAATCTCACTTCTATCCAGTCATGCTAATTAGAATCTAATTAGTGTTCTTGGCACACTCTCTGGCTTTTTCTTGGCACATTAATGTTTGTATGGCATCCAGAACCAATTTAGGAGTGAGGTAATTGAATTTTGATATTTCCTAATGCTTGATTCAAGCTCGTGATCCAAATACTCGATGCAAACTCTTGACACACACCCAAAGACTGGTTGCCATCGTTCTCAAGTGAATAACAGTGTAGCAAAGCCTCTGCTATCTCTGCCAAAAATTAACTGTAGACACGCGCAGTTGCTAACCCGCTGGCCACAGTAACCCATGTATTTTGTTGTTTGGTCATCGCTAGTTTACAAAAGCTTCACTTCTGGTGAGAGTGGTCTCGTTGCGTTTAGAATTACATAGACTAGATACAGGTAAACTTTCGTCCATTGTAAGTGTCCCTATAATGCTTAAGAGAACATTTTCACAATCACAAAGGCATAAAAAGCTGCAGAATCCAATATTCATAAACTGTGAAATACAGAACACAGAGTTTTTAGTCTTTATGTGCAGAATATTAGTTTACACTGCTATGAGTTCATATCCTCCATCAGACAACAGTATTATGGGAGTACATTACAGTACCGCAAAAATTACAGGGAATAAGTAACTGGTACTGCTACTGCGAACTTTCCATCAGCAGTTACAAGCTGGTAATACAAGACCATGCTCTAATGCTTATTCTGCTAACATAGCGACAACAGAAACAAAAGTTTTTCAGTCACTCTGACCAAAGAGAAGCAGGAGTGCTGGGTTGTGTAGTCCAATGAGCATTTCACAGAGGCATCTTCTACAATAAATGTACAAGCACAAGTCTTCACATACAAACATCTGAACATTGCTCATTTCAAAAGCAAACTGCTGAATGTGTTAATGGCATCTTACATGTTCAGAAATCTGTAAGAAAGTTATAAATGATGCACTCACTGAAGAAATCCCAGCTTTCGCAACTTTTAAAAGCGCAAAAAAGGGCAGGGCCTGGACCAGTGGTGGCAGTGGCACTGCTTGTAGGGCAAGCAGCAAAACCAGCTGCTGGCAACCTGCATTAAATATGAACACGATGATGTACGTCATCCTCTGAAAAATGCATACCATCTTTTTATCACCATATATATGTAACAATTCAATGCAAACAAGTCTGCTCATATAAATTCACTGCACAGAAGTACTGTCTAGGAAGCCATAGCATCTTATTTCACAGGCAGCATTGTAACAGTTAGAATGACATCATTATAGTGAACTAGAATATATTACAGTGGCTTGCCTGGGAGGGTGCATCTACCTTTCCGGCAGATCGTTACGCTCTGGAAAGCCACCAGAAGCGCTGCTGCTCTCTTTCATACTACAGCGCGGCAGCTGAACCTACTAGGCATCACAGAGCGCAGATAGGCAATAGTCTTTAATTAATGCTTTCACCTGTTGGAAGTGCGTTCTAACAGTGTACTTCATATCCTGGGACACATTAAAAGAGAGTAGAAGATAGAGCCTGGATGCCAAGAACATTGCGAGCAAGTTGGAGCTTGGGTTGCAGCATTTAATGCCACAGCAAGCTTGTATTTTTATACGAAAAGCATAAGCCACGCTAGCACCCAAAGTCGTGAAGATGCACAGCTTAAATTTTGCCAGTGTTAAAGACTGCTTAGTGCACTTTTAATAAACCAGAATTCAGCCCTTTCTTTATTTCCTTGATTTCTTGGGCGTACCACGTGTAGAGCACTGCATTTAAAATGAACTGCATGAGAAAAATTATGGTATAATCAGACATCTGATTCAACAATCAAGCGAAAGCAGTTGGATTTACCCTCGATGATTACTTAGATGCTTTTACTCTAAGGAATGTTTTTACTACATGCTGAGGCATCATACACAACAAATAATTGCTTTGGGGGGAGGAGTGATGCTAACACTGCTTTAGCAGCAAAAGGTTCTAAATTTACCTAATGCCCCACATTTGGAAAGACAGACTGTCTGCATCATCAGGCATAAAATTTAACATGCAGAGTGTTCAGAATTTAGCTTTACATACTTCTAAAAATATATATGCACTCAGTGCTGAGTGGTGCGTGTGTGTACTGTGTGATGTCCGTACACGTTAAAGAACCCAAGGTGGTCGAAATTTCGAGAGCCTTCCACTACGGTGTCCCTCATAGCCCGAGTCACTTTGGAACGTCAAGCCCCATGAAGCATAAACCATAAGGTTCAAATAAAAGAAAAATGTTTCCACTAGTGAAACTAACCGTACAAAACAAAGAACAAACCTATAACTTCACAAAAACCTGGCTGATTACAAGTGTACATGATGCCAAATAAACATGAGAGGCAGTACTCACGCTTTCTCGGTTCCAGGTTATGGCAGTGAGTACGGTCGATGCTTAATCACTGCGCTGTAAGGGTCATATATTTAAAACTTTAAATGCACATCTTATCGCTTCTGACAGCTGGGTGATTGCATGAAATAACAAACTGCCTAAATATTTCGTTTTTAATTTTCTTAATTATTTTACTTATTATGCCCACATTAGTCAGTAGGCCAACTGTGAATTTTGTGTTGTGAAAATGCTAATATTTGAGGAGAAAAAAATTATAAACGATATCAAGGCAGAGGCAGCATTTTCACGCAGAGCTCAATTTCGCTAATTTGCCATGACGTAAGTATCTAGATATGAAAGCATGATGTGTATAATATTCGTGCTAAATGTGGAGGTGAGAAGGAATATGTGGGCTTATTTCCGCCATTTTGAGGAAGTTGTCGCTTGCTGGAAAAAATTTCGAAAACGACACAAGTCTGAAACGACGTTATTTTCATTTTTTTCTCCACAAATATATAACACTTATATTTCAAATTTGCACAATTAATAACCATTGAGGTGCTAAAAAGTACACCAGCTTTCATTATTACATAAAATTGGGAAGTGCGAGAAGTATTGCCGTAAATCTGGAATTTTTTAATAAAGTAGTGTTTTTCAAAAATCAAAGGAAAAAACGCCCCATCTCAAATTTTTCTTAAAACTCATGAAACAAGCCTCTAGAAGGAAAAAAAGTGTATGAAAGAACGTGCTGCATAATTTTGTTTCCAACAATGTTATCCAAGCTCAAAATTGTAGCTTTTTGAACATCACCCAGAGTGCCTAAATGAGGAGGCAGAAGCAGCAAACGCTCTTCGCTACTCTAAATTTTCCCCATATCCCAAGACGCACCTTTTCCATCAAGAGAGAGCGTACCGAATACTTTTTGTGGATTGACACCGATCTGTAACATAAACAGAATTCAGTAGCACCGCTATCGCTGAGTGCAGGTCAACAAAAGTTCTCAATGTAATTTTCTGACTGCACAGTGCCCATATAAGGTTGTCTTTCAATTAAAAAAAGCCAACTAAACAGTAGAAATGAACGCTGAAGTAAACAGCATCATTTCAAAGTCAATGTTTTCTCAAAACAAATAACCCAATATGTGCTGGCCAGAGGTGCTTTACAAATCTACATTCTGTACCATAGCTTTTACCATAGACATTTTGGAGGCTCTGTGATAAGCAAAAGTTTAAAGAAAATTGTACATAAGTTGAACGAATGCCTACTGCAGCATAGCTATCACCAATCTAGGATATACCAGCATAACCAATTCAAATAAATTAACAGCGGCTAAAAAAGAAAAGAAAATGTATTTTTAAATCAAACGCGAATTAGAAAAGAAAATTAGCCACAGTATGCCTGCAGTCAAACGACAAAGCGAGGGCCTGGGGACACACACAGCTTCATAGGTGCGCTGTGCAGCAATAGAATTACATAAAAAACTTTTCTTTAGATGCATTCCTATGGGCCACACTCCAAGTTGTTACCTGCACCGGGCCATAACGGCACTACCGAATCCTTCTTACATCACAGATCAGTGTCTGTCCTCAAAAAGTATTAGGTATGCTCTTTCTTGATGGAAAAGGTCTGTGTTGGGATCTGGAGAAAATTTAGAGCAGCGGAGGGCATGTTTGCAGCTTCCGTCCCCTTATTTAGGTGCTCCTGCTGATGCTAAAAAATTACAAGTTTGAGCTAGGATAACATTTTTTCACCTCCTTCTCAAGACTTGTTTCCAGAGTTTTAAGAAAAATTGGGAATGCAGTTTTTTGTAAACATTTTTGAAAAACACTACTATGTTCAGAAATGTCAAATTTAGGGCAATATTTCTTGCACTTCCCTATATTATATAACAAGGAAAACTGGTACACCCTTTTTTAGCACCTCAATGTTTATCTATTGTACAAATTTGAAGGAAACGTGCTTAATATTTGTGCCGAAAAAAATTCCTGAAAATAGTGTCGTTTTGAGTCGTCTCGTTTTCGAAATATTTTCCAGCAAACATCCTCAAAAATGCGGAAATAAGCCTGACTTATTCCTTCTCACCTGTACATTTAGCACGAGAAATATATCCACCATGGCTTTCACATCTAGATTCTTACGTCATAACAAATTTGCGAAAATGAGCTGTGCTTGAAAACGCTGCCTCTGCCACGGCGTCGTTTATAATTTTTTCTTTTGAAATATAAGCACTTTCACAACACGAAATTCACTGTTGGCCTACTGAATCAAGGAAACTTAAAATATGAAATATTTAGGCAGTTTGATCTTGCGTGGAATCACCCAGCTTCGTCTTGATAACTGCGGGAAAGACGGGACGAGAAATATTCATGATTTTTGATCACACCGCAACAAGAACGGGGCACGAGACGAAAGACAAACACAATTAAGCGCTGACTATTCACTGGTTTTTTATTGAAGAACAAAAGGCGTACATATATACATTATCTGAGAGAGAAGTGAGTTATCTGACCTCCCACGTGCCTTCCAGATAACTTTTCTTGTCTTGATAAGTCTTTCATTGTCTGTATATATACGCATTTCAAGGTTTCGTTTATGGGGGCTTAACGTCTCAAAGCGACTCAGGCTAAGAGAGACGCCGTAGTGAAGGCCTCCGGAAATTTCGACCACCTGGGGTTCTTTAACGTGCACTGACATCGCACAGTACACGGGCCTCTAGAATTTCGCCTCCGCCGAAATTCGACCGCCGCGGCCGGTATCGAATCCGCGTCTTTAGGGCCAGCGGCCGAGCGCCATAACCACTCAGCCACCGCGGCGGCTTTATACGCATTTCGTTCAATAAAAAAAAACTGTTGATAGTCAGCGCTTGTTTGTGTTTGTCTTTAGCCTCGTGTCCCGTTCTTGTTGCGCTGTGAGCAAAAATGATGAATACTTACCAACCCGCCCAAATTTTCGCCTTGCTGAACGGGACGAGAAAGACGGAGGCGCTCGTGTTGTCCATCTTAAGCGCTGTTTTCAAGACGAAAGCACGTCAACAAGCCCAACTTTCTACGCTTGAGCATGCACTGCATTATGACTTACATGTATCGACGAAAAGTCAAGATGGAAGCAACTCTCCACTCTTCTCGCGTGCTCGATCCGCCCTCGCTGGTGGCCTCACGAAGTCGCACACGCCAAGTCGTTCCAACCCAAATCCGTCTTCGTAGCAAGCATCCTGAACTGAACACGTTCGCCAGAGAGGGAAGAGTGGAAAAAGACACGATAGGACTCGAAGCAGCTACAGGCAGCAGACAAACGTCCGTGCAAGCGCCGAATTGTGCCTGACATGAAGGAAAATTGTGCCCAACATCCTAACGTACCGCGGCCATGCAGGCCATGCCGCCGGAAAAGATTGCCTTCGGCTTCGGCTTCCAATGCCGCCAAAATCCAGCTTCTTTGGTCACGTGATGAGAAAAATTTTTATTTTCTTCCTTTTTTTTCAAGCAGTGCCCGCAGCTGTCCACGCGCACGTGGCGAAAGAAAGAGAGAGGAGAAGGAAACGCTGTTCGGGCCGGCATGCCGGGTTGTTTTCAAGGCCATGTCGGCACGTCGGCGCTCCCTCCCCGCAGTCTTTGCACAGGGGCAGAAAGGAACGGCGTCAAATATGCCTACTTATTTTGTGTGTGTGATTTAGTAAATTCCGCCAGCAACTGAGCACAGGCCCTTGGCTGCCTTCGCGTCAGATGTCATGACATTTTTTTGCCGCGACGGCTAGCTTTTTTAAATTGTCCCTAATTCTAGTCGTCCATATCAACAGGGGTCGTATAAACGAGTCACGACTTGTTTTCTTCACATGTTTCGGCTGAATTGTACTTTTCAGGTAAACGCAGCTTTACTCAAACCACGTGGCTGGTTAAACCATGCTTACGTGTTTCGAAGAGACTCATGCAGGCTCCGATGTTTTTGTTTTTTTGTGCGTGGGGAGGGGGGGTGAAGGGTCAGTGTGCGTGTGCTGTGTATGTGCCTGAAAAAAAAAAACAAGGCTTGCAAGCCCCCTTCACACCCAACTACTGGCACCGAGGTTGCTCCGAAAGAAAAGGTTGCACTTCCGTTGCGCAACACCCACAGGGCAAGAATAGGGAGTCCGCGTTTGTTTTGCGACACAGGGGGTGGCATAGTCCCGAGAGAATTTGCAGCCCGAGGCGCACGCGGCTAAGCATGTGGATGCGCCTCAGGTGGATGCGCCATAATTCTCTTCATCTCGGTGCTGAAAGCGGGCCATTTCGGTCTTAGCGCTTCGCCGCTGCGATGGACTTAGAAGAGCCGAAAGTTGGGCGAGTTGGTTGAAATGCATACTGAAGAAGTTGGCGCGGAAAAACGAGGACAAGCGAGACAAACAAAGACGAGCGCTACTCACAACTGAAGGTTTATTCCAGACAATGCTCGAATAAATAGTGAAACCAACAAGAACAAAAACAAACAAACGTCATGAACACCACAAGTTACTGGTTTCACTATTTATTTGAGCATTGTCTGGAATAAACCTTCAGTTGTGAGTAGCGCTCGTCTTTGTTTGTCTCGCTTGTCCTCGTTTTTCCGCGCCAACTTCTTCAGTATGCGATGGACTTACCTCCTATATCTATTAATTAATCACTCTTCCTCCGACTCCTACCTTTCTTTGCTTCAAACTTTGCCTCTGTGCAACGGTGCGCTGCTTATGTTGTTTTTGAAAAATTGAGCGACGCTGGTGGCTCGGTACTACATTAGGAAAGCGCCGGCTCGATGCCATATGAGGAATTACAGTGAAACAAAATTTAAGCGACAATTTTATTCTTATTGCAAAACGCATGCATACTCCCCCCCCTCCCCCCGTCTTTGAAACACATATGTACATAACATACAGTCGGGGGCAAATGTCTGGAGACCCCATGTTCCTGAAACGAAGCCGATAGTTCTATTATTAGCCAGCGGCTGGAGACCGCACTTATTTATTTGTGGAGATGAAAGAACAAAATTTTGACATTCACCTCCACAAGTGTGGTCTCCAGCCGCCGGCTAATTGCAGAGCTATTGGCTTCGTTTGAGGAACATGTGGTCTCCAGACTTTTGTCCCCGACTGAACATCCACAAAAGGAACATGGATCAGAAAACGAGAAACACAGGTAAAACGCAATTACAACAACTGCAGTTCAATTGCAGAGCCATAGGGGGCCCGAGGTTCTAAAGCAAATAACGCAACGCTTATATGCACTGATCACGTGGGCGAGTGAAACTGCGTGGAAGCTAGCTAGCTTTTAAGTCCTTTCTAACTAGCTCCAGTCTAACTTAAGTTAGTTTTTCAGTTTATTTCGCATATTAGCCTGCCGTGAGCTTGAATAATTTAACATGGCTTAGGCTATCTGCCGCTGTTCTTTGTTTTGTGACAAAAGTAGCAAATAGATTTATTTGGTGTAGTTGCGATCGTTTCAGTAAATGAAGTTCGGTTCGATATCCGAATTCTATGATATATATGTGATTCGAGGAAACGATGTCCAAGGTATACTTCCGGAATTTACTGGCGCCGCAAAGCCATGGTCGGAACTGGCTTTTACCGCTCCACCACGAGAAACCTACCAATCTGCGCTATTAACAGCTTCAGCTTTGCACCATTAACCTAATATGTTCACAGCGTGCTCCGGCCTATGAAGATAGCAGCGCCAGGGAAATGGCCTAAATATTGCCATTTTCGGACATTATACTATATAACTGCGTAATAAAAATACGTGTAGAAAAGTGCTCATCATTCTTAACTACCCTGAAATATATCATTTAAAACAGTACTACGTGACGGTCTGGCTCATCGTTGCTAAAGAAGGTTTCCGATTTATTTTTATGTGAAATTAGTTATCGCCCAGCACATTGCAGATGGCGCCTGGAAGCTGGTGGCGTGTGCCGAAGTTGGGAGAGGTGCTGCTGCGTTAAAATTGATTCCATGTTATTTCATGGCTTGTGCTTCAGCTGGGAAAATGCATGTGGGGATTCGAGAACTGCTGTTTAAAACGCTGTTTTAAATACAAAGACATCAGCCCGAAATTTTATGCAGTTAAAAAACGCACCCGCGGGCTTGCACGTAATAACACTGCCATTACTGGAAACGGTCCGTGCGTGTTTGAACGTGATATAATGGTGCCTAGGGAGCCCGTCTCGAATCCGGCTGCCTTGCTTCAGAAGAGTGCACCAATATTACGCGTGACGAACCACAAAGCGTTTCAGAGTGAAGGTTTGACGCAGCTGTGCTAAAAAAATACGTGGCTGTTCTAACCAGCGGCATGCCATTGTGCAGAACCTGAAAGTACACATAGCGGATACTGTATGTCTGGTAAAGGTGTCCAGATTGCCGCGTTATTTAAAACACTCAAATGGACATCTTTGTTTTCCACATTTCAATTCGAAGCCTTTTCGATAACATTGAAGTTTTTGATCGATGTGTGGCAAGATTTGTTTACAGGTCTGGACATAACTTTAGAGTGCCTGTCAGTGCTCTCCAGCTCCCTCATTCATATTCTCCTAGCGATTTCATGCCTGTGGTCCGGACCTGCGGCCGTGCAACTATTTTGCGATTCCCTACCAGTTGATAATTTTATTCTCATCTAGTTTTGCTCCGAACTTTCTGTGCTCAGTGCTTATACTGGCGTAACACCATGGCCCATTCTTCCCTAGGCCCTGAGTTATGTCCTCAACAAATCGGAGGCTACTCAATGTCACGATTGAACTCTATCTCCTGCCCTTATCCGAATCCATCGCTCTGACGGCATCTCGCAAAAGCGATGGACAGCAACGAAAAAAATTGCGTCGCGTCGATCTACTATTAATTCGTGTTCTCCAATTTTATGAAAATAAAGCAGTTTCTACAACGAGGGCCAGCTTTGTTGAACTACGTTTTGATACGCTTGAACAGCGACTCAATGTGTTGGGGACGCTCTCGTGATGTAGTTCCTTGTAAAGTGGTTTCCACTGACAACCGCTTGGACGAGATTATGAAACGCAAGAAAATATGCTTCAATATTAGTAGAAATAATCGTTACAAGACTACAGGTGTTAACAAGACGGAAAACAGTCAATTACACGAGAAAAAAGTGCCTCATTTTGTTTTTCTATGAAGCCGTGACGTCACGGGAGTCATTTTTGGTCGCACAGGCTACCTTCCGCTGCGTACGCGGAAAAAGGTTGGCGATAAGCGGATTACGGAAAACGTATTATTGCCTTTCATCGCCGTAATCTAGCCCCAGAGGTGGCGGCCGCTAGGACGTTGGTGAAAACTGTATTGTGAGGAATAATAGGGATGTAGGAACTAGGAACTGGAAGCTAATGAAACATGCAGCGAGACACAGGACAAAGCCACTAAGCAGGTACCAACTCGTCTGTTACCCCCCGGAGAGGAGCGCAGTGTGAAAAGATCGGGAGAGGAGCTTCCAAAAAAGCAGCACATTTCAAAAAGGCTGCATTCCAAGGGGATTCCAAGTCAGCATGTCAGCAATAGGAGCGGTGTTTTATTGCGAAGCAATACTACTTTAGGTCGCACTTCAGCCCATTCCGTGGCGAGGCGGTGGTAGGCACCATTGACCTTTATCGTGACCTCGCTGCGTGACGTCACACCACGTGACCTAGAGTGACGTCACATCAGCTGTGTAAAAACAGGGCCCCATCTTACGCCGTCGCGAGGCGAGGCGGTAGCCACCAACGGCGGCCTAACTCCCGCTCCTCTCACCAGGGGCGCTACGGTCGGTGTGACGTCCCACCAGCTGGGTAAAAACGGGGCCCCATCTCACGCCGTCGCGAGGCGAGGCGGTAGCCACCAACGGCGGCCTAACTCCCGCTCCTCTCACCAGGGGCGCTACGGTCACAGTGACGTCACACCAGCTGTATAAAACAGCTCTGCTCCTCTTGCCAAGACAGTCATACAGCCATATGTTACGATGGTGCTTACGAACAAGGCAGCTCGGCAGAATGCAAAGAGGAAGCATCGGCGAGCTACGGAGACGAAAGAAGAACGAGAAGAACGACTTTCTAAGCGGCGTGCCCAGTATGCAGCTCGGCGACAACATGCAACCTCCTCTGTGGAAACAGCAGAAGCAAAGGAAGAAATTATGAGTTTGCCCCACAGTGAGTCTCCTTCTACTAGTTCAGAACGCTGGAACGCGACTAAACGGCAGAGGCGTGTCCAAGAAACCCCGGAACAGCGGCAGCAGCGGCTCGAGAAGGAACGTGCGTTTCGAGAGAAGGAAAACGAAAAGCGAAGAAAACAGCGTGCACAAGAAACACCTCAGCAGAGACTAGAGCGTTCGAAGAAAAGACAGGAGAAATCTCTCACCAAGGCTGGCCCGACTCAACCCGAAGAACACATTGCAGTAGAACGACGTTAAGAACATGCGAGAAGAGTAAAGGAGTTTGAGCAAATATTTGGCATCGTGGGCCAATCGATACTGGAAGATTTTGTAATGGGCACGCTGGTGAGGGAAATGTTTGTCGGCATACACGGATTCGACGGATGACTTCCTCTTAGATGATTCACTGTAAGCCGTAACACTAGCATAACCCAAGACTACCACCAGCCATACTACCAGCTGATCCGAGAACAACACACTATTGCATCGCAATCACCAGGCTTAACCGAGCTAAGCCACGGCCGTTTTTTTTCAGAAACAAGGAAAGGTGCACTTCTCATTCATGATTTTTCTCTCCTCCTAAAGCCCTTCCTTCTCTTTTCCTTCTTGCTATACACGTTTCTACGTACCGCCATATTGCTGGTTGGACTGCTTTTGTACCTGGCGCTAAAGTTCATCGCGCCTGCACTTTAACTTCCGGCGCTCTAACTTCCTCCATTCACCCCTCTGCACCTGTAGCCCGAACAATTAACAACCCACACACCCCAGAACGGCGACTAAGGCATTTTCCTCTCCCTACCTAGCCTCTGCTGCAGACAGCGGGCGACCATCCGGAGTTTTACTTCTCAAGAAGAATGTGAGTGTGTCGTTTGGGTTCGAGACCTTTTAGTTGGAAAACAAGCTTTCCGGAAAAGATGATTTACTGGTATCCGCAAGTGGTCAGTTGACAACTTGCAGAATTTATAGTAACACCCTCTGCAATATAGCACATATTTTTCAAACGAAAACCCTTGTTCACATTTCCGCATTCGTGTTCGAAAAGGAAGAGGGAAGATGCTTTTTTATCTGTATGAGAGGGGAGTTGTTGAAAGGACACAATGAGTAGCCAGACATTCCGGTGAATCCAAAATTTCCACTGACTCTATAGGGCGACAAGTTCCGTTCCTGTACCAGCACGAGTCTCTAGCTTAGCCGCAATAAATACTCGCTCTCTCTTCTTTTGTGTGCAAAGCATGGCTACGAACGCGAGCAGCAGGTCGAAACAGGCACAAAGGTGCAACAGAGTGCCCTTCGGCGACTTCCCTTTTCACATGTAAACGAACCGCTCGCGAATCCCGCCGCCGCGGCGCATACACCCTCGCTCACGTGGCGAAGGAATCTCCAGCGGCTGGAGCGGCGAGGTTCGGGCAAGTTGGAAATTTTCGCAGCGGCGACGCGGCCCCACCGCATCTCAACCAATGACGGCTCAGCGTTGCCACGTGACCAGTAAAGGCATCGTACAAGAAAGCATGCGCACAGACCAGTGTTTGTGTTTGTACGCCGCACGTACAAAATTTTGCTTAAAAAAGAAACTACATAAAGTGGCGTTGAATGCTTAAAACGCAAGATTTATATTTATTCAAATAAACATTGAAAACAAACGACAAACTTTTTTTTTGCACGGCAACAAAACCGGTTGCAAGCGCATATCTTTTGCCACCAACATTGGGTTTCGCAGCGGTTGTACAACAGTCCAACTTCTAGTTCGTAGTAGTAGTAGTAATAAAAGACTTTTATTCGACCATAATTTATAGGCCGAGCACGTCGACCGCCTGGGCGACCAGAAGCCGCTGTTCTTCTTCCCCTTCAGCGCCAAGCCAGTCGAGCCAGGTGGTGATGGATAGAAAGGGTGGGGGGAAGGAACCCGACTGCTGAGCAGCCGGGCAATAGAAGAGGCAATGGGCCAGGCCCGCATAGATACAGGGGCAGTTGGGACAGGAAGGGTCCGATCGATAGCGATAGAGGAAGAGGCGGGACGGGGTGATAACTGCATTCATCTGAATGTGCCGAAGAAGGCGAGACTCCGGCACCGTGAGTGATGGATGAGGGGGAGGGTAAAGGCGTTTGTCGAGGCGGAGCTCAAGGTAGACCTCTTTTATGGTGCGGCGAAGGGTGAGTCTCCCACCGTCCTCTGAGGGCTTGGGCCAGGGGATCAACGGTGCCCGGAAAAGTGTGTTGCGGGCGAGCTGATGGGCCAGCTCATTGCCGTCAATCCCTGAATGCCCAGGGACCCAGCGAGGAAAACGATAAGAGGCTGCAGTGCGGAGACCGCTCGTTCGACCTCCTGTTGGAGAGAAGGGGTCAGGGTGCGTTTCTGTATGTGGTGTATAGCGGCTTGTGAGTCTGAATAGACTGTGTACTCTTGGAGAGAGGGAAGGAGGGCAAATGACTTGGAGGGCATGCGCAATGGCGAGGACCTCGAGGGACAATGCGTCTGGAGGGTGTAGATACGGCCCGCTGGTGTGGGTTTCAGGAGCAGGGAGGTGTGGATGGTACAGGGCGTAGCCGCAGGAACCTCGAGGAGCCACGAAGGAGGCATCCGTGTAAGCTACACCCTGGGTATCAAAGAGAGGGGAATGGTGCTGTGCGGCCGCATGACGACGTCCGGCGTGCAGGACATGGAACATGTTGGTCGGGAGGGGAAGGATACGAAGATTGGGAGCGGGGGTGGGAATAGGAGAGGTAAACGGGGAGATTGGAATGGGCGAGATACCCGCTTGAGTCAATAACCACTGACCCTGACGGGTAAGGGAAAGCCGGGCAAGCTGCGAGTCACGATGGAGACTGAGAAGAGAACGAAGAGGATGGAAGAGGCCTGTGGCAAAGAGCTTAGTGGTAGAGGTAGTGATAAGGAGGTTGAGAGCTGCCTTGTAGAGGCCCACAAGGGCAGTCTCGAGAGCGTTAAGTTGAGTCTGAGTGAAGGAAGCGTAGGGTGCAAAGTACAAGACCTTGTTGAGAGCCAGCGCGTGGGCAACGCGGCACGCGTGAGCCTCGTGGAGACCTGAGCGTCGAGTGACCGCGCGCCGCAGGAGGTGAGTTACAGAGTGGCAGGTGGTGACAGCGCAGTGGAGGGCTTGCACATTCTTAGCCGCATGCAAAGGGAAGCCAAGTACTTTGCACTGTGTGACGACAGGAATGGGAGAGCCAGAAAGGTGGAGAGAGACGAAGTGGTTGTGTGAGCGCTGGTAGGAGGAATGGTTGAGAAGGAGAAGCTCGGATTTCTCAGGAGCAGGAGAGAGGCCAGCAGTGGTGAGAAAGGAGTCGATGAGATCTAGGCCACGTTGCAGGGTGTCCTGTACGTGACCGGGAGAGCCAGATGAACACCAGAGAGTGATGTCATCGGCGTAAAATATATGATGCAGGTCGGGAATTTCAGCTAGCTGGTAGGTGAGAGAGGCCATAGCGAGATTGAAAAGGGTAGGAGAACAGCACCTTGAGGAGTGCCACGGGTGAGGTGGTGTGGGTTAGACAAGTGGGTATCTACTCGAAAGCGAGCCAAACGTTTAGAGAGGAATGAGCGGATATAGGAGTACATGCGGGAGCCACAATCCAAAGAGGCGAGTTGAGAAAGGATGTGATCGTGGCAAACACCGTCAAAGGCCTTGCGAACATCGACAGTCACAACTGCGTAAATTTGAGTGGGTGTAGGGGACAGGAACGTTTGCTGGAGAACCAGAAACATGTCCTGTGCACAGACGCGGCGTCGGAAGCCAATGAGAGAATAGGGGAAGAACTCCCGTGCCTCAAGAAAATCAGAGAGGTGAGTCAGAGCCATTCGCTCAAGGGTCTTACCAACGCACGACGTCAGGGAGATCGGGCGGAGGTTAGAGAGAGAGGGAGGTTTGCCCGGCTTTAGAATCATAGAAATAAGGGAGGATGCCCAGGAGCTCGGCAAGCAGCCGCTCTCCCAGGCCTCATTGTAGGTTTGAAGGAGGAATTCTTTGGCGCAGTCAGGAAGTTTACGAAGTGTGGTGTATGTAATGGCATCCTCACCGGGAGCCGAGCGTGTAGCATTAGCCGCCAGAGCAGATTAGAGCTCCCGGAGAGTGAAGCATTGGTCCAGATCGGGGTTAGGTCCACCTGAGTACACCGGGTAGGAGGGTGCCAGAGGGGGCGGGAGGTAGAGAGAGGCGAGTTGATCAAAAACTTCGGAGGGAGTCCCCTGAGTGAGGGCTTTAGCTAGAGTGGGAGCAAGGGCAGGCTTAGTGCCAAGGAGGGATTTAAAGGGAGACCATGCGGATCGCGAGTGCAATGCAGAATCAAGGCCATCACAAAGAGTACTCCAAAGAGAGTGCTCGAGGGAGGCGCTGTGGGCGACGATCTCAGCCCGCAGAGCAGTGATCCGGGAGGAAAGTTGGGCATTGTGTGGTTGGGAGCGAAAGGAGCGTTGAAGACGTTTACGGCGACGCCATAAACGGATAAGGTGAGGATCTGGGTCTTAGATTGGGTAACGAGAGCGAACGCGACGGCTACTGGACGTGAGCGCTGCAGAGATGCGCGACGTCCAGTCGTCGTAGGATTGAAAGGCGTCGGAGGCGAGATTAGTGCGAAAAGCATGCCAGTCAGTGTGAATAACCGGATGACAGCGAGGGATGTGGGAAAGAGAGGTGGTGATATGGATGAGAAAGTGGTCACTTAGAAGAGTTTCGTCTGTCACCTGCCAGTGAAAGGAAAGTGAACCCCGAGAGAAAGTGAGGTCGGGTGTCGTGGGGCATTGTGAGGCAATGCCCGCTCGAGTAGGAGAACCAGGAGTATTAAGAAGGGTGAGGTGGCGTTCCTGGGCCAGACAATGCAGGAGGCGGCCGGGTTTTAGGGTTTTTGGGTAGCCCCAGAGTGTGTGAGGGGCATTAAAGTCACCACCAAAGAGGAGATGGGAGGTAGAAGGAAGAGAGTGAAGGAATTTGCCCAGAGTAGAGAATAAAGAGGAAGTGACAGGGGGGTTGTAAAAAGACAAAAGGACGAGTGAGATGCGGGAAGAAGGGTGGTAATAAACCACACAAACTAATTATTTAAGGAGGGTGGAGGGGAGGTCAATTTGCTCCACGAGCACGTCACTGCGTACATAAATAGACGCAAGTGGTGTGGCCGTAGTGGCATGGTAGGCGCGGTAGCCTGGGACATTGCGGGCCGTCCGGGTCTCCTGGAGAAGGAGAAAATGAGGCAGAGAGGGGCGGGTGAGTAGATACTGGTGGAGGGGGGTCTTATTGTGGCAAAGATTTCGGCAGTTCCACTGCACAATTTCAAGGTCCTCGCCAAACGCCATTATGAGAGTGGAGAGGAACGCGATGGTACGCTTTCCTTCTTTTTTGCCGGGGGCAGTGACTCATGGACGGATTGGAGCATAGATGTGAAATATTCCAATTGCTTTGATTGTGCTTGGAGGGTGGTAAGAATCTGGAGAACCGAAGTTTCCAGCTGAACCAAGCGAGTGTGATGTGCCTGTGTGGTGGTTTCGACAAGGTCAGCCAAAGGGGCGACCTGGGCGCTGGAGGAGGGAGTGGAGAACGTGGCAAGGTGCTCATTTAGCTTGCTAAGCTGGGAGGTAAGAGAGGAGGTGGTTGTCTGGAGGGTTTGAGTCAAGGCATGTATCTGCTGTTGTAGATCGTGGGAAATGCGCTGCTGCTCTCGCTGCTGGCGTTGCAGCATTGCGAGCCGGAGGTCGAAGGAGCGGCTCGCGTCAGTCAAGGATGGAGAGGGTGGTGTAGTGGAAGAGAGGGACGCTGGCACCGAGGATCCTTTAACTATGGCGGCGAAGGAGCGTGGTGGTGACGTGATCGGAGCTGATGGATATTCATGATTAGAGGAGGAGGAGGAGGGGGTGGTGGGTTGAGTGGCCCGGCGCAAAGCTAGGCGTCGGAGGTATGCAGCTTTAGCACACTCGCGTTGTTTAGCAAGGAGGAAGGGGCAAGTGGGGTCGAGGGAGGGGTGGGTGTTCACCTGGCAATGAACGCACCAGGGCTGGGCACACACATGAGCGGAAGGGTCAGCGGGTAGAGGAGCAGCACAGCGACGGCACTTTGCCGGAACGCTGTGCTGGGGGCATTGGTGGGCGCGGTGGCCTAGAGTGAGACAACGGGTGCAGGTGGGAGGCTTAGGTTTATGAGGACGGCACCGGAAGGCAACGCGTTTGAAATATACAAAGTGGGGGATGACGGTACCAGCGAACGTTATGAGCACTGATTGAGTGGATCCCATCATGCGAGCAGCGAGAATGTCTGTTTTGAAAGATTCTAGATCATGCATGAGCTCATCAGGAGTGAAGTGGCCACCGGCGTTATGGATGACGCTGAGGCATGAGATGGAAGGATGGGGGGAATAAGTTTTGATGCTGACAGGCTTACCGTGAAGGTGAACGTGCGTGATAGAAAGTAGGAGGTGGGCGGTGAGAGGAGAATGAGTTTTTAAAAACACAAGGCTTTGGGCTGGCTTGGCCTGAAGGGTGATGTCTGCACTGGTCTTGGAGGAAAGTTGTGCAGCGGAGGTGACTACGGCGAGCACGTCGTAGAGAGGCAGCTTGGGATTGAGGGTACCAGGAGGGAGTTGTATGCCAACAGTGATGAGCTCGGAGCGGGGTCGGGTGGCGGAAGCAGGCTTACGGCTGGCACCGATGGTGCTCCAGCCGATTTTCGGGGATGGAGTGTCGTCTACCGGGGACGCCATGAAGTCCATGTCTGCCGACGAATCGTCAGCCTGAGGCGCAATCTGCGACGCGGGTGCCGGGCTGCAGGTCTTGGTGTCAGCGGGTAATGTGGCTGGTGTAGGCGCGGCGGCACCGGCGGCGTCGACGAACGCAGGCGGCTGCGACGCGTCTATGGGCCCAAAGGTGTTGGCGTCCCTTAGAGCGTGGAGTTGGCTAGCAGTGGACGCTGCGGCGACGACGAACGCTGCGGCTGCGCCGCGGCCGTCGATCCGGAGCTCCCAGCGTCGCTCACAGTGTTGGTTGCGACAGGATTTTGCGCGGTGGCGTGGGCGGTTGGAGTAGGCCCCGCGGTGGCGGCATCAGTGGGTCTGGGCTGCAGGGGCTTCGTCAGACGCTGCATTGCAGAGGTGCAGGCGCGGCGCGTTAGGGTTAGCGAGGCGCCGCGCCGCTTCAGACATTTGGAGGCGCTTGGAGGGCCAGCCCGGCAGCGGGCCGTGATGCCGATGGTATCCACGTGCTTCGGAAGCCTTCCGGAAACGGTGGAGAGGAAATCCAGGGGCGGGCGAAGCCCTGGACTAGGCCAGGGGCAGGTGAAAGCGGAGCACGATAGGCAGCCAGCTAAACAGGGCGGCGCCACCTAGCGGAATCCCTTCTAGTTCAATGTAGTTGTGCTGTGGCTGGAATTCTAGCCATTTTAGCGGTGGGAAACGCGCAGTGGCGACGAATGTGAACCGAAAGCTCGCGAAACGCTTCGCAGCGCCGCGCCGCTGTTCGCTCTATTCCCCGAATCGCTTGCATGTGAACCACCCTTTACACTCGATCTCGAAAGTTGGTGGTAACCTGTGGGGCTTCAGGTTCACTGAGATTAAGGGCCGTCACTCTCTCTCCTTTTAAAAAAGAATAAAATGGAAAGCGATTGACTCACATTCCCACTGTTGGCAGAGCAGGAAATTAAAAGGCTGTATTCTCGTGTAGAAGAATTTACGGTTTCAACTTTCAAAATTCCAGAAAAACTGACTTAAAAGAAGTTGCTTTCCGACAGACACCCTCGTTCACAGATTGGTTTTCACTTCCTGCTCTACCCAGAACCGGGGTAGTGCGAAGAGAGATGAGTCAGTCGCCCTCCATTGTAACTTTTCAGAAATGGAGAGGGGTATTCACCTTAATTTGTGCAAACCTGAACTCCAGACGGTTCCCATAATTTTTGGAAAACGGGAAAATGCCACCTCGACGAGAGGCGGAACCGGTCTGCCGGGCCGGCGGAGGCTGACGCGCTCGGATCGAAATCGAAACGCACTCCAAGTTGCCGCTGTTCTGGTCGAGGTGCGCCGAACCCGCCGAACGCGTCGGCGGTCAAACGCCGTTGGAGTCTAGAGGGTCTCGCTTTGGCCAACGTGACGTCGCCGTGCCGCGCGCGCGCGTTACGTCGGAGTATAAACGCGTCCCGCGTACTACCACGAGGGTCCAATTTTACATTACTGAGGGTGCTCACCGCTTAATAACAACTTGCTTCAAGGACGCGTTCATGCAACTGCCCTCATCCGACGTGCTTTACAAACAACGTTGGTAACGGCACCATCTTAAAGCTATAAGTAAAACAATGTGCTACCTCGTATTTGAGAAATGAAGAAATACAAAAACCTTTATCCATGCATGTTTAAAAAACGAAGGTTGCGGAAATCAATCCTGACCTCACATACATGTATTTCTTTTGGCTGCCTCTTTGAGCATTGCACCATAAAAAAAGATTCGTCATTGTCATTGTTTTCAGTTTTGTTGCTAAAGGGAAAATTACACCTAGAGCGGTAAGTTATGATCAGCAACTCTCTGAGGATAAAAAACTGCAAAGCTTCTATACAAAGCTTTTTCTTCTTATAAGACATTTTGCTCTAACTTCAACATAGAAAAAAGATGTCTTTTTGATCAACTAGAACTGCCGCGCTTTAAAGTTTACTTCTTAAGAAAAAAGAAAACTGCGCTTTTCAGTAAAAAGAACCCGCTAGCATGGAGATACTGCGCTAGTGCAAACAATGCCGCACTATTGCTTTCGCCTCCAACGTTTCAGTAACTAAACCCGAAGTGCCCTATAGGAGAAATCCCAGGAAGCATTTTTCCGCCATATTAGGCATAAAAAACGAAACACAGTTCTCAACATTGACGAAAAGGGATAAAAAAGGTGCAACTTTCACGCAACAGACTAAACGTCTCACAGCAGGTATTTCAAGGGTGCAAAGTTATTCCATGCCTGCCGAGAAGGGGTAAAATTCGAAGTTACCCCTTTCTTACCCCTTTTTTACACCTCTTTTTTTAGAGTGCCGGACACCTTCTTTTCATCGATCGACTTGCGCAGTGGGAGTGGCAAATTGAGGTAGACGAACGCGACACGTGACAAGACCGCTGTTATTACTCCTGACGGTTTGCACGGACGCAATGTGCTCACTTTCGTCATGGGCTCAAGTACAGCAACCTTAGAATTGATCATAAACACTGCGATATCCGGCCTGAAATGGCAGTCCTGCATAGCGTAGCTGGACGACGTTGGGATCTTTCCTGACACGTTTGAAGAACCTTCGAAACGCTTGCGCCCTGTATTCGAAGCGATTCGTTGGCCCGGTCTCTCTCAAACGCGCAAAGTGGCACCTCGCGTTTCAAAAGCTGAAATTGCGTGACCTCATCATGAACGCTTAGGGCGTTAGCCCAGACCACGAAAATACGGCCGGGGCAGCCGCATTCCCCACATCAGCGGATAAGTGAAGTGTTCGCTGTTTTCTGGGCTTGTGCGCCTATCATCGACGCTGAAACCGCCGCCGTCGTTTCAGACGAAGCGGTTGTGCGACGCGCGTCTTTTCTTTCATTCATTCCGCTCCTACCTCTTTCAACTCTCCTACTGCCTGCACGTGGCGGCGATTGCTGCTCAGCTTGAGCCAGTGGGCAGGCCCGTGCGCTTTCCTTTTCATTCTTTCTGCAGTCGCCACAACCTCATCGACGCTTTGTTTAGTATTTATCCAAAGGAGGTCAGCCCCTAATCCGCCTGACAAAAGACGAAGAACCGTTCTTCTGGGAATATAGGGACAGCAAAGGGACTCAGAAAAGCTCTGCAACCTGCGCCAGAGTTCACTAACAATTCGACACTTCGACGAGGAGGCCGACAAGGAGCTGCGCACAAAGGAAAACAATTGCTGCTTCGGTGCGATCTTTGTGCAATGGCAACAAGATGGTCTCGAAAGCCTTAGTACTCTTATGACCTCCTCAGTGTGCAGCTATTACAGCAAGATTGAGCTTCTCGAATGCGAATTTAGACGCTTTATTTCGTCTTTCTTGCAGACAGAGTCCCTGGCTGCGCGGTAACGGCAGAGATCCGACTAGAGTGCATGAAAAAAAATGGACGAATTGCGTACGTAGGGCGAATGCGAATTAGGTGTGTTAGCAGTTCAGTTTTCACTTCCGGGGTTAAGAGCCAGTGTTCACGGATGGCAGTTATTCAGATAGCGATAATGGGTTATAGAGTCTATATATGCAGAATTGGTCATTCTCTACCTCCGTAGATCCCTTAGAGTCTTGCTACCACTCCCGTCGCAGTGGTGAAGCGTTCAAAAGATGCGTCACTTCCCTTCTATGGCAGGTTCTTCCATCGGTGGGACTTTGGTTACTTGGGTTGGGTTGCCACAGAGGTTGCTCTTCGCGAGCAGCCTCGCACGATTAATTGAGCTGCCGCCTGACACGGTGGGCAGGTTGCTAGATATATAGGAGGCTGCCCAACTCAGGGCGGGCAGGTGTGCAGCATGCCACAAAACAGATTTGAGACAGGCACACAGCGGCTAAATGCGGGGAATGGCCACTATTAGTGCTAGCGCACTAAAAAATTGACAACGTTCACGTTGTGCTGCCGAAATCGCGGTACTGAGCGAGAGCTGTGCTGCATGTGCGCATGAGGTGCAGCTAGTACGTTCGGATACGCGCGATCCGGGCGCTTGCGCTCTCGATCGCGAGCGCGATAGAGCGCGACTTTCGGCAGCGGTGTCATGAAGACCAGCTTCTATGCCGCGCGAAGAGCACACACAGCCACAGAGCGCCTCCATTGCCTGCGATAAGGATACCAGCGCTTCTCAGCGCACACTACGCTCAACACCACTCATTGTGTGGAGCAAGCGACGACACAGTGGCAGTGGTGACGCTTCCCTTCCTCGCCACTTCCGTCATCGTATCCTCCCTTGCAAGCTTGCATTTTTAGCTTGATTATTCTTCACGACACTTGGTTCAGGATAGCCGCAGGTACGTCTCTCGTTGTAAAGGCACATTCACACTACGCCAAATTTCCGGCGAGCGAAGCGGATTCCTCCAGATTCGGCCGCTTTTGACGCCGACGAAGGCGGAAACCGACGCGGCTATGTCGATATGTCTGGGACCGCTGCTGCTGCTGCTGCTGTTGCTGACAGGACGAATGAAATGGAAACAGCACGGGCTTACCTACTGGCTCAAGCCGAGCCAGAGACCGGGGCTACCTCCGGGACCGATTTCCGGCTCCGGAAAAATTGCGTGGCGACAAACATGCTGGCGCCCTTCGAAGCAGGACCTCTCGCCTCGGAATGAATTCGTCGTTGTTGCTGCCTTTTTCAGCGCGTTCACTATGGCGCACCGGTCCATCGCTTTGTCCCACCTCACCTATGAGTAAAGGTATAAGTGAAAAATTTGCATTATTTTTTTATTCAGAGGGACGATTCTGCCGCTACTAGGCTTAAGAGGGGGCGCCAGTTTTTTGGACAGTACTGGTTCGCGTCCTGACAAGCAGATGGCGCCACAAGGCTGGGCTTTTCGTTGCAAGTCGTTTTGCATACGCTGAACTAAAATGGGAATGTGCTTGCGTTTACGTACGTAAGTGTGCAAATGGTTATGGTGCACAGATGGCGTCAATTTATGCTATTTTCTAACCATATGTTTGTACGTGGCGAGTGGTGATGTGTGGCAGGGAAGTGTGTGGAAAAGCGACAAACATCTGTGGCGCGACGGTTCCGCCTCGCCCGGGTGTCAACAGATGAGAACAGATCCTAGTTTTTCCGGCGGAGCGAATCCGCTTCGCTCGCCGGATTTTTGGACAAGAGTGAATGCACCTTAGAAGGGGGAATGCACCGTAGCCGAAGCAACCGAAAGAATTTCAGCCGAAGCAGTGGCTGAAATTACGCTGCAGGTAGAGAGGAATCAGTGATGCCTTCTATAGTCGGATGCTCCGCAGCGCGGTGAAACATCTTACGTAATCGATATCACGTGAAAGCCGCTCGGTGAATAGCGTTGCGAGCGACGCGGGCAATACAGTCGCGCAACTCTGCTTCATGCGGTAAGCACGTGCAGAGACACTACCTCCACTCATCGGGCACATCACATGAGGAGTCCTGGTTGTCTGTAGGTGAGCGGTGGCTAGATAGAACCCTCACATTAACATCACAATGTCAGCCAAATAATTTTTGGGCTAAAAACGAAGAGATGGACCGCAATCTGAAATTTGTGTTTTAGATTCAAACTTCAAATCAACTGAGCACTTAATAGTCCACAGCAGTCCTATTCAGGGTGAATTTGAACTGGGCATAGCACGTAATTTAAATTAGCATGGACATAGTAAAAACTGCCGGAGTGTTAACTAGATGTATGGCTTATGAACTACGGTATTTAAACACAAGTCATATTAGGCTGCTACAATACTGAATATTTCTTTCCCTTTCACGGGTACTCTTACAAAACTACTGTAGGCATCTTTATAATTTCCTAAAATCTGTTCAGTTTAAAGAAAATGCACCGTTTCTTGAGTACCAATTTCTCTCCTTTTTAAACAACAAACTCACTGGCAACCAGCAAATACACTTCACCCCGGCCTAGAACTCGAAATGTTGGCGGATATAAAGCGGAATGCAGCAATTAATTTCTTGAAGTACTGATGCTTAAGTTCACTTGTAGTTTTAGGAGGGACCTTTGCCTCAAACCTTTAATATGGTGTGGGACGCAAAAAAATAAGTGTACAACAGCTGTATCTTAACGGTACTCTCCTACGGGGCAGAAACGTGGAGGCTAAAAAAAAGGTTGGAACTTAAGTTAAGGACAACACAGCGAGCCATAGAAAAAAAAAAGTTGGACTGAGGCTTAGCTAAAGTGTTAAACCTGGATATCTGGAAGCGAAAAGCTTCGTGGCGATGCTCGTGGTTTAGCTTAAGGTTTCGTACATAGGGTTGCAATTTGGGTATACCTTTCTAGCTTTTTCCAAAACGCGTTGTGTTAGGTATACAAAGCTTGTACAATCGTCTAAGATCCCGCAAATCCTATAGTCTTTCACAAACGTCACACACGTGGCCGAACGGGTTGTCCACAAAATCTGTCGTAAAGACCTTGGTCGCGCTGGCACTTTCACCGAGTTTCAACATGTAGTTTGTGTAGCGGCGAGTCTACCTCTTCTTCCATAGCGTCATCGTCGTCGTCTTCACTCTGTTGGCTGCTAACACTGGTAGCAGACGCGGCTAAGAGCCGCTTTTGAGCGTCTTGTCGTCGTCGTTTAGCGAGACGCTCCTCTCGTTACTCGGGTGTTTCAGTTTCTCGTTTAGCTCTGGCCTTTTCATTATTTCTTCGAAACCGCTCGACGTCTCCCGAAGTAGTCTTCGCTCACCTGGCCACTCTCAACTGAGGCAGCCAAACGGCGCAATTCAGCGTCATTTTGCCGCCGTTTAGCAAGGCGTGCCTCTCGTGATTCTGGCGTTTCAGCCGCTTGTATAGCCTTGCACTTTTCATAACTTCGCTGCTTTTGAGCCAACTCTCACGCTACCACTTCTGGGTCTTCTTCTCCTCCTCCCATGGCGAAAGGTCAGACGACGGAGGCAGCGCGCGTTGGCAACGACGGCTGTGGCAGCAGCGACCACCTGCGCTCCGTGTGACGTCACTCGGTTTCGCGCATGCGCAGCTGTGGCAAATCTGTAGTGTGGCTCACGCGAAGCCCGGTAATGACGAGCCTAGTGAAGCTTTTCGCTTCAAAAATGATAGGTGCAACGTTAAGAGATCGGAAAAGGGCAAAGTCGGTGAGGGAACAAACGCGTGTTAATGCAACGTTAAGAGACCGGAAAAGGGCAAAGTCGGTGAGGGAACAAACGCGTGTTAATGACAGCCTAGTCGAAATCAAGAGTAAAAAATGGGCTTGGGCAGGGCATGCAATGCGAAGGCAAGATAAGCGCTGGTCCTTAAATGTATCGGAGTGGTTTCCAAGAAAAGGCAAGCGTAGCAGGGGGCGGCAGCAGATTATGTGGGCGGATGAGATTAGGCAGCTTGCAGGCATAGGGTGGGCGCAGCTGGCAAAGGACAGGGTTAATTGGAGAGGCATGGCAGAGTCTTTAGCCCTGCAGTGGGTGCAGTCAGGCTCATCACGATGATGGGACGCAGTCAAAAATGAAATTCCCGAATTTTTGAAACTATACGCACAGCTGGTTGATATTGCTTTCGAGGTATACCAATTTGAGCTTTGAAAAGAAAAGTAAGACTGTTTTGTAGCACAAAAGTTATGAGTGACTGATTTTCTATTGTGAGATTTCCCGGCTCTCCTTCTCGGTACTCTTTCACAGTATGCTTGATATTTCGGTCGAAATGCCACTCGTTCTGCCTTTTGATTGCAATTTTATTGGGGTCATACAATCCTTTCTTGCATTGTGGTTTCTTTTGTCTTTAGTAATGCAATTATTCCCGTGAATATGCTAACTGTAATACGTATTTGCTGAATGTATACATAGTGCACTGATTATGTTACTCCGCCATTTCCGCTTTTTTGCTTTCAGTGTAATGTACAGTACAATCAGTGTATATTGCTCGTTAGGCAGCGAGGCATTGCCAGGAGTGATTTAAAACAGCAGTTTGAATTTGTATCCTGCTTTGTGTCTATCATGTAAAATAAACACAAGTACAAATTGCAAAGAATTAGTTGATGCTGTTCTGGAAGCCAAATCTTGTTCTTTCAACTTTTTTTTTTGTGATGATGAAGCTCTTTTTCGGTAGCACAAGCATGACTAGTATAGCTTCAGCGAGCTCTGTAGCTGTCTGCAGGGATCTCCAAGCACCCAAACCCTGCTTTCGCTTGATTATGCACGGTCGTAGAGGCCTCGCTTCATCTTCTGAAGCTGCAGAAAAAAAAAGCATAGCGTATTCCTTAATCCATAATAATTAATTCAGAAATTCACAGATTATAATGTAGTAGAGCATGAAATGCACTGCAGAAAGGCGTAGCATATTCTAGCACGGCTCATAGATACTGATAGCCGCACTGGAGTCTAGAGCAGCGTACTACATCCCCTATCAGCCGCTTTTCTTTCCCTTTCTTTCCTTCGCGAGCGACAGCACGCTCGGATTTCTTTGTCGTTTTTTATGGATGGCGACCGCGCGACCAATGGTGGTTACTGGACATGCTGCTGATGGCGCCACGGATCTGGGTCGCCGGAGCGCGCATTACTTAATAATGGCAACTCACGCGCGCTGTCGCCTGGCTCATCAAGTTCCACCGGGACTGCGTGTGCGCCCCTTGGGTTGCAGGGAAGTACTTTGGCTCCTTCGCGCCGCGCGTTAGCTTCTACCACCACGAGGCCACAAAGACGCTGCTGTTGACGCATGCGCAGCTCCAGCGGCAGCGCAGCACGTACGCACCAGGGGCGAGTAAATTGAAAGTTTTGCCGATGTTGCTGTACGTTCAGCTCCATGTTTTCTGGGCCGGTGCCAAGGTCACGCGCGGCGAGCCGACAGCGGCAGCAAGAAGCATTTCATGCTTGATACTCGTCCGTTACAAGTACTTTCATAGCGCACTCAAAACATCTCTTAGCAAACTGAGGGGAAGTTTGCAGGATAACAGCTTCCATTCATTCTGATAAACGTAACCAAATCGTTTAAAGGAAGCACCAACAAAGGCGAAACAATTTACAGAAGGGCAGGAGGATGCGCTCACAGAGTTCCAGGTGGGGGGTATTTTTTATAGAAGAGGAAGTCGTATGCTTTTCGGTGCTACATGGTGTTAAACGTCCCCGACTATTACGAGATACCACATGGGAGGTGCCATATTGGAGTGCCCCAGCTTAATTTTGACCGCCTGAGGTTTTTCATCTTGCTTAGACAGCGCTCAGCGCACGGGCGTTTTCGAATTTCACTTTATTCTAAATTCGGTCGCCGTGGTCGGGCGAGATTTGTACCCGGATCCCGCCTGCGAGTTTACAGCGACAGCTGTTAATGGCAAGTTCCAGGTTCTGCAGCGTGGGCATTGTCTTAACACCACACCGCGCTAATTGGTGAGCGTCCAGTGACGTCGCGCCTGACGTCAAAGCAACACGCCACGCTGAGTGGTCCGAAAACTGACGCCACGATTGCATGACTGTGAGGCCGCGAGAATTTACCAGAGAAGACGAAGGCGACAAACTATAATGAATAAACAGTATTATATCCACCACAGCAAACAGGTGTCCATGGCTCCCTCGTTACAGAATGATAATTGTGCTGTGCGATAGTTTTTTTTTAATTTTTTTCTTTACAACATCCTGAGATTCGCAGAGCCAGTCCTTTTTTTTCACAGCCTAAAATGGCTGCTTGTGCGCGGAAGAAATCGAAAGCAAAACATCAGTCGTCGTTACTGTAAAGCTGGTGATGCCGTGCATATTAAGATGTGTCTACATCCATACCTAAGCCGGATGTCCAGTGCCCCATAGCATGATATATTAATTAATGTGCCTTTGGAAGAATTACGCATGTCACTCAGATGGTGCCATCTCCTCAGACAGTTTCTGACGACGTGCTTTGAGAAATGACCTAGGTAGCTACAGCCTTCGAGTTACAGGCTGCTTCTTCCGGTTAGTGTGTCTTGCATTTGCTAGAACTGGGACTGTGACAGCAAAGGTACATACAACTTCCTTTGTGAATAATAAACTTGCTTGCCTTTTCATTTATGATGTGTTACAGTTAAGGTAGCGTTTATTGCTGGGCCATTTACCGAATGTGCATTGCAGGAAGCAGTGCAGCACTAATAAATCCGTGACATGGATGTAATTAGAGGTATGACCAGCGCAGACTAACGATTGGGGTTTATGTAGAAAGAACATGTACCTACCGCCTAACTACTGCAAATAAACACATGCGGCGACATATTTTGAAACCCATGATAATACTGGTTGGGCGAGTTCACGTAGCGTTCGGATACCACAAAAGAGGCAGATTAACGCCGCACGAAAATGCTTTTTTCTATGATGAAGTATGCCCCCACCAGTTTCCTCTGTACTTGCGCCGGTGAGGTTAAAGTTTGCCGGTGTTCGAGAAAACCACTTCACGTTTCTATTGCAATGCATTGGTTTGCACATGATTTATTGAAAGTAAGTGCTCATGATATGTTAGACCGCACGATTCGGCCCAGTTTAACTGAATTGAATATGTAGGAATGCAGCTTTGGCGTTGATGATGTTGACGTTTGAAATTATAGGAGTGCCTGTAGAATATTTCCTGAAGTGGTGTTGATGACGTCGTTATGAGCTATAGATGTGACTCGAAAATATTCCAAAATCCAAAATGCAGTTTGTGTTTCTTCTAACCAAATATGAGATTAAAAAGGCCCAGAAACAAATTTCGCGATAACATTATTTGACAAACCTGTTGAAGAGAGCGACTGAAGAACTAATGAATGAAGACACATCGTTAAAAGGATAAATTACTCCTATCCCAATGCTTTTACACAAATAGCAATTACTAATACTTTACCTATTTTGTCCTAATGAACTGAACACTCGCAACACAATTTTACACACGTAATTAAATGCCTACTTCTATATTGAAAGCACCCCCCCCCCACCCCCCGCGTTCCTTAAGTTCTTTCTTTACTGTCTAATTTTAACCCGCCTTTATAGTATACGTCGTTTTACGAGCGCTCTAAATATTCTGTGTTGTAGCTTTTTTGAGGTCTACATTTTATTTCTTCGCAAAAGAAAGATGGATCTGCGACAAAAGGCAATAAGGCCTTACGAGGTCCAGTTCGCCAGCACACTAGTGCTATACAGAACTTGAAACTTGGCGGGTATAGGGACAAAAAAAAAAAAAAGTATGGTCAGAACTTGAATCGTATGCATAAAGCAGCACAAAAACAAGCCAGAATGCCACAAAAAAAGCTGGTGCAGTGATTATGATATGACAGAAGTTTAATATAAATGCGTCACAAAAGAATAATGCGGCTAGTTGGCGTGTTGGTGCGTATTTTCCAGAAAAGCCGCGCTAAAAAGACGTGGACACAGGCGAGACGGCAAGGACGGGCGCTGAACTTACAACAGAGTTTGTTGTGAAAGAATTCACTCTTATAAATATTGTGTACAGCCGTGGCTACTGTTCAGGCATGCGCAGATAAGTCAGCTCTTTTTGGGAAAGGGCGATAGAGGCGGTGCTGACACAGCCCTCTCGCAGACAACATATATGTTCAGATTCTGAGATTTCTCTAGTGAGACTCGGAGTGAGATTTCTCTACATCCACAAAAGAAGAACATTATCATATAGTAGGTGAGACTGGATTAATTGCTTTTTGATGGCTTTCTTGAAAACGCTCTTGTAGAGAGACCAAACTAGAAGTCAAAAGATGATTGTTTATTCGGGTGGGTCAGCTCAATCAAGTGCACCACTTGGAGAAACTGCTATGGCAGCCGACTGCTTGGCACGGACCACGCTCCGTCCTATCGCGCTCTTCCGGGTAGGCGGCCGACTGATGGAGACAAATGCTTCGGGGAGTCGCGTTTCAGTGCGTGCTCTGCTGCGGGGTATAGGAGAGATGGGCTGGGCTCGCGTCGGAAACGCTGACCCCCCGCTTGATATCCCCCACGGTCCGCGTCTGGAAGAGAAAAGAGCAAGCGTGACGTCAGCGCGGCCCACATACATATTTCGCGTGCAGCGCGGCGCTGCGCTGCATTCTTAAGCGGCATTCGTAATGGCGCATTCATCGCGTGCGGCTGTTCAAGAAAGAGGGAGCGGAATCCGGTGCAGTTTCGGTGGTCTTCGCTCGGCTTGCAGTCCGTGCATGAAGTTGTGAGCGCAGCCGGACAACGTGACGCGCAATCAGTCATTAAAGGGAAGCTGAAACGGTTTTCAAATCGCATGGAACACTGTGGTTGGAAAGAATGGACCTTAAAAATCATGTGTGTAAATTTTGTCCCGATTCTCTCCGCAAACAGAGCTGCAACCGGTTCTTAAAAACCAGCCGCCGGCACACCCTCGTCGCTTCCGCAAGCGCCGGGTGGGGGGGGGGGGGAAGGCAGAGAGGGAGAACTGGCGGAAGCGGAGAGTCGGCCGGCCGTCCGGCTGCACTTGCTTCGCTGCGGCCCGCATTTTGGCGAACCACAGATCAACGTAATCTTCTGCCAGTGCCGTTTACTTTCTCTCGTTCGGGCGTTCCGTGTAATGTTTGAAGCCTTTATATAAACCACTTTTGGCGTGGTATTTCTTTCGAACAGCGCTCAGCACATAGCTTGGTAGAATCCGTCGGTTGTTCTCCCCCAGCCTCTTCCACGTTAACCAGACAATCTGGTGCTTCGCAGCATGCCAAAACTGCCTTCATAAACTATGTTTATTGGATCAATATTTCTCTTTTAGTTATATTACTTTCTGACCTGTTTGTAAACTGCCGTTTCCAGCAGGTTCACATCCATGCTGAGCTAAGGCCACTTCCAGCACTGTCTTTAAGGCACACAGTCTTGAACTCTTTTGAGCTCGTTACGCACTGTGTGCCTTTTTGCTTTTTACTGATTGCTTGCACCTCGTGGCAGCACAAGCAATTCTCTTAATCTTTCATCAGCGCGCAGCAAACGCAGTAGCACCTGACTGAACAAAAAAGCGATTATATAAGCCTAGTGTACCCGAGCAAAGCAAACATTTGCATTCATGAGCGCTTGGTCATGGCTGACGATCGACAATGGAGCTAGAATTCATGCTAATTTGTCCTTGAGCCTCAACGGCAAAGTTGTCGAGCCGCAGTACGCATACGTGTATGTCATCCACAAGTAATTATGCTGGTTATCTCGGTACGCAACAGTAGCAATAATATCTCGCAGCACACTAGTTTTGATGAGCAGCACTGCGAGCTCCGAAACGTAGCCATAATTATTCTTCAAAAGCGTCTTCAGCACGCAAAAAAAAAAAAACAACGCTCGGAGGTAAGTGCAGACGTTTTATGGTTGAACAGCAGCCTGAACATGCGAAAGATGGAAAGCGCACACGGGAGCTTCCTCCCAGTCGCCTCGTCTCTTCGCGCTGCAGTACAGCAGTGAACCCACTCCAACTCATCCAGTTTGGCATTATTTTGTAGTTCTAAAAGGCCTTCGGGAGTAATTAGACAAGTAACTATAAATAAGTGAACAAACAAAGGCTTTACCTCGCGCGACACGTGTAAGCGTGCCGGTGATCTTATTTACGTAATGTTTACAGGCGTTACAAGAAGTTCGTCAAGAGAAAAAAAAAACAGCGAAAGAGAGACGCAGGACCGTCACCGGAAAGAAGTTGGTGGCCAGGCTTTTATGCAGCAGCGGTTCACAACATCGTTTCGGCGCAGTTTTCTTTTTTTTTCATTGCCACTTGCACATGCCAGTACACAAAAGATATGCACTCGCATGCAACTACACGAAACAGACGTACTAGTCTAGATTCGGTTTTCGTGTTACCCTGGTAGGACGTGAAAGGCACATACTGGGTTAACGAAATTTCTGGCTTGCAGGCGCCGTCATGCGGTCGCTTCTCTATTACTTAGCTTCTTATCCGGCGGTGGCACTAGTTTTCTGTTTAGTTTGTAGTTGTCAACGATTTCAGAATAGGTTTGCGCTCGCTCGTCCAGGTTGCGACAGTCCGGCTGTTCCACGGTTACCCGGAAGCAAAGAAAATGGGAATGCGCCGACTACCCCGGAGTTGACAAAGATATTGATAGCAGAGAAAGCTGGGAACCCCTGCTGCGCAGCGCAGAACCCGCTCAGCAGAAACAAGCCAATCCGCCTGGCGGCTGAGGCCACGAAGAGATAAAATCTCTTTGTTCGCCTTTAGTCACAGAGGATCCGGCCTCCGCCTTCCAGGCCTGCGTGCCGGGGGCGGTGAGTAGTAAGCGGTCTCCATTTCCGGTGGAAATAAAAAGCTGTTATCCATCCATCCATCTAGTCGAGATTTCCAACACGTGAAAATGTCGCGACTTGACTTTCGCTCCTGCGCACTCCGCGGCGTCGTTGGTTCCGCCGTTTTCTGAAGCCGCTGATGCCTCGAACATGCATGGTGAAAGTCCAAACTGTTCAAAACTGCTTGAATTATCCACAATTTCCAAAATGTAGCCCTTCAAAGCCAGCTGAAGCAACGCGCTACGCAGCAACGCCGTAGGTGCCGGCCGGAGATCCCCGTGGATGACGACACGACAGTTCTGGCCAATCGCGGTCAAGAGCGGTGCCCTAAGGCGATGGGGCGAGTTTTCGTCTAGAAAAATAGCTTTTTGAGTTTATGTCCGCTCTTTTTGAATGAGATATTCTTTTTCAGCGGACTAAAAGCTAGAAAAACACGTAGAGAACTAATTTTTTTGGAAAAGTGCTTTAGCTTCCCTTTAACGTGCAGCGTCATCACGGGCAACTGCAGGCGGCCGCTAGGAGCTGCAAATAGTGTGAGGAATTTTCGTGTCGACTTCAGAGAAGCAGGGTGTCGGAGTGAATGCGCGTTGGCTGCCGCCACGCCTTCACTATATGCCCATGCTACGCGACCGAACACGATTTCAAGTGAGGACGCTCAAGCACAACTTTCACTGGTTCCCTCGGATATGAAGTATGGCAGAGGAGCACGAAGTCGCTCAAAGGCATTAAAAAATACAGCCCGGCGTACAGTGTTCCCTCCCTGTTAAACGCACACTCGCGGTCTCTGCTTTCGTCTGTTGCTTTGATTACAAGATTTAAGGCGTATTGCTTAACTTATCTCCGAATGCTAATGTAGCCGCATCATTGGCACACTGACTCAACGCGGCGTAACCATCTACGCGTTTACTTGACTGCATTCGAAGAACACGATGGAAGGTATAGAGTGGGCGCGAATTTTAGTCATGTAACGCAGCACATGACCACCAAGTATGCAGGTCGTGCATCCATGCCAGCTGCACAATCGCTCCACACAGGAACAAGAAGCGCTTGTGATGGTGTGTCTATGACAACTCATAGCTGCTACTTTACTGAGGCACTTGAATCAGCCTGTTCGCCATGAGTAGTTTCTATTATTAATCCAACTGGCAAAGTCGGTATCTGTGCTGATGATTTCGTGATGTATACCCCATTGTCTTCCGTTTCCGACCAGCAACATTCAGACGATGGTATGTTCAGTGTCATTTTCTTCAGTGAATAATGGAGCATTTAAATAAATGCTCAGAAAACAGTGCTCTTTCGTACAACGAAAAGGAAAAATCCTTTTCACATTTAGCTACGTTACTAATATCGTTTTAGCTAAAGAACTGACAGACTACAGATTGTGTTGTGTTAAGCTAACAACTAAAATGGAACGACCATGCAGAAAACATAGCATAATCCGCACTACGCAAACTTGGTTTCCTGCGCCATAAACTTACGGGTACACCTAGTAGCTGCAAAATATTTGCATATAATATCTTGATAATGTCAAAACTTGAATATTCCGCTATAATTTCGGACCTCCCACAAAAAAGGACATCGCAGGAGAGGAAAATGCATAGAGGCACGCAGTATACTTTGGAAAAAAATTAACTGATTCCCTATCTTTATTAATAGCAACAGACCACATAAGACCTCTCTATGTAAGGCCTAAGATGGTCCGCCTCTCCTTCCACCACGAACTAATAGATGCAAATTAGGCGTACCTTCCGACCCCTATTTACAGTTTTTAGAAAGGTGTAGAATTCATCATCGCGATTACAGCTTAACACCATACTTCGCGCAAACTAACGCTTTCAAGTTTGCTTTCTTCAAGAACAATTACCATGTAAAATGCCCTCCTTATGAGAGGGATATCGGCTGTTAACTTTGACAAGGCACTTCTTCACATATTTTAGATAATGAATTTGGTATAATATTTATCTTATTCATTGTCATTGTTTTACAGATAACTGCTGTTGTATTCGTTTTGCTGAGGTTTACCTTTGAGCCCTCCCTGCTTGGACCAAAGGAAAGGTTAGCAGACTTGTGTAAATATATAAATAAACAACAAAGACAGAAGACAGGGCAGGACAGAGGGACGGCAATTACAGTTATCGTGTTCTGTGCCCACAGTTCGTTTGTATCAAGCGCTATTTTTATTATGTTCATAGCCGCTATAAACGTCCTGTATGCTTACACCATAATGAAGTGTGGTAACATGGTTATGTTAGATGTTCAGTCGCGGCCAAGATAATAGCACTTAAGCGATCAAACTCCTGCGTCCGCGTCCTTTACTGAGCTGCTCCGTAAAAAAAATGAATTATCAAGTCCGGTCTTTCGTTTCAGCGACCCTCTAATGCGTGACCAGAAAAAATGCAGCCATGGTTTGACACCTTCGCAGGGAAGCGCCGCTCGTGCCTTTGCGCGCAAACACAACAAAACTTTATATTTCCTCAGCGGCAAGGAAAAGTTGGAACACCAAAAGGTGCTTCTTATTAGACATCTTTAGCATACTGTCTAGCGTGTTACCGTTACCGATACAGGAGTATCAGGAGCCTGCGCGCTGAAAATGCGCATGCGCAGATCGCCTAGATGTAGCAAGATGGCGCCAGGTGCCCAGCACATGCATGCATGCCTGTCGTATCGGGACCAATGAGCGCGTGCGCACTGGCAGTGGGTGGGCTCCCGGTACTCCGGTAAATGTATCGGTAACATGGTACATGATATGCTAAAGTTGTCTGTTATTTTATTCATGAATGTACGCTGTGATCAGATACAGGCACAGCGCAACAGCTCCACGATGAACTCAGTACACAAGACACCGCACTGCGCACTGTCTCTGCTGTATACATTGGCACAAATTTCTCTTTCAAGAGAGAGAGAGAAAGATAAAGAGGGAAGGATGAACGAAAAGGCAGGCAGGGTAACTAGGCGACGCCCAGTATGCTGCCCTACACGCGGGAAGGGGATCGGGTGGAGAGATAGAAAGGGGAGAGAGGAAAGAGAGATCACTTTTCCACGGGTCAGTTGGCCCTTACTTACAGGATACGCAGGCCGCACACTGATAGTTCTCAACCTTGCACTCAGTCCTGAGTCCTTCAAGAACTTGAAAAGTGCCTTCACAGCTGTCCTTTGCTCTGAGGGTTTAGTCGAAGGACCCAGAGCCTTGGCTTCAGTAAGGGGCCGAGCGTCTAAGCGGCGGAGTGTTGCAGCAGGAAGGACACGCTCACGCTCAAACAGAGGGCAGTCATAAGGTAGGTGCTCTACTGTTTCGTCGCACCCGAAGTTCCCACACGCAGGAGGTTGCGATTAAATGGGAGTAGACATTTGGAAATTCCACGCCCAGCCACCGCCACAGCGTAGCATCGCAGTGGCAGAGGCCGGACGGTGGACTGAGTTGAAGCAAGGGGTCGAGGAAATGCTGACCACATGCGGAATTTCCGTGGAAGACCGGGACGCTAAAATCTCATTTCGGCCAAGCATTCGCAGATGTCTTACTGCGCTGACTGTAATCAGTGGTAGCTGGACAATGTTAGCACTGTCGTGAGCCGATCGAGCTGCAGCGATTCTCTTTCAAAGTGCTTCATCCCTGAATAGGTGTCATTTTGGCTATCTAGAGCCACAAGCGTGTTATTATTATTATTATGATTAGATAGTCAGCTTTGTCCTGCGGTACTGTTGTCCTACGCAAAAGTCCGGACAGACTGTGTTCGTATCTTTGACAAACTAGGGAAAAATTCGATAAACTCGTTCCACTCACCGATGTTCCAGCGGCCCTTGAGGATGTTAAGCTGCACACTACCTACCGCTTCCTCCCTTATAAGCAAAGAAAAATATATGCGTCTTACTTTAAAGCATGTCTTCTAGTTCTTATTTCTTTTGTAGAGGCACAGATGGTTGCACGCCTCTGAATTAACTTTCAGGAGTATTTTTTTTGTTCTTAGTAATTTCTTGTTGTTAGCAAAAATTGATTCTATCGCTAGGTAGATGTTTGCCCGGCATAAAGGAGCTCGTTTATCGCCGAGAAAACTAGATTTAAAAATGGAACATTTTCTTCCCGCTATTTGGTTCAAACGCATGACTTCAACATTGAACAGGGCTGCGCGATCCGTGCTGAGAAGCGAATGGAGGCTTAGCCTAGCCTCAGCATTCTTCGCACATATTCTCGCTTCATGCAGTACGGCTTCCTTGGAAACAGGTAGTGGCGACATGCCCAGCTTTCCGGGACATCAACTACTTGCGCCATTTACCTGCAGTGGCGGCGACAGGGAGCGTAACTGAAAGGGATTGGGTACAAAAACAACCGTAAAACAAGAACAAAAGCACCTACAAAAATTGCTTCCGGGATTTGTATAATATGCACTTAGCTGACGAATGTGCCGAAGTTTCAGTTCTATGGTATTAATACACGAGCTTCCCAGCGCGTTTGGATATTATACTATGCTACCTATGGGAGGGGGCCAAATTTTGCCATTTTTCCAGACTTTGAAACTGTATAGCGCGTAACGCGGATAGATATCGAAAATTATTCCCGGTTTTAGGTACCTTAATATATGCTGTTTAAAATGGCGTGCGACGATCTTGCATAACTTTGATCAAGAAGCTCCCCGAGGCCTTTTAATCTGAAACATGATATTGTCTAAAATATCAAACATGGTGCCTGGTAGCGAGCTACGCTGCAGAAATGGTTCGGACTGATGAAGTTGCGTCCATTTTGATGCTTACCTTATTATCGTTGACTTTTGCCTTGTAGACAAGAACACATGTCAGAGCTCGAACCCAGTGTCTCGACCGGCGTTTTAAATATAGAAGGTTGTTACGATGACCATGCATTAACGCAGCTACATAAAGTACACGCGGCTGTTCATACATATGCTTGTCGTGGAGCAACTTTGCAAATTTTCAGCCCTTTGCTATTCAAAAAGTTTATTTGCGCGTGTGATCATGATATATTAGGGTATGAGAGCTAGCTCATCTGAATTTTACCTATTCTTGTCGCTGAAAGAGCGCAGCGGCATCAAAAAGTATTCGCGGATATAAGTGTTTCAGTTTATTACTATGAAACTTATTTAAGAAAATGTGATATAGCTTTGCTCAGAAACATTCTGAAGCTGCTCAGCTGTCGTCGCGCATAACATAGTATTGGGAGTGTAGAAGCAGATAGCGTCTCGATAGATGTTCAGGTTGTTACCGTCACGATCGCCTGTAAGGCTTTCAAATTAGTCACTCTAGCGTTGTCCGAATATGGTGACTGGTGTTTGCACTTAGGATTCTAACCTGGGTTCAGAACCTTTTGTTTTTGTCAACTGATTTTAATAAAAGTGCTTGTTTCAATAGAAAATATATTAGTATGAATGTGTGAATGAAAAATTTAACGCATGATCACTATTCACACTTTTATTGCTACAGCTATTGGCGACTTTTTTTTGCTGTCCTTTCATTCAGACTTCTGTAATATGCATGTATGATGTATTGCCCGGAATCCTATCTGTGGAACACGACTGAAAAATGAGGCTTCGCTTTTGAGGTTCGAAACTTCGCGTTAAAAGATGCCACAAGATACCACGAACGTTTATCTATTTTTGCAATTAGTGAATTTAATTTTGTCCACCTCTGTCCTCCGAAAAAGCGCTTTTACATTTTACATGCACGTCATCAAGAATCCAGTTCATAACTATTTATATATATAAATATATAGATAGATATAAGAGATGAGCTGCGTTATCGCAAGCAGCCTGCTTTTAAGATTCATCTTATTCTTTAAAATGCTATGAAAGCGTGTAAAAAATTGATCGCCAGGAGCAAGATCAAAGAATGTTAACGGATATAAATTAGAGGGGGAAGAAAAATAAAGAACAACTAAGTGTCCTGCCCAGGCCAGTACAAATATACATTGATACTGTTAAAAGAATGAAAACTAGAAGTGCTCCCCGTTAGGACGGGCAATAAAAATCAAAGAGAAACTCCTCCACAAATATTGTCAGAGAGAGAGAGATAGGCGAAGGGGGGGGGGGGGGCAAAGTCTTGCATAGGGAGCCAAGTGATGTAAGGCCGGCTGAGAACCCAGCCTTTATGCCCACAATTCAGCGGAGGCGAAATGCAACAATGCCCCGTCTATTTACCCCAGGGGGTCGAATTAGTTCTAAGCGCTCCAGTGCGCTGTCCCTCATAGCCGGTAATCGAACGAATTTGTATTTTTTTCATTGCAGCTTTTCCCAATTCCCAGCTTACACTGCCTGCAGCAGGCTTGATTATGTGGTCGCGTGAAAAACTAATTTTACTGCACTGAACAATACTATTGCATACTTTGACAGCAGCAGGGTTTGGTAAATCAAAGCCAAGACAATTGTAATACAGGGGTAGAGCGCTGCGAAAAGTAGACGCTAAAAAGGAATGTATACCAATGAAAACCGTCACGAATTACATTCCATGTTATATGGTTAATGAGAATATCAAATAGGCAGGGAGGTCATTATAGCACGTAGCGGAAAGCACAATGTCAGCAAATTATCATGCATGAAGGGGGAGCCTTCGTAACGAAGACAATCATGTGAAGTGATCTGTTACGTTTACAGTAATATTCGAAGCACTGGAGATTATATTTTTTTTTCTCCTTTGCCCCTTCGAGGAGGAAATCGAACAAATGTAATAGGTCTATTTTCATGCCGTCGCTGTCAACAAACTTGCACTTGTCACACTATCTGATAGCTTATGCGGTAGGGGTTATAACTTCACCGCAAAAAGGCAATGACAAGGGCTATAGAGCCGACATAAAATGTTTTATTTTACATTTTTTATACAGCATTTGGAAAGAAAATTTGTAGTCAGAATCACATAGCGTCATCACCTTGTGTTCATGTTACATGTACAACCAGAACAATGCACTCCAAACATCACGAATATGAATATAACTAAACACACTTCACAGAAAAATGGCATACAAAAGAAGCAAAAGCTTGCGAAAAGAAAAAAGAACAAGGCAAACTTTTAATCGGTTGCCAAGCAAAATCAGGCAGCATAGAAGGACGTACAAATGAACATAAATGTTGGCATGGAATGTAGTACTGCTGTCGTCACTTGTATCGCGCCTGTTTTTCAAATGAGTATCAGATGATCTACGCCCGATACGCCCGATACGCCCGATCAGTTTTCTTAAATGCGGTGCAATATTTTTTTCCTGTTGCACCGTAGAACTAGAAAGGCCTATGTGCATGTTCATTTAAAAAGCTCCCCCCCCCCCCCCCCCCCCAGTATTTTTTCTAGCTTTACTGATTGCGATATAAATTGCTTCCCCATGCTTTGATTAGATAAAAGAATTTTCTTACGCCAAGACAAGTCAAAAGTTCATTTTAAAAGTGATGATGGCAATACTTACAAAACACACATATCACATTTATATTACACCAAAAATTGCTCAGCGCATATTTGGCAGGTAAACACTCACATAATACAAATACACTATTTTTACTACGCACCGAACACTCCTTTAGGGGCAGGTTGCATAAGTAATCGGGAACAGTACTCTTCATCTCCAAGCAGTGATGAACTTTATAAACCAGAGGTACAACACAGCACTATAAATAAAGGAGAAAACGCCCAAAACTAAAATACACCTCTCACAATATAACTTGTCTCCTCCTATGGCTACAATCATTGCTTTTCGCTTTCTTTCCTCACAAGGTTGCCCAGTTTTTTTTATTGATTTGACTTTCGTCGACATTCCCATAGCCCGAAGCTCGGCGCGCAATTCTCCTGCAACCATATCGTTTACATTTTGTAGAGAGTTTCCTTCTCTCACTTTTTCTTCTGCACAGCGTGGCCTCTTCGCCCGTGTCTCTTGAATAAGTTCTTCAAACCAGTACTCTTGGTCCCGCTTTTTATATGCACGACTTAGTCTGGCATTCTCACTCAATTCAAGCCTTTTCGCCATCTTGAGGGCGTCAGCGGCTGCATTCCACTTTTTCGGCTTTCCATGGTGTAGATGCTTTAGCATGTCAGTTTTTTTCTCTAACCCTTGGCTTGAAAACCAACCAAGGCACTTGAACTTTTCGTGAGTTGCGGAAGCGTGGTGCGTGTGAATATGAATATACGGCGTAACTCTATCGCCACCACAGCCTTTGCAACCTTGCGCCCCTAATTCTAAGAACGTGTGAAAGAATTCTGAGGTTTCTCTTTCTTTTCTGCCACCTACAACATCATTTTCCAGGTGGTACAAAATTTTGCACAGAAGTTTCCAAAGGAGCAAAATTTTTTTCTCTGTTTTAGGGTGCAATTTCCGGCCAGTTTTTTGGCAAAGGCTTCAGCAGGCACTCACAATCGCCCCCCGATAGCGACGTGAGTGTTTTTCTCTTGTTTCCTTCATTGGGTTTCCAGACTTGAAATTTATTCCCGCAGTTATTTGTGGGGTCAACTATGTCCTGAACGTGTATGGTCATACAACGTGGGTTGCGGACTTTTTCGCGGTAATCTGTCTTCTGCTTCTGAAAGCAATCCGCCTACAAGGCGGTTAACTATTCTTAACTTCATGCGTAATACATCAGGAATTATCAAACAAGAGCCGAAGTTGAACAAAGGCACGTTTATCATCCCGTTCGCCTCTGTGCAGCAATCAGCTTTCATGTTCTCAAGAGTGCGGATCAAAGGATGTTCATTGAAGCTCTTGTACTTGTCAGAACTGAGCACCTTGTATGTGGGTTCGCTAGACAAAATAGACAAGGATAGCGTGATGCAGCAGACTGCAGACCCTTGAAAAACAAGCAAAAATTTCAAATCTGAACCTATACAGATGTGAATCGGAATCTTTTGGTCCCCTACAGATATTCTACCCCTTTGTGCGACAACATAAATTTCTTTGATCAAATCCCTAAAATCTTTTCTTATTTCAAAACAACCCTCCGAGATCTCCGCCACACCGAGAAGGCGATGGAGGTTATGGCTTTGTAGCTGCCGCGTTTTGCAAATGATGACGAATGATAATGTTGTTCAGGTCGTGCGTCTACTCACAACACAGTCATCACCCTCTATTTTTACAAGGAGTATCTCGCTGGAGATCTCTGTCATACTCATGCCTACATCTTTAGCTAGCTCTCGCGCAGCTAACGCCAAGTCTTCCTCAAAGAAAACCTGAGCGCCAGGTGAGGTATCTGGTGTCATGAAGACAGTTATTCTGTTGTCTAGGTGCTCTCTGTAAGAATGTATTAGCCTTATGGCAGGAAAATTAGGGACGGTCGCGGAGAGGTGCTCCCAGAAAACGTTACTGTCAAAATGTACGTCTAAGAGGGCTGCAACTTCTCGCAAGCTTTTTTTGTTTGAAGAAGAAAGGGCATTGTAGTTAACTTGACCATTGCTGCAGAAATCTCTTTTTATATCACAATTACAAAAAATTTCTCCATTTTCCTTGAATGTTACTTTATGCAGCAGGCCCTTCAGGCCAGTTACGAGAAGCTGGCATACATCTAGGCCGTAGCTTTCCAGTAAAACTTAAAGTGCTTGCGTGATGGAATATCCAGCGGCATTAAGCTTCCTTCGGTCTGTTTCTTTTTCACTCCTCGCCGACCATTATGCCTTTCTTGAGTAGCATTGTAGTTTTTTCAGATTTTAGTTTTTCGTTCTAATGCTCTAGGTTAAGAAGCTTCGCCTTATAGGCAGAGATGGTGTCTGTGAGTTCATTTGTGGCCTTTTCTTAAACTGTTCCTACTCTTTCGAGTTCTTTTTGCAGAGAAGAAATTACGATATTCTCTATGAATTCTGCGGTATTCCTTCCAGGTGGTCTAGATTGAGACTCGAAGTGAATCTTTATTAACCTATTCTTTTTTAAGAAGGATGCTTTCGCATGGCCTGTCAAATTCCTGTAGCGCCTACCGCAATATTGCACAGTGACGTAAACCGGTTCTCAAAATATTTACCCATAATGGGAAGCCTTACCTTCGGGGGCAAAAATGATTGCACAGTTTCAAAGTATGTCTTTCGAAGAAGGTCCTTCTCGTGTCTTATCTTTATAGCTGTCTCATTTGTCAGCGTGAATGTGAAACTTCAACTGTCAAAGATAGCAGACAACAGGAGACCGCTTGATCGACGGCAGTTGTACAGCTTTTTTTTTTAATTTCGTACAGGATCTCTTCAGAGGCAGTCTGGAGGCGTCGATTCGATGGTTTCCTGGGGGATGTGAGCTCGCGCAGACAGGCCTCGTTGAGATTCCTCTTAGGCTTCAGGGTACAATGCCATTTGGAGTACCCTTTCCATTGGATCAGGTATCCTTTGCGCTAAATGAAAGACAAATGGAGACATTCTGTTAATACTTTAGGAAATGATTACTGAAAGTTTGAAAATATCGGGAGGGGGGGGGGGTTGAAACCAAAAGTAGAGAAACTCTGAGTCTCCGGATTTCACTTGTTTTGATACTTATTAGGTTTATAAGATCAACAAGGGCACTTGAAGTTATGCACCCTATCACGAGGAAAATTTGCGTATTATCGCAATAAGCAAAAAAAATGCTGCTGCTAATATGAAGGCAGCACAGCGTCATCAACACAAACGCTAATAGAAATCGTCCTTGGTAATCGCGAGATAGGTTAATAGTAAATTCAGTATACTAAGGTCGGTGCGACTTACTAATATCAAATACTAACTTGGACAAAACTATTTACAGGCACGCAATACTACGCGAAAATGTGACCCATAACAGAAACGCAACAGACATTTTTATAATAACATCACAGAAAACGATATGTACATGAACTTGTACATTTTTGTGAATAATATGATGTTATCTTGCTCGGGATCTAGTCCAGTGCAAAGTGGAGCAAGTGCATTTGAATATGGAAATGCAGTTTGAACCTCGTTTTTAAACGGGGTGAAAACAGTTACAACTACTAGATTAAATGATGCTTTAGCGGAGTAAATATAAAGGACCCCCAATGTTGTTTTATTTTCTACCACATGCATACTCTCTTTAACAAGTCTGTGTGTTCAGTGAGAGATGAATCAATGCGACATTATTTCTTGTTATTGCGTTGCCGTTATTTTAAATGGAGGGAGTTTTTCAGTGTACCTATTCAAAATGTCTGAAAGACTATTAATTACGTTTCACACTTTCTGCTGGAGATGGAATAAATGCACTTTATTTTTGTGATGAAGTATACGACATCACAAACCAAACTCAAAGCACAGGAAATGACTAAGTGTACCCAGCAGTTCGTTACAAATATCCAAAGGATTTAATGTTACAATATTAAAACAAAAAAGTTAAAAACTTACCGTTTTCGCGATGACTGTCGACGGAGTGGTACATCAGTTGCTTCTGGCAGAAAGGTGAGGCTGCAGTTGCTTGGTGTGGACGAATGGTGCTGTATTTAGAGCATGCCAGCCAAATAGCACGCCAGCGAACAAGCTGGTATAAGGACAGCGTTAAGGATCCGGAATCACGTGCAACGCTCACGTTCTTTCCCTTTTGTCACAAGACGCCTCCCTGAAACTAAATATCGTGACATAATTGTTTTTTTTTTTTTGGGGGGGGGGGAGGGGGGATTTTGCTTTACCTTCTGACGAAACCGGTTGTTGCGTAAACCAAAGCTTTCGTCACTTTGCTTACACCAAGGTTAGACAGGGTCAAGAATCTGGGATCACTTGCAACGCTCACGTTCTTTCCCCTGCTGTCACAAGACGCCTGTCAGGAACTAAAAATCATGACAGTCTATTGACGGAATTGCTATTTTTGGGATTAATTTTGCTTTACCTACTGACGAAACAGGTTGTTGCTTAAACCAAAGCTTTGGCCACTTTCTTTACAGCAGGGAGAGACCTATCCCTGGTGTAAGCAGCGTGACGTCAAAGGGGAGGGCCGATGGGCGAAATCGCCAACTTTTTCTCTAAACTGGGTTTGCACGTGACGAGCACCTGCTGCTCATGCCTGTCAAAACTCAAAAGGCACATGCTTTGCGAGCCAGACCAGAGACAGGTGCGCCGGTGACGCATGCAGGGAGAGGTCTATTGAACCTTGACGTTTCCTGGCTCTGAATGCATCTAAGAAGGGAACTAGCGTTGGGTATTCTATGGCGCAATTGTTACCTCGTGCGGGGGCGACAGGTTGCGGGAGGGAGGGGAAGAGGCTCTTGAAGGCCCGTCGAGTACTGTCGTGAGTCATACGATGCATTTACTTGTTATCTACATTTTTCGTTTCTTGGAGTCGCTCTGCAACAGTGTAAAACTTGTACTGAAATTTTGGTCTACCTCCAGTGTTTTGTAGACGTACATTTGCAGGTGCGCACTGTAGTGCACGCTGCATGAGGTTGGCTTTTAGCTTCTGCCTTTGAGTGTTCCGTGTGTACCACGACTCAATTAGGAGTCTCTTTCAAGGGCCGGTTTCGTTCTGCGGAGCAACAGTGTTCTGGAAGCATATTTTGCAACTTTGTGGTTGGTGAAGTCTGGATTATACGCTGCGCTCATTCGAGAAGTTCCTAACGTCGCTCTTGCGCTGATTCTATCTTTCAGCTTTTTGTTTCACCAGTGTTCGTCGTCGGGCACTTGTCACATGGAATGTCGTTGATTATGCCTTGAGCTCTTTCTCTCGGTGGGCGACCTTTGGGTCGAACGAGGAATATTTATCTTATGAAAAAGAGGCACACGCATAAAACTAGCACAATGCATAGCTGAGTGCGCGGTTGGAGAGACATTTAATGGATTACAACACTCGTGTCTTGAAGAGCAAATCATGTGTCCTTATATAAAAAAATACGAAATGCAAACACACAGAAAAAACTGTTCCAATCCGTGCTACACCTGGACTACCACACCCCATTAACGCATGGGTAATGTGCCGTGGTTTGTAGCAATGCGTAGACATCGAGCTTTGTCAGCTCAATAACATTTCCGAATTTGTCTCGTTGCGCTTCAAATTCGTGTTGTCGCCCAGGACGCCGTCCGAGTGACGTAAACTTCAAGCGATACCTCATTGCGTGATCTGCTTCCTCTCTGGTCAAGTGCCCAAGGGCGTGGCGAAGGCCCGGGTTGAGTACATGCTGGGAACGCTACTGTATGGTATGAATGGCGCTTCTCAGCTCTCGGGCGCCGTTTGCTAAGGTGATCTCGGCGTTTCTTCACCGCGACAGATGTCCCGGCTCGCTGTCGCTTCGTCGTGGCGTTTCTGGCGAAGGGCGAAAGTGCTTCACAAAGTTCTCTGCGCCTCTTCGAACTACTCGAGCTACTTCCTCTGTTCCCATTGGCGTCGCCAACTCCGCTTTTCTGTGGTGCCTAGGCCGTCCTTTAGTATTTGTCTCTTTGCTCTGTTTCTAGTTTGTTTTTTTTTTTCGCGTTCCTTTTCTACTATGAAACAGTTGCTTTCCACCACTTTGCGTGGAGCGCCAATTCTTCGAGGCATGAATGATTCCTAGAGACATGCACTGGTAACTTATGGTGATAGCCGAGCTGTTTATAACGCATCACACGTTTGTGGTTCGAAAGACTATGAAACTTGAAATTACTGCAGGTGTGTTTTTTTCGGGAGCTTTCTTGCGGCGAAAACAAGGTGTTAATCTCCAAATGCATGTCTATAAATACACATCTGCTTAACATACTCTTAGCCATATGTGAACAGTGTCGCGCAAAAACAAAATATATGACTTCATCGCATGGCCGGAGTATAGGAAATGAGTTTCTCATTTTTCTTCACTGTCTGAGCTTTGTTCTTATACTTTTTCTAGGTCGATGAGGTAGACAGCACCCACACGTATTCCTCAGTCGCTGTAACCACAAAAAAAGGTTAATAATGTTTCTCTTACATTCGCGTTTCATGATTTTGCGATTATAGTTGTTTTCTCTAAATTGAGTGCACAGGCATACCTTGAAGCATGCATCACAAGGTTTCCAGTGTAATATTTGCTCAATTGGACACCTGACACGGTGTAGATATGCACACGCACACAACTTGTGCTTTAGATGCTCCAGCGTGCGTTCGTGTGTGCGTGCGTGGGCGCGCGTGTGTGTGCGTACGAGCGCGTGCACTCAAGCCGCTACCACTGGGTCATGCGAATAGATGTGAAAGATTCGAGATATCAGAGAAATATTGGATGGAATAAACGCGCGTCCCAGCCGCCTCTGTCGAAGCGACAACGGCGGCTATGGGAAAAGCCAAATACCCATGTGTCCCCCTTATCCCCCAACCATGTTCCTTCAGGTGGTTGCTGACACCATTTATTATTCGCCATATTCTTTACTTTATAGCCGTGCTACCTGTTTCCGTCTTTTTATTTTGGTCTGTCTGTCAGGAACTCTGTCAGGCGCGTCCGTCCTATACTGGTACCGTCGAATGTAGGCGAGTATTTCTCACTATCCAAGCGGCTTTGCCTCCGCAAAGCCCCAAATCGCTCGCGGCGCACAGAAGCCAGCTGGTCGGCCCGACGATTAAGAATCGCTGTTTAGTTTTTGCGCCGATAAACTCATCCCCAGGATATGAAGTGGAGATGTGCTACTATATTAGCGCATTTCGCGAGTGACTTTCGGGATTGGATCCTTTTAAAGACTTTTGATGTATTAAAGAAATTTGAAGACTATGTTTACCTTCGATGTTGACAGCCTTCAATTTATAGTTCATTATTAGTCTTTGAAATTAACTCTATCACGGCCATAATGTCCGCCTTGGCGCACAATCCACCCGCACGGACCGCGACGATGCATCTTTTATGGCTTTTAAAAGAAAAATCTGTATACATTTAAAAAAAAGCACGCGCTATTTTGTTGCAGCCAACCCGATAATAATGAACGTCCTTCACGTCTGTGGCTTGGCAGAGTTTATAACAAGGCACAAAACCAAGAAACAATTCAATATACTCGCAAAAAATTTTGAAAAGAGTATGATACAAGCAAGAGCTTAAGTTCAGCTTCTCGTAACGAAATGAAGCATCTCATATCGAGATGCTTACCCATGTATTCTTCCTAGTGAGGCTATCTGTTTACTTCTTTTTTGTTCTCAGATTTCAAGAGCAAGTTAAGAACGAATTCTTCTCTCTAGCGAGACACTGTTCTAAAATCGGGTCGCAAACACTGATGGCACTGCATTGACAAGGGATCACCGTTCGAAGTATTCATCTTATTGTTATGTTGTCGCCGCCGGCAACTAATGCAGCAAACGGTTTCATCATTTCTACAGGAGCTAATAGTATGAATACAAGCATGCAGATACTCAGAGAGTAGCTTTGTTACAAAATCTCAAATGTAATGCGAGCGGCGACTCTTTTAAAGCAAAAGCCTTCAATGGCTCATACTCGCAATGTCCGCCCGTCCATTACACTCAACTCGTTAAGCAAAAACTTTGTGCATGATGGGATTCCAACCACTGTCCCTCCGTTCTGCAGCTGAGTGTGCTAACGACTACGCTATACTTCCAGACAACACAAACGTAGTCTCCTTGTCTAGGACGCTGGATAGTGTTTGCAGAAAGGCGTCGAATCAGATGGATGCCTCCCAAATGCCCTCCAGTGTCTGCAGCATTTAGGATTCACAAACAACTGTGTACTTAACTAACATCTTAACCACACATCAGTGACACAGGCAGCAACACCGCGCCAAAGGCTTTCACGTCACCGCACTTTAGCTCAACAAAGTGCCCCCTGAATTGCACAGGCCGAGGAAGGACGATTGTACTGCCGAGCTCGGACGTCGAGGGTCTTCTCAATTATGCAGGCTTCTTGCATGAATTCCTCGACTGTTTTTGACGGCTGGCGGACGAGGCTTGCGAAGAGTTGTTCTTTTACGCCGCGCATTAAACACTGAACTTTCTATTCCTCGGCATCTCGGGGTCGGCGCGGCGAAATAGGCGATTCATCTCCTCGACGTAACCGCGGACGGGCTCATTCAGAAGCTGTATCCTGGACTCGAGGAGTCGTTCGGCTCTTTCTTTCCTCACGACACTGGTGAATACCTTCAATAGTTCTCTCTTGAATAGCTCCCATGTCGTAAGGGACGACTCGTAGTTTTCGTACCACGTGCGTGTGGAGCCATCCAATGAGAAGAACACGTGTCCAATTTTTGCCGCATCATCCCACTTGTTGAATGACGCCACGCACTCAAATTGATCCAACTATTCTTCAGGGTCTTCGCCTAGGGATCCATTGAAATTTGGCGGCACCCGCGGCTGCTGCAGTATGATCGGTGTCGACATCTTCGGCGAGGTTGCGGTGCTCGTAGCCGCGTCTTTTCGCTGTCTTGTGCGGTCCGGCAGTTTCCCGAACTGAGGCTCCTCTCCCTGGAGACGTCGGCTGGCTCGCTGAGCTGCTGGCTCGTCCTCGGGTGCGAAGCGCTCAGGGCTGGCTTCACGACTTGAAGGGGGAGTCCGGAACATGGAAGGCGCACCCAGCACCTCCACCAGATGTCCCGTAGTGGTGACGGCAGTCGAAGCAGCGGTGAAGACGGACGAAAGGGTCTTCTAAAAGAACTGTTTATTGGGCTGACTTGCACCCAAAATGGACAGAATCACTCGGCGGTGAAGCGACAAGCGTGCTCAGCGGTCGTCGAACAGAATGCCGGCCACTGCCGGCCGTGCTCAATTTAAAGCTGATAGCGAACTTTTGAGATAAAGAGCTCAAAGTTACTAGAACATTCCGGAACAACGTAGAATCAGCTCTAGCTGCGTGCGATCAATCGAGATAAATCTAGTCGCGTCTTGCGTCGCAAACAAAGCGATATAGTGATGTGGCGGCAGATTTAAAAAACGAACACACTGCAAATATTCGCGGCAATATGTTTAAATAAAAATGATTTTAGGCATTTAAAAATTATTTGAGCATGTACACATCACCTTGACAAAGACTGTACTCTGCCCCTCCACTCAGTCAAAAGTATACAGTTGAAGGGGTCTGCTTGTGAGGCCTACAGCATGCTTAGTTATGCATCCTCAGCGACAGAAACCTCTCGAAAAGAGGAATGGTTTTGCGTCTCCAATCCTCCCAAGCCTTACACTGCTAGATGGGCTAGGGAGCCATACTAAACAGCTTAGAAGCAAACTCCTTGGGCTGTATACTTAAAATGAGCGCTACACAATTTAACACGATGTCCCGCTGGACATCTCAATGAATAATAAGGTACTGTGACATATTAATTTTGAAGGTACCAGGTTTCATCAGGAAAGGAAGCATTATCCTTTCAACCTTTGTTCTAGGCTAAAGTTTTGTACTTTGCTAGTTTGCATAATTCACTACAGAATATGTGCGAAATTATGTATGGGAAATACAGTAGGAAGTCGGTATCTAAAAGTATTCAATGATTTTTTCTTAGGTATTTTGCAAGGATCTCACCTGATTTGTGCCTGCCATATGATTGGTATTACCAGGGTAAATTGAGTGAGGATTACTGCATCTGGAGCTGCACTGTGGAGATTCTAGCTTAGTCTTTCACAGCATGCGTGGGTGCATGCATTAGTTAAGGCTGTATTCCACTGTAGATAGAAAGTGAACTTCTAGCCATATACTTGTGCTCTTTTAATCTGCTTACTGGCAATTAGGTGGCAATAAGTCATAACGGCTTTCGGGCAGAGGGGGAAATGAAATAGCGACAAACATGCCTGAGAACACTCGGTGCTGGGCGAGTTATCTAAAGTGACGGTGAAAGGCCACTGTGCGTGTCCGCAGCTTTTTTAACGTGTTAACAGTTGCTTGCTGTACATTTATCCTTCATTTGGAGAAGGCAAGTGCCTTACAGGTTTAGAGGCCTTTGATTACTAATTTATGTTGCGTTGCAGCAATATATAATATAACTGCCTGTCCTCATGCTAGTGTTCTTTCAGGCGACATTGCTCAAATTTTCCTTTTGTTGTCCCAATAGGAGTGCGAAGTCTTCAGGCAATGGGCTTGGAGCTCATGGCTTGCCGTGAGGATTATGAATTTCGGCTCAGGCAGGAAGAACTGGTCCTAGGAAGATAGCGGCTGGCCCTCGAAGAAAGGAAACTGGCTCTCGAGGAAGAACGACACCGCGTTGAAGTGCAACTCCAGGCAGAACAACAAGCTCATGTGCTTGCCCGCCTGGACAGGCTTGAGAGACTTCTCGAGAAAAAGAACACCTCGGGTGCTTGAGCAATGAATATCAAAATGAAATGGTTGTCATGCACCTTTTTCACGTAGCTGTCAAGAGCAGCAACGATGCGTGGAAGCCATCACTCAGAGTAAATCTTGAAGGAAAGCGCAGTTAGTCCTTGTAAGTGGCAAAGATGTGCAGACACGTAGTATAAGTACACCACTTAAAGCAATGTAAAGCCTTCAGCACTGATTTTACATTCTGATTTTCAATTCAACTTAAGTTTCCAAAACATTGTGGTCGGCTGCCTGAGCTTGACATGGCTCAGGCAACCGTTACTAGGCATGGCTTCACACACGCTGGCAGAAATATCCGCACACGTCAAAGAAATACTTTAAACGCATTAGAAGCATAACCCAATAGGAACAGGAAATCAAGGGAGCGCATAACACACATATGTCCACTAAATTCATTATTATCAAAAATACAAAGGAGATAAACATCATAAAAAATAGCAAGAATATGTATACAATCAACTGCTCGATAGCAGCAATTCACATATACATTTTTTGGCTCTTGTGCAACGTAAAAACAAACAAAACAAAACTACAGAAAAACTAAGCTGAAAGAAATTGAGGTTGCATGATTACTAAGGGCACAGCACAGTGGGAACCTTGAGTCAAATAGACGGCCTTGGAATTGCCACCCAAGTAACATGCTGAAGTGCAGCATGCAAAGCCGAAAAGACCAGCACAGTCACCTGCTTGGCCGGCTTGAAAGACCAGAAAATGTTTTGTAAATTCAGAGGAGCCCGATTTTTAAATAGGGAATATAAAATTGTGTTGATTTGGCACTGTGCACGTTTCGCCATGTGGCTCTCATACGTGGTTTTCTATTTCATGCTTTATTTTTAAAGCGTACACTGCACCATGCCTTTTGTGTTTATTGTGCAAACACTACAGTAGGTACCACATCATCTGAGTGTGTAATACTTGCCTGCGTGTCCTTGTCACCGGCCTGCAGTTAGGAAACTACGTGCGTAAGACACTACTCGAAGGAAATTTTGAGCAGTGTTGATTGACTGCTCATTGGTGCCAGACACACAGACAAGTATCACATACTCAAATAATGATACCTACTATAGTGTTTGCTTAAGAGCCACAAAGGACCTGATGCAGTGGAAACTGCAAAAACAAAGCTTGCAATGAAGAAGCCACTCACAGTACACGCTCGTGTGGAGCACTAGCGGGGTGTCAAGTACACTTCAACTGACAGTGGTTCCAGGCCAAAATATTGCGACACTTTGGCACTGTCTACGCATGTGTGGCAGTTAGCCAGCAAACGACTTGCCTTAAATATGCGTGGCACATTTTGGACAAAGAGCTTCTGATTTTTAATAAAATCCACGAAAGCAAACACGCCAACTATTTTTCCGAAGCCTCATTCTACCGCCTGTCTCACAGCGCTCATTGACTCATTAAAATCATACTGCTGTGCCGTTAAGTGGGCACTACCATATGGGTTCAGCAGGAGGGGTCGCTGTGGATATGCCGGGTCTCCATATATGCAATAGCTACGTCCTTGCACAAGTTTTCTTAGCTTGGCATACACATTGCTCCTCCCGAAGTTACCTGCAAGGGCATAAAAAATGGCACATTCGGACAAGCTTAGATCACACCTAGCTTCAAGCTGCAGATACAGGTAGACCAGCTTGTTGAGCCAGCTAGTGTTTTACTGCTGCTAGTTGCACACTTACCGGCGTCATGTTTGCTGCCGGGATAAGAGCCATCCAACTGGCAGATTATGCCATTTGGGCACATAATGACCACGTACTTCAGGGCATGAAAGCGTTTGTGGCCACTGAAATACAACTTCTAGTCTCTGGACGGCCGGCATATTGCATGCGCCGTGCCGTCAATAAACCCCCGCCGTTCCTAAGTTGGGCTCCTTTTGCGTGGATAGCCTGAAAACGAAAGGGCGAGCATGTAAGAAATTTTCAGGACCACGAGAATCCTCTAGATTTTGTTACTTGCGAGAACTTCTTCAAAGTGTTAAAATCAAGCCACGCGTGATTGTTCACGTCGTCCAACATATGAAAGAACCTTTCATCGATGTGTTGCAGAACGGCACTCGTCACCGATGAAATTGTGGAGCTGTGCCGCCAGAAAAAGTTCTCTAGGTCTAGGAGCCGGTTGGGGTATGCGAGGCGACGTAGAGTAATACAAAGGGCCTCGTCCGCAGGCACTATAACCCTTTGAGGAGTTGTCACAGCCTCGGGAATGAGCAACGCTCTTTGCAGCCTGTTTATATCGCTTTTTTTGAATCGGAATCAAGTCCGCAATACGCCACTACCCATAGCGTCAATATTCAGTAGGCCGTGCACGGAGAGATGGTCCCGGCGGTTTTCTCCGAGTACTAAGCATAACAAGTCTTCAATCTCGGACCACTTCAGCTGGGAAAGCAGAAGTGGGTCTTGAAGAATGCTCTTGGGCATAGTGGAGACGCAGCAGACGGTGCCAGAGACGGTGTCAGAGCACGAAGCTCGCGAAAAATCAACGTTTTCAAAAAAACTCAAGGGCGGCATTCACGACGATCGCACAAGAAACGGCTCGCGAGCAAGGCCTTGGCTTGACTCGCACTGGCACATACTTTTTTTTTAAAACAAAGTCCTAAATGCTCAAATCAGTGCGCGGTTTTTATCAAGCAATACATATTTAATATTACAAGATATTTATATATTCAAACGTAAGAACAGTGGGATTTATGCATTGTCTTTTTCTGGTAGGTCCGAATACGGATACTAGGCGGCGCAGCCCTACTCCTCGCTTATGCGAGCGGAAAATACGCGGCGCTAAAACTCATTTCTTGCGCGACGCTCCGCTTGCGTTCCGCTTAGGTCTGGGAGTGGAGCGAAACGTAAACCAGCTCTGCTAAAACTATCTAATAGCTTCGTCCGGCGCTGCTTTAGACCACGCCGCCATTGCCACAGCCTTCCGTACCGCGTGTTAAATTGCCAGCTTCTCGCGCTGTGCTTCGCAAACGGTGGTCTTCAGGCAGACTCATCCGTGCGCGATACAGAGTCGGCGGCGGAGAAGCACCGTAAGACAATTGCCAGTCGACGGGCAGACGAGCAGCGGTGCGTGGTTTGTAGCGTACTAACTACTATGGTCAGAAGTGCACTGAAACAGAGGCACAACTTTCCCCAGCCTTGTTATCCGCCGCAGCCAGACGGGAGAGTGTACTCAGGCACTTGTACTTCTATCATCAACGGGCCCTTCGCCTTTTCTCCTTTGGAAAGCATCTGAGAAAGATGCTGTCGGAAAAAGAGAGCAAAACAAGGTAATGAGTGTCCGCCGTTTCGGCCCATTGTTCATGACCTACACTGCGAGCATTCTGTTAAGCGGCGGCGCTGCATGCCGCTTCGAAAAATTATGTTCTTGGAGGTGATACTGCGCATGCGTGATGTGCACTGTTTATTTTTTTTCCAAGAATAGCTAGATTTTGGGCTTTTGCCCAGGGTTACTCGGGTGCTGAAAAAATTGCTCCTGAGGTGTCTCTCTATCCTTTCATAGTGGCTGAAGCGGCACACTGGGACTAGAGAACTCGGGAGATAGTAAAGGCATAAAAGATGTGGGAATACACATGAATCCTGTATGCCTTATGTTAAGCGCGCCGTTCGGGAGGTTTGCGAGGGAGGGCACCCCGCCGCCCTCGCTTCCTTTCGCGCCCCGCGGCGACGCCGCCGTGAAGACTTTCTCTCTTTTCCCTCTTACAACGAAGGGACCTGCTCTATAAAGCACTGGAGACGGCGCAGTTTCGAGTCGTCGCTGCGATAAGAGGCGAGGTTCCAAAAAGTTGGAAAATTTCGCTGCGACGCGCCGCTCAATCGCTCAGTCGCTTGCATGTGAACCAGCCTTTATTGCCCGGCCACCGCGTGTGACTTGTCCGCCGCGGGCCGTGAGCGAGGAGCCACGCGAGGTGAGCGGAACTAAGGCCCTTCTTTCTCCACCATTTTGTGGGTGTTCTCCCCTTTTGTGCTTTTCACCCCCGTACACGTGGGGAACACTCCCTCGTTGCGGCGGCTGCTTTGTTGCTGCTGCTTGGATTGCTCAGGAGCAACAAACGCTCATCCGAGTAGAATGCTCGTGTTTCTCCCCTCTGGCCCGAACCCGCCGTGATGGCCACTTACCGTACCGCGGGTTGGGGGTCACAGCTTTGACTGCTAGGGCTGGCGCGCTGGTGCTAGGGAGCGACTATCGCTTCTAGCCATTTGAGCGTCCTTACAAGAATAACCTCCATACAGATTGTCAAATAAAGTGATGACTATGCAAACCAGGCCTCCTCACTGCTTTCGAGAAAGAAAATTTGTTTTGTAAACAGTCTTACTTTTTGTCGCAGTTTGACGTTTTTTCTCTTGTTTTTCAATACATTTATTTACTCGAAGCGTTGCAATAAATCGCTATTGTTGCTTGTTAGCGCTCCACCTATTGTCTTTTCTTTGTCACCGATTTAATCTTTTACGCTGCAGTATCCGAGACTGAAGCCAACCAATAAGCACGACTTCTAGTTCTGCTTTAGTGTATTTCTATTGGTTCTTGTTATTTCCTTGCTGGCCGTCGCTTTCTCTCCGTCAGTCTTCGTGATTCTGAAAGCTGTTCGGTAAATCTGTCTAAGAACTATACCTGCTGAAAAATCCCCCTGGAAGGGGCCGAGGATGCATTGTCCCTGGCATTCCACCGAGAGCCCCCCCCCCCCGCTCACAGCAGACAAAGCGTGCACCAGCCAGCTCGTTGTTTACCAGCCCCAAAGGGCATGGAAAACGCATGTTTGGGAGGGGAGTGTTTTATGAGGAAGCGCCAGGAAACGAGCTTCCGTGAAAGCAGGCAGCCCATTAAAGACTTGTCTCCATGTATGCATTATATATGTTTATGATTTTGACCAAAAAAATGATGGGAGGAGACTGCAGCACTGTTCTGTACTCTATCATGTTGGAGCCGGTGGTAGTAGTAGTAGTACTTGGTTTATTAAAATAATAATAAAAACGAAGGCATCTGCCATCGATACTTAAGCACCTGAGCTGGGGCAGCGGAAATAAAGAATAGCAGGCATAATGGAGAAATGAAATGGAAGAGGGGGGACAGGAAGAGAGGATAGGGGTGAGAGGTAATATACACAAAAACTATTTGCACAATAATAAGTATGTACAATTTGCGCGCGTGGTTAGTTCATGATGAAATGGGAGCCAGTGGGAAGAAATAGAAATCGGAGGAGGACCCGACCCGGAAGAAAGAGTTTCAGGCCGGGAAGGAAAGGTTTTAGGAGAGCTGGGGGGGGGGGGGGGGGGGGGCTGAAAGGACAACTTAAACCGGGAAGAAAAGTTCGAGGAACCGGAAAGAGCTTCAGGCCATGAAGAAAAGAGTCACCGAGAGCCCCGCGATCCTCCGAGTGTTGTAAACCGGACTCCTCTTCCGACGCATAATACCGCATTTACCCTTAACCATGGTTAAGTAAACTGCGGAAACCTTTAACTATAGTTAGCCGCGCTCACACGGAAAGCCAAACGGTAGTTATGCCACTAACCGTAGTTACCGTAAACCGAGCTGGCCAACCTTCGTTTGCGCTTAACCGACAAAATGGCGGCGTCCGCGGAAGGCATGGAGGCTGCAGCAACAGTGTCGCAGGAATCGTCCTCCCAGAGGCGTGTCAACTGGCCTGATGCAACAACAGCGGCTTTGATTCGCATCTGGAAGGACCTGCTACCCGCTCTGCGTGGAAATACGCGCAATGCGCGTATATACGCTGCCATAGCGGCAGGGCTGAACGCTAGACTAGCGCCGGGCGAGGGCCCCTCACTGCAAAGCAGGTCAAGAAAAAATAGATAGCCTTTACTCTCATTGCATTGCTCATCTAGCGCTGTTTTTATGTCGCGACGTCAGCCCCACGTGTGCGGCCGCAGTGCGTTCGTTCAGCAACGTGCAAACTTTTCGCCGTCGTCGCGTATTGTTTACCTCGCGAGTGCCCAAGATGTTTCAGTTATGTATGTACTCATATAAGAACTGAACAACGAGTGCCTCGTGACAGGAGCAGCGTATGTTTCACTCGAAACACAGCGCCAGTCTGTTTGTTCATTTTTTTTTTCGTAAACTGCGTAGTTGTTGTTGTTGGCCTAACAAAAGTTGGCACATACCCACACTAGGGGATCGGCCAAGAATCGGGTGGCTATTCACCTTTACCCAGCTAATAAAAAAGAAAAACACCTTTTCGTCTTCGTTTGTGTACGCGTGCATGCACCGCCCTGCATGCAAACTTCGTCTTTCTCATTTTCTTGGTAGCTGTTGTCGTTCAAAGCTTTTGTTTCAAACTGACAGAGCGCTGTACTATAGTGACCTTGCCATACAGCCGCCAGCACGCATGACTACAGCACAGAAGCTTTCTGATCATTACTTATCTCCTGTTTAACTTACACTGATTGACTGGCAGGCAAAATTCTCAGTCAATCAACTTCCGCTCAAGTGCAAGCATTGCGCGCAGAACCGAGTACACGTGCTTCAAAATTTCACTCTTTTTTTTCCTGACTTAAGGTGTCTTTATAGAGTGCTCGGGTACTTCTGGCTACCAGCTAAGGTAACAGTTCATCAAATTTCTCAATTTTCTGGAATATATAACTTTAGGCCTCACTGGACTACTATGCAGATATTGCTAGAATGCTATCAACTGAACCAATCACTTGAAAAGCTCCAACTGGTGCATTTAAGTGACATTTTCACCAGTACCTGCCAGTTGGTACCTGCATATTTATGTAACATTTGTCTTAAGTCCCAGTGTTCACAGGAAGCTTGATGGCCTAAAGAGATCACCAAGAGCCCATTTATTATTGAAATCATTTCCATCTTTCCAGGCAGCTGAGACGAACTGGAACTGCCACTGGCTCTCCTGGTGTCCCGTGGCAGTTCTACTGGCAGCTGCACAGTTTCCTCGGCAGCCTACCCATCAATGATGATGGGCGGGTCGAGGAAAGTTTGGAGGTAATTTGCAATTTCAAACATTACCCGTTATTAGACCGCTCAGTCACTGTGGAATTCCATCACTATGAATTTTTAAATGTACAGAAGGCTGCACAAGGCAGGCCAGCTGCGGATACTAGAGAACTGAGTAGAAAATGGAGGGAAGAGGTCGCACAGAAAAAAACGACACTTGTACAACCATGGTTTTCAGGCAAGGGCGTACAAGAGGTTCTTAACCCACAGTAGTTCAAACCAAAGTGTCATACTGCAGTTCCCATCTGATCTCCATCTACTTTGGTTCATTGGTTTGGCTTCTTGCCAAGGTTATATACCGAGTTTTACGTAATTGACTACTTGCAATCTGTTACTTGTAAATGAATACATTTTATGTAATTTTGTAATCGATTGGTTTTTCAGACTAACATTTCGGGTTATACCGTTATCCTTTTTTTATAGCATTGTTTATTGCCTCTGGGCATAAGGGGAGTTGGGAAGAAAATAGAAAGGATATAAGTGGTGAAATTGAGGCCACGTCGCAGTTACGGCAGGCGTGAGGGCAACCCCTACCCGGATGCTCCGGAGCACAATCTCCTCTCCAAGGGTAAGACCGTGGGGGGGGGGGGGGGGGAGGGTTATGCACTCGGAGGGACGAGAGCACGTGTGCGGCGCCGGAGGTGTTCCTTGTGAGGAGGGTAGAATCATCCATACTGAAGAATTGAGGCATTGATGTGGGTAGGGTCGGCTAGCAGGTTGCAGAATCTTCAGAGCTTTGTGAATTGATTAGGTCACGTGGGACCCACTCAATTTGAATGGCTCGCAGGATGCGAGCCACTAGGCGATGTATATTCTGGCAGATTTCTGGGCTGAGGCTGACGCGTCGGAGTAGACGAGTTGCTTGAAGGGCGTCAGTGCGGATGATAATGTGGGCTGTAGGGAGCAAGGTAACTGCGGTTACAGAGGGAAGCGAGTATTGTATAGGCACCCTTCAGATGTAACTCCGGCGTCGACGACGGCGCCTCTAGCGGCAGCCAGAGCGTCCGCGGGGTGCTGCAGCCGAGCAAGCCTGAGCAAGCCCCGCCGACCGAGTAGCATCGCGGCCACTGTTTCGTCGAGAAGCTTTGTTTTTGCGTTTGCGTTACCATGTGTCCACGTCCCCAACAACAATAATTGCTGTGTAGTAGGGTGTAACAGCAAGTACCGCAGCTCACCAGGCATCAAGTTTTTCTCTTTCCCATCGATACCCTGGGAGAGAGAACGGCGCCAGCTTTGGATACAGCTAGTTCGTCATCAGAAGTAATATTTCGGTTCTTATTAATGTCATTTACAATATACTTAGGAAATCGGCGCTCAGAGGTGTTTTTATATATCGTTTTGAAGCAACTGCATTAAGAAAGAAGCTCAGATTGCTATCATTGTGCCGTGAACGAGCTCTAACGCAAGTGTAGAAGCGCCCGCACGAGTACACCAAGACATTCGAGTAGGATATTCACGTCTGTCCTAGCTTCGTTTACACGAAACCGCGGCACTCTCACTACGACGCTAGCATCGCGGACTATATGCGTGTTTCCACTCCACTGCGCTTGTGGCCTTTTAAAGCGTTTATCTTTAAAATGCTGTTGATCTGGTTTTGGCGTAGTTTCCAAACCTCACTAAACGTTTGAAGCGGTCGTGTTAAACGCTTCGGCGGCAGCCTTTGCATCTTACTCGGGTTCTTACTGTACTTGTTTGTAGGTTATATCATGAGCTCTGGAAACTACGTTTATGGCTTTTTAGGCACTGTCAGCGTGCTACTGTGCTAGCATGAACTCCTTTATTTCGCCTTTCTACCCAGTTTTTTTTTTCATTTGTACTGCACAGTGAAGATGGGACGGGTTGGCTTCCATCGAAAAACTTAAAGATATGCAGCAAGCATTTTGTCGGCAATGTCAAGGCCTACGAAGAAGGTCGTCCTTCATATCATCCAAGCATCTTCCCGTCTGTTTACAAGAAAACACAAACTCCGGGCTCAAGCAGACGATTTGAATGGTACACGTGTTTTCCTCTAAAGCGTAGAGTGTTAAATTCCTTCCAGTAAAGACAGGCTGCGGATGGTCATTGCGAGTTTTATTGTTGCATGCTGTTTGTAGGCAAATGGAAAGGGAAAAGAAGAAAGCTGCAGGAAGGTATCAGGATCCTGCCCCATACCTGGATTCACCTGTCCCTGCCATTGAATACTCCGCAGAACAAGCTAATAAAATTGCACCTATGGAATGTAGCCTAGTTGATGTAATATTTTTATTTTCCTCGAGTGATGAATTATACGTATTGGACTCCCACACTAATGAAAATATGCCCCGCAGGGGGGCGCCTGCAGCTTGCAGGCGTCGCGACGGTGAGTGGCGACACCGCGGGTTCCCGAGCATCCGCAGGGACATCCCCGCAAGGGGATGATGGTGAACTGTGCATCACCACAGACCCGAGCACCCGCGCCTCGCCGTGCGTGGCATCGCCGTGTCCGGGGAAAAGGGGATCCTGGTGGTTGAGCCGATGCCGAGCGTTTGGACCCTTAAGGCCCCTTGGCAAAGGCAACACACCACTTTGGCCCCAGTTTCCTGCAGACGGCACCTCCGGCCTCACCCGACCGGGGGGAATCGGCAGTCGCCTTTTCCTATCCTCCTCTTCATCTTTCACTTTCCTATCTCTGTCTCACAACTCTCCTATATCCCACTCACTTCTTAGTTTTTCCTTTTTTCCTGGCGGCGAGGGTTAACCTTGTGTGACCAACTACCCTGAGTTGCGTCATATTTGGTTATAGTTGAGGTGTACAGCTGGCGTGGGCAGGACTTGCTATCAAGTTCCTGTCCCGTCCCCTTGTTGGACTCCGTGGTGGGTGGCTGGCACCATGACCGAAAAACAGTTTTTTTTATGGCTCCCCAACTTTCAAAACCTGATCGCTCTCTCAAAAGAGGGCGGAACGAGGCAGACAACTTCTTTCAAAAAAGAAAAGTAACTTTCCCCAAATATCATGTGATCCACAGTGAACAACAAGATAAACAGGCAAGGATAATATCCCCCTTCCTTGTGTCAAAGTGCTTGACTGAAACCCTAGGCATTGGCTATAAGCTGTCAAAAATGGCCAGCGGCGACTTATTGCTCGAACTGTGTGACAATGTCCAACATTCTAAGCTCTCCAACCTAACGTCCATAGGGGAAATCCCGGTCTCCGTGACTCCTCATCGCTCACTAAACACTGTCCGAGGCGTAATATCGGAAAATGATTTTCTTCACATAACTGAAAAAGAAATGCTCGAAGGGCTCATCGACCAAGACGTCATAGATGTCCACCGAATCAAAATCCGGAAGGACAACAAGAAAATAGACACAAAACACATGATCCTGACGTTCAACACCAGCACCCTGCCCGACACAATCGACGTGGGATATTTGAAAATCAATGTAAGACCGTACATACCAAACCCTCGCAGGTGTTTCAACTGCCAAAGGTTCGGCCACGGCTCACAGAGCTGCCGCGGTCGTAAAACTTGCGCAAAATGTGCCTCTAACGATCACCAGTCTGATGTATGTGACGCAGCCCTGTGCTGTGCAAACTGTGAAGGAGAACATGCTGCATACTCCAGGGCGTGTCCGTCCTGAAAGAAAGAAAAAGAAATTATAACCATAAAGACCTAAGAAAACATTTCTTTTAAAGAAGCGAGAAGGCGTTTTGCGCTTACAAAAACATTCTCCTTCACAGCAAAACAAAACTTCGCTGATGTGGTGCGCAGGGGCGTAGCACCGCACAGCACTCCGGCACCTGCCAAGGCCGCTCCCACCGAGCCTATGGCAGGGCCATCCACGCCCCAGGCAGGGTCAGCGAAAGCTGCCCTGTCACTGCCAAAGCAGGGACCGCCGGTCCATGGGTCGGCATCCCGCAGGACCTCCCCCCGTCGGGAGAGGCCTGAAACTAACACAACCGCGGCTGCGCGGTCCTCCAGCACCTCTGTTGAGGTGATGGATACAACACCCACTCCGCCTCCATTACAGCGGCGGAACATCTCTGTTGAGCGAAAAAAACACAGGCCCCTCATAACGGGCCCACCACATAAGTAAAACTCCTTTCATTTTCTTTTAAAAACACAAGCATGGCTTTTTTAATTCAATGGAATTGCAGAGGACTTATGCGGAATTATAGTGACATAACACATATTTTAGGGTCAATGTTACCCATAGTTTTATGTCTTCAGGAGACCAATCTTGGTCCACAACATGTGCATATCCTGAAACATTATCAAACTTTTAGACGCGATCGCGAGCAGGCAAATCGACTCTCAGGAGGCGTCGCAATTGTCGTCCAAAGCGGCGTCCCTGCTCGAGAAATAAAGCTCAATACAAAACTAGAGGCGGTTGCAGTCAGCATCGTCAGCTATAAAACACTAACAATCTGTTCCGTATACATTCCTCCACATTTTACATTAACAGTCCATGATCTAGAAGAATTGATAGTTGAACTTCCAGAGCCATATCTGGTAGTTGGGGATTTTAACGCTCACTCCCCTTTTTGGGGAAGCGAGCGCTGCGACTCTAGGGGGCAAACAATCGAAGATTTTATCCTCTCAAATAACATCTGTCTTTTAAATACAGGAAAAGCAACTTATTGTTGCCCAAGCTCGGCAAAAATGAGCTTCCTTGATTTAGCTTTCACATCACCGTCTCTTTTTACCGATTTTAAATGGGATGTTTTAAATGATCCTCTGGGAAGTGATCACCTACCCACTGTCATCAGGCTCTCGTCTTCCACTCCAGTCATCCCCACAAGACCACGGCGCTGGAAACTTCACCTCGCCGACTGGTCACTTTTTACAGAAAGTGCCACTCTAGATAAAGAATTTTCTGAAGACCTCAGCATAGATGAAATTAATGACAGGTTTACTACATGCATAATATCTGCTGCAACACTCGCTATACCACAAACAACAGGACTTGTACAGAAGAAACACAAAGTATGGTGGACACAAGAATGTACATTTGCAAAAAACAGCAAAATAAAGCATGGGGCACCCTGCGTCGGTACCCCACTGCAGAGAACTTACTCCCTTTTAAGAGGGCCAAGGCGAGAGCGCGGTACGTGCGCAGGAATGCTGAGAAAACCTCCTGGCAGAAATATTTGTCCTCTATAAATAGTTCAATACCATCAAAGAAAATGTGGGACAAAGTCCGTAAATTCACTGGTGACCGTACTTCCTTCACACTTCCACTTTTGACAACACCCGGTACACAAACATCGTCGGAAGAACAGGCCAATTTATTGGGCGAGCACCTTGCTGAAGTCTCAAGGTCGTCCCACTACACAAACGCATTCCAGAAACACAAAGCTATAGCTGAAAAACAAAAACTTCCATTCGGAACAGGCATGCAGGAAGACTACAACCAGCCCATTAAGCTCCAGGAATTAAATAGTGTATTATCTTCCGGTAAAAAGACAGCACCAGGCCCACACAATGTGCATTACAATATGCTTGCCCATCTCTCTGATACAGCCGTACAGGCACTGTTAAAATTCTTCAATAAAATATGGATGACTGGCAGAATACCTGAGGAGTGGAAGAAAGCAGTAATAGTACCTTTTCTGAAACCCAGAAAACCACCAACAAGTCCTGACAATTACAGACCAATAGCCCTCACCAGCTGCATTGCTAACAGGATAGATAAGCGGGCGAGTTGGTGATACATAATGCAAAAAAACAGCGCGAACAAACGGGGACTAGACGAAGAATACACAGGACCAAGCGCTGACTCTCAACTAAAGTTTAATCACAGGAAGCACACTTATAAAAGGAAACAGAAAACGAAAAAAACACAAAATCAGAACGCATGTGTTACTATGTGATGTCCAGATATGCAACTTCACAGTCACGCAGGAGCAGGGATGGTTGGCTGACACATAATCTTGGTTTCTTTGTCATGTTATACGCCTCGATAATTTCCCTGGTCAACTGGTCGGGGTGTTTGTACAAAATGTCAGTAAAATGCAAGGACGGAAAACATGATTGACACTCACGGCAATGATCAGCTAGATTAGTGGAGCGATTAGATTCTAATGAATTGAGATGTTCTCCGAGTCGTGTGTTGATACAACGTCCCGTTTGCCCAATGTATATCTGACCACAGGATAGGGGGATTTTATAAACTACCCCTTTGGAGCACGGCACAAAACTTTTAGCGTGCTTAACACCACAGGACGTTACAGATTTCTTGGGGTTGCGGGACTTATTTTCTACTGCTGAACAAATTTTACTGATCTTATTCGGGGCCGAAAAAACCACATCAACTTTATACCTATGGGCCACATTTTTAAGACCATGAGACAGGCGATGCACATAGGGAAGGACTGCGAACTTTTTCCGTTTCTGTTCTTTCTGTGAAGACGGCAGCAATGTCGGCGCTTTAAGCTTTTTAATTATTTTATTGCAACCCAAAGTGATAAGCTCAGCTGGATATCCTGCTTCCTTTAGTCTCTTAGCCTGCTATGCAAGAAAGCTTTGATAATCAGGCTAAGAGACTAAAGGAAGCAGGATATCCAGCTGAGCTTATCACTTTGGGTTGCAATAAAATAATTAAAAAGCTTAAAGCGCCGACATTGCTGCCGTCTTCACAGAAAGAACAGAAACGGAAAAAGTTCGCAGTCCTTCCCTATGTGCATCGCCTGTCTCATGGTCTTAAAAATGTGGCCCATAGGTATAAAGTTGATGTGGTTTTTTCGGCCCCGAATAAGCTCAGTAAAATTTGTTCAGCAGTAGAAAATAAGTCCCGCAACCCCAAGAAATCTGTAACGTCCTGTGGTGTTAAGCACGCTAAAAGTTTTGTGCCGTGCTCCAAAGGGGTAGTTTATAAAATCCCCCTATCCTGTGGTCAGATATACATTGGGCAAACGGGACGTTGTATCAACACACGACTCGGAGAACATCTCAATTCATTAGAATCTAATCGCTCCACTAATCTAGCTGATCATTGCCGTGAGTGTCAATCATGTTTTCCGTCCTTGCATTTTACTGACATTTTGTACAAACACCCCGACCAGTTGACCAGGGAAATTATCGAGGCGTATAACATGACAAAGAAACCAAGATTATGTGTCAGCCAACCATCCCTGCTCCTGCGTGACTGTGAAGTTGCATATCTGGACATCACATAGTAACACATGCGTTCTGATTTGGTGTTTTTTTCGTTTTCTGTTTCCTTTTATAAGTGTGCTTCCTGTGATTAAACTTTAGTTGAGAGTCAGCGCTTGGTCCTGTGTATTCTTCGTCTAGTCCCCGTTTGTTCGCGCTGTTTTTTTGCATTATGCATTGCTAAATCTTTTGAAAGTGTAATAAATATTAGACTCACCTTTGTACTCGAATCTCGGCAACTATTAGATGTACATCAATGTGGATTCAGAAAAGCATGCTCAACCACCGATCACCTTGTCCGCCTAGAGAACACCATACGGGAGGCGTTCATCCACAAACAGCAGTGTATCGGGGTCTTCTTCGACATGGAGAAAGCATACGATACCACGCGGAAGTTCGGCATCCTCCGCGACCTAGCAGAGCTAGGTATCCGAGGCAGGATGCTGAACTGCTTGAACGACTTCCTGGCTAACCGCACATTTAGGGTCCGCCTAGGAACAACTCTCTCCATGACTTTCACCCAAGAGAATGGCGTACCCCAAGGTTGCATTCTAAGCACGACACTCTTCGTAGTAAAAATGAATTCGTTAGCCAAAGTAATACCCAAGTCCATAATGTATTCGGTTTATGTAGATGACCTACAGATAGCATGCACTTCCTCCAGCATATCGTCCTGCGAGAGACAAATACAAATCACACTGAATAAACTAGCTGCTTGGGCAGAGATAAATGGGTTCAAGTTCTCTCCTAAAAAAACAGTAGCCGTTCTGTTCTCATTGCGACGAGGCCTACAATTCAATCCCAACCTATACTTGAATCAAGCCACACTACCAATTAAACCAGAACATAATATTTTAGGACTCACTTTTGACAAGAAACTCACATTTCTACCACACATTAACAACCTTAAAAAGAAAGCATCCCAAGCCCTCAATGTATTAAAGGTGCTCTCGCGAAAACGGTGGGGGTCCGATTGAACATGCCTATTACACATCTATCGCTCTCTGGTACGCTCCAAGCTGTACTATGGGTGCATAGTATACGGTTCAGCAAGAGCATCCTACTTGAAACGACTGGACCCTGTTCATAATCTTGGTCTGCGACTATCAACTGGAGCATATAGAACATCCCCGATAAACAGTCTTTACATTGAAGCTAATGAGCCTGCACTAGAGGATAGAAGAGTCACACTGACATGCGCATATGTCCTAAAAACCCGTTCTCTTCCTAAACATCTCTGCCATCCCATTGTTACCAAGTGCCCATCCAAAAGATTATTCAACAATAAACCACAATCCATCCGGCCACTAATAATGCGCTTTGAAGATAAATGTGAAGAGTTAGGAGTACTGGATGCCCTGCCGAATATTGCACAAAAATATGAAAATTTACCACCATGGTACAGCCTGCCTTCAGTGTGCGACTTCACACTGACACACTTACATAAAAAGGAAATGCCACATCAGCTCATACTACAAGAATTCATTGAACTGCAAGAAAAATATGACACCTTCACTGAATTTTACACTGATGGGTCAAAAACAGAAAGTCATGTTGGAAGTGCAGTAATTCAAGGAAAAAATGAAAAAATGATACGACTGCCACAGTATGCATCGGTTTTTACTGCCGAGAGTTATGCAGTCCTTGTAGCCGTAGACCAAATAGTTAAAGAAAACATTAAAAATAGCGTCATTTACACCGATTCACTGAGTATGCTCAAAGCGCTGCACTGTAGAAACGCTGCTGCACCCATTATAGGAAACATCATACATAACATAATTAAAATAAAAAAACAAAAACATAGCATTATATTCTGCTGGGTGCCCAGCCATGTTGGAATTGTCGGTAATGAGAGAGCAGATGCATGCGCAGCACAAGCTCGAATTGATCAAATAAAACAAGATAACATACCACACAGGGATTTTTTGAAATTAGTGCACAGTAAACTCAGAATTAAGTGGCAGGCTGCATGGGAAGAACAGGCAAACAACAAACTGCATTCTATAAAACCCGTTTTAGGAGAATGGAAATCATGTAGACATCAAGAACGTTTCACTGAAGTTATTTTATGTCGGCTACGCATTGGGCACACACACCTTACACACAACTTCTTACTGACAAAACAACAAAAACCTCTCTGCGAAATGTGCGGCGAAGTACTCACTGTAAACCACATTTTAATTTCATGTACAAAACTGGAACAACTGAGAAAAAAATATTTTACAACACTCTACAATGAATACATCCCATTGCACCCCAAGTTGCTTTTAGGTGATCAAGCACTGGTTGATCTTTCAAGTATTTTTAAGTTTCTTAATGAAGCCAATGTTTTAAACAAACTCTAGGTATAAAAAGCGTAACATTTAACAAAAACCTAACCTTGTGTTTGGCTCATCATAGCCATAGTTGCTTTTGCGCCATTAAAATCAATATAACTAACTAACTAACTAACTAATGAAAATATGGTGTTATGTGGTGTTTATCGGTATTTCTGTAGTGCAGGCTTCTACAATGACAGAAGATCAACCGGAGTGCGTTACTGGAGAACTTATCTTTCTCTCGGTGACTTCTAATTGCGCTGCAAGCTGCTTTGTACCCCACAAGACATCATCTACAGTGGAGCAAGGAACTGTGTGTGATATCGATTTTTGGGACAAGATCATTCATTGGCCCAGTGCATAAGCAGCCCTATTTCGGTTGGTTTAAAGCGCTGTGTAACGATGAATCTACACTGCAGTCATTAACAGCAGTGTCTTTTCAAATTTTTGCCCTTCAGCTTAGTGTTCTTCCTGCCTCAACACAGCGGGTGAATGAACTTTTCCTTGAAGACAAACTCCCTTTGTTTTTGATCAAGTTAAAACATGGCCTTCTATTTTCTTTTCTAGCAACATTATTTTCCGTTCACAGCATGACAGCTTCTCGAATTTTCAAAGCAATTCTTTCCAACCTCAAATAAGCTACAAAGACCTGGATATACTGGCCGTCACGGTTAGCTGTACAACGAACAATGCGAGCTAGCTTTCGTGAGCACTACCCCATTTGTAGAGTTATTATTGATTGCACAGAACTTGAAATAGGAATGCCACCAGGCATTTAGAAGCGTAACCTGTGGTACTGTAACTACAAAGGACGGTATACACTGAAATATCTAATTGGCATAGCTCTTAACGGTTTGGTCACAGTCATTTCTGAGGGCTTTGGCGGCAGGACCACAGATGCAGTAATCACCACTGAGGGCAAATTATTGTCTCTTCTGGAACCCGGTGACGTTATATTGGCCGACAAGGGCTGTCCAGCCATTAGAAGTGGGGTTGGTGCAAAGGAAGCAACTTTGGCAATGCCATCTTTTGCAACAAGCCCTCAGTTTACCGAGTCAGAAGTGGATGCTACTTATGAAACAGCATCGGTACGCATCTATGTAGAGCGAGTGATACAACGACTGAAGATATTTCAAATTTTAACTAACAGAATTCCACACGAATTTCCTGGATATGTTGACGACATCCTCCACGTGGTTGCTGTTATCACTAATGTTAAGCCTGGAATCTTCGCAAAGAATTACTGCAGTGACTGATGCGTTGGACCAATATTGAAGTGCCCTAACACATATTCAGGAAAACAAAAAAAACAGGACGACCTTGGCACAAATTTACCATCATGGTAAGTCCCTTAGCTTTTAAACGTCATTCTTCATTATTGAAATAATGGAGCGGTATCCCAGCTTGTGTGTGCTTCAAAATCAATCAAAGCTATTTTTTTTCTGTCTCAGCGGTGAGTGCATTTTCGTTACCTTTCATGCACAGCGAAAGACAGTCCGTTCTTTTATGCTTGTTTCATTACTACACTGTCAGTGTGTTTGTGATCAATGCATTATTTTTTCTATTTTTTCTCGTTTTCTTTCTTTTTCCAAAGTAGAACTGTTATGTTATGTGTTTGCTGTGGCAATGAGCAAAACTGCTGTACCGTTGCTTGTGTTGCTTGTGATGTGACGCCAATGTGGTGCTAGGGGCCTAGAAAGAGGATTTATGTCTTCCATTTTGCCGCGGCACCCTGGCAATGCTGCACTGTATTGTAAAAAGCGGCAATGAACTCAAACGGTTAACTTCAACATGCTGGAAGGCTGGTAGACGGACAGGGAACACAACGCAGGATTGCACTGACAGACTATTACAGTACAGAATGTGGTACTACACATGCGACTGTATAAAATGACTGCAGTGGAGCCATTGTAAATAGTATAAATAAAATGTACTGCATCCACATGTAATAACCGACTGCTCAGCCTTATGGCCAGTGAAAGCGCTGCTTGGTGGGGAATATCACATTTTTTTGCTTTCGAATATTGCCTTCAAAAAATGTTGAAAGAAAAACTGACGCAGCTTTGGGTTTGCCGAAGACAAGAATCTATTGTCCCTCACACCAGTAATTGTGAGGGAGTCCACACTAGAATATACATAGAAGCAGCACTTTTCGAGGCCAAGAACAATCAAGCTAACTTGTATCTTTGTGCAGTATGGGTGACTGCATCTTAAATTCAAGTGTTTGTCGCCACATAGGTACTTCAGCAAGGGCCTCTCTGTCAACTTCTGGATTCTCCTGGTGTAGGGACATTTTATTTCCAGCAGAACTGTTTCACCGTCTTGATCCCTGAAATCACATTTTGTTTAGTGAACAACAAAACATGTTTACGCAACTGCTTACTTGAAAATCCCGTCCTGAGAGCACGGCAACCATAGATCGTCTGAGCATACCAGAAGGCCAAATTGAGAGACCCTTCTACTATGTTGAGCCTCAAATTTTTTTCTCGCCTCTGGCTCCTTTGCCAAACCATATTGTAACGCAGGACCAGTGAACTGTGTTTCTGAGACAATGCGTTGAGTACGGTCATAGAGCACCTGACAGGTGCCCTTATTGTAGCGCTGCATCGGACATTTGTGATGTGCGGCACTTGTTGTGGACGTGCCCAGCGACGGCTGCTATAAGAAAACGGCTCCTCAGGGAGGTGGGCCTGCGGTGGAATCGCGAAAGTGACTACGTGAAATGGACTATGAACAACCGTTTCATTAGCAACCTCTGTGACTACCTCAGCGCAGCGGACATTTACTCCTTCTTTTAACTTTCAATCCCGTGCATTCCTTCCCCCCTTCCTTTTTTTTCAAATTGTGCCTCATGGCACACTTCTCGAATAAAAAAAAGGAGCTCTTCACTGCAGGTCAGTACCCTGTGTGCCTGCAGAAGAAAACAACAAAACTGTTTAACACTAGCACGTGCACATGAACACCAGAAGAGGTTCTGCGCTGCGCAAAACAGAAGTTAAACACTACTGATATACCTTTGTGGCTGTGATTCTCCAGAATCTTTCATTACTCCAAAGGCATCTGTCTGTCTGTTCTGGAGCATGTTTTTGATGTTCTTTGCATCCACCATCACGCACTGGTGATATATTCCTTGCTCAACGCCTAAGAGCCTGCATGATTTAGATAAAGAGTATCGTGATACAAGATCATTAAATATTAATTTGGTCTTTGAAAAAAATTTTCCTTAATTCCTAAATAATGACATGCTGAATAAAGAATAAATATTACACAAACCTCGCCGGAAAGTTAAGTCGTTTCAAAAGCATTCTGCCTCCGCTTTCTTGTAATTCATAATAGTTAAAGATTTCTCCTTTTCTGGGCCATTCAAAAAGTTCTAGTTCCTTTTCAGAGCATTAGGAAGCGGCTGGGGCGACTTCGTCGTTAGGTAGTGCCTCTGCGCGAAGCATGTCGGTCAACGGACATTCGATGTCCGCGGAAAACATTATCACATGGCCGACATAACTTTTTTCGCACGCAATTAAACGTAATATAACATTACAATAATGTACAGTCGCAAATATAATCAAGGAATCTTGCTTTAAAAACGAGTTGGGTGATTGCATTTGAGAGCGTGACCAAAACAAGTTACCGTTTTCCTTTCTCGGCCCATGAACTTTGGACAGTTTCGGGTAAATTTTCCGCAAAGACCGAAGGCCCAAGCTCGCGGTTGGCTTGGGCAGGAGCTACATTTGTACTGTTTAATATAGAGAGCAACGGCCGCCGTGTGCTTACATTTTCCCGCCACGCCAGCGCGGCAGTCACAGCTAGCTCTGCGGATTCTTCGGCTTCCGTCGATCTAAAACACCAGTACAGCGATAAAAATTATTAAGTCAGCATCTGGAATAGCACATTTGTTTAGAGCACTTGTACAGTGCTTTTGAAGAAACGAAACTTACCTCAAGCGTCGCGCATTTTGTCGCTGCGTTTATTCTTGTCTGCAGTATGCATTTTCCCGCGATTTCGGAGCCATGAGCAAGCACAGCTTCACTGACGTCGCAGACGTGGCCCGCTTGCAGTAGTAGTGGCCCATTTTTTAGGTTTGCACCGCGAAAAAAAAAGCGTCAATGTCTTGAACTTCTAGGAAACCCGTCGATAAAACAAAGGGCACGTTCTTTACCGCCATCCCGCTGCACCGCGTGAGGTGCGTGTTCTGCTGCAGCTATCCTCCAGCGAACGCAAAAGCGGCTACGCTGTGGCGCTTCACGACAACCGAAGGTGGTGGCGCCTGGCGGATTCAGGGGGCCTCAGCACAGAAGGAAGAAGGTTGCGCGAATCGAAACCTGGCCGTCTTGTCAAGTGCAGGCTTGCAGGGACAGTAAACTGCAGTTGTTGTTACACAGCCCTGGATACTGACATCAACATATTTAATAATTGAGCCGCGTTAATATTATAACATATATAATAATGTTAGCCGCACAGTCGTGCGGCTAACATTTCTCTGTGAGCTTGCACAGTGTTGAATTTAGAGAAATAGGCCGGAAGTTTCCAAGACCCGTTGGCGGTTTCCCTGCTTTTGGAATAGGGATCACAGTTTCCAATTTCCAGGTCTCAGGAACAGAGCCGTTTAGCCACACAGGGGCGGTAATTTACCACTGTAATCAGTTATATTTCAGATGGAGTTATTGTAATTGTAGATGGTAACTTATTTTACGCAACGTGTACAAGACTGGTTATATATTACCAATGACACTCTCGATGTCTCATTCATTTTAAACATGCTATTCATTATTGCTGTTCAGTGATCAGTTTTTGCTAGACTGTATAAATAAGTTCTTCAATAATATATCTATGCAGTTACTAGACTGCATAGTTAAGTTCTTCAATAATAGATCTATGCAGTTACATGCAGATAAAAGTTTTGAAATGTCCCTTTGTTCTGGCTGGCATAAGTTGGGGCAGCTGATGATTGCATACTATTCAGGCAACTTTGACCATTCACCTGGGAAGATGAAAAATGCAATATGCTATATTTGGTCGTGTGCAGCTGCCAGTCGTCAATGAGGCGCAGACACTGCCGAGGTACTGACGTCAGGGGAAGACGGGCCCCTCGGAGACAGTGTGGACCCCCAACTGCTGAGCACGTCTCCCCTGGCTGTGCTACCCAGTACGAGTGGAACTATGGGCTGCACAAACCGAGGTGGAACAAGAGGAGGCGGCAGAAGCCGACGCAAGCGGGACAGCAGTTCCGTAGTGCACCAGCTTCTTGCGTTTCATAAAGACGAAGCCGCACAGGCGGTGAAGGCGGAGAAAAGGGCCCACAAATTAAGAAAGAAAATGCTTAGAATGACACAAGAGGGCAACGATATTAACGCCAGCTTGGTTCGGCTGTTAGACAAGTGCATGAAATCAAAAGAGGATAAACAAAACAATGACAGGTAATTCAATAAAACTTTTGCTGGGCGAGTTGGTTCATTTTACTTGAGGGGATGCTTGTAGCGCGACAAAAAACAAGCAAAAGACAGAAGTCGAACGGGACAAGCGCTACTCTCAACTGGGTTTATTGAAACATCGATCGCACTCATTTATACAATTCCCTTTTCCTTCAAGAACACAATCACCAGAACACTCATGCGAATGACACACAAATTTCACACGCATCACACCACGCTATTTAAAAACTTATGCTCGTTAGAGTACATCTTTACCGAAGGGCTGCTGACGCACTCCCACCCTTTCTTTTTGATATGGAACGCCTCTATCAGTTCCCGCGTTAGCGCGAGCATGAAATATGCCTCAGGAATGGGAGTGGAACGAATCTGGTAATTCACTGCAAGTCTTGCAAATGCTCGTCATTCCTAAATAAGACAGAGGTCATTGGTCGAAGCAAATGCGCGCTAAAGCGGGAACTGATATAGGCGTTCCATATCAAAAAGAAAGGGTCGGACTGCATCAGCAGCCCTTCAGTGAAGATGTACTCTGACCAGTATGTTTTTAGATAGCCTGAGCTGATGCAGGCGAGTGAAATTTGTGTGCCATTCCTATGAGTGTTCTGGTGATTGTGTTCTTGAAGGAAAAAGGAAACTATGTAAATATGTGCGATCGATCTTACAATAAACTAGTTGAGAGTAGCGCTTGTCCCGTTCATCTCTGTGCCTTGTCTGCTTTTTGTCGCGCTACAAGCATCGCCTCAAATAAAATGAACCAACTTGCCCAGCAAAAAGTTTTATTGAACTTCATTTCTAGTACAGTGGGCCCTTCTTCTTTCGTGTTTTCCTCTCCATCGCAAGAATCTGTGTTTATCACCCACATCACTTGGACGACGTGCAAGGCAAGACGCTTGGCGTATTGCATAAGGAAAGGGCTGGTGCCGGTAGAGTTGGCTGCCGCCAGAGACGCTGAAGATCTCTACTATTCTATTCCCCACAAAGAACTGTTTACCTGTGTTCTTAAGTGCATTGAAGAGAAACCTAGTTCGGGGAGCTGCTCCAAAGACCACTCTTCAACATATTTACCTCCTTCAGAAGAAGGCCTTAATATTTATTTTTAACCAACCTTATTTATTTATTTATTTATTTATTTATTTAAATACCCTAAAGGCCCAAGTGGGCATTACATAGGGGGGGAGGGCATGAAAACAACACAATACAGATTATTGGCACACAGTACTTAACAAATACAAAGAATAACTATATATACAAATTGCAAGTACACATCACTGCAGTCGCTGAAAGATACATAGGTTGAGCGTATGAGACTTAATGCTTCAACAATACTGAAAATATCACGGTGAATTTTCTAGGCCAAGGTGCGATGAAAGTTTTGTTTGAAAATGTGATAACTCAGTTTCAGAAACTATGTCAGCCGGTAACGAGTTCCACTCTGCCATAGATAATAGTAAGGGTGATGTTTGATATTTCAGTGTTCGTGCGAAGATGGGTTGCACTTTGTGGGAATGATCAGACCGGGATGAAACATGATGGGCAGGGGCGATGCGATCAGCTGTGAACGGGGAGCCATCGTAGTACAAGGAATGAAAAAACGATAAACGAGAGAACTTGCGTCGAGTGATAAGGTCGGGAATACTGATAGTTTGCTTCAATAATGACACGCTTTCATACGGTGAGTATGAAGAAAGGATGAACCTCACAGCTTTATTTTGCACAGACTCAAGACGGTTAATTAATGAAACACTACTTGGACTCCATATTAAAGACGCATATTCTAAGGCTGACCTTATGAGTGTAGTATACGCGCGAAGCTTTGTCTCGGGGTTGGCAAGATATAGACGACGTTTGATGAGTCCCAGTTTCTTAAATGCTTTGTTTGTGATGTGATTTATGTGGGTGTTCCAGCTTAAATCTGCACTGAGATAAACACCTAGGTACTTAAAACAATCCGTTCTTTCAACTGTATTCTCATTAATTGTGTAGACATTAGAAGGTATATTAGTGCGCGTGGAAAAGCCCTTTTTCACAATAGTAACGTGCCGAGAATATTTAGTCTCTTTGATATACGTCTGTCCTTGCGCTACAAACAGGAAACTTGGGACAAAATTTCAACAATATCTCAAATCGCTAAGCTTGAGCTCCTTGTGCCTACATACCCGCTACGCCGTCTGCGGCACTACACCCTTAACACGCCACGAACTAACTACGGGATACAGATGCTTACATATTATCTACCCGCACTACTCAACCGCCTCTTTGATGCAGGCATTGACATTAATAAATGCAGCAATGCTAACCTCCGGGCGTTCTTTCACTAAATAATTATATTTTTTATGGTTTGTGGTTGTTACGTATATGGTCGAAATATGCAGGCTCGTTGAATGCTTAGCGTAACCCGTCAGCACGCCAATATCATGTTGTCCTCATTCATGTATGTTGAAAATTGTTCTTTTTTATACGTTGTCAATGTGTTCACTGCTGTGATATTAAGTGCTATAATCTCTGTATAGAGAATGTTTAAAGAATGCTTTCAGTGCATGCTTTGAATTTTGTATATAACTTGTTCTTTATGTTATATTGCGCGCTTAGTTTGTGTTTACGCAGTTCATTCATGGATTGTGAATTATGCCTTAGGTTTATGTATGCATGTCTTGTTTGCATGTGACCAGTGGTGCCACTGTTGCTGGATGTTGTGGGCCTTGGGAGCTTGTCAAGCTACGGCATTTTTTCCCGGGGCCCACTGCTCTGTAGCAAGAAATAAATAAACTGAAACTGAAACCTATAACACTTGGTGTTTACTTCTCCTCCCATCTACAGTGGGACAGTTATGCAGACTACCTGCGAAAGACTACCTGCGAAAGTTTTCGGCTGATACTGGAATATTGTCACGTTGCCGAATGATCCTTCCTCAAATTCTAAACTCCAAATATATCATGCCTTTTTTCTTCATATATAAATTATTGCACATTAGTCTGTGGTACGACAACTAAAACAAACAAATTTCTACTTCTTCAGAAAAAGCAACCCGTCATCTAGCGAATATACAGCCGATGCACACAACTATGCATACTTTGCTACATGTAACATGATACGTGTTGATCGTATATATAAATTTTGATTACTACAGGTTATATATTTTCCTACATCTGGTGCTAAAAACTTTCTAGAAAATCTTGGGTCTTTGGGCTACAGCAATACCAATATTTAAACTCGCAGCACTGATGTATGGTAAATACCGCATTTCAGAACAAACTGTAAACTAAAATCATTGGCTTATAATCTGCCATATGTACTAAACAAATATAAGCACACAGCTCCTTTTAGTCATAAAAAGCTCAGGTCTCATTCTGCTCATATGAAAGTGTAAACTGCTAATCTATATGTACTGTTGTAACTTACACTTATGTATTTTGCCTTATGTGTTGTTCTTATATTTCGTGCTATAGTTCTGATTGTCTTAATTTTGTATTATAGTGTTATATTTATCCTGCATATCTTTTGTAAAAGGGTATTTTCTTACTATTTTTTATCCTTACCGTAATGTGATTATAATGTGTATCTCTTATGTTGCTTGGTGTATCTTTCATGTCGTGTTAAAAAAGCGACTTGTTTTTATCTTACATTTGCTACTTTCATGTAATCGACCCATGGGCCTTTGTCAAGCTATGTGCACAGCTTTTAGCCCCGGTTGACGAGGCAAATTTTCTGGTAAAAAAGCTGCATTGATTGATTGATAGAAGTCTTGTGAATGCTCACAATTCCTAAATAAGACAGAGGTCATTGGTCGAAGCAAAGACGCGCTAACGCGGGAACTGATAGAGGCGTTCCATATCAAAAAGAAAGGGTTGGACTGCGTCAGCAGCCCTTCGGTGAAGATTTACTCTAACGAGTATAAGTTTTTATATAGCCTGATCTGACGCAAGCGTGTGAAATTTGTGTCATTCGCATGTGTGCTCTGGTGAAAGTGTTCTTGAAGGAAAAGGGAAATTGTATGAATGTGTGCCATCGATCTTTCAATAAAACTAGTTGAAAGTAGCACTTGTCCCGTTCGTCTTCTGTCCCTTGTCTGTTTTTTGTCGCGCTACAAGCATCCCCTCAAGTAAAATCACCAGTAAATGCAGGAAATATCATACAAACTCGTATCATCAAAAACCTTGAAGATCATAGCTTTATCTTCGATCATCAGTGCTGTTTTCGCAAGGGCTACTCATGCGACACCCAACTTGCCGGTTTTATTTACGACATACTTGCACTGACTGACGCTGGGTTTCAAGTTGAAGCAATATTTTTCGATTTTTATTAAGCATTTGATCGCATTCCTCACCAAAGGTTGTTAAACTTTCACAACTGAACAATCACCCTTATATTATTGCATGGATAGGAGATTTCCTCTCATCTAGAATCCAGTTCACAGCAGTTAACAACTCAAACTCATGTTTTGCTAAGGTTAGTCTGGAAGGCAGGTTACTTTTTCTCATCTATATTAATGATTTACCCAGTTACGTGACTTCTGTAATCAGGCTACTTGCTGATGATTGTGTGCTTTATCGATGCATAACCTGCAACGCTGACAACCAATTACTGCAGTCTGATCTAGAAGCGATAAGCACATGGAGTTCTAATTGGTTAATACCATTAAATCTTTCCAAATCCAAGGTCATGTCATTCACCAACAAGCCACATGTTCCTACCACCTACTCTCTTCATAGGTATAGTGTAGAACTCGCCACAAGTTAGAAGTACTTGGCATGAACCTTCAGTCCAACTTATCATGGAATCATCACATTAATCTCACTCTTGCCTCCACTAATCGTGCTTTCCGACTTCTCAAACATAATTTGAGAGGCCGCAACACATGCAAAAACATCTTGCGCATAACACATTATTCAGTCCGAAACTCTTAATACACGTCTGCCATTTGGGATCCTCATCAGACTTATATCATAAGTAACATCAAAGCCTTGCAAAACCGCGCTGCGCGATTCATCTTTTCTGATTATTCATGTTACACCAGTGTCACCTCATTGAAGTTTACAGCCGAGTAAGAAAATTTCCTGCCTATCACTTTTCCGTAACCTTTATCACCATCCTTTCCTTCATGGTGAATTCTTTCAGCCACTGCCCGTTACCTTTGCATGTCGTGATCATCCTCACAAAGTTAAACACATTAACTACCAGTCATCCCATTAGGCATATTCTTTTTTATCGTGCACAACAACTGAACTTTTCCATCACACATGACCATATGTGACCTAAATAACTTCCGACACCTTAATCACGCACGTTTCAACAACAAAAAATGTTTTTTTTTTCTTCATCGTACTGTCTTCTGCCTTGTCTTCTTTTAATTTTCATATGTACTTCAGCGCACTTTTTACGGCGTTGTCTTTTCCTTGCGGTGCTGTTATCTGTTCCAAAAATTCTGCTGCTATGTGCATTCTTCCGACTCTTCTTGTGGATGTCTATTTACCATTCATATTTGTGTAACCGCAGCGGTGGCCAAGTGGTTGAGCATCTGTCTCGTATGCGGGAGGTGCGGGGTTCGATCCCCAGTGCCGCCGGGTACCCACCGGTGATACAATAGGTACAAGCTTTCCCCTGCCCTGGTGCTCGGCTTATTTAGGGTGAAATGCTTGGGAAATTAGGTCTTTGACTCCACCTTGACAAGAAGGAAATTACGTTGTGTCATGGCGCTTTTTGGCCATAGATGCCTTTGCGCCATAAAAAAAAAAGATATTTGTGATTTCACCTGTTTAGTGCATTATTATAACCATGAAACAATGCCTTGTGCCAATTCCACCCCCCCCCCCCATGTAATACCCTCGAATGAGGGCCTTTGGGGATATTTTGAATAAATAAGTAAATAAAAATAAACTAAACATTCATTATGATTGCTCAATATTTGTTGGTTTGAGTTCATGATACAACAGCATGTGATTAGTAGGAGTAAGTGTTTATTTTAAAATTAACAAAGAGGAAGGTAAAAGATTTTTGCCAGCCCCGGCATCTGCCATCGATGAAAAAGCACCTGAGCTGGGGCAGCGGAAATACAGGACAGCAGGCAGTTTGAAGAAGTGAAAGGAAAGAGGTGAGCGGACAGTAAGAAAGGATAGAGGAAGAGGTGATAAATGCACTATTTACATAATACATTTGTACAAGTCGCGCGCGTGCAGAGTTAATAAAAGAACGGAAAAACACGCGCACAACAGTTCGCACACAACAGCTGCAGCAGGGTGCCCAGCTGTTAATCGTCCGAGGTTGCACACGCGGAGCGTTCTGTCACTGCACGGCACTACTTGACGCAAAACAGACGAGACGTCAAGCCCCTCTGTTCGAGAAGTGCACAGAGGCTCACCAAGGTTCGCTCACGGGTGCGCGCACTGCCCTGCAGCCACAATGCGGATATTTTACAGGCATAACTTCTAATCAGTAAGCATGCATATGCACTACAAGAGTAGTATGTGAATGGGTGCAGGTAACCAGTAACATCACTGTTGCTTTCAGAGTATTTAAGAATAGAAAGCACAGTGCAAAACACAGGATATGAAAGATTTGTGAAAAAGGGCATTTATTATTTTTTTGCGACTACCTTTGTAGCTATGCTCAGGTCATTCAAACAGGTTACTACTATAGCTCAAGTGTGTTACAATCTGGTCAACATCGGAGTTCAGTTTTGTTGCCACTTTTGTGTAATTTATATGTAAACAATGTCTTTTGATATCACTCATTTTAGGTTATTTGAATATGCATACATTACCATTCATCTCTGTAGTCACTTTTCTCTTAACTTTGCTATGGCCTGTTCAGAAGTGGACGCTCTTGTTTTATAAACTGGTAATGAAACAACCAATTCTCTGCCGATCAGCAAAAAACTAAGCGCCTGTTTTTGTAGCTGTCACGAAAAGCTAAAGATTGTGCCACCTTATGCCAGATTTGCCCGATTTATGCAAAATGTTTCAGTTGCCTGCAAGGTGGTTCGCCAGGGCATTCCTTACTGCTACTCCCGACGGCTCTAATCGGCTACTCGTGTATACTGGTTGGGGACGCCTTTCGTTTGCGCTTTGCACCGCACTCAGCCATCCTGCATCACATTCATCACTGAATTGCTCGCAGACATTGTGTAGCACACAAGCAGCTCGGACCACAATGTTCACATTGTGAATATCGCACTCGAGGCCCCTCAACAGCATTCTGAAGCGTGTTTTAACACGTCCAAACACATTTTCTACAACACGTCTGGCACTTGATAGATGGTAGTTGAAGGTCTGTGCGGGTGACCCAGCAGTTATAGGAAAGGGGTAGGGCTTCATTACATGCCTCTTCAGGGCGAACGCTTGGTCAGCAAGAAGCACTGGGCCAACTTGCACGCCTTGAATTGTCCTTGTTTCTAATTGAAACAGATCACTGTGTAAAATACGTGGAATTCGTGAGATTTGAAACACTGCAGAGTCATTATTTCTGCCAGGACTGCCACGGTTGTTGTACAAAAACTTGTACCTGTGGTCAACCACAGCGAGGAGGATGATGCTTTACCACCCTTTATTGTTAAAATAATCTGCCACCTCTTCCTTTGGAGGGCACACCTTGATGTGGCAGCCATCCAGGGCACCAACATCTTGAGGAAAGCCACAAACTGCAGCGAACTGGCGCATGTGCTCCTGCAATTCATGCAACTTCGGGGAACACACAAATTGCGCTTCCAAGTTGTGCAGAATTACGGTGCAGAACTCGCGAAATATCATGTTCACGGAGGCAGTGCTCACGCCAAAAAAGTTTGCTACAGTCCGCTCTCCAGCTGACGTTGCGAGGCGGTAAAGGACAATCGCCACGCGTTTTTCCAGAGAAGTTGCCTTTCGCATACTAGTGTCTTGCTGACGCATGTTCTCGCAAACGCCCACAATATACTGAAATGTGGGGCGGTTAATTTTGAAATTATCGCGGAAGCCGCTGTCTGGAAGATGGGGCAGCGTCGTCTCGTACCACGAGTTTGGGCGTGGATACATTCATAATGCTCGCTGCAGCGTACCCTGAAGAACCGCCACCAACAAAAGGCGTTTCGATCGCCTTCGATGACGCCTGCTTTTTGTTTCCAGCATGTCGATTTTGGCGCTCAGAGCAACCTGCTGCATGCGGAGGCGTTGAAGTGCCGCCTGATGCGCCGCGAAAGCAGCCCAAAATTCAACGTCGGCGTCGTCCCCACCGTCCGCCACAGGCCCGCGTGAAGCCATCGCAGCCTGAATGCTGAATGTCGACACACTCACACACACTCACAATACACGATATTGCACCCACAGAACGTAAGCAGACAATTAGACGCCGCACGTGACTGCACTGATCACGTAAATGAGGTGCGCTTGCAATCAAAAGAGTCCCAATGCTCCCACGACGGCGCCCAGCAAACTAGTGGCTACAAGTGGCTATTATGTCGGCTAAAAGGTCAGCTAAAACCATCGTTTGTAGACTTCTTTTTGCTTTTCGTTAATGTCCGCCACATGCGTAACCAAAGCTCTGCCCCGCAGGGGGTAGTGCGATAAACAACATTTTTTTTCTTTCATTTATTCTTTTTAATGTAACCCTATTTAATAATACACAGGTATAGGTGCAGTCATAAATTCGCAATGGAGGTGATCACATGATGGTTTCCGTCACACTAACCGACATGCCCAAACCGCGTGTAAGCGCGGCCAACTGCGGTTTGCGCTAACCATAGTTAAGTCCTATAACCCCAGTTAAGCTTAACCATGGTTAAGGCTGCCGTGTAAAGAGGGTATAAGCGAGCGCCCTTTCGCTGGTGCCGATATCTATCATGGACTGGTATCCGCGCCTCGTAGAGGTTCGCTGGCGTCTTCTGCAGTGTGCATGCGCAAAGCGGTTCTGGCGTACGCCAAGAACGCCGACGCTCAGAGCGTACGCACTGGAAGCACCTTTGGAGTTGGCACTTGAGTTTCCCCAACCATCCGCCTCAACAAACGACGCCGAGTACTCGGCGCAGGAGATTTTGTGTACAACGCTTTGGGCCTTTCCTTTAGGATGCCGGTGTGTGGCGGGGGGGACGAGGTGGCGATGGTGGCTGTCGTCTTGTGTGTTCCACATACATGTCACTCTCAATTTCCCTGCCTCAATACATCGCAAAATCAAAACACCTAAAGCGCTGCGCTCAAAATTCGCATCACGTAGTAGCGTAGTTGTCAATGTTTTTAAGTTCCGTTTTTGCAGGTTGAATTAATTAATTCTGAATATTTACCCTGCATAATAAACGCGCACCAAAAATTTCCAGAGATTTTCTCAGGAAAAGAAGAGCGTTCGTTACGCGAGTAAATGCGGCAAATAGTTTATTGTAAATTTAAGAGCACATACCACTCAACTCGAATGCAGCCTACACTTAAACAAACGACGTTTTTTTTTCAGAAAAACACAGTAATTAAAAAATTTCGTGCGGCAATATTGAATGTACTTTACATGCTTACAATGTCGTTTTACGATTAGTTTGTATTTCTTTTGCTTCGGGCTAGAATAATTTAACAAACAAGCGCAAACAACGGTACGTGGATTTGTTTGATAACTACGTAATAGAATCAAGAAACAATCCTACTCATGCTCTGTGCAGCTTGTTGGGAGAGCAGTGGTGGTGGTTTCTATGTACAGGCGGGATTACCCTTACTGTGGTCAGAGGGCAAATCCTCCATCTGAGCCCCTTAATTTAAACGATGTCTTTCTACCACTGTCTCGAAGAGCCAGTGTTCTCACAAACTTCAAGTGTCTTCCGCACTGTTGGCCGCTCAGTTCGTGAACGCTAAGGGTACACGATGAGAGAGACGGCGTCCAAAAAAACGTTCACTCTCCTCAGATTGCGCTGGAGTGTCTCACTACCGTCACAAAACAAAACAAAAACTGAAGCGCGCCGCTATTCGTGGTCGCAGCAGTTGATGTTAGATGCGCTATGTTCCGGATACGAAGTAAGTTATTTATCTACACAATACTGCAGACCTTTTGCTTAGGTCCAAGCAGGAAGGGCACAAAGATATAATATACAAGTTCGATCAGTCAGTGGTAAAATCGTGTACAACAAATAAAATTGAAGAATATGCCTATACAGTAACTAAAATACATCATTAAAGGCATTCAGAAAGTCAACAGCGGATGTCACACTCTCAAGGAGAGCATTCCAGTCAGTAACCGTCCTCAGAAAAAAAAGAAAATTTAGAACTGTTAGTTCTCGCGAAATATAGCGCTAAACTATAATTGTGGTGATGAGGAATTCAACGCGTTTCTGAAAACTTTACATAGCATTACATAGCATAAAAGAGCTGGTTCATTGATCCGCTGCAAAGACAAGCGACAGCAATTATAGAACCAAGACGGCACCTTGCAACTCCCGAAATATTTGTTGAGATTTGCCTTTTGGACGCTTCCATTGCGTTCGCCCAAAAAATTCTTCTACATGCATCCGATATCCCTGCTTTCGGCGTCCTTGATTATTTATTTCATTTTATAAATTTTAGTTTGGCTTCTGATCACGAGTATAAATCCTGGAGTTCACTAAGGTGGCAGTCTAGTTGTAATGCAGTGAAAAGATACGGCGCCGGTGAGACATGGCACACTGTATCACTGCGTCCTGTTTCTCCTGGGATGTATCTCTGCTTTACCTTACAACTCGTCAAAATGAACCACGCGTTTTCCATCCACACAGCGTCCCCCTCGAACGACCTCAACAAGCCCTTCAACCATCTTGCCATTTCTGTCCCCACCTTCTCTTCTCACTGGGCGCCTTTCTCAAAATCCTGCTACTCAACATGCCTTCTACGGGTGCACAGAAGGCTTCACGCCGCATTGATAGTTTTCTTTCGCCCACAAAAGCTCTTCATGCTCCCCCCTCCTCCCACAGTGTGGAAGTTAATCCGAAGAATGGTTGACCGCTCAATCCAACCCCGCCACTGCGTGCCCTCCCGTCTGCCTGCGTCCGGCTATGCGAGGCAGGAAAGGGGAAAAGAAAAGAGAAAGGAGGAGTTCAGGGTCATGCGGCCTGTGGTGGCAGTTTGGCGAACCAAACGGCCATGTCCCGGAAAGCTGGGCTTGTACCTGTAGTTTGTCTTTTTTTACATTTTGCCGTTTACAAAAGAGCGCTCCATTTTCACTGATAGCGTCCTCTTTGTAATTAGAACCCGGTAACCTATTGGTCCCGGTCAACTTCAATTCGTCTTCAGACTTTAGTGTCTCATTGAGCCTGCTCGTGCCCTCTCGCCCACGCAGGTGGTGAAGATGCTGTTCACTGTGGTGCTCCTGTTCGCCGTGTGCTGGCTGCCGTACCACGCGTACTTCCTCTACGTGTCGCGCAACCCTCACGTAGCCTACCTGGACTAAAGCCCCTCCATGACGTTTTTTTCCGACCAGTTGCGGTAGCGTCATGGAGGGGCTTTAACCTGGACCACATCCAGCACGTGTACCTGGCCATGTACTGGCTCGCCATGTCCCACGCCATGTGCAACCCAATCGATGCTACTGCATGAACAAGAGGTAGGCACACTTTACTCCGTAGTGGGGGCCAGTCTCATACTTGTCTCACTTGCGCAGGCAAGAATGACACTACCCCACATGCAAACAGTATTTGCCAATGCGGCTGCTTACTTGTAAACCTCGGGGAATTTTGTGAAGATAAAGAGGGTATGTCACCTGATCAGGGTGAATCCCGTCTTACGCAGTTATATTACGTCATTGCCTCGCGCGGGAACTCATGAAAGCAGATAAGAATTGCTTAAGGCTGGTTGCGCAAGATTGCACTCTGTAGCGCGGTCTCCCGGTTGCTACCGTAGCGTCATTCAGAGCAGACCTGTCCGTTATCAGTTTGTTCATTGCTGTTGGATTTGAACAGGACTTGGAGGGGCCCTTTCAAAATACAAGCTTCTTTGTAGCAGGAAATAAATCTGCAGGCGATGATTTACTTAAAAGTCCAAGATGAAAAATTCAACACCACGAAAAACAAATATGCTATTTATCGATTTGTGAACAGTTTTTGTAAAAGATGGCAGTAATACTTTCCCCCTGAAATTATCTCACTGTGGCGTTCGTGGCATACCCTTTGGTTCTATTGAAATTTACTTGTCGAAGAGCTATATTGGGAAACCGGGCCTCCCATATAACAGAGGTGATGCATGGCGTGACCAAGGGTTCCATAAACGCAGGAGAGGCCCTGACGTCATTCAAATGAGAGTTCCGCTATTCGTGCATCTTTGTGTCCACAGTCCTTACCGGCGTGTTCTTACCGCTATGGAGGCCTGCCCGACCGGAGCTGCGCGAACTGAGTCGAGCTTGTCTTGCGCCGAGCAGCCGGTATCTGACCGACGTGCAGGCAAACCAAGCCTGTCTGCGCGTGATGTGAATGCGCCGAGCTTGGCACCTGTGTGCGCGTGATGGAGACGATCATTTTCCGAGGCGGCGCTGCGACGCCCCCACCTGTTGTCTGCCTGGGTGCCGGTCACGCACAGCGGGAAGAAACGCGAAACACGGTTCTACCATAGGAAGGCGACCATGTAGTATACACGCACTACTGCTGCGTCATCCCTTTTCTGCTCTAGTTGTGTGTCCCGCTTCTTCAAAGATCAGTGCCGTCCAATTGTCCAAACTTTTCACCCTAGGGCGGTCAAAGAGCAGGGCGTCACTTTCCTCGGCTTTATATTTTGCACGGCGTCTGGTTCAGCACGAGTTTCTGGTGCTGAACGCTTCGCTGAGCACCCACCGACGACCCTCGAGTCGACATTCGAGGCGAGCATGCGAAAGCAACGGGTCACAGCTCGCTGCCGGGGTACGCGCCTTCAGCACACTCACTTTATTTTCTGGATACCACGCTGACAGCGCCCAAGTAGACGAGCGCACAAGGTCTGAAGAGAACCGCAACGCCGCGCGGTTCGATCGAGCTTTCCCGCGGCGACGCCCTTTCTCGGATAATAGAGTCGTCGCCTACAAAACAAACACCTGAACACCGAATTTTGTAACACAGTCTGCTATACCAAGTGAAGAAAACGTGCTCCAAAGAGGACGCTAGGGTTTAGACGCAACTGGCTAGTTACGGGCGTAGAAAAGCTCGGTCTGGCGAAGAACGCTGCTAGTATGCTTTTTAATGCATACGCCAGTGCCACCACTCCGCTGCGCCCGGTAGGCTCACACTGCTTCTTCGGGACAAAAAGCACGAGTCTATAGTCACACGTTTCCGCAACGTTCTTAAAAATTTGTTCTAGACATCAAGTGTAAAACAATCGATAAATGTGCGCTGGCTGCTTGCAACTTGTCCTCATTGCTGCGTTCTCCCTAGTCTTACAGACAGTAAGTGTTGCTTGCTGACACTGTCTGGCACTTTCACACCGCACGGTTGCCGTATACGCCTGGGTGTTTCGCTAATCAGAAGACAGGAACCTCCGCGCTACGCGCAACGCAAGGCGACATCCTGGCAGGATTCACAAGCTATGCAGGAGCCCCTTCCCTTACACGCGAATCTCGTCCGTTCGTTTAGATCGCATTCGCGTTTAAAAACCTTGCACCCAGATCGGAAGCTTCGGTTTCCATCCGGCCTACCATGACGTGAAGCAACTTTGTTGTGTCGCCTGTGGCTTGGTGTAGCTTTCACCAAGCACTGCTCCTTCTTAATAGGTATGGCTGACAGCGCTGCATGTGCCATCTGCTGGTGTGATGAGACTATAGTCCACATTATTTGTGGATGTCCTATTTACAGCGCCGAAAGACAGTCTCTCTGCCGTGCGCTGGAGCATCTAGACCTGCGTCCACTGACTAAAACGAAGATTCTCGGCAAATGGCCGCGGCAGTCGTCGGCGGTGAAGGCCTCCAAGGCACTGCTCCGCTTTTTGAGGACCTCTGGCCTGCACAACAGCTGTGACTTTACTGAACGCTGTGACTTTGCATAGTGACTTTAATTTCCTGCAACTGTCTTTTCTCTTTCATCTTTTTCTCCCCTCACCCCTTTTCCCCTCGTGCAGGGTAGCAAACCGGCTATACTTCTGGTTAACCTCACTGCCTTTCCTCCTCCTCCTCCTTTTCTTCTTTCCTCCTCGTTCAGCGGCAGCGCGCTTAACTGAGCTTTATAACCATGGTGGAGGCGCAATTTTGAAGTCACCGCAGAGCGTGCTTCTTCCTTGAGGCGGTAAATGTCATACGCGAAGGTAATAATAAATTTGTCAATCCGCCGCTTCTCCAAGGATGCGTCGCCACCGCGCTTGGGTCGCGATGAAGCAAAGCGCAGAGTGCGCAGCAGACAACGCCGAGTGCGCACCACGATAATCGGCGGTGGTGCTAACGGCGTGGCACAAGGAGCTACGAAGGGAGGTGGACTCACACTGTACGAACGATCGACTAAAGAACGCACTCTCGTCAGTCATCCTGGAATGTTAACAAACTCCAGTGACTGTGCTACAACATTCTGCGTTATTAACCGCCTAGCAGGCAACTTCTGGGTGATGATGCGGTGCCTTACAATCACGAGTCACGAGCTGCGAGAGCCACGCAACAAGCAAAATGGGTTTACAGCTTCCTGTAACGTACATATTTGATTCGTTGCTGTCTTACCACAACTAGGTGCCACATTCCAACTCGAATTTGATAACTGTAATCTTTTAGCGCTTTTATTAAAAAAAATCAATTTTAAATGCGAGGGTCACCGCGGCCAGGCCGAGGTGTCAAGATGTATGGGGATTCCTCCAGATACGCCCTGCCTTTCTTCGCCGGTGCGGCTGGTTAGAGAGAGGAACCCGCGTGGGGGATTTGCCTATTTTCCGTCGTGTCTCGCGTTCGTCTTAAAAACGGCGCTCTTGCGGAGATGATACAACGGGCGATTCTCAAGGGTCACCATGGTTGCTGTGCCACTGCAGATTTTGTAATCAGAAGCAGGCAGACGCAAAGTTTCCCTCGGAGTTTCTTGCTCAATGAAAGAACAAAAATAAGGGGCGTGAATTGAATTCATATTACGGGAACTGTTTCACCGAGTTTATGAACGCTCTGCGATAAGCCGCCCGGAAGACGAAGAAGCACGGTGCGCAGTTGTAGCTCTGGATCCAGTAGCCGGCGTTCGACGTGCTAAGGCTGGCGTCGCTGGCTGCGTCGTATAAGCTCCCGGTACAAGCGCCCGTGGAGGTGATGCCGGTGTTGTTGGCATTGGGGACACCACCCGGATGGGTGGCAACGGCGCTGGAAGACACCCCTGGCCTTAGCAGGGGGTAGCGTCCTCCGTTGACTCCCCGGAACAGGCTCAGGCACGGCAGGAAGTCCACGATGCGAAGAAGACGGACGTGCTGACGTGTTCTTGCTGGCCGCTGCTGTTTTCTGCATCTTCTGGTGGTTCCGGCTTGTTCATCCTTGGTGAGCCCGTTCTACGTTGGGGGGTTTTGGCCAAGGCGTAGTTTAAGACGCAGTTCATGTGAACCTGAGAGTGCGTTTTGCTGAGATATGTCGTTGACCTCCCCAGGTGGGGGGTCGGCAGCTTGGTTTGCCAGCTTGCCAGCCCAAAGCCTGCCACTTGGGTCCTTTCAGAAAAATGGCATTGATGCGGTTCCCGTGGCTATCGTTCCAATCGGTGAGGGTGTGATCAAAATGAAAACCCCCAAACTAATTCAACAGGAGGTAAGATCACTGACTGCCCAATACCTGCAGATCTCTGAGGTGCGTCCATTTGGCCGTCGAGGAATTGTGTGCAAGTCCTCGGACATCGCTTGTGTTGCAGACTTGCTTAAGTGCAAAAATTTCAGCTCGCTGCCGGTGAAAGCATTCATTCCCGAACAGCTTGCATGTGTCAAGGGTATCGTAAGAGGTGTCGACCCAGCATCATCCCCGCAAGAAATTCTACAGGAATTTCAGGATGCAGGCGTTGGGGTCCTTTCAGGCTACCGCTGCAGTAGAGAGGTAAACGGCTCGCGTGTTGCTACTGAGTCTGTAATAACAACTTTTGCTGGCTCTCCTGCCCTGCTGAACTAAATATCTGGCCGATTGTATACCGTGTGGACCCTCTAGAACCCCGCCCTCTTCAATGCACCAACTGTTGGCGGTTCGGGCATAGTGGCAAAGCATGCAAGTCGGATACCCGCTGCCGTTTATGTGGACAAGGTCATTCTGCTGATCACTGCACCTCAGAGCAGCCTCATTGTTGCCTCTGCAGCAACAGTCACTCAGCTGATGATGCCAACTGCGCAAAACGTAGTGAAGAGCGTAGCTTGTTGGACATTATCAAAGAGAAGCGGTGCTCAAGAGCCGATGCTTACGCTGTTCTTAACAGGAATAAAGATTCATATGCTAGTCGTGTGCGCGCTTCTGTTGGGGACATTGAGTCCAACTTGACTGCCTCAATTGTTACCACAGTCGAAAAAGCTCTGAATAATGTGGTTGAGCGAATGCTAAACACTTTCTCTGAGGCGTTGGCTCAGTTTGTTGCAGTTCAGTCTGCGTCACCATCAACACCCGTCCTGGCAGCAACGTCTGCATCGTTTTCAGCTTCTGCAGCTAGTGCTAGCCGCTCTACATCACCTTCTGATGCTCCCCCGGTCCCACCTAACATCTCTGTTCCTAGCAGTGAATGTCGCAGTGACATCTGCACAACAGATGTCGAAATGTCGTGCCCTACGCAGAAGCGCCGTGCTTCCTCATCACCATCTAATTCTAGTTCTCCACAGATGAAAGCTAAAAAGGGACCACCCAAACTTCATCCCCATGTTGATATCCTTAAAGAGGCGGTTTCGGCCTCTTCAATTGGTCAATAATTATGGCAGGTATCAAAGTATTACAATGGAATTGCCATTCCGTGTTGTCTTCTCTTCCAGATCTAGACATACTTATTCACAAGCATAAGCCTGATATTGTACTTTTACAAGAAACGTGGTTGTCACCGTATAAATCATTTTCAATGAGAAACTTTCGAGTTTTCCGGTCAGATCGAAATGTTGGCAGGGGAGGTGGCTTGGTAACTATGCTATCTAATAATTTATGTCATCAGGCATCTATCTCTAAGAAAATTGTTCTCCCTGACTGTGAGCTTTTAGCGATCAAAATTTCATTTCCGCATTGTGCTGATATTACAATTGCTAATGTCTATTTTCCTTTTGGTGTGCACAGGACAGACTGTTTAGACAACTTGGTGACTGGCACAAACAGTGCAGTCATCGCAGGAGATTTTAATTCTCACCATAGTGACTGGGGAAGTCGTACTGATTCCTGCGGCCAGCTTCTCTGGTCGTGGCTGTCTGCAAATGCTGTACGCTGCAGCAATTCTTGAGAAATAACCTTTATGCGAGGGGTTGCTCGCTCAGCCATTGACTTAACATTATCAGCAGGTAGGCTAGATGTGACTGATTGGTCGACAGAGGATTCGGGTACGTCTAGTGATCACTTTCCTATAACTTTCACTATCCGGTTATCTCCTCTTAAAACTAGTTGTGTAACCCATAAATTTGTCAACCACAAAATTTATAAAATTCTGATGCCCGCCTCACTTGCTTCTTTGGTTAATACAGGCCGGGATGACAGAGCTCAGCAGACGGTTTCATTTTTGCAAAATGCAATAGACCACTCAATATTCGCTGTGCCCGCAGCAGCCTCTACTAAACAGCCGTCTCCTTGGTGGACAGAAGAATGTGAGAAGGCCTATCGTCGCAGAAAAGCGGCCTGGAAGAGGCTATCCTGCAACCAGAGTCCAGCTAATTGGTTAAACTACAAATTCTTCTCTGCAACTTTCAAAAGAACACTTGCAAAAGCCAAGGAGGAGTACAACCAAAATTTAAACACATATCTTTCAAATCCTCGTCATCGGAAAGCCCTGTATAGATTCATGGAACGTAACAAGAGTTCTGTCGTCCCTCTTCTCACTAGTTCAACAGTGTTATCACCACAAAAGGCTCAGGAGAGCCTGGAGTGTATTGCTCAGGGATTGGCGTTATGCTTCCAGACGCAGAGCAACGTCCCTTTGTGCACAATTTCATCCTCTTCAGATTATACCGAGGTTAACGCATCAGAGCTCCTCTCAGTCCTGGCAATTTTGCATCCTGCAGCTCCTGGACCAGATGGTGTCACTGTTGGTATGATTAAAATTTTAGCCCAGGAGTTTACAAGCGCCCTCCTAGATATGGTCAATGCTTCTCTGGAAAATGCATGGATTCCAAGCAATTAGAAGACGGCGAAAATTATTTTATTAATGAAAGATGTAGGAAAAAGATACGTCTTAGATAATATTCGGCCAATTGCGCTGACTTCAAATTTAGTCAAATTAATAGAAAGAATAGTGCACAGTCACCTCATAAAACATGTTTATGCCATCAACGGTCTCAGCTCAGCCCAGATTGGCTTTCATCGTGGATGCTCTATATGGTCCGCGCATGTGGATCTAGAGAGCAGAATCCGGCTCTCGCTACGCAGAAGAGAAGTTTCAGCTTTGGTCACTCTTGATGTAGCAAAGGCCTATGACACTGTAGAGCATACTATTTTACTTAACAGACTTGCTCAGTTACATCCTCCAACCTAAATTTATGCGTGGATATCTGAATTTCTGAAGGACAGATTCTTTTAGTGCGCCGAGGGAACCCTATGTTCAAATACATATTATCAATCAAGAGGTGTGCCGCAAGGATCGGTGCTATCCCCTCTGCATTATAATATTTTGGTCAGTGGCATCCCCATTCGTCCTGATATAACAGTTTTTGTGTATGCAGATGACATAGCTTTTTTCGCCTCGGCCAGGGATATCCACTCCCTTTACCACAGTCTCCAGGGATATTTGAATGCTCTTGGAGTATGGTTGCAGGGTATTAATTTATCCCTGAATGTAGACAAATGCGGAGTTTTGGTATTTCCTCCAGACAGGCCTTTGCACATTTCATTAGTCCATCGCTCTCTCCAGATTCCACAAGTGGAATCCGTAAAATATCTGGGTGTTACTTATCACCCAGCATTAGATTGGAGCCTTCATATAAAGAACAATGCTTTTAAAGGAGAACGCGCTCTAGCCCGGCTGACAAGAATCGCCAATAAAAAGTTTGGGATGCGCCGCGACACGTTATTGTTACTGTACAAAGCCTACGTAAGACCTATACTTGAATTTGGTTGCATTCTGTTCTCTGGTAGCGCAAGCTACAAGATTCAACCCTTATTCTTACTGGAAAGGCGCGCTCTCCGCCTCTGCCTTGGTCTCCCGAAATAGTTTCAAACGCCCTGCTTTATCTGGAAGCCCGTATCCCCGATCTAACTTCCCGTTTTCAAATACTCACGGTGCGAACTTTCCTCAGGTCGATGGACCCAGTGACTGAGGTCAGTACTCCTATTTTTGTGTCTCAGCCGGCCTTATTCTTTTCTCATCATTGGCCACGGTATCAAATGCCACAAATTATGTTAACGCAGAACCTTTTAACACCGATTGGTGTTGATCTCAGTTCTTTGCAGTGGGTTGATGACACGCCGGCAGCAGTGGAATTCCATTTCGACCACATCTTCCCATCTCATGCGAAATACATGCCAGCAAACATTTTAAACGGTATTCTCTCGGATCACATGGAGAAATACCCCCATCATACGGTGCTTGCTACCGATGCCTCCGTCAACTGCCAAAAAGCTGCAGTTGGCATCTTTTAGCAGGATTTGGCATGGAGCTATTCTGTCCGCATCCCAGATTATATTCCTATATTCTTTGCGGAATTTTTGGCTCTTGGAATGGCCCTTCACAAAATTCCATGCCATGTGTCTCATGTTATTATTCTCGCTGATTGTTTGTCAGTGTTAGTCTCCCTTGACACATCACAAGAAGATTTTTTGAGCCGTATCCTGCGATTTTTTGTCCCATGCACTTTGAAGGTGGTCCGTTTTGTCTGGGTCCCTGGCCATGCAGGTATTCATTCAAATGAGGTGGCTGATTATTTAGCAAGGTCGGCTCTTGACGGGTCAGTGACACATCCCGTCCCGAATTTCAGCCTGCTGGCGATTTCCAGGTTAGCGGTTCCTACATATATCAGCCAGGTTACGAGATCCCTTACAAAATACCACTGACTATCAGCACTTAGCATATAATTGGAACGTCCGTTCGTTTAAATCCAGGCTGTGTGAGGTAACAATGACGCGGTTGCGGTGCAGGATTCCAAGTTTGAATTTATATCTATGCAGGTGTGGGTTGACACCGACGAACCTATGTGACGCCTGTGGGAAAGTTGAATCTTTAGATCATTTTCTCCTCTACTGCCCAAAGTTCGCACTTCAGAGAAAGATTTACCTGGAGGTCCCTCTCTCCAGGTTAGGGCTCCCTTTATCTTTGCCAGTATTATTATCGTTTGGTGCGAACGCCAAGGGATTTGCATTGGGTTCTATTTGTGGGTTTCTGCACGATTAAATAATTGCAACTGGTAGGTTGATGTGCTAATTCTTTTAAAATTCTACGAGCTCTTCTTTTTCACCAAAATGCTGTCTGTTATTTAACTGTCAATATGGTTCTCTTGTTGTTATTCATTGATTTTTCAAAATTCACGATTGGTGCTACTTTTTTGTCATCATCTTCCATGGAAAATTCTTTGTTTATTCAACTACACCTTGGCCAATCCCCCCGCGTGGGTATGTGCCATATACCTAGGGTGAAGGAGAAGAAGAAGAAGTTGTAGCTCGCGTATAATGTGCCCAAGGGAGTGTGTCACCTGCTCGTAAATCTTCACGGCCCCGGAGTACTTTTGACCACGGTATCACCGCTTTTTACTGTCCGCCGTGAGGAACGCCCTACACGCGCATAGATCCACGTCAGCATTACGCAAAGCGCAGTGACTTCTTTTTATTCAATTTTTCGGCGTGCAAACCGAATAACCGCTGCTGGACGTAATTCTTTTCCAGCCACTCCGCTGGGTCCTCTGTGTTACTGAAGCTGGCGTGGGATATCACTTCAAGCGTGGAAACATTCTTGTTCTTATTCCCAACAATCTCATTCGAACATTGTCCAAAAAATGTCGCAACAGTTTAACGCGGTCAAGGCTGCAAAACTTCCGCCAGAAACGGGGTCAAGAACGGGGAAAAATGTTCTGAGCACCGCACATTGTAGTAGAGCCAACGCCGGGAATGAGCAAGCGACTGGCCTTGTAGTCTATGCGCAAGAACGTTTAGTTGTTTGTGTCTGCGCTATTTTTATGTCCACGTATGTGTTGTACCGTGCCCGCAGGGTAGAAAAAACACACTATCTCCCCACAGGAATCATCCTAGAGTTCTTGACGGAGGTCTAAAGAGTCTATCGATTTCGACGTTTCTCTCCTTAAGCTACATCCAAGAGTGGTGTGCAAACACGACATCAGCCTCGAAGCGTCTGTGTATGAGAGCGGCGATAACAAGCAGCCGAGGCACTCGGACGCTCGCGGCTCATCGCGGAGCGTTTAATGACCCTCCACGGTGCGGCTTCGCCCTGGAGGGGACGCGGCCGTGGAGATGAAAGTGTTGGGGAGCGTCGCTGAGGAAATGCCGTAAAAAAGTCCGCTTGGTTTCTTGCGCCGTGGGCCGTGTGGGAAACCGCGCCAGCAAGCGCTCGCGGCTCTCCTAGATGCGATCCGCTTTGCGCGCACCGGGAATACTTCGCGCTCACTCGGTGCATACCGCGCCTCACGTGAGTCGCGGTGTGCTCGCTCTCCAGAGGGTGCACGAGAAGGCAGGCACCCGTGACGAGCAGCCCTGATGTCCTGACGCAGGGAGCGCTTCGGAAGGGAACACGTGCTTCTTACCAGCACCGAACGTCGTCTCCCTCGCTGGCTGACTGTAAGCAAACGTCTCTATGCAAGGAAACGGATGTTTTCCGTCATGCAAAAAAAATCAACAAACCCAACAATTCTGGACAAAAGCATTTTTAGAACGGGAAAGAGTTTATGAAGGCAATTTTTCATATATTGTAAGATTTCACTATAGCAATCAATATATCCGCAGATTTCCCGTTCGCAGGCTTGCATTTGTTTGCAATTAACGTTTTTTCTATTGTCAAAAGTGTTCCCCACTGGTTTTCTAAGACAGACTTAACTCCTCATTGCGAGTGACGGATGCGCCACAAAAGAATGATTTTGCTGCATATCTGAGCAGTGCACTATCGCCTCGGATATTTCCTTAGGAGTACCTGATACCATTGCAATACTGAGAAATTCTGTCCAAGAATGTTGGACATGCCACTTCGTGAACTAGAATTTGTGAGAATGCAATAGTTATGTTGCAAGACCTGAACGAAACACTCACAGCACTTAACAGAGTATAAGTTTAACACTGACAACTTTCGTTATTCATTTTTTTCCGCAACCGATTAGGGAATGGAATATGTTACATGGAATTGTTATTAACTCTGAATCTCTGAGCAGTTTTATTTGTAACCTGTCATAATTTTTTATTCAAACTTTTTATTCAAGCATTGCACGAGTTTTTTTTTTATGAAGCACTCTTTTTCCACACTAGGCTTTATATTATGTTTCTTAATATGGCGTCACCTATTGTGAAACTGTCTCCTATGATTATCCCTTTTACAGTGTTATTTCAGTTGTGTGAAGCTTATCTGAGATTTCTTTTTTCCTTTGTGGTGTACCTAAAAAAGGAAACCAACCAGTCCCGATTCCTGCAACAGCCTCGAAAGAGGCTAGCACTATGTTCCAACATTTGTTAGTTAATACTTTTCTCAGGGGCATATGAGAATCTGTCAGGGACGCAATTTACTGCTTAAAAAGGTTCCAGTTAATTTCGATTGGACGCCCGTTAAAAGACGGTAAGTACACATCGATAAAAGCAGCGAGTTCATGATTTATGGCCTCAAAGTTGGCATTTTTGTAGTAATGGAGGTGTTTAGAATCGTTATTTTGGCGTGGATACACGACGTTCAATGAAAAATTAAGCATACAATGATCACTTAAGCCCGACAAACAAGATATTGGAGCAACAAGACCAGGCGACGTGCTAAGAACAAGGTCTAACAAGTTGGACGATGAAGATGTAACGCGAGTAGGCTTAGTAACAAGTTGGGAGAGATTAAAGTCGGCACATAAGCGCGCAAAACCGTCGCACTCCGTGGAAAAAGGGTCGGCATAAGAACGTACATTGGACCAAATAATAGTTGGAAAGTTTAAGTCTCCAACCAAAAGAATAGGAACATTTGGAAAGCGAACGGCAATCGCGCAAACAGCATCATGACGTTCTTCAACGAAAGTGGCACTGTACAAAGGAGGGCGATAGCAAACGCCCAAAATCAATTTTTTCACGCGCGTGCGCAGTTCAACCCAAACAAGTTCTAATTTGGTAGCAACATGAATAGGAGAAGAAAAAAGTGTCTCGGAAACAGCTTTCAAAACACCCCCACCGTTTCTGTCACCCCTGTCGTACCGATAAGTGGTAAAATGTTTGTGGTAATGAAAGGCTTCCGAGCTACCAACTTTAGCTGAAAGCCGCGTTTCAGTAAGGTAAACGATGTCGGCATCACATGCGTCGATAGTCGCATAAAGCTCATCACGTTTAGGCAGAACACTTCTAATATTAGTCGACAGAAACGATAATGAGCGATTGGACAGTGACGGGTGCCCACTACCCCTCACGCATCGTTAATCTGCGGACGATTCGGATGAAAGGCATCCAATACCGCGAACTTCAGAAACGCTGTCGTTAAGCTGGCCGTAACAGTAACACCTACCGTTCATGTAAAGCTTATTGTAGCGCAGTTTGAATTTAGATTTCTGAGCGATACGAAATTTAACGAGTTTGTTCAGCGCCTGTCGAATCATGAGAGAATAATCTTCACTTACACTAATGTCATTATCTTTCAGTTTAGAACTTGAGAAAAAAATTTTTTGCCTTGTTTTAAAAGATGAGAACTTCGCAATAACTGGCCTGCTTTTATCTTCAGAAAAAGCTCCAAGACTATCAGCCCGTTCTATCGATAGTTCCGACGGTGGCAAATTCAAGGCTGATGAAAGTAAATTCACAAGTTTTTATTCAGTCTCATCCCAGGACTCAGAATTGGCGTCAGAAAGGCCATAAAACAGAAGCTTATCAAGGCGCTGCCTATCTTCTAGCTCCGCCTGATTAGCCCTCAAATTCGAATGTTCACTAGCTAGGCTATGGGCAATACATCGTTGTCGTTGGCACTCCTTCTGCAAAGATTCACTGGTAGCAGTTTTGCCTTCGACCACAATTAGCCTACTATCAATATCAGATAAACGATTCTGAATTGCCTCCTGACTTCTCTTGATTTCATTCACAGTACTGATTAAGTAGACTTGGTCATTCTCTATTTTGGCGGTTCGAATATTCATATCCTGTAGCCACCAAAACATATCACTTAGCTGCTTCAAATGTGCATCATCGTCATCTCCTGCATCGTGGAAACAGGTATTGAATCGCGGTCCTGGGTTTTCTTACACATCTCTGCACAGCAGAAGCAGCTCTTTAACAACAACAACGCATTCACATAGCAAAGACAAAAGTATTCCCGGTCGTGGGAACAGCAACAAGCAGGCATTGTCAGATTTACTTGCGTAAAGACAAGAGTCATGTTCGCCCTGGTTTAGTTCTTCAATAAAAAAGCTATCAAACAAAAAGAAACATCTGTTTCGTTCCGCCAAACTGTCCAATTCTGTGCCCCGGTGGGATGCTTATCACTCCGCTGCGTCTGAATATATGTCAGCACTAAAACAAGCTAAAGAGTCATTTTTTAGTTTAGTTTAAAGGGGTTTAACGTCCCAAAGCAACTCAGGCTATGACAGACGCCGTAGTGAAGGGCTCCGGAAATTTCGACCTCCGGGGGTTCTTTAACGTGCACTCACATCGCATAGTACACGGGCCTCTAGGATTTCGCCTCCATCGAAATTCGACCACCGCGGCCGGGATCGAACCCGCGTCTTTCGGGCCGGCAGCCGAGTGCCATAAACACTCAGACACCACGGCGGCTAGAGTCATTTTTTAGTCACACTCTTCCGTGGATGCTATTAAATAATCCCAAATAATTTTGGAACGTGGTTAGGAAGACTGACCCACTACAATTATTCTTGAAACTTTAGACGATCAAGTAATTCCCAGTGAAATGAGTGCTGATGTCCTTAATGATGTGTTTACAGCTTCTTTTACTAACAATCTAATTACCGCAATTCCTCTTTACCCACCCCACGGCTTCTGGACTATGAACCCCATTATAATGGATTCTGTTGGCATCGAAAAATAATTGATCAGCTGAAGACGTCATCATCATGCGGATTAGATAGCATAAACTCGAAAATTTTGAAAATACCAAAGTGTATAGTGCGGTTATTCTTGCTGAGCTCTTTCAACAATCTCTTGTGTCTGGCTGTATTTCTAGCGACTGGAATGTGGGCAAGGTGGTTCCTCTGCACAAGGCTGGTGTCAAACATTCTCCTAATAATTATCGGCCCATTTCACTTCTTAGCATCCCTTGTAAGATCATGGAATGCAAAATGCAAAAAAACAGCGCGAACAAACGGGGACTAGACGAAGAATACACAGGACCAAGCGCTTGGTCCTGTGTATTCTTCGTCTAGTCCCCGTTTGTTCGCGCTGTTTTTTTGCATTATGTATCACCAACTCGCCCGCTTATCTATCCTGTTGAAGATCATGGAGCATGTCATCTGCTCTCACCTTGCCAATTTTCTTGAGTCAAATTCTTTATTCAGCCATTGCCAACACGGCTTTCGTAAGTTATTCTCATGCGAGACGTAACTTATATCATTTACAGAGGATCTTCATTTCATTCTTGACCGGAGTTCCATAGCTGACTGTATATTCTTCGAATTCTCCAAAGCCTTTGGCAAAGTCTCTAACTAATTACTACTTTTTAAATTAAATAAACTTAATCTTGACCCTAAAATCATCTCGAGGCTTCAGCCTTTCCTCACTAATCGTTCTCAATACGTGACTGCTAATAAATCCAACTCTCGTTCCTCTCCAGTGGGCTCAGGCGTTCCCCTGGGTTCTGTCCTAGGGCCCCTAATTTTTCTCATTTATATTAATGACTTGACTAATAACGTTGCTTCTTCCGTATGTCTTTTTGCCGACGATTGCGTTATTTACCGTGAATTTAAGAGTGACTCTGACACTTCTGTCATTCAATCTGATATTAACCAAGTTTCAGAATGGTGAAAACTATGACGCATGGAACTTAACAATAATAAGTGTGTTTCTCGACGTAACACTGGAATAGCCACTTACGACCTTAATAATATCCCTCTTCAAACTTTGTCTTCGAATAAGTACCTTAGTGTGCACATAACTTCTAATCTTTCTTGGAATCTGCACGTGGAATTTATTACTAACAATGCTAACTGCATGTTAGGGTACCTGCGCAGAAACTTCTCTCTTCTACTTCAATAAAATTGCTCCTTTATAAAACACTTGTTCGGCCTAAATTGGAATATGCAGCATCTATCTAGGACCCTGACCTGTCATCATTAGCTACTGAAATCAAATTTTCAAAACCGTGCGTCACGTTTCATACTTTCCAATTATCAGCGTATCTCTTGTGTTACTGCTATGAAAACTACCTTATAATTGCCACCTCTTTCACTCCGCAGAAAAACTTCTGACTTATGCCTATTTCATAACATCTATTACTACAATCTTGTCCTTAAGAGCCGGCTTCTAACAACCCTACATATGTTTCAGGCCGCATTGATCGTCTTCGCAAAGTAGGTGTTCCGTCATGCCATACTAAACACGCTTTTTCTTCTTTTGTCCACGACACTTCTGAAATTTTGAACCACCTTCCCAGGCATATTGCCGATATTTCTAATCCAAGTTCTTTTAAGACTGTCCTATGTAATCTTTATTTGTAGGTTTTAGTCAGTTTTATTTTGCGTTCGCTTTCGTTGTCTTATTGCTGTATGCCGGAAATGTTCTCTTTTTTGGGGAGCAATTGTTGTCTTTTCCACTTTGCCTTCTCTTGCCTTATTTCGTGTTATGTTTTCTTCATTTTTCGCCGCGTTTTCATTTTTTTCTATCATGTGTTTCTGCTGCACTGTATCTGAACAAATACATGTCCTTCCCACTCCCCTCTTTATTGCCTTCGGGCACTGCGGGTATTTGAATAAATAAATAAATAAAAAAATAAAATAAGAAGTGCCTTTTACTGAATGACGCAATTCGCAAAGTTATCAGCGCAAGTCACGAACATATACGGAGAGACAAATTTGCCACACTGCACAAAAAATGCTCTGCAACACGAGGTCAAAGCTGAATTTTTCAGAATTTTAAGGAAAGCAGGCCCATGGGAGGCCTAATGCTACCTGATTTAAGTGCGACCAAGCCACACTGAGCAGTGTAAATTTTATATCAATCACTCTACATTTGCTTATCAGAGATATGCAGTTTATGATGCAGCGTCCATTGGCTCTTCAACAAGCAGAACTTGCTACACAAGGGGTCGAAAAAGCCAAACCTCGAAAAAGTATTTGTTGCGCCACATTGTCCCAATCACTTTCCACTGTTTGCAGGCCCACCTGAACTACTGATGAGCGGGATTATATATTTTGGATAAGAATTCATACAGCTTTCGGCGATGTGTTCCGGGGAGAAGGTGCGGAAGCCCTTGATTTCTGTGATGCAATAAAAGCCTAGGTGGTGCACCTAGAAGAGAGCGAAGGAGTCTTTGGAAACAGAGTTGCGTCTTCATACTTTTCCACGAAGAAATGAGCAGACGAGAATATGAGTAGGTGAAGAAGTCCGACAATAAAACGGTGCCTGCGAACAACAGCACTGGCCTCTCTTTTCATCCCGTAATTCCGGGACGAATGGCGGATTTCTGAGGCGCACGAAACAAAACATGGCATGTGCCAGCTGGTTCTTTTATCTACCAAGCATGTTTTGGCCTCCTCAGCATCACAGGCTGGGAACCTGGTGAATCTCTTCTTGGAATATTGAATGAAAGGATAAACATATTGGTTTCTGCTGTATATTCCAGTCAGCTACAATGACCTGGCTGCACATGACGCCTGCGTGCTTAAGAGAAGCCTGGACGATAACTATCCGAGAACTTATTGAAAATGAGCAACCACGGAGATTTAGTTTTTCTGTTGGATTTTCGGAAATACTTTACCACTTCGCACTTGACGACGCGCTCGTGTTGTTTTCGCTTTTGCGTCGTGTCTCTGGGGGAGAGTTGTGTGTTGCTGCATGCTGTTACCTCGTGCCATTCATCCATTTTGTAGTAATGCCGTCTAAAACCTCCCGCAAAATCCTGGAATGGAACAGTTGAATGCCCTCACCTTTTCCCAGCGCGAAAAGAAAAAAGAGAACAACAGTAGTCGGCGTCGCCACCTCCATAGTGTATTAAATTAATAAATAAATAAAAAAATAAATAAATAAATAAATATTTTACTTGAAAAAAGGGCAAAGCTTGTTTAGAAAAGCACTCACCCAAGCAAGCATACGCAGACCAAAGAACCATTTGTGTTTACAGCGCACATCAATTCCCGCCAGTCTTTAGTTCTTGTGTTCAAGTTTCGTCCCCTTTTATAAATGACGCCTTTACGAGGAAGAATGCGTTGAAAACTACAGCGGGCTTGGAAGCTAAGCTACCCGGAAAAGGCCGCCAAAACTGTAAACGGGAAAGATGAGTAGAAAAACTAGACTCGGAGAAAAGAGCGTGGAGATTAATTCTTGGTGCGCAACCAAATCATGATGAACACATAAAGGGCAGCTGGCTGAACTGTAGCGAGCGAAGTGGGGCTGGCTGCGCTCAGTCGGAACAAAATGGAGGCTCTTCACCAAGCTGAAGGCAAAAAAATAAATGATTGTCGTTTACTGGGAAGGTTTGCAAAACAGGAAAAACTGACGAAATGAATCTAAACGAAATAATTCTCTAATTGGTAAGACATACTTTCACGAGAATCTAACACCATCTGCGAAAACACTTTTCTGCAGAAGAAATGGCGAGAAAAGGATACGACATGTAGTTTTGTCTTTGTCTTCCTTGAAAATGTGGTCACATTGGTAAGATTATCGGAAGGTGCTGGTAATTACCATGAAGAGAAAAGTAAGCAGACGTACAAAATGACATGAAAAATAAAGGGCAACCTAAGATGACAACAGGTAAAGGTCGGTGGCTATCGACGCTTGAGTCGATAGCCACTATAATTTTCTGTAAAAGTGGAAAAACTTGTGTCTACCGGTAAAATGACCACTGGATTTCTGACGCCCCGTGATTTGATCGTACCGGTCACTTCTAAGGAAGGCGAACTTTCATGCTTGCATGCGAATTCTCTGTAAGCTCATAAAAGGTCGGACGCGAACACAAGGTTGCTTAGTAGCTTTACCTCCCGTTTCCATAAATAAGAGATCCCACAGTGAAACGTCGTATTATGGCAAATGCCAAGTGCTACACTTCCCTAGCCACACGCACTACTTGTTCATATTTACGAGAAAACAAAAGACGCCGAATGTATGCTACCAATTAAAATTTATGTGGATTAGCTCAGCTAATTCAGGATATACAAAGTGAAAGATATCGGCGTTGTCGGTGTTCATTGGCGTTGGCGTTGACAATGGTCTAGACGGCGATGGCTTTGAGCAAAGAAAGGGTGCTTAACTGGCTCCATGGATATGTGGACGCCTCATTCGTGCTTTGATTCGTGGTGAGAGAGAGATGTGGAATGAATGAATTAGCGCTGACAGCGTTGTGGCTGACATGCGGCACTGCAGCAATACCTAGGCCGCAGCGTTAATTTGTTGATCAATCTCAGGCGATCAGCCATTAACTGCATGCGACCTCCCAGGTTGGCAGGGAGGGCGCGCTATCTATCCAGTGTGCGGAACGCATTCAAAGCAGGCTTTTGACTTCGACGCCATGTACATGAAAGCGAGTTTGAGGTCTTCACTGAACCACAGAGCCGGTTGTGCGCATTTCCTTTCGTGAAAATCAATAGCCTTTGCAAAGTTGTCAACGCAAATGATTTCTATGAACGCCGTCGGCTCACTTGTTTTGTTTGGTTTTTGAGGAAAGGAAATGGCACAGTAACTGCCTACAATATCTCGGTGGACACCGCAACCGTGCCGAAAAGGAAGGGATAAACGAGGGAGGGAAAGAAGAGAAAACTGAAAACTGAAAGTTGCATTTTGAGGAAAGGCGCGGCGCTGCGCAGTGGCGGAACTACTGTGGCTCAGAGTGACTAGGGAGGGAGAGAGGGAGAAAAGGCGACGGAGTCGGCGGCAGTCACCTGCGCCGTGCGTGACGTCACTCGTGCTCCAATATACGCCGGCTCGCGCGAAGCACAGTGTTAAATAGCGTAGTGAAGCTTTTCGCTTGAACAAAAGAATTTTTGCTGTGAGAGGGTCATCATGTGCTAACGTCAGCAGGCGATTACGAATTAAGATGACAAAAAACCAGTTTGGCATTCTTTCTCTACACATAAACCGACTGGGAGATATGCGTGAGCTTTCCATTAATTTCATTTAGCACATGTGGAGTGGACTTGGACATAAACGAAAATATCCCATGTCAAAACAATATTCTTTGTTGTGTTCAAGTAATCAGCGCATAAAAAATTATGGCCAAGCAGCATCTGACCTAGATTGACTGGATGGTGGTGTAGAGGAAACAAGAGCGCACGTGAACAATCATGTAAGCAGTATCTGGCGCTGCTGGTGAAGCACACAAAAAGGAGCAATACAAGACTAGCAGTTAAAATCCTACTCAGAATCTTACTCAGAGTCTAATTCGTATCCTATTCGCAATATCCTAAGACGCGCTGTAACTTTATTCGGGTACCGTAAAAGATCCACGACCGCGCCTGTAACGACGCAGTGCAAGCAGAACAAAATATCTTCGGCGCCTCTTTGCGCAGCCTGCGTAGACAACAATGATTCTTCCAGCGATAGCTTTCCAGTTACCCATAAAGTTCTTGACCAATAGAATGGAGCACAAGAACTCAAAAGTTAAGCAAATAGAGCTGTTGGTTTAGCTCTGGTGAACTCTGGTCGAAGGCGAAAAGCTGCACCTCCATGGCTACTTATGTGGCCGAGCGACTGGCGGTTCCCAAAGACAGCCATAGTGACGCACACACAGTAGTAGGCATTTTTTATTTTTTAAACATCTTGCTTTCTTTGAAACGACATAAACTTCGCGACCATGGTTTCTCGGCGCGCGGCTACAGCAAGATGTACATCTTCCTCCACCGCCCCAGGTGTCTGGCAGTGAGCGCGCACACACACGCTTATATATCCCTCTTCTTCTCGCTCCTCTTTTATATGACGTCAGCTGCAGCAGCGACACGAGCAGCTATTGCATAAAATATCTCGACTTTGACCTTTGACCTGGACCATATGGACCACCTTTGTGTAGAACTTGACTACCACCATCTATGCTAATGGTATGACCTCTAGCTAAATTCAAAGTCAAACTTGTGGCCCCGCTGACGGGTCGAAAAGCTGGCTTAGTGAAGCTTTTCGCAGGAGCGTGGCCCCTTGAGCTCCAAGCAGCGCGCAGGGCACTGAATCACATCGACCGGCTTCACCGCGCACCGGACGGCGGCTCGCTGCTGCAGCGTATGCGCTCGCACCCGCGCTCACGAATGGGCGCGGCGCTGCTCGAGTATGAGCAATTGACCCAAGGCCCACCCCCCTACGGCTCCTGCGCGCCCTGGCCTGCTGCCTCGGAGGTACAGCGAGAGATCGTCGGCATCGCGGGAAAGCGGAGCACACCCCTCTGCGCTGTGCAGCAGCTGCCGTCATACACGAGGAGCTCCAGGACCATCTCCTCGTGTACACCGACGGCTCAGTGGCCCGCGACAGCTGCTCCCTTGCTGCGGCGGCCACCATCCCCGCCCTGCGACTGCACAGCCAGCAACACGCAACCTTCCTGGGCTCCTCCACCACGGCGGAGTTGATGGGGATCCGGCTCGGGCTGGACCTGCTGCTCACCCTCGGCCCTCCGCCGCCCAGGAGTGCTCTGCTGTGCGACTCCCGCGCCGCCCTCAGCCGCCTGCAATCTAACGGCCGCGGTACCCCACTAGTACCGGGAAATTCGCTCGCGCATCGAGCGCCTCGCGCAGAGAGGCTGTGCCGTGCGTGCACAGTGGGTGCCCGGTCACTGCGGCATCGCCGGCAACGAAGAAGCTGACGACCTCGCGACCGCTGCACACCAACTACCTGCCAGCGATCTGCCCCTTGCGCTGGAGGACGTGCGTGCGGTAATTCACGACCATCTCCGAAAGCAGCACCCCGACCCACGCATCGCGGGAGGTGAGCGCATCGACAGTGTCACCGGCTGTCGCGCACTTACACGGTCGCAACGTGCAATGATCCTCCGCGCGCGCATCGGCTGCGTGTGGCCCGGGGAACGACGGGTGCGTCACGGAATCGCGACGAGTGATGTGTGTGACGGATGCGGTGCAGTGGAAACACTAGAACATCTGCTCCTTCGCTGCTCCGCGTTCGCCGATGCTCGTCGCGATATGCTCGCGGCCTATAGGGCGCAGGGCATACTACCAGACTCCATCAAGACGCTATTGTGGCCGCAGGGCAGTGCGCGCACTCGTGAGCGAACTTTGGTGAGCCTCTGTGCATTCCTCGAACACACGGGCTTGACGTCCCGTCTGTTCTCCGTCAGGTAGTTGCACGCAGTGACCGAACGCTCCGCGAGTTCTACCTTGAACGATTAATAACTGGACGCCCCACTCCAGTTGTAACCTACACAGTGCTGTGCGCGTGTGTGATTTAATTTCTCTAAACTGAACTAATCACGCGCACAACCTGGACACATTACTTATTGTGTAAATAGTTTGTACATATTACCTCTCCCCCTGTCCTCTACTCCTGTCCCCTCACCTCTTTCATTTCATTTCTCCATTCTGCCTGCTGTCCTTTATTTCCGCTGCCCCAGCTCAGGTGCTTCAGTATCGATGGCAGATGCCGGGGCTAGCAAAAATCTTTTCCTTCCTTTTTACTATTATTTTTAATAAAACCACTACCACCACCACCACCAAAACACGCACCACGATGGCTCAGTGGTTAGGGCGCACGGCTAATGAGCAGGAGTTCCCTGGCTCGAATCCAGCTCGGCGGCCGCGTTTCGATGTAGGCGAAGCGTGAATGGCGGCCTTGTGCTGTGCGATGTCAGTGCACGTTAAAGGTCCCCAGGTGGTCGAAATTATTCTGGAGCCCTCCACCATGACAGCTCTCTCTTCCTTTCGTCTCTCAGTCTCTCCTTTATCCCTTCCCTTACGGCGCGGTTCGGGTGTCCACCGAGATATATTAGACAGTTACTGCGCCAATTCCTTTCCTCAAAAACCAAATTTCTATCTCCAATTGTTCAAAAAAAAGATCACGCAAGGAGATGTCTCGAAAATGTTTTAAATGAGATAGATGCACACCCTGCTTCGTGTGCGAAAACGGTGGCGCTTGCTGTGGGATGAACAGCGCCGCACCATTTTACATATCCGAAATCTCCGCTGGGAATTTTAGCAAAGTGGGATACAACATAGTTAAACACAACATATTAACACAGCCAAAGAACACAAAAACAAATAAGATTAACGCAGCTTGAACTTCCTGGCAAATAAGCATAGAGAACACACATTTAAAGTGTAGTGGAAACAAATGTCGACATTGAAGTCTTTAAAACTTGGCCAATAGTTAGGAGATTGCGACTATGTCTCCGCCTAGTGGCATAACCAGATAAAAAACAAATTATTCCCGTGACATATGTCTTATAGTTATCGCTTATGGATTTTAACGTCCCAAAGTGACCAAGGCTATGAGGGATGCCGTAGTGAAGGCACCGGAAATTTTGACCACCTTGGGTTCTTTAACGTGAATGACTTCGCATAGTACACGGGATTCTAGAGTTTCAGTTACATAAAAATTTGACCGCCAAGGCCGGGACAGAACCCGCGTCCTTTGAGTCAGCAGCCGAGCGATATTACCACTAAGCCACCGCGACGGCGCCTCTCATATAGTGACCGTTAATGAATTGAAAAGGGAAGTTTGGTCATAATATACAGTTTCTTTGCGTCATTGGTGGCAAGTACGCGTTAATGAAAAGTTCTGTTACTGATCTGATGTACGTACCTCCAAATATATTACAAATGAAGCGAGCTGCTTTTCTTAACAGCGGTTTTATATTGTTAATGCTTTTTTTAGTGTAAGGTCCTAGTAACACAATAATAGTCTAGTATCGGCAGAATTTTAGAGTTGTATGCGAGTAGGCGTACAGAAGGAGTGGAAAGACTCGAAGTTCCCCTCAGAAAGGACGACTTGTGATTAGCATTAGCTATTACAAAGTTAGTGTGTTTAGTCTAACTGAGGTCATTCCTGATCAATAATTCAAGATACTTATAATGTGTAACTTCAGAGACAAATATGCTATTAGTAGCTCTTGAAAACTTCCATTTATTCCTCTTGTGTGTAATGGACATAAAACTATTTTCGAGAAGTTAATCCACAATTGTCAAGTTTGGCACAACGCCAAAATTTGTCTCAAAGCATCATTCAGTAACCCCTGATCAGTGGGGCTCTCTATTTCGGAGTGCAATACGCAATCAGCATAAAGCTTAACCTTAACGGGAATACTAAACAGTACATCATTAATAAAGAAAAGGAAGATAAGAGGCGCAGGTACCGATGTCTGGGTAATGCCAGAATCTACTGAAAGTCGGTCTGATTTATGATCGCAAAAAGCAACAAATTGTTCCACTTGAGTTTCCTCTTCCGGTGGCGATGAGAGGAAACTACTTGATGATGAAATCGGGGTTTCTTGATGACCCGGTGGTTCTACTCGCAAACATTCACATTACTCAATGAAAGGAGAAGGTTAACTATTTATTTACAACATAGGTAAAAAAACGAGAAGAAACAAAGCAAGGAGGAAACTATTTACATGACTAAATCGTGGATCAGACGAATTCAGCCCCCGCTCAACCCAGAGCGCTTGGTTTTAAACCCTCTGTCTCCGCCCTTAGCGGGGACAGAAACCAATAAGATAACAAACGACACCCCTCACCAATCAGTGGTCAGGGAAAGGAAAATAAGGTTTCCGCCAACTAATCACAGATTGGGGAAAGACTGCTGATTAAAACATTTGGGAAGGAGGTTTCAAATAACTACACAAACAACACAAATGCGACTTCCGTTCCCCACGCCACCCACGGCACCACAGACGCTAGAAACACGTGCCGACGAGGCGATGACTCAGGTTGTTGACAGCAACAAAGAGAATACAGTCGTTAAGGGAAGTAGACAGTCGTTACAGGAATAGTGGGTTTCCGGTCACCCGGCTAATACTCAGCCGTATCACGTGCGCCCTCGAAACCTCGTCGGCTTCAGGCCTCTTAAGACGGGCTATGCCCTTGACGGTGCGGAGAAAACAAGGACGTCCGCCGCACGAAGGGGAGGCAGGAACGGGACGGGCCCCTTTGTTGGGGACTTCCGACCCCACGGGAGCGGCCTTCCTTGCGAACACAAGATCAACGAGTTCGCGGAAAGGTCAGCGAGCTCCACACCTCCCAACCAAGAATGTCACGCAGACACTTGCTGTCAGTGTGGCATTAAAATCCGGCCACAAGGTTCCAAGCAGCACTGCGCACACACATACACAGCCTCAATTCGTTCCGTGCACACAAGGTTAGGACACCAATCTGCACATTCCATAATCCACCATGTCAGATCGGTGCACCAAATTGCCAGAAATTATTTCTAGCCACCTACATCTCGAAACAGAAGCTCATGTTTCTTTTTAGCTTTGTCAACCAGATTGACTCTACATTTCGAATTATCCGGCACATCGCCGGTTGCAAAGGCTGCCGCCGCTATCGGATCTCCCTTGTCGCTCTTCTCAAAATTAATAGAGCTTACAGACTCCCCACGGGCCACGAAGGCTGCTGTTGGTATTGCGTCTGCATTCGCCCTTATTTTGAACTTTAGAATAGGGTTGGGCCTGTCATCGGCAACTTGACCTACATTTTGACATGCATTTTCCGGCAGTGCTAGCTGTTTCCAGCGTTGGCAGCCGGCGTTCTCCTCAAAGAAAAGCATGCGCTCATTCGTTATCGTTTTACGATCATCTTCGCCGCCTTGCTTCCACACTTCTACTAATGGGGCAGGTTGCTCCATGTGGAAACCTACAGGAATGGAGGCATTGCCCGCATCCACCAGTTTCCTATGTGCTGCGAAACTCTTTGCATCTGTCCCTGTCAGCTCCCAATCTGATGCAGAAACATTTGCAGCTTCGGGACCTGCCTGAAGCTCCACTGAAGCCTCGAGTCTGTCTCGAACAGATTCGAGCGAGCTTCTGAAATGCTCATCGCAATCTGAGCTCTGATGTTCTTCATCTGGCTGGTTCCTTTCTGGCTGCTCTAGTACCGAGTGTGTTTCCGATGTTACTAGCTGCCCTACACCTTCAGCTAGATCTGTCAGCGCGCACAGAGTCAGCACCGACTGGCAAGACAACTCATCTTTGGCAGCTGGATTACTATCTGCAGCGAAGAGCGTTCTCACTACCAGATCCGCCTTCTCCCCGTCCTCGACCCTTGATGCTGCGTCAGAGTTAACGCACACTGGCTGGGGCGCGATGCTGAACTCTTGTTCGCGAGTAATACACTGAAGTGTCTCCTGGGTCTGGTCTATATTGGGTTGATCTGACAGCATGTTCGTCACAGGAGTGACTAACACTCCTATGCCTATCTCTTCTGGCACGACACACAAGGTTAGGCCCTGCTGTCTAACCGCTGCAGCTGTCAAAGCTGTAGTCATCGGCACACACGTCAGATTAACGTCCGCCACCTGGAGAACCGCACCTTCCTGTTTTGTTTCTTCAGAGCACTCACCCCTAGAACGTAACTGAATTTGGTCTCCTGTTAATTTTATTTCAGTACCTGAATCCACACAGGTTTCAGAACTCTGACCTTCGGTATGCAAGTCTCCGCATGCCGCATCATCCATCCCATCTGGTTGACTGACCTTATTAACAGTCATCTCCGACTGGGAACGTAGCTTATCAGGCGCCAGTATCTCTACCTGAGCTACTAGTTTGCACACATCTGTCCTCACAGCGGGAACATCTTGTTTTTGCTTTGAATTCAGGCAGTCAATCATCGAGTGTCCAAATTTCATGCAGGTATAACATTGAACTGCTGCGAATAAGACCTCGCTATCCACTTTCGTCCCCTGCCTTAATTTCAATTGCATCTGTGCAAGTTTTTTCTTTTCTAGTTCAATTTGGAATTTCAAATTTTCAATTTCACTCAGCTGTTCAGCCTCCTCCTGCTCAACACGTCGCATCCTGCCCTCCTGATCATACCGTACGGCAGCCATCTTCGTTTTCCGTGCTATCGTTTCTAGCACTAAACACTACACCGACATGGTGAATTCCGAAAAAGCAGACAGGTCTCCTACCTTACTGGTTGCTCTCTGCCCCGGTGATCTCGTCGTCCTCAGTGATGACGACAGGCTCCTCGATGCGGACGACTTGAGCTCTGGATCTCTCAGCAGCTCGCTGACTTCTGCCTCGTTTGACTGGCCTGACTTGGTCGCCTGGTTACTTTTCAGCAGCTCGCTGACTCGAACCCGTTCGATGTGGACGCCTGGTTCTTTTCAGCAGCTCGCTGACTCGAACCCTCGATGGCTTGTTGTTGCCCGGCTCCTTCAGCTCCTAGCTGACTTGAGCCTCCGACGTCCTCTCGAACTCGACCCGTGATCCTGAAGCTTTCGACGTCAGTCTTGCGACGCAGCTTCACGTTTTCTCCTTTAGGACAACAGCTTGTCCACCGACTTGTTCTTCTCACCTTCCGTCCAATGCCTTGAGTAGAAAGAAGTTGCGATCCTGTGTCGACTGCGCCAGTTGCGATCGTGTCGACTGCGCCAGTTGAGTTTCCTCTTCCGGTGGCGATGAGAGGAAACTACTTGATGATGAAATCGGGGTTTCTTGATGACCCGGTGGTTCTACTCGCAAACATTCACATTACTCAAGGAAAGGAGAAGGTTAACTATTTATTTACAACATAGGTAAAAAAAAACGAGAAGAAACAAAGCAAGGAGGAAACTATTTACATGACTAAATCGTGGATCAGACGAATTCAGCCCCCGTTCAACACAGAGCGCTTGGTTTTAAACCCTCTGTCTCCGCCCTTAGCGGGGACAGCAACCAATAAGATAACAAACGACACCCCTCACCAATCAGTGTTCAGGGAAAGGAAAATAAGGTTTCCGCCAACTAATCACAGATTGGGGAAAGACTGCTGATTAAAACATTTGGGAAGGAGGTTTCAAATAACTACACAAACAACACAAATGCGACTTCCGTTCCCCACGCCACCCACGGCACCACAGACGCTAGAAACATGTGCCGACGAGGCGATGACTCAGGTTGTTGACAGCAACAAAAAGAATACAGTCGTTAAGGGAAGTAGACAGTCGTTACAGGAATAGTGGGTTTCCGGTCACCCAGCTAATACTCAGCCGTATCACGTGCGCCCTCGAAACCTCGTCGGCTTCAGGCCTCTTAAGACGGGCTATGCCCGTGACGGCGCAGAGAAAACGAGGACGTCCGCCGCACGAAGGGGAGGCAGGAACGGGACGGGCCCCTTTGTTGGGGACTTCCGACCCCACAGGAGCGGCCTTCCTTGCGAACACAAGATCAACGAGTTCGCGGAAAGGTCAGCGAACTCCACAGTTCTAGCTCCTCAACGTAGGCTGTAAGCAGTTAATTACTCGGGGATGTTTTATTATCCTGCTCAATTCGTGACCTAGTTTTTTCTTTGATTTTTGTGGAAAGGCTACGAGAACTTCATCAATATAGCATCCATTTGTTTCATATCGTTAACTTAATCTTAGAAAAACCATAACGTTAACCTATCGTTAACCTTAGTAAAATCATACATTGTTAGAACCAGTTGGGTACATGCAGAGTAGCCTCTTATTGGAAGCCAAGTTGATGCTTTGTTACAATATTATATTTATTCAAGAATTGAGCGATATGATTATAAATATTGTGTTCCAAAAGTTTGCATATGGTAGAAGATAAAGAAATTGTACACTAGTTTTATATGCAGATTTTTGTTTCCCGATTTATATACTCGTTTCACTCTAGCAGTCCACTAGTCGCTCGGCATTGGTTCCTCGCACAAAGGCCTTGTGAACAGCCCGCGGCTGTACATTGACGTCCGTTCCGCTTACCGTCTCAAAAAATGCGTTTGGAGTGCTGTCTGGCCCAGAAGTCTTTTTAATGTCTATTTTAAAATCATTTTATTATACACGGTTCACTTATTTAAACATCCTGTATAGTATTAAGTCGTGTGTGCACCAAGAACGTTTGAAGGAAGGGATCTTATGCCGTCTCCGAATAGACCACACGCACCTTTCGCACAACTTCCTACTAACAAAACAAGACAAACCTTTTTGCCAAGAATGCGGAGATGAACTCACGGTTAACCATGTTTTATTCTCTTGTGTGGAACTGGAGAAACTAAGAAAAAGGTATTTTACTCAATTTTATAATGAATGCATTCCATTGCATCCAGCACGGCTTTTAGGAGATGATGCATTTGTTTTTATATCATGTGTTTTGAGCTTTCTTAACGAAACGGGATTTCTCAAGAGGCTAAATTTTTTACCCGCTGGTTTGTTTGAAGTTTTGTACACCTCAGCTACTTTCTCATGCCTGAGCAGAAGGCTGAGGCTTTTATTTTGATGGTTGGGAGCCTCGATATCCTTGCGCAGCCAAGGAAAGCTACTGAGGTTACTCAGCCCTCTTTAAACTTTTACTATTAGCCATTTCTTAAAATTTGTGTATGTTTTCACTGGGTGGTATTAACGTTAGACGGCCTCTACACCAGGGAGGATTCTTACATTTCTATAATAGTCAACAAGACTTTTCCTATACCTTGTTCATGGCACATGATTGCCTTAGTTGCCTATGTGCCATAAAACCCAACACAACACAACACATAAATATTGTGTATGGACAGGGATTCGAAAGGTGGCATTACGCCTTTATTATCAGTAAAGACGTACTTGAAGTGTTCTGCCATAGTGTACTGTCCGCCAATCAACATTATATATATCGCATTCCCTGGAGGTGGCAGAAATAGAACGCCAAAAATCAAGAAACCAAAAAATTGAAACCAAACATAACACAGCTTTTGATCGTTTAACTAGGTTCAAGTCATGCTCAAACCCTGTCTATCTCATTTTTCGAACCTATAATATATTCGACCCCGCCCAACAAATAAAATACTCACGCTTTCTTGTCCGAGAAAGCTACATGCAAGAAGACCACACAGGCTCGGCCAGCCACAAACACAAAATAAAGTGCATTCAGTACTTGCTTGGTAAAAGAAGCAAACCATGCTGTACCCATGCTTGCGGACTATAGAGTTTCCTGCCATTCGCGTCGACCACCTCGCTAATTCCGGGCGCTCTCTCACCATGCGGCATCCTTCAGCGCGGATTGCGCACGCACTCAGTTGCTCATGCGCACGTGCCCTGAGAGCGACCGTTCGAGGACTGCAGACACGCAGCTAAACGGAAGCGCAAGAAAATGGCTTCTCCGCCAAAGAGAAAACTGCTACAATTCGGTCAGAAGAATGCATGCAATAAAACACGTTCTTCAATGGACGTCTCCTGGCTGTTGTTTTACGATCACTTATGTGTCTGTCTTTGTACCTCTTCAAAGCGTCTAATTTGGTAGAGAAGCTATTTTATCCCGTCTCTGTCCAGGAATACTATCCAATAACCGTGATTAGCCTCATTGCACGCGTCCCTATCGATCCTGCGAGCTCAAATTATTCTTCGAATACAATTTGATCTCCTTCATACATCAGCCTGACTCTATTTCTACCCGTACATTCCCACGCCTCGGTGCTAGAACTGCACAGACGAATACGAAGACATAGAATGCTGCCTTAAACAATGTCGCAAGTCCTTCTAGTTCCGTGCTTACGCTTTCACGTGTCCCAGGATGCGGCCCATCAACGCACAGTGACGTCCTTTGCGCTGCTGAAAACCGATGTCAGACCAAATTGCCCAAGCTTTTCGAGTATCGACGTAAAGGCTGTTTATTAAAAGCGTTTTAATACTACAGTTACTACTACTATACTACATTGCACAGATGGTTTGAAGAAATGTGTGCCACCTGGGGCTTTAGAAAAAGTTCTAAAAGACCAGTTTTCTGGCTTATATCTTCCATTTCTTTTTCTTATACCTGAGCAGATTCGCCAATAATAAGAAATAAAATAGAAATTGCAAATTTTCCTTCTTTTAGGAGTTATTCTTAAACCCCCAAATGACTGTAAGTTTGGCAATTGAAAAGCACTGTTCTACTCCAGGTTTTTTAAATAATCTGTGACGTTCATTAGACGTCGCCCTGAAAAAAATCAACTTCGCATACCGTAGCACACCACGGCTTCTCACGTACAAGATGCGAAGTGAGAAACCCGTGAGAAACACCGCGGCTTCTCACATTTGGCCATGAACTACGCCCACAATGGTTATCCAAGCAAACATACGAGGTACAATTCGAAAAATAGCCGGCTCTATCAACATTTAACAAGGGAGCTTCATCCTGGGGACTTTTGTATCAAGAAAGGAATTTTTTTATTCGGGTGATCGTTGCGTACTACACGGTTCCTACATCGACTTCACTTCAAAGCAAGTGCACACTAGCACACTACATTACGAGGACACGTACGATACGGTGCCTGAAAGAACGATTGGCGTAGTTAAAGTACAGGCTACTTACGGTGGACAGAGTTGAGAGTTTAGCTTCCACGGACGCTCACGCATCACTTGGCCAGATTCGTTGGCGCGGCTCCGAAGCATGCACGCACTGCAGCAAAACCGATACCGTTTCATGCAAGACCGTTGCCGGAAGTCCATTGGTTCGCCTACTGTCCCGGTGCTCTGCAGGCTTCCTTTTGGCCCGACTGAGAATTTTGAGTCAAATCTTGTTTTTGTTCCCAGGACAAGCTAATTTATAGCTTATCTTTCAAAAGAAAGCGTTAGTGACTTCTGCGTTGACAAAAGATATCGTCATCCATCCACGCAGTTTGAAGTCATACGGCTTAGTAGAGTTGCGCGAAGGTAGGCCGTTATGTTTCATGCTCTGCGTGTAAACCACTGCTCGTATGGCACGAGCCATGATTAAGTCATCGCCGGCAGTGTCCGGTACGTCCCTTGCTTGTGCTTAGGCTGCAGGTTAGGATGGATCAGAACCAAAATTTTTTCCGCGAGCGGCCTAAACTTCACAGCCACTGGTGCTACAGTCCAGCATTATTTCAGATAACAGCACTGCAGTGAAAACTCGATCGTCATATAAATACTCCGGAAACCTTTTGTGATATGCCCAGCGTTCTGCGGCATATTCGTAACGGGATCCTCACGAATTTAATTAAACGTAATACCGTGCAGGCTATGTATGCTAAACAGAAACATTTAGGATAGCGTGCGCCGCCATTGCAAACGCGTACACCTCGTTGCCAGTGACAGCGCCAGATGGCGTGAGGTGCTTGCACGTTAAACGTCAGGGAAATCTGTTTTGCTCATGGGAAGAAACAGCGCTGCACCTTGAAGTCGGCACAGCCGCAACGAACTGGACGATATGACATCAGTGGGATCTTGATCCTGCTAGTGTATTGTTGGCAGAAGGAAGGTGTTCGAGCAGCACGCGCACTCTGAAGAAGTGTCGCACTCACTGAGACGCTTTTCGCAAAGTAAAGTCGGTTCAGTAGCCAAAAATAAGGGGTTTTAAAGGGCATTAGTTTTGCATGCAAGAGTGCCGGCTTTTCTTTACACCTTATATACCTCAGAGGGCAGAATGGCTGAATTATGTGTAATGCTGCTCCAGCGGCGATATTCACAAAATCGTGCCGACGCTGTGACGGTGCCGCGAACTATAGCACCAGAATTACCGGCGCAAGCGGAGCCTCATCGTTTCCTCCGTTGCCTGAATGCGCCGACTGCACATTCAGACTTTGTCCAAGTTTTCCCGAAAAGTGTGTCTTAGGAGCAGTTACATGGGTGTTTGCAAGTAATCAAGATCGTAAGGCCGCCAATATTCATTGCATTGACGTTCTGGTACCAGTAGTAGAGAGAGAACACATGAAAATAGCAAGTTTACGCGCTGTAGTGTTACGCTTGCAGGGCCTTAGTGGCGCAGTCATCAAGCATCGAGCAAATATTTTTAAATAAAGGTGTTTGCCTCAACTATTTGGGCGTAGGAAAATAAACATCGCTGAGCACACATGTTTAAATGGCACATTTCAAGCGGGAAGAGAAGTATGCATGACTGACTCTGTAATGACAGGCATTAATGCGACATGCGTGTGTGGTGATGTGCTGCATTTAATGCGAAAGCATTACTAGTCCCATTACGAGAAAAGCCGGCGGCGTATGTGTTTACTGCCAGATGGAACACAAAATCCCAACGATGTCGCGAAAAATAGGGTGATGTTATCGAGTGGCCGTATGAGTCACACAGAAATCCGAGTACCGCCACTTCAGACAGTCCTATACATGTTTTTCGTCTATAAATATACTATATATGCATACTCGCCTCTGGCCGACCTCCGTGTGACGCCCGTTTTCCCGGCATTCGTTCCGAAATAGTGACGCGACCGTTTGTTGTACAGAGTTCCGGGTGGTGTCGTAAGATTTCTCGTTGCATATAGTTACATGTGCTAATCAAGTTAGAGGTTAGCTTGCGACAGGGGTTTGCATCGCAGACATATGAACCTCCAATTGTACGCCTTTGCAGACTTTGGTATTCAATTTGTGATGCAACCGTTCGTAGTACACCGTTGCGGGTGTTGTCATACCCCCGCGCGTGTGTGTGGGCGGTGTGTGCGGGTGGTTGTCAATGCAACCAGGGACAGTAATAGTTTCGCAGTCCGAACAGACGTAAGCAGTCTTAAGTGTATCTGCTGAATTTTTTTATTCACAGAAAAGAGAGGGGGGATGATATCAAGACTTCATTCGAAATGTATTAAAAGTGGATTCCTTTTAAACTTCATTGTTGCCCCACGTCCGCGCTGTCAGTCAGGCGAGTGGATGCTAGGACTAGAATAGAATCTAACAAAAATAATGATATCATTGCATGATAGCGGCCTTACAATTACGGTTTGACTTCAGTACAGTGCTAACAAACTGATAGCACAAGGCACAGATAATTGCTTTATTTTAACGGCGTGGAAATGGCGACCGCGTTCAACCTGCACACTCCTTTAGAAATCTGTGTTCTTATTTAAAGTGGCGCTACAGTAGCAAATTTTTAATAATATCGATGGTCAAGAACAAACGCAAAAGGAGATATCTTTGTCTGTTAAAGGACGACTGAAGCACTTTTTGGAAAAATCGGGCTTGCGGCGGCCCCTTAGAGTTTTTGATGCTGCAAACCCCAATATCGAACTAAACTTGAGTAAAAACAAGCGCTAATTGTCGATTTGAGCAGAAATACTCAGCCGGCGCCTCGGGGCACATCGCGGGTCGCGCCGCCTTCTCTGATTGGCCAAGAAGACGTGACGACAATTCGAGGACCGGCGAAGCTGCCGATATGGCTCCAGTGGTGCGTAGGCTGCGTTGCGTGCTGATTGCAGCTCTTCTTTGTGTTGTAGAAGCGATTGTAGGACATTTTTGGCACTCACGTGAACATCGGGGTTTCACTGTTTGTGTTCGTACCAGTTTCGCACACAAACGACGCAGTATCTCTGTTGCGGGGAGCGAAGAGCAGCCGGGGACGTCTACCGGGGTTGGAAAGTTGCTCTGGTACGTAGAACGTCATTTTTCGAAGTTGCATGTCGTTATTAGCGGAAACGTGACGACTGTCCGATAACTTTCCCGCGATAAGCCACTTCTCACAATGCCTTTCGGACTTCGAGGAAGATAGTCTACAGAAACAAGTAATCCGGAATGTGTTTCTTTCGCTTGCTCTACGATGTGTTCTTGATCGTGCCGTGGCATGGGGTGTGAAAAGACCCGCGACCACATTTTTCTCGCCTGGCAATGGCACCACGTACAAAGCGTTGCATGAAGTAGAAAGTATTATGTTGCTGCACAATTAATTGCTTGTGCGTTATCCGAGTGCGTTCGTCTGCTGCGATGTGATTCGCAATATTGCTTTGGTTACGCTGGAGAGCGGCAGTTATACCCGAAGCTTGATGCAACGGAAAAGCGAGTTCGCTAGCTCACATGTACTGCGTCAAGACTCGCTGCCGTCAGTAGAGGCCTCCCTTTCGAAAGGAGTCGTCCACAGTGCTCTCGTTGTGCATGCGCCAGGCGGCACCATTCCCGAAAAAATTTCCGGTACGTGTCTGATGCCGGTACGCGATTTTTCCCATGTAGAGTGGCACCCAGTTGTGCATTACCGTACTTTCGCTGTGACTGTAATATTACTAATTCATAGCAGGTGTTTGTATGCATGCACAAAATGGAAGATGAGTACTTCGGCTGCATTTATTATCAAGTGACAGAAATCGCTAGGAGAGACCTGCTCTGTGCGGCTACTGCGAAATTAATAATAGCCTGTGGTTTAACACAACAATTCTTGAAAACACAGCAAATTTCTCACTCATTAGTGAGAAATTTCATTCAACATTGGGGGAAATTTTAGCGCTTTTCATTCACAGGCTATAGCGAAATGCAGCGTACTTCCTGTTTGGCTCATCTGAAAACAAATGAGAAACAGTCAACGCTTTCTAACCAGTTATCTCCTGGATACAGCTTGAGAAAAATACCTTTTTGAGGTATTTCAGCAGAGAGAGGTTTCTACAGAGGTGTGTGTTGTTTTCAGTGCTTGAGGTTTTTGCAAAGTGAGAGCAAGAAAAAGGGATGTTTGGAGTGAGTACTAATTTAAATTAGCTGGGTCTACTGAGTTCTGGCAGGTTTTCTTGCAATCACTGTGCAGGAACCTGGCACTAATGTGATTGGCATGAAGAAACCACATGGCAAAAAATCAGAATTTTATTCCACTTTCAAACCAGGAATAAGTATTTTTGGTCCTCTAAAAATGTTAATAAGGTGCATTATTTTTTGTGAAGATTGGCAGAACATCTGTTAACATTCGACGAGGTCACACAAGATAATTGTTTCCCAATACCAACCTACAAGATAAGACAGCAGGGATTACAAGGGTTGTAACTTCAGTCAATGACCATTGCCATTGAGCAGTCATGTACAAGCTGGCCGAGCGTTGTTCTGCTATTGGTAGTAGGTGACAGCCTCCTGGCATCCAGCATTTAAGTGACTGCTTATGATGATCCGCTACGCCAGCAGCAACAAAACAGTTAGGCACATGTCGAACCAATATCAAGTTGAAATTTACTATACTGAATAGCGTATTGTGGCATTTATTCCCGCCGGTGTCAAACAAGTATGTCCGAGTTAGCAAAACTTCATTCCTTTATGGGGAGTTGATGACGCTGCCCTAAAATTCTCGATCACATGAGGCTCTCCAGTATGACGGAAAAAATAAGGCAGTTAGGCTGAACTAACACCAACTTGCAAGATGCAGCTGCAGGGATTAAACAAATCGTAGCTTCTACAGCTGAGTAAGCTCGCAAGTCTACTTCAAATAAGATTTTACGTCAGCTAAATTATTGTTTTGAAATATTGGACATAAATACAAACATGAGGGCTTCGTGCAGTAATTATACCCTAGGAGCGTATGAATGCATGCACAGTAGACACTTGTTCAGGGAACTGAAATAAGAGAGAAGGTCTGTTTGGCTTATCGAACGCTTAGAAAGGCAAGCTAAAGCAATAAAACTCTAATCATGTCAGAATTACTACGGCGCATTATAAAATAAATTAAACACTGTCACAGAAAAAAGAAAAAGCACGTTGGAATCCTGTTGGCAATGCAAAATCTACTTGTGTCAAGGACAAAAAATCACCTCTGAAGATCTGTAATTGGGGTGAAACTTTTCTTTGTAGTCTGCCCTGGCATCTTGCTGTCTTCCTAGTATGGCTTTGGATTGAGGTAGTTGGTATGTTTGCCGTTCATGCGTGGTTAATTGGTTGGACATAGACATCCAACACTGGATACAATGATGGATGCAATATCGTTCAACAAAATTTTGTGAAAAATTGAGCTACGTCTACAGTCTGGGGAAAGTGCCGTAGTCAAGGACCAACACACTGAACTCCTAGCTATGAATGTGTCTTATGTCCATTTCTTCACCATCATTGCCCTTCCAATCAATAAGGCCCAAAAAAATGCAACTGCATGTTTACCGAAAAAATGCAGAGCAGAAAGGTGGCAAGAAAAATTTTTTTTTCTGCTTACCAAATGACTATTTCATGAAGCACACTAAGCAAAATGATTAAGTGTTCTTTCGTGCTAACCTGCAAATTGTCGAGAAATGCAGCAGCATAACGCTTTTAAGATCATGTAGATACCGTTGTATAGTTTATGGTGCGTTGACCACAGTCCGTCGCTAGTAATATTTTCTGGCAGACAGCAATGGCTGATAAATATGCGCAAGTAGTGCATTGGCTCTACTTTCGTAATGGTAGATAAAATGTATGGGAGATTTCAATCTTAAAAAAAATAAAATGAAGAGAGAGCCTCAGTCCAGCGACCAACGTTCCAACAAGAGGACTTGTCTTTGTGAGGTCAAGTGCGGTCATCATTGGCGGGGTTATATAGGCCCTTCCCTCTAAGGAGGATGAACAGGGGTTATGGTGGGGTGTGGAGTGAGGAGGGTGGGAAGGTGGCGCGATTGGCATTCAAACAGCTCTTGTCTGGCCATGGAGGCTGTCACCTGCAGGTAAGAGAGAAGCAGGTTAATAGCCCTACTGACATGAAAATAATGCAAAAACAGACCCCCTCTTTTAAAAAAATGCATCAGGATCAAAATGAACAATGGCAATAAAACAGTAAAAAGTTAGAAAAGCTAAAGGAACAAAAATATGCCATGGAGAAAAGAATAGAGGCGTTAAAGTGGTTATCAAGGTTACATTCTTTTCCTTTATTATGTACGCAATCCCCAGCATATAGTGCACAGTTGTCTGCATACTTTCTAGTGGCTGCATGATTTGGCCTACTCTGCCTTCTTATGTTTAGTGTAATGTGTTTTTCTTTTTTTGACGAACCAAACAATTTGGTCACTAGTTCTCTCTAATTAAAGTATACTGTGCATGTCAGCACATATTTTGCTGTACATTTTTGTCTGTCACAATGGCTATCAAGCCACTTTCAGATTTGGGACATGCGGTAAACCCACATACTACTTGCCAGTACTTTCTCTGCAGATGGCAAGAAACTGATCATTGTCTGTTGAACCTTGACTTTCTTTTCTCGACCAGCTTCTCTTTCGGGGCCCTTGGAAAACTATTGCTGAGTGGTGGACGAGATTCTGGAGAAGTTTTCCTCTCCTGAGGCTACATGCTCTCAGCCATGGCCACAACCTTGTCGAGGAGGCGTTTGACGTAGCCTGTGTGAGCATTTCATCTTGTAGCTTGTGCAATATTCACTCTCTTCGTGATCAAATAAACTAGGTGGTGCAAGCTTACCGTTAGTGGGTGGCTCCTTTACTGGACAAGCTATTGGGTCACCATCTGCAGCCTTTGGGTAACGCACACACCATCGAAGTGCGCCATCCTTTGTGCGTACCTGACCATGTTCACTGTTCTCGTTGTAGTGAAGTACAGAGTTGGGTCCTGAAAAAGTTGCGCAGGACTGTGTCAAAACGTGTTACCTTGTAACATATGTAAGCAGTCCAACTGTAAAGATCATGCGACAAAAGAAGGTCACTGATGGACATTGAGCACAACACCAGGTTAGTATTTAGTGCTTGAAAGCACCATGAGCACGCGTGATGAAAATACTGAAGGAGCAAAGTACTACTTTTGAAGAGCTATGAGAAGAAAACATCGCCTCAGTTGCCGGGAGGATTGAAAATAAAATTTCAGTGCTTGCATGGTGAACACAGCCGAAACTCTAATTGCTCACAAAGTGTCGGCATGTAAAATCCCTTCCTGTTCGGTCGGCTGTGTTTTTAATATCTGTTTAGACGACATAAGAAATGATGCAGCTATTGACAATTTCGGTATGTGTAATTTAAGATTGGCACCTTTTCATATAGTTGTGGCACGTGCCTACATGCCTTTCACTTTTTCTACAGATGCATGTTTAGCATTTGTTTTGTTTAACACAAATGTTTTGTGATATCGATGGCTTCTGACTAAAAGTAGAGAATAGAAGACAAAAGCTTACCTGGCCCTCATTCCTGAATACGAATAATGGAAGGTGTTCGGTGCAAAATGCACTAGAAGGCTATGAAAAGCCTCTAATCCATAGGTTTGATGTCTAGTAGATAGCCGCGGCATCTCTTGCAGAAGAACCTTTGAATTTGCAATGTCTTGAAGCTTCTGGAAGGCCTTTGATTCTAATAAAAAACGGCCATTATCATCTCTTTGTAAAGCTCTAAGTGTGCGGCTTGCTGTATGCTATGCATTAACCAGTTAAAAAGTATTTCAGTGCACCTGTAAATAAACTTCTGTTCAGTAATGCGCATCTTATAAGTTTCGATAGTTTTAATAAACATTAGCATTTGAGGTGCATTTAATAAATAGTATGGAAGAAACTTAAACAGTCATTATTTACTTAGCTCCTGAAGCTTTTCATTGAAATCCTGCTGCACTGCACAGGTTGCTGAAATCTTGGAATTCAGACTATTACTCTCAACAGCCATAGGTTTTCCATCCTCGCCATTGCATTCCCTGCCATTTCCCTTTGATTTCTACTACGATTTCATTAACTCGTTTGTTCACTTATCCACTCTGCTCTCTTTATATCATAATGTTACACTTTTCACTCTCAACAGCTTGCAACATTGTACTCAATCTAAGTTCAACCTTTTTTTGCTAATTTTGTTTCTGCGCCATAAGTGAGTACTGGTAAGGTACAGCTGTTGTACAATTTCCTCTTGAGGGATACTGGTAAATTACCATTCATGATTTCAGCATACTTGTCAAATGCAGTGCTCCTTATTAGTATCATCCTATTTCTTTCACTCTCATGGTCGGGATCTGCGGTCATTACCTACACTAATTAGACCTCTTCCCTTCCCACTTTTAATGCTTCGCTGCCTATAATAAACCACTGCTCGCTTCAGAGACTGTTGGACGTTGCTTAAGTTCTGTGCATAAAGTTGTTAGACCCACTGTTCTGCTTTGCCTGTCGAGGTCATCGATCATGCTTTGAAGTTTGTTCCGAGGTCATTTTTCGAAAGCGCTAAGACAAAACGGACAAAGAAGGAACACACATAGACAAGCGCTCGTCCCTGTCTATTCCTTCGCTGTCAATGTTGTTTTAGCGCTTTCGAAAAATGACAAACATACACCCGAAACACTAGCCCGATCCGTCACTCTTCTGGAGTTCTGAGTTCTTTAGCAAGGCAATGTAATCACAAAATTTCCTTCTCTTATCGCCAGTTCTTCTCATTTGAGGTCTGTGAATACCTTCTGTAAACACGCAGTGAATAGTACTCTAGAGATTAGGTCTCCCTACCTGAAGCCCTCGCTTATTGGAAGTTATTACTTTGTATGTCATAGTTAGATGTGCCTATATAATTATGCTTTGCTAGGGCCTTTTACGTAATTTCATTACAAAATATAATATACCTTCTCAGAGCCACTGCTTGGGTACGATGTCACCATGCAAACACGTGCGGTACGATGCCTGGTCGTGTGTGGGGATGTCCCTTATGTGGTTAAGAAGTGACAGCCATTTGGGCACAATGAGTTTGGCTTTGCCTTCGCTGGATGCTGCCGCCCAATACAACTGGTTGCTCACAGACTTAATCCAGGGTGCATGTTCCTTGCAGTTATTTTGTTTTTCAGCTGTGTGCAATTTCTTGGTGATAGGTAAAATACATATATTAAAAATAGAACTAATGTATTATATTCTATAATTACGCTGGAAATAACATTTTATCGGCCACCGTAAAGCCGCAGCTGCTAGATACTTTTTCCCATGTGCCACACGTCGAACTAATGAGTGATTGTAACTTTGTTGTTACAGAGAAAGTACTTGATTTGTGTATGACGGTCGGTCACCAGCACTGCTATCTTGAGGTCCTTACTCTCCAGAAAAGCAAAGCCTTGTTTCAGGCCTTTTAACTCCATGCGACAGCTGCCACCGCCAACATCATTGGACTGTCGAATGATAATGGCAAAGGATATTGAGTTTTATGTGCTGCATGTCTACCAATTAAAAAAAAGACTGCATGTATTGAGGTCTCTCGTTCGCAGCTGTAACTATCTTTACGAAAATAAATATTTGTATTTCTAACAATGGTAGTGCTGTGCTGATATTTCATCTACCAGCACGGGAATTTAAGGCTAAGCACATGATAATGCATGTGCTGTAGAAAGAAGTCATGATATTTAAGTGTTGCGTTACACTTCAATTGGCAGCATTAGTGAGCTATACAAATTTACAGAACGTTGTTGTAGCAAAGTGGAAACGCACCTGCACGACTTCAAAATGCAAAACTTTGTGGCGTTCAACGTCCATCAGAGTATACGTGCCATATTTAGTAATAAATCCTGGTGAATCAGCCCGTCCATCTCCAAGGTTCACCCGTTGGCCTTGCAGCTCGTGCAGGAGACTTTTATGCTCTTTCAAAACCTGAAAAAAGAACAGTGCGCATTGATCCTTGACCATGCAAATAAAGCTAGAAAGTTCTTCACAATGACTCCTTAACCTGTCAATTGCAGGCCACAGATATGAACACTGGATTGCAAAAAATGTCCTGTTGCTCACAACTGGTACCCTGATTGAATCCAGCATTATCAGTGCAGCTGTTTGTTTGCTTCCAGAGAAGAAAACTGCTGCGCAAAGCTGCAGGTTGAGCATCGGCTGCTGTTTTTCGACGTCCTGATTACACCAGTAAACGAAAGGGCCAGATGCACACTCCCCATAAACTTCTAGAAGTGTGCCTTAGCACTAGAATCTGATTGCCCGAGGTGCGAGGCACTCTATGCACAGCTGTAAAAGATTCCAAAGATACTTCTCCTGCGCCAAAAAATTTTGTTGGCGGGTTCATTTGTGGAGATTCCGACACATACTTGCCTGGAAGAGAATGGGCAAATTTTGAATCGCATTGGACATCCTAAACACGCTACCTTGCATGAAAAACATTAGGAGTGAATGTTTATGGCACCAGAGTAAAAGTAGGGCAAACAGGTTTTTATCATACTGTTAATAAATCGCATACTTCTCTTCAAATTCTTCGCATGGACTGTATTCCTCATCATCGTACTTCTCATCTCCACCTTCGTCTTCTGAGCTGTCATCATTTTCAATGGCCTCTCTTTGGATTGGCATGGTCGTTTGACCGGCTACATCTATCATGGGGCTGCCAACCTGAATGCCTAAAAGTGATGCGATAGGTGCAGCTGCATTTAGTAGTTGTTACCACTGCACGCAACATAGAATATGCGGAAATTTTAGTACAATTGAAAACCTCTATAGCGCTTTGCCCCCTTCCCCGTCATTATTGTACAAATGCATGCATCAAAAAAGGACGCTGAATGCGGAGGCACATACGGATAGATACAGTATGCGGTTTTGTCTGAGAGTGGCGTGATGCCATGCTTCTTTTCACACATGCCTGTACGGCTGTGCTTTGTGTCGCTGGCCGCACCGTTGCTTGGACAGACTTGTGTCTTCCCTCACAAGACTGTCAGTTTGACCTCCGGCGTTACATCATGTGCCGCATCTGCAAAAATGAGCAGGTTATCACCTAATGTGTAAGGCGTCAATGCCTTGCATTACACTGCTTGCTGAAGATTGGTCATTACCAGTGAGAGCGAGGATACTTAGTGAATTTTCCGCACCGAAGTTTTCATGCGGCATTGCACAGACATCGGCTCCAGCTTCTGTTGTGACATCTGCAACACAGATTGAGACATGATTTGATGCACAATATAGGCATGCATAACTATTCAGACCGAATGTAGCGTCATTACCTGTTGAGTTACCAGATGGACTGCCCAATTTTGGATCAAGTTTTTCCACACTTGATCTTTCTCCAAGCACTTCTGCAAGGACCTGAAAGGATAAAAAGCCTACTGGATTACTGAATTGTTCTTTACTGAAAATTTTTCTATCCAAGCAAGAAAACCGCGTATGTGATGTCGTTCTCGGCTGTTAGATGATCATCGAAATGTATGTTTACCTCGTAAAAATAGTATGACACCTGCCGAACTATCGCATTTGCATAACCACATCGGAATTGCACAGATTTAAAAAAGTGTGAAGCTATCGGTTAGGGACATAGGGGAATAGCGAGGCGCCAGTGCGCATGCACAGAACCATTACCATTACAATTGCCCGTCCCGTTGCCCACGAATAATCATCAGCAGTGTTTCGTTGATGAGCTAAGTGACGTTTAGCGCAGGGGTCTCTGTAGTATATCCCCTTGCGCAAGAAAAGGAAACTCGAGTACAGCCGCGCGGCACAGCGAGCTGTGCCGTACCATCGCGGGATCGATCTCCGCGTGGACTAATCGCGGTCAACGCTTCATGCAGAGCTCCAACACACAAATGAGGCCAGAATTGCCGCAGAGTATTGAATTTAAAATCGAAAGTAGAAGCAATCAGCTCATGTTTCCTTCTTTTAGCAAATGCACTTCTTGGCGGTGGTGACATGCTTCTTTTGGGCAAAAATAATGAAGGAACCGCGTCATGGTTCAGCCATGCCCCTTTGACAGAAACCCCTAGCGATCGCATTAGGGACAAGCTCTGCACGTAGTGGCTGTCACGAAAGTGCTTCGAGCAGAGTACGCTTGCTTTGGTCGGCCTGAAATTCTCCCTCTTCACAGCAACGATCCACTGCGCTGCGAGCTTTTGATCTTTCGGGAAATTGCTGAAGACGACATCCTGGCGGCCGTAGGTGCTCGTACACCCGAACGCACAGCAGTACCTCATGTTAGATCGGCTGCACGTGGTCGGATGCTCAAAACTTGGCTGAAACACTTTCTGAGTACGACCAAAACGCAGGCAACACGAGGAACTACGCGCGCTGACTCTGAGGTTCGGGTGACTCGGAGGGTTTCCGGCTCCTCATAATGACGCCACACGGGCCGACAAGTAGGATGTTTTCATCTCTGCTATTCTCCTCTCCTGCGCTCTCTCGGGACGCGGGAGATTTGAATGGCACGCATTCAATCTGTGATTGTGGCGGAGCTTTTGCAACAATTGAAAAAATAACTTCCCAAGCATGATCAACAACGAGTATACTTCAAAAGCCTAGAAGGTTAGCAGATTTCAAAACCGCCTCAGTCTCCCTTTAAAGGCCAAGCGACAGTGACAGCCTTCTAACTTGATTTCTCCGCAGGCAGCTTGACTATCTCTTGCTCTTGCTAACCTCTACAGCAAAATGGAAAGAAGTGCCTTTGGTTTTTCAGTCATTCGTTGTTTAAGAGTATTACCATCGATATCAATGACTTCTAAATTTTTTTCCTGAAAGCGTCGAACGTCTACCGCTCCGAATTTATGCATGTCGTTTTAAAATGCTAGATAGCGATTTTAGTGCGCTAGCACTAAGGCTTCAACTCAGCCGAAAAGCCGTTCTCTGTCAGTTTGCTGAGCCGTCCCCGTATTGTTGCAGGTAGTCCATCTGCTTACCTGGTTGTTGCCACCGGAAATGGGGTGTGTTCCTTTCGACAGACGCTGGGACGGCAGAAGTTCAGGGCGTCTTTTTTTTTTCATTGCAATAGATCAGGACGTCACACGCACCATTTCTCTGTAAAACTTGGGGTGACTACTTTGACAGTGCGCCGCCTTGGGGCACATCCGCATGGACGGGTCGCGGACGTGGCTTCGATTAATTAGTTGCCGTTAGTAGCGATTTCACTTGAACCTGTCGCTCGAAGTGGGGGTTCCCAGAGTGAATACGACTTTACTCCAGGCTCGTGGAGCCGTATTCCCCCTCAAATTTTGGGAATTTCGAAATAAGTCAGCACCTAAATTTGCTTCCTGGAGAACTAGACTCGCCATTCACACCTATATCCTTGGAAAGGAATTCTCCATAACCGTGTGAAACATGCCGAAGACATGTTTTAACCAAGACACCGCGTGCCACGGAAAATGACTCACCCGAAACTCTACTCGAATGACAACTGCGTTTGCGCGCATTCCCCAGTGCGTGTCTGCGTTCCGATGTTATGTGTCCGGAGTGCGGCCACTGGACACCCTTCCGGACTATGACTCATCATGCGTCGAGCACGCGTACGAGCGATTTTTATAGCACCTTTATTTTTTGTTGCTCTTTTTCTTTGGGTTCTAACTCAGGCGCATTGTAGCAGCAGCATTCTAACCCCTATAAATACTGGTGTGTGTGTGTGTGTTTGTGTGCGCGTGTGTGTGCATGTGTGCGTGTGCGTGTGTGTGTGTGTGCGTGCGTGCGTGTGTGTGTTGTGTGTGTGTGTGTGTGTGTGTGTGTGTGTGTGTGTGTGTGTGTGTGTGTGTGTGTTTGTGTGTGTGCGCGCGCGTGTGTGTGTGTGCGTGTGTGTATGTGTGAAGCCAATATGCAAAGAAACCAAAGAGGATAGGATATTTTATCTTTATTATTTGTGGTGTTGATCAAGGGAGGTTATTGTTGAATAATTTATCGCTTAAAGATAATTCATTAGAAAAGCAGAAGAAAACCAACCACATGCCGCTGGTGGGAACGGAACCAATAACCTCCGAATTATGCGTCCGGTGCTCTGCCAACTCAACTACGGCGACGGCCGCCAAATCTTTAGCTTTCGGGGGTATTTAAGTTTACGTATTATCTAACCTTCTCGCGGTCGCTTCTCTCTGCAATTGGCATCGCTATCCTTTCCCTCTCCTTTTACTTCCGCCGGCCCCCGCTCATGTGCTTACGATATTGACAACTTATTTTCCTTCCCTTTTGCGGTGTTATTAATAAAAACTACTAATACTACCCTCCTCGTCTTCTTCTTCATCTTCCTACTCGGAAGTCAAGCGTGAGCTCGAAGCTACTTGAAAAGGCTGTGCAGTACTTGAAGTGCGCGTAAATGAGCTCATTAAAGAACTCGAGACTGGCTGCGTACAGGGCTATACTGTGGGGCCAGTTGGTCAGACATATTATAAACAAAAACGTAGCAACCGTCCTGTCTTCGCCCTTCTTCGTCCCGTCCATATGCTACGTTTTTGTTTATAATATGCGTACAGGGGACCTCTACACCGCCCGCAGTGCTGGTCCCACTAGAACACGCTCCTCCTTCACACCCTTTCCCGCGTACCTCCCAACATCGGGGGGCCTAAACACTATAGAAGCACTCGCGAACCTCTCGACACTTCTAAAGCAAGAGAAGGAAAACAAGGACCCCATTCAGCTGCAAAACATCGAACTGCATACGCAGATGCAGGCGTTCGTGGTACACGCTGCGATCCTGCCACAAGTACCCCAAGACTCACCCAAGCGAAAACTTCGCGAAAAGACGTGCACGCGCCACGCGTTCTCACAGATGAACAACAGTGGTACCGGCCCAGTCCTAGGGTAATGGCCACGTGACACTCCATTATACCCAAACAACTTGAAATCTCTCAGTGGAACTATCAGGGGGCCAAAAGCTAACAGAGCAGCCTTCACCAACATATCTCACGACAATTCACTCCACCTGACCCAGTGGCGTTACAGGAGACGAACTGCCTGCCGACCTAACGAGGCTACGGCGCCCCGCATAAAATCTGGGATTACAACCATGAAACTACCTAGTGCCGTGAGCTTGACTAGGCTGGCCTCACATTCGGCGTCAATCTTATCACAAATTTTACTACCCGGCACGAGTCGGTACTAGTACCAGTCGGGTACCTGCCCTGACTTTACCTTCGTAAGAGACTGCACCGGCTCCGCCTCCTTGGTGCACACAGATGAACTATTCGGTAGCGACCACTGCATACTATCGACCGCTTTGCCCACTTCCCCGGTGCGCCGCTTATTTAGCACAACTAAGATCATAGATCGGGAAGCCTTCCGTCAAACTTGCGCCCCAGACCCTATTACTGACATAAGCGATAGGAGTTCCATGCTGCGTGATACCCATTTTTGCTTTTGAAAATCACTGGCCCGAACCACGGATTCTCCAGAAATTGACATGCATCTTCTTCCCCTGTAGGAGTCCCGTAGGAGACTCAACAGGAGCTGGAAAAGGCAGACACAACAGACTGCTAAAGCGACGCATTTCTCTTATCGCAAAGCGAACTGTAGATAATGCTTGCACCCTTACTCGTCAGAACTGGGCCCAGTTCTGTGATTCACTTCAAAGCGCTCTCACTACGGTCCGAAGCTGGGCTATACTCCTCCATTTCCTGGAACCATCTAAACCCAGAATGTAAGCTACTGAAGCCTTGCAGTGCCTCATGCACTTCTCCGGGAACGACACGACTCTGCTATCTGAACTTACGAGCCCCTACATTGGCACGTAGCCCACCCCAGTCACTACCGTTCCTTACAAGGGCCCTACTAACGAGTGGCTCGGTCGGTCGATCATAGTGACTAAGGTCTCTTCAGCTATTCACATTGGAACCAAGAACACGGCTCCCCGTGTGGCGACATCTGGAATCTGGGTGCCCAACGGGTCTCTCACCTCATTGACTATCTCAACAGCATATAACAGACTGGAACGGTGCCCACGGATTGGCGCCATACTGAAATTGTCCTTATTCCAAATCCTGGCAAATACTGACCTGCCCTTGACACCCTTCGACCAATCTACCTCAATTCCTGCCTCGGTAAACATACGAAAGGGTGGTCCCGCTCTGTCTTGAACTGTACCTTGAGGACATAAACCTGCTCCCGCCAACGATATTTGGCTTTCGTCCGGTATGTCAGCTCAATATGTCCGCTTTCAACTAAAGGATATCCTTATCAACATCCCCAGGCAAGGAGAAGACATGGTACTAGCAGTCCGTCGCAGTGCTGCATTAACAACGCGAGTCTTAACGAAGTCTCTGCGGCCTGATCTCCTTGGACTGCAGTCATCGCGTGTACTCGTTTGTGGAAGCCTACCTATCCTACCACGCGGCCACGACTGGCATCACCCATCCTCGCTGTGACACGCAACCGCTTACCAAAAAAGGTACTCCGCAGGGGTGCGTCATATTTCCTTCCTTTTTAATATGGCTATTGCAGCGCTCACGACATGCCTAAATACCATTCCTGGGGTCCATCATGAGCTTTACGCCGTGACATCACCCTTAGGATCATCAAGGCATCCCTGGGGGCAAACATCAGACAGCCGCGACCATAGTACATCAATCATCATCATGAGCTTGACTACACCCACTGCAGGGCGAAGGCCTCTCTCATGTCTCCAATTAACCCTCTCCTTTGCCCGCTGCGCCCACCCTATGCCTGCAAACTTCCTATTCTCATCCGCCCACCTAACCTTCTGCCGCCCCCTGCTACGCTTGTCTTCTCTTGGAATTTACTACGTTACCCTTAAGGACCAACGGTTATCTTGCCTTCACAGTATATGCCCTGCTCAAGGCAATTTCTTGCTCTTGATTTCGACTAGGATGTCATTAACACGCGTTTGTTCCCTCACCCACTCTGCCCGCTTCCGGTCTCGTAACGTACACCTAACATTTTCACTTCCATGACTCGCTGGGCTGTCCTTAACTTAAGCTGAACCATTTTCGTAGCCTCCACGTTTCTGCCGCGTAGGTGAGTACCGGTAAATACAGCTGTTGTATACTTTGATCTTGAGGGATATCACTCAAGTGCATCAATACGCCCATGCAGACCTGCGGTCTCATTTCTTCGCCGGAGAACTCGGAGGTTCTGCGCTTGCATCGCACTCGACATCACAAAACAACTCATTTGCACCTCACCTTGAAAGGTCTATACTCTACGCGTCTTCGGCGTGTGGCTATAGCCCAACGGCCATGCAGACCGCAGCATCCGGCTGCAGGCTACTTCCACCGCTCATGTAGCAATCCCCCGAGTAGCCATAATAAACGGGGGTTCAACGAAGAAGACACTCGCCGCCTTGTCCACACTCTCGTCGTTAGTCGGGTTACATAGAGCCCACTATATCAATGTCTCACCAAAAGTGCCGTCGACCAATTGGAAGCCATCCTGTGGCGGGCCTGCAAGCTGGCCTTGGGACTCACAATTACCATGGCCGCCACAGGGCTCATAGAGCTGGTTGTTTCCAACACCTTCACTGAACACTCCGAGGCGCTCTTGGCGGCTCAAAAACACGGCTTCTAAAAAACACACTGGTCGAGCACCTCTGCAGGGCGTGGGGTACCCGGATTGTCTTCACCAAATTGCTGTGATGACTGATATTTCTGACTTCATACGACAGGCACATAAGTTTTACCTATCCCCAGGCACATGTGTAGCGGCGCTGATGAAGACGAAGCTTGGAGCGCGACCTGGCTCTCGCAGTTAAGAACGTTTTCCCCAACCGGCCTGGCCAGCAACGTCTACAGCCCGCTCCGCCGACTCACCAGCCGCGGCTATCGGGACTGCAATAAATGTGGTTCACCCTCCACATTCTGGTGACACCGGACGACAGCCCCGACGCACGCAACGCCGCTCCCACCGGCTCTGCTCTCCTGCCCGTCCAGTCCCTCCACTTGGCCTTGTCGCTGCACGGCGCAGTTCGCACCCGGCATTCGGCAGCCTCTCGCCGCCATGCACGCACCTCCCCTCATGTCCGGTGAGCTCCTTCAGCCATATCAGCGCCCCTACATTCCTTGGCTGCCCGGCCTGCCCGCTTTTTACGCCAGTGACCCCGTTTTGTGGCTGGCGGTGCTGGACTCGCACTTCCCTATCAACAACGTGTACAGCAAGCTGCTGCGTTATCAGCACGCCAGCCGCGAACTCCCACCCGGTCTCCTGGCACAGCTGCGGTTGCCGTCTCCTGGCCCCGAGATATACGCCGACTTCAAGAAGGGCCTGACGGCGTTTTTTGGCTTGGAGATTCCGCCGACTCTCTGCGCTCCTGTTCCAGACTCAAACTGCGGCGCCACTCGAACCACCACCCCTGGCCGCATTCCCTAACCGAGCTGTTTCGGTTTTCCCTCCGCCCGCTCCTATGTAGGCGCCCCTCCCCCCCAGTCTCTCCGCTATCGTCGCCATCGTATGTGCCCCCACTCACGGTTCGGCAAGTGCCACGCGAGGACGCGCCAGTCTCTTGCCAACCTTCTCAACCAGCTGGCTTAAACTACACCCCGGTCTCTCTTAAGTTTACTTCACCGGCCCCTTTGGACGGCCATCCACCTGTGATCTCCCGTTTCACGGCGCCTCCTGCCCAGCCCTGCTTCCCAGCTGTGGCGCCTACCCTTCGGCCATCACCGGCAGCATCCTCTTTCGACCCGGGCGTGGACTCGCTTCCAGTGGCAAGTTCGCCTGCTCCCTCAAGCCCAACCACAGTGAGCACAACTGTCATTCCTGTCGCGAGGCCCGCATACACGCCACCCGAGGACCTTGTCGTACCTCACGCGCCACCCGCAACGCCTGCCGCACATACCTGTCTACCAGGCGCCTTCACCAGTGCCTGTGCCTCCGCGACAAGCGAGACAGCCCTACCGTGTGCTTGCCATTCCGACAACTACGCCCCGGATTTGCTTCTTGTGCCCCCAGCCACGTCCCACTGCTACAGTGAGCTCGTTTTTGCATAAAGCCGCGGCACCTCGCCGAACATTCGACGACTTTCCTGCAAGGCAGCCCGAGTCCCCCGCAGCAGACCTCCAGCCCAGTGTCGTGTGCAGTCGTTTCACAGTCTCCAGCGGCTGAGGCATACCCTCTTCTATGGCAGTGGTTTCTGCACGCCATCCCTTCGTCTGCACCCGCTGGGACAGCGCAAAGCCCATATCGCCCGTAACTCTCGCCCCTGGTGCATTTTCTGCGATGACATTTTCCGGCCCGCTTCAACCCAGCTGGCGGCCCCACCAGTAGACCTTCCGACTGCAGCACTCCTGGCTCGCCTCCTTTTCCTCGACTTCTCCCGCCTGTTCCTTACGTCATCATCCTCATCCTTTGGCTTCCCTCGCCCTTTGCGCAGCAGCCAGGCTCGACCGCCTGAGTTTGTTTCGCCCACCCGGCGGCCTTCACGAACCTAAGCATGTCCTGGACTTGATTCACCTGTACAAACTTGTACACACCGTTTTTTTTCCTTTATCGCGCATAGCGCTAGGGGGGAGCATCTGTAGCGGCGCTGGTATTGCCTGCGGCGGTGATGAAGACGAAGCTTGGAGCGCGACCTGGCTCGCACAGTTCAGAACGTTTTCCCCAGCCGGCCTGACCAGCAACGTCAACAGCGCGCTCCGTCGACTCACCAGCCGCGGCTATCGGGACTCCAATAAATGTGGACTTCCTACCACACCTGCACCCCTCCCTCCCTCCACCCGGGGCGTCGCACCACTCGAATCAAGATGCTTCGTCGTCGTTACGGCGCAAACGTCCATTGCCGCTACGTCAACGTCATCAGCTACGGGCGACGGCATGAGATGTCGTCAGCGCTTCTACGCGCAAACCACCACTTCAGCGCCGCTGTCACTATCCTCGCCTGCACCACAACGGAAGCAGAGGAGGTCACCATCATGCTTTTCCTGGCCGTCGGGGCACGCAGTGGTCGTTGTGTACGAATTTTTACAGACTGCCAAGCGGCTGCGTGCAACTACCCTCCCGGTCTTAGGCAACATGATCGAGGACCTGGACCCGCACAGCATAACTTGGACTCTGGAACATGATGGATTGGCCGGCAACATTGCAACTAATGCCCAAGCTCGAGCTCTACCAACCGAGCGTCTACCAGAGGCACGGACACAGTGCCAGTATCCTCAACTTCCATCGATGTACTCGAATATTGCCGAAGCACGCAAGCGCGTCTTCCAACCGCGCATTCACGGCTCACTTACCTACAGTACGTTTACAGGCGCCAATTACATACACCTCTCCCGATCTCCAATTGCACCACAAAATGCACTTGCTCTAGGTCCTTCCACATGCCCGCGGTGCCACGACAAACCCACACTGCCTCTCGCCTGGGACTGCCGACACAACCCGATGGTTCCCAACGTCTCCACTCCTGCCCTGGAGCAGTGGGAACAAACGCATGTACAGTGCCCGACTGGAACACCAACTGCACCTGACTGACAAGGCCAGCGCGGAGGCCACAGCGACTGGACCCCTAGGCTGAAGAATCTTCTCCCACCATGCTCGTCATGTTTTAGATCAATATGTTTCAGTGTGAAAACAATAGTTCAAGAGGTCAAACCGGCTCACTGGTTTGTGTGAAGCTTGATCTTGAGGTTGAACGCGTGGGCAAACTTTAAATAAATAAAATATTGCTGCGACTTGTATTTGAACCTCCGGCGGCGCGAACAGATCAGCTTCGCTGGCCACTGCACGAGAGAACTTGGCTATCGCCGAATTTTTTTTATTTATTGCATAGAAATAGTGCCGAAAAGAAATGTCTAAGCACGCTTATGCCAGAAAACACCAGGTCACCTTGCACCTGCATGAACCCTCCTTCCAAAATATCACAAACCTGGGAGGCACACACATGCATCCAGATAGAGGAGCGAGATAGGCGTCTCTTGCAAGGCAGCATGTACTCCCCGCACCAAAGCGCATTGTAAACGAAACAAATATTTCGACGACTGTGGTGATTCGGCGTGGCGGTCCATCATGCGGCTGTTCCAGAGACTAAATAGTCCCAGCAACATAAATAGATCATATGGCACAGGACTTTTTTATCCGCGGGCAAAAAACGAATACCGTAAGGTGTGAAGTCAATGTCCTTCCTAATTGTTCTTTGTAAAATGTCCCAGAAGAAGATAGCATCAATGCGCCGAACAAAAAATGGTCAATTGTCTCTGGTGTATTGCACAGGCGACAATCCACCGTCCATGGCGCAAGCATCTCTTTAGCATGAAGCCATGCCTTCACAGGCAGCGTTGACGTGTGCAGCTTAAAAAAAGAATGTTGTTCCGGAAAATAAATGTACATTCGCCTAACACGTTTTAAAACAGTTGCGTCAAGGAACTCCAGAAAAGGTTACCGATACAACTGTACAGGGAGCAAATACTCTGTGTCTGATTCATCTGCCTTCTGGAGAGGCTATACAGGCAGTCTCAAGAAAAGCGCACAGTGAGGAAATTTAAGGTGTCAGCAACTTCCTTAAGAAATCCCCATAAAGGCCCCTCAAGGGTTTGTCCCGTCGGTGCGAATAGGAAAGGCAAATGAGCACTTAGACGCCTAATAAGCATGGCTACTAAAATAAGGTGGTTTGAAGATTTGAAAAAGAAAAAAACGCGAGACAAGCTGATGCGCGCATAAGTGAGCAAGGCCGATTCCACCAGACTCTAGACAAATAGGTTATCGCTACGCATGGGTTCCCATAGGGAACGCCATAAGAATGTAGCAAATATTCTGTGCATCACCCGCACTTTCTTCCTCGCACAGTTGCGAACCTGCAGCACATAGGCAGGTTTTGCAAATAAAAAAAAATATTGCAGACTTGAGCCCGAGCAAACCCTGACTTTTCCTTACCCATCCAAGCCTAGGTTTGTCACCTCATGAAGACTCTCTGAGAATCCCAGTGAGCGCCACTGTTGCGAATTTGGTGAAGAGGAACCCCTAGGTAGCGAAGGGGCCTGCAGTTCCAGCTTATGCCACCATAATGACTTGGCATGGTACCCCAATGGCCCAACCAAAACCCGTTGGATTTATCTAAATTAAGAGCCGCACCTGATACCTCGCAAATCTTTTCAGTCATATGCAATGCCTCAAGCACACTGTTTTTCTCAGAAGAGGGCGACATCATCTGCATAGCCTAAAATCTTAATTTCACACTACTCCAAGGAGAAATAACGGATAGATATGCTGTTAATAATACTGAGGCAAATGGGTTCAAGATATAGGGCAAACAACAAAGGCGATAAGAGACAGGCTTAGCGAACAGATGATTTCAATGGAATAGGTTTGGTTACCTCGTAGTTAACAATTTGAATTGTATAGGACTCCTTATAGCACAGTCTTATGCCCCTAAGCAAAACATCTTCAATATTTGCATGCTCTAAAGCCGCAAACAAGAAATCGTGACGAACTTTATCAAAGGCCTTGGCAAGGTCAATCTGAATTAGAGCTACTTGGCCGATCTCATCTGATACTGTTTCCATTACAGAAAGTGCAATATGAATATGGATTTGGATGCTGCGGCCTCTGATAATGCAGACCTGATGCGCGCCTTTTAAGTGAGCGACATCTAGCTGCAGACGACTGCAAAGAACCTTTGCAAAAAGTTTGTAATCTGCATTAAAGAGGGAAATGGGACGATATCTCTCAACTGTTTTCAACCGATTTGAGTCTGTGCTTTTTGGAATTAATATAGTATGCCTAGAAGAGAAAGTGCGAGGGGGGGGGGGCAAAAAACCAACATCGTAAGAAGCCTGGAAAACCTCCATCAGTACAGGCGCTAGGCAAGTGGAGAACGTTTTATAGGACTCGCTAGTAATGCCATCTGGCCCAGGAGATTTCTGAGTTGTCATGTCAGAAATGGCAGTTTTAATTTTGTCCAAAGTAATAGGCCCCTCCACTACAGCACGCTGCTCATCGTCAAGTCGGGGCAAGGCTTAGAATGCTGTAAGCTGATGTCACGTTTGTGCCCGCACAACCACCAAACCGCTTCCGATAATAGTCAAAGAGAGCCTCAATAATACCAGGGCCATCGCTGTATGTGCAACCACCATACTGAATTTCCAAAATTTCTTTAGCTAGACAAGTCTCCCTTTTATCACTCAGGGCCCGACGAGATGGTTGCTCAGCCAGAAATCAACGGGTCCTAGATCTTATCAAGGCCCCTTTGTATCTTTCGTTTTCAAACTGCTGAAGCTCTGCTTTTACGGCAGTGATATCTTCTACATAGGCACCTGGACTAATCCGAACTCATGTAGCTCAACTGAAGTGCGGCCGAGCTCTCAAAGGTGATGTCGCTTCAAAAACGCGATCCTTGCTGAGGCTTCAATAGCAATGTTTTTTTTTGTTTCTTGTTTAAATAAGTTCCATTTTTGCAAAACTGAGAGGACACCGCGTGACAACGTGTCCTTCAAGGAATTAGATACAGCACGTTTGAAGATTTCATCTGAGAGCAGACAGATATTCAGCTTCCACAGCTCCCTCGATAACGGAGTATCCGCCTCCTGTACCTCCCTATCTGAAGAGACACCATTCAGTGATCACTGAAGAATATGGGCCGCACCCAGTAACCATAAACGCTGGATAATCTGTCTGCTGAAACGTAAATCCTGTGAAGGCGATAGTACAGGAGCACTCAAAATGAGTGAAATGGATGTCCCTTACCTAGCGCAACATCCACCACATTGTATTCGCATGCGAAATCAGTGAGTAAAGCAGCACTAGAGTCATATCGCTTACTTAGTACTTTCGGTCTTCATCCCTACAAACACAATTGAAATCACCCAACAGCATAATTTCACCATCCGTGGACAAATGGTTTACTAATGATAGGAAAAATAGCCTTCTATCAGTTTGCTTCACAGGGGCATAAACACAAACAATTCGCCACTGTACACACAAAATTGCGAGGTCACAGCAGATAAGTCGACTGTAATCATCTGTGCTCTACGACACGGCAGTAATCCCCAGTGTGTTGGCCAGGAATAGCATGCACCCACCTTATTAGCCTCTCGAGTGACTAACGATAACATTGAATTCTGACAAAAAAAGGCTCGACAGCAGCTTTAGTCTCCTCATCAGAGGACAGCTTGGTTTCCTGGATGGCTGCCACACTCACACCCCATTTGTTTAAAAGAGGGCGTAACTGATTGTCCGACAATTACGCAAACCCCTAATTTTAAGGGTATAGCGACCTGAAATGCTGTGATGCCCGCCATTTTTGTTGCTTGTCTTATTGAAGGCCATCTGTATTGGGGCGGCCGGCCTGCAAATCGGCGGCCTATAGGGCAGGAATTGCCCTCCGTTTTGATGTGTCTTCCCAATGCCACCACACCAGGTGCCTTCTGCACATCGCCATTGACACACACCTCATTATCTGCAGGACGCCTCAAAGGTGCGCTGTTGTTCATCGCCTCTACTGAGACAGCCAAGGCTTCGGCCCATGAAGCTGAGCGGACAACATCACTCGTAACCACGCTGACAGCCGACGGGGCACCGAACACACTAGAAGGTGACACTTCAGGCGACACACTGATGCACTCCGGCGACGAAGGGGCATCGCCGGCACAGAAGGCATGTGGCATATTCACTGGCTGAAGCGCCTCCACTGACCCTACAGCAGGGGCATTCTGCTCTCGTGATCGTTGTGTGAAAGGTGGCTCCTGAGCAGCAAGCACAGGACTCAAAGTAGCAGACCCGGACAGACCCGGGTCTGGTGGCTTTTAGTCTGGAGACGAGGATTCCTGTTTCTCCGTACATGCAGGCGGAACCTTGCCGTTATCCGGTGCAGAAGCCTTTGGTCCATCTTCCGTTTGGAGGTCATGACTCAGTTCAGCCGACTCTTCCACAACATCCGACACATCCATAATGTTTTCTGAAACCACTTCATCCTAATGTGACCAGCTGCCTTGGCGTAACCTGTCAGCATAACTCATAACACAATTGTCTTCTGCGTACCCAAAGCTTCGGCACTGGGAGCATCGAGCCGTACTACACTGAAGCCGTACATGGCCCACGCGGTTACAACGAACACACAGCGGAGGCCTCCCTGGGATCACAACTAAAGCTTGTACCGCGAAAACGTTGAGCTTGTGAGGAATTGCACTTGCTGCAACAGCGTCCTTAAGCGTGAGTGAGATTTCACGGTTCGCTGTTTCCTTGTGCTCCATTCCGGTGCAGCGCCACTTCTCATGTTCGATCATTTGTACACTTCGAAAAGCCTCCGAAGCTTCCACAATCCTCTAAGTGCTCCATATAGCGCGGGAGCCAAAGAAGCTTAAGCTTCACGTTTTTGGTGTCCAGGTTAAACACGATACTTTTTAAATCTTTTCCGTGGAACTCTGCTTTGTCAATAAGGTTCTGTTTTGAAGAACTGCTCTCGCAGGTAACCGTCCAACCGAGGCTCATTTGCTACTGGGTAATACACAGAATCTCATGGAGGTCCACAATCTGCGCAATCGCGTCACGGTATGGGCGACCCTTGAGGTCAGCATGCAGAAAGACTGTGTTGATGACAACATTACCGGTAGGTAGTCGAAGGAGGGCAACTTTGTACGTGTCAATGGCAATTTCAGGTGTCGGGATACCTCGGCCAACGGTCGATGCACTATTTCCAGCTAGAAGCATTTCAACAGACAGCCGTTCAGATCGGCTTCCTCTTCCTCTGTCGCCACAGCTGATCACGCCTCGTGTTAATCTGCACCACACTCTCGCGCTGTCCATTGAGCATCGTCGTCTTCATCAACTAATACTACCATCGAACTGATATCGCCGCCAGGCGTCCTGACAGCGCAGCAAAGCAAAATATGAGCAAACCAGGCTAAACACATGCTTTTTTGCGCATCTGCTCGGTTTTATTACGTTAAAACCATACTCTTTTTTTTCGCTCTCTTTGCGAATATGTCACTAAGCAATCCTCTCCACTCAACACCACAAAGTCTCAGGGCAGCAAGCTGTTGTATGTATGTAAACAAACTCCCTCCTTCTCTAGCGCTTCGTACTGAGTTAACGTTGATCGCGTATGGCACGGTAGAAAAACCGAGCTCAGGAGCGCCGGGTCAACCAAGACATCTCTGAACAGAGAGGGAAACATTTGTATTGATTGATTTATGGGAGGATTGGCTTGGGGACCCGCCGACAGGAAAGAAATGCTCCAGTTTTTGTCGAAATCGCAGTCGATCTCTGAGCTGCTGGGATAGACAAGACTGCAGCCCAAGTGTGCCATGAAACTGACAACGTAAGTGAGCTGTATAGGCAAGCGGCTGTTTTGTAGTTTTTTCTCTATTTTTCAGTACCTTATGTCCTTCGTTAAATATTTTGCAGCCAACTGCTCATTTCCTGCAATGGTTTGTGGACGATGGTCTTCCTACATATATATTAGTGCAAGTCATTTTCGCCGCGCTAATATAAAGCAGGGTGTCATCGGTTTAGTGTGCGTTTCACCCATTTTTCGTCAGTTTCTTTTCTCCCTCATTATATGTCCGTGCCGTGTTTATGCTTCTGCTTAGACAGAATTTGTATAATACATTGAGCCTTTCCGCTTCAAGTAATAAAAACACTGCCTTTTTTCGGGCTTCACGCAAAGACGGGGACAAAGCACCCGGTCTGGTTCTGCAGCATGGTCGTTTTTTTCGCTGATTCGGATCATTTTTGAGCATCGTGCGAATTAATGCCGCGCTTGCTCACAAGACGAGCTGTGACGATGAAGGCAGTACGGTACAGATTGTCAGTAACTGAAGTAGTGGGTGGCGTGGGTTTCGCCAACTCGGCACACGGCTTCATCCAAGTCGCTGGACGCTCAAAGAATTCGACGAGGAGATGGCTTTGTATGCAGTTATATACGATGAAATTATTTTTCCATTGCAACGTTTCAGCAGCGTCCGGATTTCATGGACCACTAGACAAAAAGGTGAAACGTGGAAGGAGATCGGAGTTTTGCTCAACATATAATATATCCAAGGAGCACAAGTAATTTGCCCAACATTGGAGCCGTATTGGCAAAGGCCGGCCCTACAAAAAACCAGGATGGGACCATCCTCTTGCAATACTGGGCCGATGTCCTGTGCTACCTGGGATATAGACGAGCAACCACGCGTGCAGATACGCATTCGAACTTCTGTGATATCGCGGCGATTCCTGTTAGTAATTTTGCCTGATTGACGCTGAACGATAGGCTTCTTTGCGATTCGGTTGGGCTCACTGCGCGTTGTTCAGTGATGCGTCTGTATCATTTACCGCTTCACTACACGCGGCAGTAGAGGTGCAGCACGTTACATCGCGAGACGCACGTGTCACGGGAGCCGGAAGTAGCAAACTAATTTGCGGTAGCACAATTCGCAGCGCGCACACCAGTAGGGAAAGAGATTGCTTACGCGTGGCTGGCTGCTTGGGACGACCACAAACACGGGCGCACACAAAGCCACCGGCTCCCCTTTGCAGCACTTCAGCTATGGGGGCTTCCAAAGGCGAATTATTCGTGCGCATCGTCATCACCTCTTCTCCGCTCAGAACGTCGTTAATGAGATCGTACCGACAGCGCGGGAGAGCGGGCGCCAGGGCCAAAGAGTGCGAGAGGGGAGCCTCACCTGCCGAATCTCGTTCGGAAGGCAAGGCTCGGGAAGCGAGTCGCATTCGCCTTTGCGAACTCTTCATCAATCAATCTTCAGCAAATCACTGTGGGCGGGAAACAGAAAGGAAAGCCGAAAGCAAGCAGCCAAAGGCATATACTTCTGTTTACACAGCAGCAGGGACGAATGTATATGTACAGTGCGCCCTAGTTTTCGGCGTGCACATTTTGATTTTTCATCATCTGCATTTTTTGTTATTCCGTAGGATCATGCTGTCCTGCGCCGCTTCACATTATGTGCAGGAGCGGCGCACAGTCAGCACAGCGCGCTGCCTAGCAGCCACTTTTGAACTTAAGTAATCGCTACTCCCTTATGGACGTTGCAGGCACGGCCAGAGTAGTGCGAACATATGTGTCGCTACGCCCGGGCATTAGGCTACCTCTCTAGGCGTGCTCTGACTAAGCGTATTTTATTTTTTTACCATGCCGCAGAAGATATGTTTGCGGCAGGCGGAACACAATGACAATTTGAACGCAAGCGGCGTACGATGCCGAGCCGTCGAAGTAGCCATCGGTCATGAGAGATCGAGCAGCCTTGGTGCGGCAGTGCGTGCTTGCTTGCTTCTTCTATTATTTTTCACTTTTCTGTTACAATGACATTGTTCCGCTCGTCAAGCCGTACTTATGTAACAAAGCGGTGCTCAAGAAATGGTGGCCGGTTTAGCATTGCTGAGCATAAAATATTGTTCGAAAGCACTTTTTCTTTCTGATGAACACCACCGCCTCATATCTAAAAGCGCTTTTGAGGCCCCGCTGCGGTGGCTCAGTGGTTAGGCGTTCGACTACTGATCCGCAGTTCCCGGGTTCGAACCCGACCGCGGCGGCTGCGTTTTTATGGAGGAAAAACGCTAAGGCGCCCGTGTGCTGTGCGATGTCAGTGCACGTTAAAGATCCCCAGGTGGTCGAAATTATTCCGGAGCCCTCCACTACGGCACCTCTTCTTCCTTTCTTCTTTCACTCCCTCCTTTATCCCTTCCCTTACGGCGCGGTTCAGGTGTCCAACGATATATGAGACAGGTACTGCGCCATTTCCTTTCCCCCAAAACCAATTAAAATTAAAAAAAAGTCTCCACTGACCAAGGGAGACATTTATGCGCGTCTTGAACTGTTTCATCTTGAATGACAATTTACCCAACATACGTCGGCGGCCTATGCTCCAGGGCCGTATGTCTTCCACAACGTTGTCCACGCTAACGCATGCAGCGTGCATCTCAGTGTCACTGCCGCGATATAGCTCAAATCGCGAATTTTAGTTTCACAGTAGTATTAGTTGATGAAGCAGATGATGTGCAAAGCACAGCGCGAGAGTGTGCTGCATTAGAACACAAGGCGTATTTGTCTGTGGCGATAGCCTATGCCTCGACTCCCTACCGGTAATGTCCTCAACACCGTCTTTCTGCATACTGACATCAAGGGTCGCCCATACCGCGCTCCCGACTTCCGAGACGCGCTCGCGCAGATTCTGAACATCCGTGAAATTCTGTGCATCGGTCAGTACCAAATGAGCCACGGTTGGATGGTTACCTGGGAGAGCAGTTCCTCAAAACAGAAGCTTATTTACAAAGCAGAGTTCCACGTCAAAGGTCTAAAATGTATCATGTTTGACCCGAACACCAAAAACGTGAAGCTTAAGCTTCTATGGCTCCCGCGCTATATGAAGCACCGGAGGATTGTGCAAGCTTTGGAGCCTTATGGAACTGTAGAAACCATCGAGCGTGAGAAGTGGCGGTGGCCCGGAATGGAGCACATGGAAACAGCGAACCGTGAAATCTTGCTCACGCTTAAGGACGCAATGTCAGCATGTACAATTCCTCACACGCTCAATGCTTTCGGGGTACAAGCTTTAGTTGTGATCCCAGACAGGCCTTCGCTGTGTCTTCGTTGTAGCCGTGTGGGCCATGTAGGCCGCCGGTGTCGTGCGCCTCGATGCACCCAGTGCCGACGTTTACGCACACAGTAGACAATTGTCATGAATTATGCCGACAGGTTACGCCAGGGCAACTGGACATATGAGGGTGAAATTGTGTCAGAACACGTTATGAATGTTGTGGAAGCGTCGGGTGAATTGAGTCATGAGCTTGATGGACCAAATGCTTCCGACCAAATAACAGCAACGGACCGCCTGCACGTACGGACAAACAGGAATCCCCGTCTCCAGACCCAAAACCACCGGACCCGGGCCTGCCTGGGCGTGGTACATTGAATCATGTGCTTGCTGCTCAGGAGCCATCTGTCACCGAGCTATCACGAGACCTGAACACCCCTTCTGTAGAGTTAGCAGAGGTGCTGCAGCCAGTGAATGTGCGACATGCCTTCTTCGCCGGTGATGCCCCTTCGTCGCCGGAGTGCAGCAGTGTGTCGCCTTAAGTGTCAGCCTGTTGTGTGTTCGGTGCCCCGTCGGCTGTCAGCGTGGTTGCGAGCGACGCGGTCCACTCGGCTTTATAGGCCGAAGCCTTGGCTGTCTCGGAAGAGGCGATGGACAACAGCGCAGATTTGAAGCGTCCTGCAGATGATGAGGTGTGTGTTGATGGCGATGAGCAGACACGTTGTGGGTGACATTCGAAAGGTAACCTCAAAATGAAGGTTGGTGTGTGCCCTACAGACCGCAGGTTTGCAGGCGGGCCACCCCAGTACAGAGGATGGTGTTTAATAAGAAAAGCGCCAAAAATGGCGGGCGTCGACGCATTTCAGGTCGGTAGCCTTAACATTAGGGGTTTGTGCAACCGTAAAACGCAACATCAGTTACGACATCTTTTAAAGAATTGAGTGTGAGTGTGGCAGCCATCCAGGAAATCAAGCTGTCCTCACATAAGGAGACTCAAGCTGCTCTCGAGCCTTTTTTGTCAGAATTCAATGTCATCTTTAGTCACTCGGGAAGCTTATCAGGAGGGTGCATGCTATTTCTGGCCAACACACTGGGGAGGGACTACGGAGTGTCGTACCGCACAGACGATGATGGGCGACTTATCTGCTGTGACCTCGCAATTTCGGGTGTAGAGTGGCGAATTGTTTGTATTTATGCCCCTGTAAACTGGCATGATAGAGGGTTATTTTTCATGTCACTAGTCGACCAGTTGTGCACGGATTGTAAAATTATGCTGTTAGGTGATTTCAATTGCATTTCTAAGGAAGAAGACCGCGCACTGTCAAGTATGCATTAAAATCCTTGTGCTGCTTCACTGACTGATTTGAGATGCGAATAAACCTGGTGGATGCTGTGCAAATTAAGGGACATGATATTCACTCATTTCCAGTGTTCCTCAAGTAGTCGGTTTGAAAGGATTTACGTTTCAGCAGAGATGCTAGCCAGCGTTTTCTGTTACTGGGTGTGGCCCATATTATTCAGCGGTCACTGCATGGTGTCTCTCAGATAGGGCTCTACAGTCGACGAAAACTCTATCCTCGATGGGAGCTGTGGAAGTGGAATAGGTGTCTGCTTTCAGGTGAAATCTTCAAACGTGCTTTATCTGCTTTCTTGAAGGACTCATGGTCACGCGGTGATCTCTCAGCTTTGCAAAAATGGGACTTGTTTGAACAAGAAAAAGAAAACTTTGCTACTGAAGCCTCCGCGTCAATTGAGATTTTGAGGAGAGATAAACTTCGAGAGCTCGGCCGTATTTTGGTTGAGCTACATAAGTTAGAGTTGTTTAGTCCAGGTGCCTAAGTAAAAGATATCACTGCGGTAAAAGGAGAGCTTCAACAGTTTGAATCTCAATAATACAAGCTGGCCTTGATAAGGTCTAGGTCCCTTAGGTTTCTGGATGAGCAACCATCTCGTCGGGCTTTGAGTGAAGGAAAGTAGACTGCTCTTTCTAAAGATTTATTGAAAATTCAGCACGGTGGTTGCTCGAACAGCAATGGTTCTGGTTTTATAATGCTGCTTTTGACAATTATCGGAAGATGTTTGTGGGTAGTGCAGGCAAAAATTTGAGATCAGATTACAGTCTCTTTTTCGAAGCCTTTCCTCTACTTGACGATAAGCAGCGTGCTGTAGTAGAGGGGCCTATCACTGTGGATGAAATTAAATTTGCCATTTCTGACCTGACGGCTCAGAAATCTCCTGGGCCAGATGGTATTATTAGCGAGTTCTACCAAATATTTTTCAATTCCCTAGGGCCTCTTTTTATGGTAATTTTCCAGGTTTCTTACGATGATGGTTTTTTCCCCTCTTTCTACTAATGGCATACTACATTAATTCCAAAATGAACTGACACAAATCAGTTGAAAACAGTTGAGGGATATCGTCCAGTTTCCCTCAGTAATGCAGATTGGAAACTTCTCTCAAAGGTTAATTGCAATCGTTTGCAGCTAGTTGTCGCTAACTTAATAGGCACGCATCAGGTCTGCGGTAACAGAGGCCACAACATCTAAAGCCATATTAATATTGCACTTTCAGTATTGGAGTCAGTATCAGATGAGACCGAACAAGTAGCGCTAATTCCGATTGACCTTGCCTAGGCATTTGATTAAGTTCGTTAAAATTTCTTGTTTGCGTTGTTAGGGAATGCAAATATTGGAGACGATGTTTTGCTTAGGAGAGTCCTATACAAGGCTGATTGTTAACCAAGAGGTAGCCAAACGTATTTCATTGAAATCACCAGTTCTCCAAAGCTGTTCCTTACCGCCTTTGTTGTTGTTTGCCCTATATCTTGAACCCCTTTACTCAGTGTTGTTAACTGCAAAACCATCAGTGGTTTCTTCCTGACGCAATGTGAAATTAAGATTGCAGATGATGTCGCCCTTTTTTGTTCTGACAAAGAGAGTGTGCTTGAGGCATTACATTTCACTGAACAGTTTTGTGAGGTATCAGGTGCGGTTCTTAATTTGGAGAAATCCAATAGGTTTTGGTTGGGTCATTGGGGTGCAAAGCCAAGAAATTTTGGTGGAATAAGCTTGGACTGCGGGACCCTTCAGTACCTAGGCGTTGCTCTTCTCCAAATTCGCAACAGTGGAGCGTACTGGGGTTCACAAGTAATCTCCATGAGGCGGAAAACCCAGGCTTCGATGGGTAGGGACATATGAGAGTTTTCTCGGGCACAATTCTGCAACATTTTTTTTTATTTGCAGAACTTGCCTATGTGCTGCAGGTTCTCCACTGTGCGAGGAAGAAAGTGCAGGTGATGTACAGAATATCTGCTACCTTAGTATGGCGTTCCCAATGGGAACCCATGCGCCGAGATAACCTATTTCTTTCTCTAGAGTCCGGTGGAATAGGCCCTGTTCACTTATTCGTTCATCACCTTGTTTCGCGTTTTTTTTCTTTTTCAAATCGACAAACCACCCTTTTTTAGTAGCTGCTTATGGTTCGTCTCAGGGCTCATTTGCCTTTCCTTTTCGCACCGACTGGACACACTGTTGCGGGGCCTTTATAGGGATTCCTTGAGGAAGTTGCTGACACCTTCAATTTGTTGACTCTGCGCTTTTCTTTAGACTACATGTTTAGCCTCTCCAGAAGGCAGATGACCCAGGCACTTACAGAGTATTTGTTTCCTGTAGCGTTGTATCGGCAACCTTTTCTGGAGTTTCTTGACATCAGTGTTTAAAAACTTGTTAGGCGAATGAGCATTTCTTCTGCTGCAAAAGCATTTTTCTTTAAACTGCTCACATTCACGCTGCGCTGCCTGTGAGGGCATGGCTTCATGCTAAGGAGTTGCTTGCGCCATGGACGATGTATTGCCGCCTGTAGAGTACACCAGAGACAATTGACCATGGATTGTTTTATCCAGTGCATTGATGCTATGTTCTTCTGGGACATGTTACAGCGAACATTAAAGAAGGACACTGACATCATACCATATAGTTTCCGTTTTTTGCCCGCGGAGAAAAATGTGCTGTGCCATATGATCTATTTATGTTGCTGGGGCTATTTAGGCTCTGGAAGAGCCGCATGATGAACCGCCACGCCGAATCAGCACGGTGGTCGAAATCTTTGTTCCGTGAGCATGCGCCTTGGTGCGGGGAGTATATGCTCACGTAGGAGAGCCGAATAGCTGGCTCTCCTATCTGGATGCATATGTGTGCCTCGCAGATATCTGATGATTTGGAAGGTGGTGTCGTGTAGGGGTATGATTGCCCGGTGTTTTGTGGCGCAAGCATGCTTAAATTTTTCTTTTTGGCATTATTTCCATGCAATAAAGGAAAAAAAACGCGGCTATAGCCTACTGATCTCATGCAGTGGACAGCGAAGCTTAACAGTTCGCCCCGCCGCGTGTTCGAATCCCACTCCGAGGTGTTTATTTGATTTATTTTTACTTCTTTATTTTTCTTCACATGAACCCTCAAACACTGCGAACATAAAAACATCGCAAGAGCTTGCTTGTGGTTTACCGATCGGTATAGTACTTTCTCACTAATAAAGTTTTTGCGGCGTAGGGGAGGAGAAGCGTGGACGCAAGGCTTCGGATGCGCCTGCCGCCTAAAAGCGCTCGCCACCTCTGCCGCTACTCGAACCTCCCCACAAGCACCACCCATTCCGCCAGAAAGGAGAAGAAAGTAAAACAAAAGCGCAGAGACGGCACGGACATTATGTGCCCGCGGCGTAGGCGCTACGTCACCACAGCTGTCACGTGATCAGAGCCAAGCGACGTCATAAACGCCGTAGGCGCTACATGAACACCGGAGAGCAATGACGAAATTTGGCGACAAAGCAAGCTTATAGCGCGTGGTACAACGGAGCGTTTGGAAACACACAAAGCAGACGAGCCCAATGGCCAGGCTCTCCAGTCCGTTGTGACAAAAAAGTGCACGTGGTCACAGTAACACGGGTACCAGGGGCGGCCTCGAGACGAGGCTCCGGGCCTGCATCCTTGAATGTGTGGGCCTCTGAAGCCCCTTTTATGTCTGCGGTTCATTTTACGAAGAAAAAGGACAGGGAAACCACATTTGGATGCACTTGACGCTTAAAGGGGCACTGAAGACAAATAGCAGTTGGCATGTATCTACAGGGTACTACATTCTTGTGACAGAGACCGCTCTTATCGAAGACGTAGCTTCTATTAGATGCAAAACGTGGATTTAGTGTCGCTATTTCCGGCTGTTTCCGCACGTGAAATGCGTGCATCGACGCCAGGTTTTTTTTCAAGCGGGTCACAGCGGCTACATCATACACAGTCATTCACCTCAAGACGGCGGAAACCTTTCCTCTTCAGTAAGGGCGTTACGAGTTTCGGCCGGTGTCTTATGGGACCAGCGACGCTACGGTAATCCTCCCGTCCGCATTTTTTTATCGAAGAGAATGTTCTTCCTGCGAGTGCTTATTTCCTTGCCTCGTTTTAAGAGACGCGCACAAACGCACTCTAACTTCGCCTATTTCGCCCGAGTATGCCGTCGCTGCGACAAGGTATAGATATAGAGTAGTGGCGTATCGTGCGTAGACACGAATACTTTCAAACTATGGCGGCATACGGTGCGAAGCCAGCGCCCTCTTCGAAATGAGCGGACAACTAAACAAAGAAGTTCATTATTGACAAAAATCAGAACGTGACGTCACAGCAACGCGATTTCTGGCAGGAAAATAAATCTTCGCACGTCTCGAGGTTCAGCGTGACACACGAAACAAGGAAGAAAAAAAATAAGGCAACTGCAGACTACCGACGCTATTTTTAGGCACCACTCGTTGCGTCTTCCTCCTGCGTCTTCGACTCGAATACCGCGCACAATTTCAGGGTGTGAGCATAACAACAGACTTGCCTACTTGCTTTAACGCCCGAGATGTTCAGTTATAGATATCGTCATAGCTCCAACTTTTCGAGCTGTTTTTGAGCACTCGAGTTCGCGAGTAATGGGTTGTGACAGAATTGTGTCGATGGAATTTAGCGCACTAAAGAGACATGCTGCAAATTTAAAACAAAGTCATAATTTACTAGTCGAAAACCACAACACACAAGACGCCTAAGAGCGACACAACTTGACGTTGCATAACTAACCCACGAGAGAGGTTTAAATTTTGGGCGTGCTGTGGACGAGGTAGTTGCCTTCTGTCCATAAATGGCATAAGAGTGCTGTAAATAGCGCTGCACTTCAACGATGAAACTAGGGCGCCCTTTGAGAAGACACAGAAGCAGACATTTTCGGCCATAGAATGAAAAGCTACGCAGACAAAATAAATCATAAAATCGAGCGCCCACAAAATGAGAATGCAAGGGGGGGGGGGGGGGGACGCAGAATTGAAAGACTAATAATGAGCTTGCAATCATGGGAAACGTTCAAGCAAGTACTTGGTCCAGTAGATTATCTAGGAAGATCTCATTAAAAGAAGTGAGAGGTTTCTGTACCTAACACACAAATAAAACAGCATCGGGGCATGCGACATTTCGGAAAGACCATGACATGTGACATACAGCACTCTGATCAGTGATGTATTTAATGGGAGGTCAATATCACGTCATAGTAACACCTGCAAAATTAAGTGTGCACTAAATCCTTTTCATTCGCCAGCTTTAGTTCTTAGTGACATGTAAGGAGCGCAAACTTTCACGGCAGCTTTTCCTTCGTATTTGCAAGAGATATGGCTACAGACTTCCATGAGCGAAGTGTTTCTTCACTACAAGCCTAAATAACTCTCGTGCATTGTTTCATTCTGTAATTAAACAGTAAAATTAAGTCACTAAAAGCAAAATAACTCAGTGTCACTGCAGCTGCCAGGAAATTAACAGAATTCATTACGCAACATGCTCTTTCGTACAAACTACACAGCGAGCATCCGAAAGTCACACCTGACGCCGCCCACAATGACGTGATCTGATACCTCTCTGGCTGGCACAGTCACTTAGTGAAAAAGATATGACACAGTACCAAAGTGACTGTAGCACCCTCCCGTTTGACTGTGATGCCAGCGGAGCAGTTCTCACTCTGACACTTCCCTACGGAGCACCGGCGTGCTGCGCGCTCTTTGCCTCGAAACACGCCGTCTTTCCGAAGGCAGCAGCGTTAAAACCGTGCTACTGCAACTGTGGCGGGCGTGGCAGAAACCAAGCACGCACACGTAGCCGACAAGAACGTTGCACGAGGACAAAGAGTAACCCAGCACTCTAAATTAACGCTCATAAATGGCGAGCAGCCACTAGCGACGAAAGCAAGAGGTGGCGAGATAGGTTGGCCAAGAGAGGCAGCTAGCGGCAAGCCAGCCGCAGAACAGTCTAGGTGAATGGCTTAAGAGCCGCTGTCCGTCGCTGTAACGAACCGTGAACATAAATTTTTTTAATGTAAAAAAGCGCTGTACCTTGCAAGAAATGTACACAAATAAAACGTTTTTTAGACCGGTGACATGGAATATTGTTTTAATTGGCTGTGTCACAAACGTGTAAACAGTTATTTTTCTTTTAATTTTATTTGCCTACTCATTTCATTTTGGCGCTTCAGTTCCACAGCCGCAACAGATGTCGCTGGCGCTTGGTTCTAGACCGCTTTACAGCTCCGCCTAAGCGGCCCATGTAAATTGAACTTGGCCGCGCCTTGCTGCGCCACGGGTTGATAACACGTGTCGCGCACCAGTATCGCGACACTTGGGACGTGTTCCCAGGCGGCTGCGCACAAAGGGACCGCTATAATTTGCCACTAGGAAGTAAATATTCATATCAGTACATTTATTCATTTAGTCCTCAAATGCCCCTGGGAACGGGTTTTACATGAGGGGTGCGCGGCTTCACAGAAGAAGCTTTTCAGTGGTGGTCCTGAAATTCGTAGCACTCGAGTGGTGTGCCGCTTTTTCAGGCAGATCATTCCAGTCTTGCTGTTTGCAGAAAAAAACAACGTGTGAAGACGCGATGACGTGGGCACGTGCAGAGGGTATACAGACTTGGAATGACGTTCCCCTGATGATTGGCGGTGAGCGGGCGATACAACGATGCTATCAGTTGGAAAATGATATAATTTATGAAAGAAAATGTGACAGTCCGCTGCGCGTCTCTGGAGGGCCGCCATCTCCGATGACATCTTCCTTTTGCGGGACCCCAGAGGTGCTCGAACAAGAGAGTGTGCGGCGCCAGGAATCATCGGGTGTCGGGGACCAAGGCTCATCACGGGTCTGAAGGGTGATAGCTTGACCGTCATCTTTATTCCCATGCCAACAAGCATTCAACTGGTCGAGCACACTCCTGCTGGACTGACAGTGGCGCCGGCCGGAGGAGAAAAGGCCCGAGCCGGTGGGAAAATGCGGGGGAAGACGGGGAATGCCGCAGTCGCCGGCGGTGAGAGGAGGGCGAGGGAGACGCTCCAGCCTGGAAAGAAAGATCTCCCGAATGGACGAGTTAAAAAAAGAGAAAAAGCCGGTCAGTTTTTGACGGGCAATACCCGAGACGCCACCACTGGCGGTCGGTCCTCCGGCGCCCGAAGTGCCCAAGCCTTCGGGGGAAGAGCTGAGCCTCAGGAAAAGATCAGCGTCAACTCCGCAGTTCCTCATTTCCTTCTGAGGAAGACTCCGGCGCCAACGCAACATCATGTAAGCTTGGGCACCCCAGCCTCTGTAATATGTACGCGCTAATATATAATTCTTGAATATATGTGTTTTGTATCAACTGAGTGTATCAGCGGTGTCTCTTTGCCTCTCCGTCCCGTGTGGACCCGCGCAGTATGTGAGGTCGTCACAAGAATGAGCCTGGCTATTTTACGTTGTGTTTCTTGATTTGCAATTTTTTCATTAATTTTTAGTGCTGTGACACTAGTATAGGAAGAAAATTCGTGGAAGATAAATCGAGCTGCGTGGTTTCGAATGACCGGAAATAGATTAGTCTTATCAAGGTCCAAACTGAGCATGCATATTCAAGCTTGGGCCTTACAAGAAATTTGTAAGGAAGGGTTTTTACGGAAGGGGAGGCAAATTTCAATTTTCGCCGGAGAAAGCCAGGAGTGCGGTTAGCCTCGTTAGATATTATCGCTATGTGAGAGCGTTGTGTATGGCATAGCCAAACGACGCACGGCTGCTCCCTCTGCAGTGTCTCCTTCGTGCATGCAAGCCGGCAGCTTCAAGGGGACCTCCTACGAGCGATGCGCGAGCTGAGACACCCGAGCCTTGCGGCACCATCGAAGAGGACAATCCCCCCTCTGACCGTCTGCGCGGCACGGCACCGGAAGCGCTTTCTTCTATACTCGTTCACGTCTCTCTCTCTCGCTCCCTCTTCCTTGCTCTTGCAATAAACGCAGTCTCTACCCAGCAACCGAGTTGAGACGTTCCTTGCTTACGGGGCTCCCACGCTCCCAACTTAGCACTGGCGACGAGAAGTAGGGTTTAGACCGTACGCAGTTCGAGATCACGCCGATGGCTATCGGAGTACTACACGGTGCCGTGGAGCCTTTTACCGGCAAGAATTGGTCATCGTGGATTCAGCGCTTCATCTTCTACTTCGTGGCGATTGACGTCTCCGATGAAGAAAAGAAGCGCGAGCTCCTCCTCACGCTGTGCGGGACTGAACCATTGAAAACTGCCTGCGCGTGCTGGTCGCATTGAAAATTCCCGGAGAGGTCGCCTATCTAGACCTGGTCACATTTCTCCAGAAGCACTTCGATCCTAAACCATCCGAGCTGTACAGCCGGTACGTTTTCCAGTGACGCGACCATTTGCCGGAAGAATCGATCACCAGCTACGTCGCAGCCCTCAGAGGTTTGGCAGCTGGCTGCAACTTTGGAGTGCTTACGACAACGTCTGCAACTTCGCCGCCGCCGGCAGAAGGCCATAACCCTTTCTCGTCTCTCTCTCCCGCTCCCTCTTCCTTGCTCATGCAATAAACGCAGTCTCTACCCAGCAACCGAATTGAGACATTCCTTGCTAACGGGGCTACCACGCTCCGAACTTAACAGAGAAGACCAAGAAAGATTCGGTGTTAAAAGAAGCCCTAGATATTTATAAAATCTCACACCGGATATTACTGAGCTACTAAAAAAATACGTGGGTGCTACGTAAGAACGTCGACGGTGGAAAGAGATTAATGATGTTTTGCTCACATTTAAAGATATTGCCCCAGTGTTAGCCATTTACTGGCGCCGCCATGCGGTGGGACAGCACCCGCTGGTCTTCTTTGCCTTCCCCGGCTCGTGCGTTTGTTCGCTGAGTGTGTCTGCTTGGCTAGCCCTGGTGTGCCCTTCTGCCCTTCCTGCCGGCTTTCGGTGACATTTTTGGTCCACGCCTGGAAGACTGAAGACGGCGATCTCTGGGGGTAGGGCCGCCGTTGCTCCGCAATTCGAACAAGATCCTTCGCTCGCCGACTTGACCTTTCAACCCGATCTTTCAGCTCCTTTGACCCCATTCCGGCACTCAGAACAGCCTCTGCTCGACGCCCCATTTCTACGAACACCTCGACCCTCCTCTCCGGAACCTTCCACTGCACGCGTTCCAGAAAATGAGGTTTTTTCAGCCAAAATACCGGTCCTCGCTGGCAACCATCATGTGACTGCCCTCTTCGATATCGGCGCAGATATCTCAGTTATTAGTCGTGGTCTTGCTACCATCTTGCGAAAACTGCTGACACACTGGCACGGAAGACAGATTCGGACCGCTGGCGGTCATGTGGTGATGCCGCTCGGCGTCTGCACCGCTAGGATTGAGATTCGCGGTATCATCTTCACTGGTTGCTTCGCTGTGCTGGCTGAGTGCTCCAAGGACCTGATCCTAGGTCTCGATTTTCTTCGCGAAAATGCACTGTAAAAAAAAATTACTCCTATTTATGGCAAAACGTGCTGGTAAATTGTTGCCGGAGGCTTTCCGTAATCTTTAAATTGTATGTGCTGTAAAAAGACTGGCTCTCCGTAGAAAATAAAACGGAAAGGTGTCGTACAAATAATGCAGGTTACGTAAACTGAATATGAAGAAATGCCATAAAAATAATGCACGCTTCATAAAACATAATACGGAGCAATCATTTTTTAAAATGAAACCTTCAGTAATTTTTATGGCAGTACTTTATTCATGCATGGTCACCCCGTAATTATAAAACATGTAGTTCATTTCGTGTTTATGACAGTTCCACAAATTCAAAACTAGTGTTTTATTCCAGCCATTCCATGTAAACACTTCAAAAGCTGAACTATTCCGAATCCTTCTGGATGAAATGGGATGCACATGCATTCATAAAAAGCTGTGTTGTGTGTTGAAAAAATTAAGAATGCTGTACATGGTGAACATAATTTATATATTTGCTACAGCAGCCATGATGAAATGTTCAAAAAAAGTACAGCATTGGTTCAGCCTTGCACAGCTTTTCTGCCTCTTGTGCTGTTGTTGCATACAACTGAAGAATGCCGTGGTGAATGCCCCTCATAAGACGCCTTTCATCCAATGGTGTTGGCTGGTTCTCATGATGTCGTGGCTAATCCTCTAAATGGGATGAACCATGACGCCATGACAATTGGCCTATGCTATTGGCTGGAGAGACTTCTATGAGGGGTATTTTCAGCTGTGTTCTTGAGTTGCGTCTGACTTTCGTACGCCACATGGGTTCACCGTTTCCTGCAAAACAAAAACATGCACAGTCAATTCTGTAATGAGCAGTGCAGTGCAAGTTGTTTTGACAAAGCAACTCTGTTGTTTTTCCTTGGTATGCCATTACTGACAGACAACAGAGCTGAGCTTACACTTAAAATATGCACAAATGTATGCAGCAGCTGGTTAGCCAAACAAAAATACTGTTCTAAATTTTCAGCACAGGAGTACTATGCAACATAGTTCTGCAGACTACTAGTTGAAGCAAACTCCGCAAGTGCTAAAGAAGCAAAATACCTAATATTATGGCGAAATACCTAATATTATTTTTTACACATTAAGGGTATAGAACATGCCTCATCTATAAACATATGCAGATATAAACTCCTCTACAAAAGAAGCCCACAGAAAACCCAAAAACAACTTTGTGGGTGGCCCTTTACATTTATTTATTTATACATGTACTTACATTAGCCCGTAGGGGCATTAGAGTACGGGGGTGTACCACAGTATTCTTCATGCATTAGTGCCGAGGAAACACATATAAAAAAGTAAAACAATAATAGAGGATAATGCAAGCACTCTGATAGGACATAGCAAGAGCATGCGACCAAATATCAGCGTAAATGAACCCTGTGAATTAAATGGAAATACATGGTAACGTCGCCATGCACACTAAAAATTTGCTACGTTTGAAACGTGGTAAAGTGAACGAATGTTCCCCCCACCATGTCGGCATAAGACCCCAACATACAGACAGACAGAAAATCGACATACAGACAACGGAAATCGGTGTTAAACCAGAGCATCCTTTAGCACCAGAGAAAATTATGAATCGGATGTAGCCACAGCTATGTCGTGGGGAAGATTATTCCATGCACTGATTGTGCGTGGAAAATATAAATGCGCAAAAACTGAGGTACACGATGATATTTCTTTAATCTTATATGCGGGTGATCTCGAAGCTGGGAAATGTACATAGGTGGTAAAAGATAAGCATCTTTGTTCAGTTCGGTGCGACAATAAAATATGTCAACGTGAAAACACGAGTCGAAACAATTCCCGACATGAGTATAGAAGAGGCCATTCTAAGCTACTTTTGATGTCAGTGATACTGCTACAATGCGAATAGTTGTGGGATACAAAACAGGCGGCTCGGTTCTGAAATTTTTTCCAATCTATTGTCAAGAAATTGCGTGTACGGGTCCCATATGACACAAGCATATTCTACGATTGAGTAAACATTTGTTACGTAGAGCAGTTTTTCACATCTTGGGGGGGCATATTTAAAGTTTTGTCTGATAAAATTTAAAGAGCTAGCAGCCTTCAGAGTTAAAGTGTCTACATGGCGGTTCCATGTCAAGTCGGAGCTAAATGTTACTCCTATTTATTTTGCCTGGCTTACTTGAGAGATCATTTCAGTATCTAAATATTACTGAGTATTGATCGGTTTATGCTTTTGGGTAAAACGAACATGCTTGTATTTATACACATTTAGACACATAAGCCAAGAGCGACACCAGGATAAAATGCAGTTGAGGTCATTTTCAAGTTCTATCCTGTCCGAATCATGTTTTATTCCTCAGTACAAGACGAAATCATCGGGGTACAATCTAATTTTGGAGGTTATACCGTAACCAATGTCATTTAGGTAGATAAGAAACAGCAGTGGGCCGAGCACTGACCCCTGGGGCACACCTGAAAGCACGGAAACGTCTGTCGATTGGGATCCATTAATCAAGACCTTTTGACTGCGTCCTGTTAAATAATTTTGTATCCAGCAAAGTATATCGAGTGGAAAGCCAAGAAAGGATAAAGGTCATCTCGTAAAGAGATGACCTCTTTTTTAGTGGCATATAAAACCTATTATCAGAGATGTGCAGATACATAATTTTCCACAGAGGAGTAACTTAAGCTGCATACAATGTGAATGTGTCTAATGGTCAAGACATCTGTTAATTCCACGCATTACCAACATTTAAGCACAAGTTGAAAGCATCACAAAGCAAAACGTCGACTTATAACTTGAAGCCCCAGTTTGTTTACAAGGTTCATAATTTTTGATGGCACAGATGTCCTGGAACGTTTCACATCTTTCTGCCTGCTTTCATTAGGCAGATTTAAGTCAAACTGCCTGTAGGGAAAAAAAAAGACATGCTTTACATGTAGAGTCCTTTGCATACGAGTGCACTGCTCAAAAATGTAAACACAGATTTATGTCTCGAAAGTATCATGACGCAGTGACAGCATGAAAGCGTAAGTGTGTACAGACCATGTGTATAATAATTTGCAAGACACCATTTTGTTTGCCCCTCCTCTGCAATGCCTGCCTAGGTCCATTAAAATGTTTAAATAAAGAAGCAGCACTTTTGAAGTATGGCCAATGTTTATACTGGTGATACTGAAACCAGATATTCAGAAATATTGCCTACATCGAACACACCAATTATCCCCTTTAAAATATTATGTAAAAATACAGGGAAGTCGCATTGTATATCGAATTCATATTTCCTAACCGCGCTCTTCAGTCACTTTCTGTGCGCACAAACGGGTCGGTTGTGCGGTTTTGGGAACCTTCTGATAGTGCTAGCACTGTGAAACTGCATGCAGAGGTTAACGTGGCATGTGATTGAGGGTGGTCTTAGGTCTCGTGCAGTCACTTCTCATGCCACATCACTGTTATGCTGTAAAGTCAAGCTAACTTAAGTCTAGAGTCTAGAGACGGCCCTCACTTGCTTCGCTGCTGTAGGCGTTGTGGGAGGGAGCAAACTGTGTCTTCATTTTAATGTATGAGTATTCAATTTATGGTGCACTAGCAACAGAATTGGACCTTTTAAAATAAACAGTTCCTAAGCACCGCACGCTACAGTTGTTATGCTAAGCAAGTTAGGCCGACCAATGCCTAGCGTGTGGTGCACTGCCAGCACGCCGGTGGGTGGCACATTACTGCAAGAAGGTCATCATTGGCTTGAGTGAAACGCACTCTTGCGTCTAGGTCATAGGCAAGCTTATTATTAATACTGTCATGGCCGTAGGCAAGGACGAAGTGCTGTGCATGTAAGATGACGAGGACCAAATGTGTGTTCAGGCGTTGGCGCCAGTTTGTTGCTCTGATCTTTGGTGGGCTCACGCTGTACATGCCTTCAATATGCTATATAATATCAAATTATTTTGCAATCTCTTTCGAGTTCAATATATCCTGGTTTGACTGCAATAGAGCTTTGTTCTCATGCCAGGAAGTTGCGACGTCAGTATTCAGGCTTAGTTATGTCTCCATAATTGAGCTCAAGTATATCCCACATAGTTGCCAGTTATACAAGCTTCAGGCACTACTAGCCTGCCCAGTCATTTTTCATCTTCTTAAGGCGCAGCATGTGGACACAAGTGAGCAAATTAATTTCCGGTTGGTAGCTGTTCTTTGGAATAGCTGTGCAGTAAAGTGTGTACGGCAAGAAAGGTATAAGAGGCAGGTGTAGCTGTGGACAAATGAAGTAAAGTAACTATTGTGTGTATGAGAAGCTTCAGATGCCGAAGAAGTATGCTGTCAAAGGCTGCAGTTACCTCCTCTGTTATATATCAGCAATCAGGTATAGTACAAAAAGCAGCGGTTGGATTTTACACTGAGGGCCTATGAGGAACAATTAACCGAAATCAAGCTGTCCGTGCTGCCCCTAAGAACACTTGGCCAATTTTTTAGCAGTATCACAAAGGTGTAGAACAGATGGTTGCACAGCAGCCTGTGATGCAGTGATGCTGCAAAGAGCCAAGAATATGCACATGCATTCAAAGTGCTTGCAAAGTGCTTGCCATTTTCATCCTCTTTTTCCGCTCTGCTATGTCACACAGCACTGTACGGCTGTTGTTCAGCACTGTTGTGGTACTGTTAAAGAACTGGCCGTGTGTACATCAAGTTCAGCTTGCCAAAGCAGTACAATGCACATGGGAGACACAGAAAAACTATGCATTGGGTACTGGAACCTACACCAGGCAAGGTTTAGAAAAAACAAAATAAGCTAGTCCAAAATAAGCTAGTCAGTGGTCGGTGCACAGAATACATTTGCAGCGCATAAAAATATACTAGGAGGCAACATGCTTCTTATTAATATGGCTGCAAGATCTGTAAACATTATATTGCCAGAATTACTAGGAAAAGAAGTTGGTCCCAAAGTCTTTTAATGTGGGGCACTCACCTTTGTACAAATTTGAGGGATATGGCAGCACCCTCTGGATACTCCTGATTCATTATGTAGTATAATATGAAGGCAGTACATGCTGCTTCAGTGAAGTCACTTGCTTCTGAGAAAATGATTTGGTTCTCACAACGAAGCACTGTTCGCTGTATATGCTTCCTGGAAAATGAAGAGCCACAGTTAAAAGACTTAAAATTTTGAATCCATGCAGTGCTTGTTCCTTTTCTGCTAACTCCTGAACCACCATATATTTTAAATAAAAGTCAAAGAAGTCAATTCCTAGCAATGACAAACAGAAGAAAATAAGATTAGACTGTATTGGTTGGGACAGAAAGTCCTTACGGTAGCTGTATTGGTTGGGAGAGAAAGTACTTACGGTAGTATAGTAATTCCATACTAATTTGGTTAAACGCAGGATAAGGCCCATGATAGAATTTTACCTTCGAGATAAAATCAAGTCCTCAATTAGAACTCCGAGGTATGCAGCCTGGGCAGGTGTTATCTTCGGTGCAAGAAGAACATCAGTTATTTGCATTAATGTAAGCACAAGGTGATAAACTAGATCATCTGTCTGCCACATTGGTGCCAATGCAGAAAGGCAGCAGCTTAAGTGGAGTGCAATTTTGCATTGCATGCCCAGAAAGCTTAAAGCCCTGGCTGAGCACTTTTGCAGGCTTATTGCGCAAGTCAAGTTTGGTATATTTGACTGTTGATATCCTGTTTTTCAGGTAATCATATGTGAACCAGCATTTCTTGTTCACAAAACAATGAATTACAATGCAACATCATGCTTAACCACCCCCTCAAAGAGGTCATGAGCAATGCATGTCAGCAGTCTAGAATTACACACATGGAAAAATTTAACGGCATGAAACGGAGACTGTTCAACAATAAAACAGTCACTATTAGTTGAGGAACTTCCTGCAATGCGCTCGACGCATTGATCATAATGCTGAGGCGTTCGCTTTTCCCCAGTCGCAAGAGGTTCCTGCTCAAAATGAGAGCGAGTAACAAAGCAGAACCTGCAAAAGTAAGCGCTTGTGCTACAATTCCGTGCAAAGTCACCAACGCCATGACTGCCAAGGTTGCCTCCCATTATAAAGTCTAGCCGCGCATCATGATGGGCTCCACTGATCAACACTCCTGACTTCTAAAGACTGACCATGTCCTCTCTCAATGGCTGCAGCACCTTTGCCAACCCAAATTCTTTGATATCCTACTGGCGGCATAGCAAAACCATCTCCGTGGCTTTCACACGAGACCTACAGTACAAATACACATTTCCAAGTGTCAGGTACACACCCAGAAGCTTAAAATCGCCCTTCGCAGAACCTGGAGGGTTTGCAATTTCAAATTCATTTTGATATAACAAAATTCGTATCGATTTACCCTTCATGTTTTTGAGAGGCTCACACAAAATGTAATCTTCCAAACATTCTTCAGAAGCCGTATTCTTCTCACTGCTTAACTGAGATTTTGAGTTTCATAAGGCTTTCAGCTGGTACATTGTGATATATAGACTCATTATTCTGCCTGCTGAGGCTTAGAGACACTTCCACGGGTTCTATAAAGTTGAAGTTTCCTTTATAAAAGTCGTGGCGGCAGTATGATGACCTCAGAGTTGTAGACATCCCACTATGAAGCGCGTCTTTTGTAAACACTCATCCAATTTTCACGAGTACGTCTTCTGGAACGTCAACCAGGCCCTCCAGTCAAATCTGATTCCTCAAGCTCTATAAGTAGAACGTTCATTTGGGCGAGTTGGTATAGATGCATCTTTAGTAAAACAGCGCGAACAACGTAGGACAAGATGAAGGAGGACACAGAACGGGCGCTGACTCTCAACTAAAGTTTATTAGGCAACACCTGGTGTTTATAAAGAAAATCACATTGACAAGTACATGAAATGTCACACTAAAAGCGATAAAACAAGAGGCAGAGAAGCATACGACGCTCAAATGCCACCAAGAAAGGCTATCTCGTTGTCACAAAGAATGACTGACGGTTTGCTGACACAACTGGCCTCTTGACTAATATAAAAGGCTTCCATTACTTCCCGCGTGGTCTGTTCACTGTGCGTATAAAGCACCTTCGTGCTACGCCAGATGGCCGTGCATTTTTGGGCCGTGCAAAAAGTGTGAGGTAATGAAAAAGAAAAAGAAAAAATGCACGGCCATCTGGCGTAGCACGAAGGTGCTTTATACGCACAGTGAACAGACCACGCGGGAAGTAATGGAAGCCTTTTATATCAGTCAAGAGGCCAGTTGTGTCAGCAAACCGTCAGTCATTCTTTGTGACAACGAGATAGCCTTTCTTGGTGGCATTTGAGCGTCGTATGCATCTCTGCCTCTTGTTTTATCGCTTTTAGTGTAACATGTCATGTGCTTGTCTATGTGATTTTCTTTATAAACACCAGGTGTTGCCTAATAAACTTTAGTTGAGAGTCAGCGCCCGTCCTGTGTCCACCTTCATCTTGTCCTACGTTGTTCGCGCTGTTTTACTAAAGATTCCTCAAGCTATGCAATGTATCAATCTCCTTAACTATGGTTTGTACTGTGCTTGCTGGCAAATGATGTTGCATTTCCAGCTTAAGTAGAAACTGGGCAAGGTTGGTAGTGAAGAGGTTGCTACTGGAGGGGTAGCTAGCACTAGCCCCGAAGCTACATACACTATTTGTATCAGTGGCTGATGATTGTCGACTGTGGTCAGCTTCTGGCATGCTCTCTGGCTCCAATTCCAGGTGAGCACTAAGTGCTTTCTAAAATGCCTCTGCCCTTTTGGCGGTACCTTGAGACATGCATTCTCAATGAACCAGCTGTTCTCAACACACTAACACACCCAGTAAAAGGGCACACAACTGCTTCAGCTGAGTTGCTCAAGTGGCTGGCTACATGACAAAGAAATTGGGAGCGGTTAGGTTCTAAAGTCCCGCATGATGAGACAGGACACTGGAAAAGGCTGCTATCAGAGTCAAGGCGTGGTCTCTTATGGCGCCTCGAGAGATAGTTTCTAAAGCTTCCATATTTACTAAACATAGCACCACATGAACCGACTGGGCAAGGTGCACCAGCCGCTACGCTATTCTGAAACTTGAAATGGTCAAAGTAGTGTGACAATGAATGAAAACTTTAACTTCAAACATTACAAGAGGGCATATTTGACTAGTGATGAGCACTAAACCCATCTACACAGAAAGAATATGCATCATGAAACATTATGGTCACACTCACATGAAGCAGTTTGAGTTACACTGGGATTGCTGGTGTGTTCCACAAGAGCTGGAATCACCGCAAGAAATGTCCTTGACAGCTTTGTACAGAAGCGCTGATTGAAGCTTCTGGTAGCAACTTGCCATCCAATCAGCCCCTCAGAATGAAACTCGGGATCACAGTCGAAGCTGCAGCCCCCGGGAGTTCTAAACACAGGCTTGGGAATAAAAGAAAATTAGCAGATTAGGACGAGTAGTCATTTCCTATTGTGTAGAGCACACAACACTTTAACTTCCACAGCAAAAATCTATTGCTTGCTTTGAACTGTACTTTGGCCAGACGCCTGAAAAAAGCAATTGTAGGGAGACAGGCCGAAAGTGCCTAAGGAGGTTACATAAGCATTCTAGGTGTGCGATTCGATGTATTGCTCCGCTTGCTTACATCCATCTATGGACCGGGGAAGCCCCACTTCCTCGCCACCTGCTAGCTAAGTCATGTTCGTTCATTTTCACCACCTCAGAGCTATCAGTCAGTTCAGTAATTTGTTGTACTGCACCTTGGACAGTGACACAAAACCGTGCATGGCCGTCACAAAAAACTATCATGTTCCGGCTGAGCAGCAGTCCCATTGCTGCCATCAACACGCAGATCATACTTTCAAACCAGTGCCACAACCCAATGACAACGTGTCAAACTAGCTCTTAGAAGTATACTTCCACTTCTGTTTTCGTCTGTGAGCTCTCATTTAAACTGTGTTACATTTTTAATGACGGCAACAATTCCTCCTATAAGCACCACTCCAAGTACTACCACTGTCACCTTAATTACTGGTGGGCTAGAAGGAGTCTTTCCACGTCACGGAGTGACTCTTCAACTGCGGAAGTGACTTCTGATCACAATAGACAGCTGCATTAAATCAACAAAAATAGTCAGTTTTCATTAATCGAAAAATAATATTCAGCAAAAAAAAAACTTGCGTTCTAGAATAAACATCGAAAAGAAGTATGCCGAATTCTAATAAATAAAAGCTGAAAAGTCCAACAAATAGCTATGAAGGATACTTATGTGAAGAGCACCGTGCGCTGACAATGCAGAGCACACCGGCGTAGTCGCATGTTGTGGGATATCTTTACTATGGAATGGTTCTTGAACAGTTGAGAGACACTTTTTAGCGGAAAAAAAAAACAGGACTGCATTACAGAACTGAGTGCAAAAAAGGTCTTTACAGGGCCGTCTACAATTCTCTTCTGACCTGACTCGACGCTTGTAAGCTGTATTCATCTTACTCTCCTCGTCGGCTCCAGCCTTTTCTCCCGAGTTCACCTAGCGCAAGAGCCGTCTCGAATTCACCGCGGACGTGCCGTGCCAAGTACGGCAGTGCGGTATCTATGCCGAATCTCGCTTTTGCTCCCTCCATTCGCGTTCGTGGCCACTTCTGAAGGACGCCGCAATTTTTCGCCAGGCTGCAATCCCGTGACGAGAAGACAACCGAGCTATGTGCTTATATCTGGTGTTAGGCCTGTTTACATAAGATGCGACATGGGTACCGTTGTTTTTATTTCTTCTTAACCTGCCCACACTGTATTGTCTCACGGTGGCCATCGACTGTGCTGATCACCGCTGCCTGAACTGTCTCACGTGGATCGCGGACACACGACGACCAGCCGACACGGCAACCGCTGCTTTACGTCTTAAAATCCGAAGTCGAGCGAAGTGCACACAAAGCGGCGGGTAAAACGATACGCGCGCTGAGGTGTTGTGCGTGGCTCGCTCCCATGGACGACCTTCTTATGGATTCGATGTGCATTTACTACATGAGCAAATAGCAAGTTTGGCGCAACAGGTCGCGAAGCGAACACGTTTATGGCTCTCAACGCGGGAACCGCCCGCCAGCTAGCTAGACAGCGAACCCGTACCCAGCAGGAAAGCGACGCTCAACGTTACAACCTTCATCATCGGGCGGTGCTTTACCACCCTGGCGATCAAGTTTGGGTTTGGACCCCAATCCGCTACTTCGGCCCCTACGAGGTACTGCGCAAATTTAGTGACGTTAACTACGAAGTGCTCCCGCAAGATTCTGTTCGCTCCTGTAGGCTGCAGGCGGCACCCGAAATCGTCCCCGTTGCCAGGATGAAGCCCTACCACGCCCGCTAGGACTTATTCTGCCAAGTCCGGCACCACACACTTCTTTCGGATTTCCGTGATTCCACGGTATCGGGGCGATGCCCATTCCAGGAGGAGGGTCAATGCCACTGTGTTAGCCATTTACTGGCGCCGCTATGCGGTGGGACAGCACCCGCTGGTCTTCTTTGTCTTCCCCGGCTCGTGCGTTCGTTCGCTGAGTGCGTCTTCCTGGCTAGTCCTGGTGTGCCTTTCTGCCGTTTCTGCCGGCTTTCGGTGACAATATTAACATTGTTTTACGTCATTTCTCTACTGTTTGTATGTCGCGTTGAACAATGAGGGCACCTGAACTATCATTACCGAATCGGTATATAACACAGTCATCAGAAAATAAACGTGTATTAGAAGATAAATCATTAGGGAGGTGATTGATGTAGATTAAGAAGAGAAGTGGACCCAGAACGGAACGCTGAGGTACTCCAGAAATCACAGGCGACAGCACGAATAGTAATTATTTGCAAATATGAACTAATGACGGCCGATCAAAAATATATGTAAGCAGTTATAGACTAGAGGATGAAGATTTATGTGTGAAAGTGTGAAGAAAAGTTGATTATGGAGAATCTTTGTCAAATGCTTTCTCTTTGTATAAAAACAATGAATCTAAAGGTATCATCACGCTGAGGTGGGAGCTGATGTCGTTTGTGAAGGGTGGAAGTTGTGTATCGCAGGATGAATTTTTAAGAAATTCATGCCGAATTGAAAAAAAGAAGTTGTTGAAAATTAGAAATGCCATGATTCGGCTAAAAATAATGTGCTCCGCCGATTTAGAACAAGCGCTAGTAAGAGAAATTGGCCGGTAGTCAAGACTTGATGATGGCGATCCTTTTTTGGGTACTGGAATTGCCTTACCTGTTTTCCAACCCAGCGGCACCACTCCAGACAAAAGTGACTGTTGAAAAATGTACTACACCGTGACACTGGTAATGTGCTTTGTGTTTTTAAGGTTCTTTGGTGAAAACTGAACAAAATCCTCAGTTTAGTGTTGTTGAGCTTCAGTATCAGGAACAGGCACGTGATTTTGGTTGAATATTGTTATGGATTTCTTCGGCAATGGCGTAATAAGCTTCCAGAAATGATGAGGGTTATTACGCAATATATATGAGGAATTGAAGTTGAAAAGAATGATCGCTTACTTTTTGCAGCTAGAGACTGAAAGTGAAATGGGTGAATCACGCAAGTTGAAAACGCAGTGTTTAACCTTAAAAATAAAAAAAGGAGCCTAATATATATACCCGAGAAGATCTTGGGTAACACGTATATCATTCTTTTTCATAATATTTAATGCAACCTAGTGTAACTGTTACCCAAATAACTTCTCAGCAGAATATGGCAATTCTGCGCGTGCCATATCTGATAAATTTGCAAACAAAAATTTCTGCTTCACTTTAGCGGCAAGTAAGGCTTATTTGGGTGGTTTATTATTAAAAGCCGCATGGATACAAATTTATAACGCTGATAACAGTGTCCCTGAAAGATACGTCACGCCGTTCTTTTTAGAAACAGCGCCACGTTTAAAAAAAAAAATTACCGGGTCTTTTAAGAAACTTGTGTGCGAGCAATGCGAAAGCATTCCAATTATTTTCAAATACTATTGCAATTCTATTCTAATCCTATTTTTTTCCTTTGGTACTGACTATTACTGGTTGACTTTCGAAATTTCCCGCTTCTGATGACGTCAAACCCTTTCAACCTGTCGCGAGTCCAGTAACGCCGGCACTTTTTGGGCGAGGCCGGGTTTTCGTGCTGATGAGCCACCTAATGCTTTCGCGTTAAAAGGTGACGCACGTGGCAGAAACGGAAAGCAAGGGAATTACGCTCTGGCGCAGCGGCTGCGTTCAGAAAAATAGCACCGGGCAATTCTGCCCCACAAAATAAATACACGGGTTTCACGTGGCAGCTGGTACGCTTTGCAGCAACATTACCGTTTGCACAAGCTGTGGATAATCCCGGTGGTTTGTGTTTCTTCGAGCGCAGGCGACCTCGGGTAAGCCGCTGAATGGAATTCATGGGCCGTGCAAATGCGAGCTCAGATGAAAAAAGAACGGGGCCAGCAATTTACTAGTATTTTTTTTTTCGGGGAGAGTCTTCAGCGAAACAAAAAGTGGAAATTCAGAAAGTGCATGCACGAGATTTTAGCTGCGAATCTTACAACGATCCTCTGCGCTTGAGCGAGCCGTGCGGTCATTTCTAACCTGAATAGCGACGCGCGGAAGACGAGGAAGACAGGGGATTCAAAAAAAAAGTGCGTGCTGTGAAATGCTTATTTCGCAGTCTATAGGGTCATATAATAATAAAAAAAGAAAGCAGCATCAACAACGCAGAGCGAGCCTCAGCTGGTGAAATTCGACGAGGGCGAAAGGGGCCGCCTGCAGGCCTTAACCTGTCCCGGAACGCGCAGCCTGGCCTGAGACGACGGTGCACGGAGAAGAGCCTCCGGCTTCTCCTGACTCGACCCCGCCCAGAAGGTTATGATCTCCCCAGCTAGTGGACTCTTCTACCACGCACGCGAGTGGCTGGCGCTGAACGCACGACTGCCGGCCTCGAACACGCACTGGCCAAGCATGCCGAGCGCATCCACGAAGACGGATGAAGTAAGGGGCTTTTTCCTCTCCAGGAGAAATTGCCATGGCCAGGCACAACGCTATATGCGACTGCGCGTACCCCATCCTTCATTCTACTTCCTGAAAAGAACATCAACACAACCCAGTTGTGTTGTTTTGTGGAATAACCGAGGAACAGAACCTATGAATGCGATTTTCATCTTTTAGTGAGTCAGTCGCATGCTTCCACAAAAATTACTTGGTTTAGATCTTTTGCGTCGTCTCATTACCCGCAAAAGGCGTTACGCACTCTTACGCATTTACAGGTAAAAATAATTGCCAGGCTCTCTCTGCAACCTTCTTGAACTTAGGCACTGAACATTTTTCTGCTAGTGACTTCTGAGAACTATATACCTCGTGCGGAAACTGTGGCGAAATGTTATTTTCCGCAGCCGGGATCAGACATGTTGCATTCGGGCCACTTAGCTTCTTCTGGGATTTTTTATATAAAATACCCGTAGCCTTGAGGGAATTTTAGGAGTTAGCAGCCAAATGGGGGGAACCTTTGAGGCTCAGGGTAAACTTTACCGGCAGGCAAAGACATAAACCCGACTTCAAACTACGAAAAGAATGGAACACAAATGCGCAATTCATGTGCTATTCGTGGGAAGCTTTTCCTTACATTCGCATCGGAGGCTTCTCAGTTGCGAAGTTTGCTACCACTTCTCTTTGGCAATACTCCCCAATGGCTTTACGCGCGCTCTCTTGCAAAGAGAGCAGGGAAAAAAAAAATTCTAGGTAATACTGAAACGGCGTTAAGCACCGAGCCCCACAGTGTCGTCATGTGTCCGCCAGCGCGTTCGCACTATCGTTGCTTCGTCGTTCAATAAATGACTTACGTTAATGTACTTACAATAGCGCTGGCGCGTCAGCAGTTTATGTTGTCTGCCGATCACTAATAGAACGAAAAGGTGCTGGCTTCATTCCACGTATCCCATCGCGCTCTCCTAAGCTCTGGAAAAAAAAAAACAAGGTCGGATAATTCACTGGTACTAACCAGATTCTTGTCACACAAACCACTACCTTCGTAGTAATTGGAAGTGATAAACGTAGACCTAGTGAAAGCTACCACCTTCAAACAAAAACGTAGCATTATTTAGAAAAAAATGCCTTGTAACTGTTTCCTCATACGTTGTAACTTTCACGTATGGTGTGTTTGCGGGGCTTGTTATATTTTTGTATACTAGAAAAATAGAAACGCTATATGACCAATATGACCAATATGATCAGTGTCACACACCAGTGGCAGCTGCCAGGAGTGCGCTGGAAGTAAATAACACACTTAAGATTAAAGAAGGAGGGCATTACGTGTTCAAATCATGGGCAGCAACGGGATCAAACAACTCTACTTGACGAACATGCAGTTTCACGTTGGAAAAAAACCTGAAAACAGAAAGAGTGAAATTGAATGCCACACGCTCGAGTAAATGTTCCTCCGCCTTATACACTCCGTACATCTGACTTACAATTACCGGCTAATAGCTCTTACGCGTTGAGCTAACATATGAGCCCTAATTTTTATCTTACTATTGTTGAGACTGGTTAACCTACCTAACCGCATGACGCTGAAGAAAGGTTTAATTGCAAAACCACTTTACTCACATAATAGTCTGTGCCACTTATCTTGTACGAATTTTTTTACGACTAAAGGAACATTTTCTAGCCAGGTACTAATGAGCGATCATTTGTAGTAAAACCTTAGGAAGGAGCACCTTTTACTAATTGGAGAAGTAAAATAAATATTTAGTAAAAAGTTGCAAAAAGTAGACAGAATTAATAAGAGCTGCACTTACTGCCCTTTCACGGCCCCCCTTTTTTTCAAGGGCCGACATGTGCGGGTTTTATGCTCGCTTTCGCGGTGAGAGCAAATATATACAGCGCTTTCTCCTGTGGCGTCTTTCTCTGAGCGCCGCTGAATCAGCGATGTGTGATATGATGTGCCGTGCAACTCAATGGCAGTTTTTTTTTTAATTAAGTTGAACTGAAGTGAATTTATTCATCGTTTAATTCATCACAGAAATAATGCAAGGCAAATAACAAAAACTACTTCACGTGCAGCTTGACGAGGGTTCTTAGCCCGCTTTTCCGCTAAGAATAGCTCGCGCGTACAGTAAAAACACAGCTGTGATTAAAACTGTTATACAATAAAGAATATGCAGCAGAAATAGAGCCGCTCTGAGCCACACAGAGAGTTCGTTAGGAGCCCTATCGTACATTCTGATCTCAACATTATTGCTTTCCAGTTCCCAAAATTAAAGGTGCCAACCAATACGGCGGATCAACATTTTTGAGAACAGAAATACGGTACTCATGTTTCCTGGCACTGTAGCCTGAATTGAAAAATTCATGCATGAGATGCCAGTTGACGCGAGTCGTTTGCGTGCTTGTTTCTTTTTATTTCAGAAGTCCGCGGTTACGTTTATCGCGAAGCCTCGGAAGAAAAAGTGCCAACAAGGAAACGTCGCATCCGAACACATCGCGTAATATATATATATATATATTAAGGAAGCCAACAGTCAACGAAAGTGCATAGGGGAATGTTTTCTATTTTTTTTTAATTTTAATGCCAATCAATTGATTTTAAAGAAAATTACTTATAAACCAGCAGAGCACCGGACGCGATATTCGGAGGTCGTGGGTTCGGATCCCACCGGCGGCATGGTTGTTTTTTCTGCTGGTTTATAAGTAATTTTCTTTAAAACCAATTGATTGGCATTAAAATTAACAAAAAAAAATAGAAAACATTCCCCTATGCACCTTAGTTTCGTTGACTGTTGGCTTCCTTAATATGTTTGTCAAACGAGCCCCTTATTTCACTTGCCTTGTCTGCTAATATATATATATATATTGTTATGTGTCATTTGTTTTTAACTTCTTGCGAGCGCGACACCCTTCAGTAGCATTTGCGGCTCATTGCGCCTGTTTTCATTGTTCCGCATGCACAGAACGTCCAGAGCACCCTGCGATGGCACTTCATTTGCCTGAGGGCCTGTCGTCGGAACAGAAGATGTCGGTGTTCTCGCGGCCGCGGTTTTAACCCGGTTCCCAAACTCGTCTACTGGAATGTACGAACTACGCCCTTTAACATTCAGCGCACGAAAGAAGCGGATGACTGGACAACCTGTGAAACCGTATCTCGTTCCGTACTCTCAGCAAGCCTTCCCTCGCGGCCATAGTTTTGTTTTCGCGCTGCCAGTCGTCCGCGCTCGCGTCGCAGCAGCGATGGAACTCCGCCGACAGCTGGAACAAAATTCACATCGCCGCCGAACACGGTCGCGGTCAGTCGTATGGATGGAGCGTGTGGAGCCGTTGGAGCGTACCCGTAAGTCCGCGCACGTTAAATGTAGGCTGTCAGAATGCTGCCACGGGTTAAAGCACGGTCGCGAGATGATACTCGTGACGTAACAGGCGAGAACGCTGCTGCACATGCGATGCAACTGAGTCTGTATTTTACGGATTTCTATGGCAGCTAGAGCGAGACTGGCTCACGAAAAGGTATCAGCCGGAAAGCAGCAGCCTAGAATGCCTGGGATGATCAACTGCATTAACAACTTATATTCTTTTAACACGTCACTTTAGGTACTGGTGGAATCTAACATTTCTCCCGGGTCAGCGCTGCTTGCAATACAGAAAACCCACGCGCTCAATGAGTATAGTACTTGGGAAATTCCTCCACTTCCGCCTTCATTAATATCGACAAACTGCAATGGCGGACGAAACAAGTCTTTTAAAACGACTTAGCGAAAAATTCGCGAATTTTCGAAAATGGTGCCCGCAAAAAGCTATAAAAAAGGATTTTTTTAGTATATGTAAAAGATCATTTGTGGTACAGACTATAACTGGTCAGAATTGAACCGTGCAAACTATACACCGGTTACTGGTTGCAGGCCGCGACTCCACGCAATGTTAACGAGTTAATTTGTTACCCAGCTTTTCCCAGAGGAGAAATTGAGTTCCCGAACTTTCAGTAATATAAAAATGTATTTCGACCTATCTCATTACTTATTTTACGTTTACAGAGCCAAAGTTCGCTATAAACAAAACGACAGTATTCTATATAGAACGGGCTCCATACGCTCCGCTTTTTTTACTAGTCTCAAACCAGAGAGCCTAGCATCTACGAACTGACACGTACATGAAGCGACATTATTTGCTTAGCCTAGTACTTAAAGGGAAGCTGAAACGGTTTGCAAATCGCATGAAACACTGCGGTTGTTAAGAAGGGACCTTGAAAATCATATGTGTAAATTTTTTCTCGATTCTGTCCGCTAAAAGAGCTGCTATCGCTTTTTAAAATCCCGCCACGGACACGGCCCTCGTCGATTCCGGAAGTGCCGGGTGGAGGGACGGCGAAAAGGGAGAAATGGCGGAAGTGACGCTTTCAAGGATCCCCGGAAAACACTCGAGCCGAGGGAATGGAATAGGCGACAGGTGTACCCACACAGACGCACATATAACACACCCTACGAGACACAAACACAAGCACACAAAACAACCAACACAAAACCAGTGTTTTAGGCGTTACCGAAAAAAAGTAACTAAATACGTTGCTCGTTACGTTAACAAAAAAGGAACGCGTTACCGCCCTACGTTACCTACAAAAACGGGAACGCGTTATCGTCACCGTTACCGAAAAAAGTACCGCAGTTTACTTTGCCGTTACTTCATGGATATAAATTTTAAGTTTTCGTCACCTTAAGAACTTACGATAGCAATTTTATAAAGCTCACATTTCACATATAACATCTAGACCAAACAACGATTTTACGCGATATCGTGATTTAACGAGAATAGTTTGCACAAATGTGCAGGAGCTTAGCAAATTTATAGTGGCGTAAAGATGCCTGTAGAATTACAAGTGTTGGATTCTCTGTTGCACATGGTGAAGCCATCTGATGAATGTGGCATTAAACACAAAATGACACTCCATCATCAATTCTAACTTCACAAAGAAAACATCGCTGAACTCTCAACAAATTTAGAGTAATTCTGAAAAATGTGATGGTTCCAAAATGCTCGGCATGCTTCCACTCTGTAGAGTTGTGTGAGTGAGTGGTTTGGGAAGGGGAGGTAGGTGAAGACAATTGTGTCAATGCGTGTTCGTGCAGGTGTTTCGTGTTTTATGGCTATTGTCTTTTTTTAGTTGTTTGCGTCGTGGCAGCTGTTTTGTGGCATGCATGCGAGCCCCAACAAGGGTTGTCGGGAGCAGTTGTACATTTTGTTTATTCACATCACTTTAGGTGCTCTGCACTTTTTTTTCTAAAAAAAGGGGGCGGAGTGGGTAACAACTGGAACAAGAAGTAACTAGTAACGTGACACCTCACGTTAATGAAAATTGTTAACTTAAGTACGTTACCCGTTACAATCCCGAATTTGTAACGAGTACGTTACTGAGTTACCGAATTAAGTAACGCGTTACCGGTAACGCCGTTACTTGTAACGCGTTACCGACAACACTGCACAAAACACAAAGTCTACCAATACATAATACCCGGGAACACCCAGTCTACAAGCGTTCGGGGATCGTGCTCACGGTTCGGTGCTGGTGAAGCGTTGCATGGGCTCAGTCAGAGCCATCCAGGTAGCCGGCGTCGAGGTGGAGATCGAAGTGCTCAGGCTGGCGTCGCTGGCGGCGTCATTGGTGGCGTCGTACAAACTCCCGGTCCAAGTGCCCGAGGACGTGATGCTGGTGATGTTGACGTTTTGGGCACCACCCGGATGGGTGGCAACAGCGCTAGAGCCACCCCTGGCTTAGCAGGCGGTTGCGTGAGCCGTTGACTTCCCGGAACGGGCTCAGGAACGGCAGGAGGTCCACGGTGCGGCGCCGTAGAACTCGACATCACCGAGGCAGTAGCCGGCGTTGCCCTCTTCCCTGCGAGGTGCTCCTGACCCGCCGGAACCACCACTCTTCTGTCCCCCCCCCCCCCCACCCCCTCGTGCTACGCTATCCATGGAGCTTTTATAACCTTGGCGTTGGTACACGTCATCCTTGTCGTCGTCGTCTTCTCTTCTCCACAGATCATCTCTTCCCACCTCGCCGAATCTTCTTCATCTTCATTCTTGGGTTAATACACGTCACGCTTATCGTCACCCTCGTCGTTTTCTCCAAACTTCTTTAGTTCATATCTATATTTCAAACTTCCTATCACATGTGACAAGGGCCCCTCTCTCTAGAGTTTTTGCATAAAGAACTGCTATCATCCCCATCTTCAAGCCTTCCAGACAAAACAACTACTTTATGTGGCGATTCTGGACACAACATACAACGCACCGCACATGTCACACACCAAAAACACAGGACTGACACAGCACATCAAATATCATTTACGGAGCATTAACACACTAGTGCCATTGTCCGTATGGTGTACTTAATAAACATGTTAATGTCCAAAAGACACTCCGTTGTTTAAGCACACAAAAACAATAAAAAATGCGTCCCAGAGATAGCTAAAGCTGTTTATTTGGCTCTAATCTTGAAGTCGGCTCTAACGTTACCTCTGCCTTTATTATACTCCAGCTGAAATTACTATCCTTGAGAGGCCAAACTCCATCTCAATACTTCACTATTTTTCATTTTGGCCTTGGTTAAGAATCCAAGCGACTGATTATCCCTATGAATTCTGAAATCTCTCCCACAAAGATAAATAAGGGTGTCAACCACGCCACTTTCCAGTATCTTCATAGGGCTCCATGATGAAGGAAAACTGAAGTTCGAGAATCAATCCAAAAAATGTTGGCCTGAAAATGCTGTGCGTTATTTCAGACAACGTGTATAATTTGCGAAACATCTTAAATACTTCATGATAAATTATACCTGATACTGAGGTTAACATTGATTGACCTCATTTTTTGCTGGCGCAGAATAATTTGTCAATCATTCGCCTTCTGAACCCACAACACGCTTTCGCATGTGCCATTCACAACAAGGTAAGAAGCAACCGCAACCGTTCCAACAGAGATTTTCATCAATTGACGCTAGAACATGCAGTTCACGTCACTGGTATTTACATGTGAATACTTTCCTGACATGAATTCCTCGTGAGCAATAGCCCCCAGCCAGTTGCCTCGGTTTTCAGTGTCTTTCGGAAAACAGAATATGCTGGCTTGGTGGCCTTCGGGGTAATACAACCAGCAGAGAAAAGAACAGCAGGGCGGGGCAGTCTCAGTGGCTGGCACTTGTTGTTCAACGTGCCAGGAAGAAATGAGCACTCAGGAATAAATTGTACTGCCTGCGACATCAAGTTTCTGCAAATTCGCTCGTTCCGCATGACACAATAAAGCGTCTGCAGAGATCTCTTTTTATTTTGACGCGCTGAAGGCATCAGTGAGAGCAAAGCCGTCGGCTCTTTTTTTCCTGCACCATGGTAAATCAAACACTTCAGGTCAATTTTTCATTGCGAGACGCTATAACCGTCCCTAGAAGCCGCGTTCGGCCATCCGGGCTCACGCGCGAGCTGAAATTGCCAGAGAACCCGCCTACGCTGCAAGGCGTGGGTTTGCCGCCGGAGGGCCGAACATCGACTAGTATCTGTGACGTCAATCCAGTGAGAAGAGGAAAGGCTCAGGTATTTTTAGAAGAAGGTGCTGGATGGAGTCTGCTCTCCCCTCTATCATGCTTTGTGTTCTGGCCATTGGCATCACCTAGCTATCAACCTTTGAACTCATCCGCTCAATAGGCGATCACGTTGAATCTTTGCTTAATAATAAGTAATTTCCTATAAAATTATTTTACAAGCTCAGTTTTCTACCTCACAAGAGCTTAATTTTCCTTCTTACTGGAATTTTTTTCCGAGAGTTTTGCACTCGTATGGCACGGTAATTTTTGAGTGTCTTGTGCGCTTTTACGCATTGTTTGCAGCGATCGTTCCTCTATCTTATTTCCTCTATCCGGAAAAAAAGTGTTAATATGCGTCTGTATAATTGAAGCCCCCTACTTGACAAAAAATGAACAGCGCTAAACGTTTAGTAATTCACGCACGCCGCAGACTTCTATGCTCACCGTAGTGCAGCCCTATTCGTAAGAAAACAAACTGAAATAAGTCCAATGGACTTTTTTCCGTCATCATCCCAAGAATGTGCAACGAAAAATTACCTTCAGCATCCCTTAGTAAAACATTCCACCGGTCAGAGAAGGAAAAAATTGCAGCACCAATCTGCACCTTTAAAGCGCATCGTATAAAGCTTCGCGACGTCCGCGCTTCTTTCTTTTTGGAAAGCGATCCGTTTTTCTAGGCATGAAAAGACCCTACCACTCTGTCCAGCAGGGATATTTCAAAGTAGCCGGCATCATCGCCTTCGTGAAAACAGCTCTAGACGCTTCGAAAAGAAAAAAAAGAAGCTAGCAAAGTGACGACCACAATATCATACGCCATGCAGCAAAGAAAATGTCGCGCTCAGAGAAATCACATTGTCGCCGTTGCAGATGTTGTCCACGCTCTCCCCCTTGCTGCGGCTGTCACGCCGGTGATGGATGTCGTTAGATGAGGGGCGTCCAGGTTGAGAGGCGCAGCGAGAGAAGCGGGCCAGTGGGAGAGGGAGTGGCGCGCTCGTGACGCTGCGTGTACGCGGGAGACTATAGCCCGCAAACGTGCGGCGGATGGATCAGAGTTCGAACGCGCTCGGACTGTTCGCTGCTAACGGACTTTGCGACAATATCCCGTATGCTCCAAGTTCAAAGTCTACTGTCAGCGTGAAATGAAACGCGAACGAAAGAATTGAAATCTGAACAGCAAAAGGAGTAGCTTTTGCTGGATAAAAACAGAACATGAGCATTCTCGAATAAGGTTCAAGCGAACTGCGTTAAATTAATTCTTCGTAGACCTTCGCAGCATTTATTATTTAGCAGCTATTCTGTTCGTGTACCTGTCGTGTTACGCTTTCCCTGCGCGCGTTTCATTTGACTGATAGTACGTAAGACCGGCCGCCGTGGTGGCACAGTGGTTATGGCGCTCGGCTTCTGACCCGAAAGACACTGGTTCGATCCCTGCCGCGGCAGTTGCAATTAAATGGAGGCGAAATGCTATAGAGGCCCGCGTACTGTGCGATTTCAGTGTTAAAGAACCCCGGATGGTCAAAATTTCCGGAGCCCTTCACTACGGCGCCCCTCATAGTCCGAGTTGCTTTGCGACGTTAAATCGAATGAAGCTAAATCTTATAGCACATATACGACCTACGTTGAGGCTAAACGACCCAGCACTGATCGGCGTCGTATCACCAAGTTCGGCACCTCTCACCATCCCGGATGCTCTTGAAATTGGCATTACCACGAAGATGAACGTCCGGGGAATTTTTGGACGCACCTTCTCGGCTTTTGTGTTTGTGTACACGGCTCGGTTCTTTCGACAGCCTTAGAAAGGTTCACCCAGCACTGGTTGCGAATTGATTAGAAATGTCTACCCGTACGCCATTTGTTAAAGTTCTGTGTTTTGGCGCAGGAGGAGGAGGAGGAAATGCAGGGAGGTTAACCAGACGAATAGCTGGTTTGCTACCCTGCTCGGGGGAAACAGGTGGGGGGAGAAAAAAGATGAAGGAGGAAAGACAGTTACAGGAAATTAAAGTCACACCGTTCAGTTAAGTCACAGTCTATTGTGCAGGCCAGAAGTCCTCAAAAAGTGGAGCAGTGCTTTGGAGGCCTTCACCACCGACGACCACCGTGGCCAGTGGCCGAGAATCTTCGTTTCCGTCAGTGGGCACAGGTCTAGATGCTCCAGTACACGGCAGAGAGACTGTCTTTCGGCGCTGTACGCAGGGAATTCACAAAGAATGTAGGCCTTAGTCTCATCACACCAGCAGATGGCACATGCAGTGCCCCTGCCCCCAGACATGCCTATTAAGATGTAGTAGTGCTTGGTGAAGACTACACCAAGCCACAGGCGACAAAATAAAGTTGCTTCACGTCGTGGTAGGCCGGATGAAAGCCGAAGCTTCAGATCTGGGTCCAATGTTTTTAAAAGCGAATGCTGGAATTGGCCTGAATGCGAGAATTGGCCACGCGGCAAGCGTGATGTCCCGTTGTCTAAGCCTACCGGCTGCGTCAGCTCTCGTGATGGGGATGGAGACAAAATCACCCTCATGGTGAGCAGTTCGCGCGGCCTAGCCGCGCGGTGGTTGCCTGCATTGCCGCTGTGTCCTGGCAGCCATTGGTAACCAATATCATGCCCTTTGATGATGGCTGTGTGGTGGAGCTCTCGGATTTCCGCGACAAGTTGTTCATGGGACCTATGACGAAGATCAGATTGCAACGCTTGGAGAGCTGCCTTTGAATCAGTGAAAACCGACCATTACTGGGGTGTTTCTTCAATGATATGCTCAATGGCGATACGAATAGCATTAAGTTCTACACCAGTCGATGAAGTCCGGTGTGATGTTTTCACTTTCTTAACTATGGTCTTTACTGGGATGACTACGGAGCCCGAGGAACTGGAAGGGGTCACTGAGCCATCGGTGTATACGTGCAGTCGGTGTCCGTGTTTCTCATGCAAATATTTCTAGAGTGGTCTGTTTTAGTGCTGTCGCCGATAAATCAGCCTTCTTTTTGATGCCAGGTATGGAAAGAAGCACACGAGGTTGGTGCAGACTCCATAATGAGGAAGACGGTCTAGATAGAGGCTGGTGTAAATTGGGTTAGCAGAAAGTCGCGATGGGCATCAATAATTTTCGCAAACGATGTACACGGCCGGTTAGCAGGAAGACTGGCAAGATGGTGTGCGGGATTCCGAGAGAGGTGACGAATATGCGCTCACAAGGTTTTGATTGTGACATAGGCAGTCACTGAATTCTCCTGAGCGATGACTACTGTTGCGGCTTTAGACGCGCATTTTGGCAGTCCTACGCACGTCCGCAAAACTTCAGCCCGAACACTTTGCAGACACCGTACGTTCGTTTTCTTCAAGCTTCCTAGTGCACGGATACTGTACCGAAGGAATCCCATGAATAATGCTCCCGACGACTTCTCTGCGAGAAAGGAGAGAACGTGAACGATCGATCTCAGTCGCCTTTTCATGTACGGGACATGTGGGCTCCATGTTAGATTACGATCGATGATTACTCCGAGGAAGCGATGGCTTCTCTCGTAGGGTATTGTTGACCCATTTATGCGTACGGGGTAATGGGACAAGCTCTTGCGTGTAAAGGCAACAACTGAACATTGTTCAGTAGAAATTTTCATGTATTGCCGGTGAAGGGAGGCCGCAAGATTGCTTGCGGCCTTTTGAAGCCTTGCTCGAACTTGTGGTCGCGTAACTCCTGATGCCTAGATAAAATATCGTCTGCATAGACTGAGACTCTCGCCGACTGTGGTAGTACATCGACAAGGCCGACAAGCGCAAGATTGAAAAGCGTTGGGCTGAGTACTCCTCCCTGTGGGACCCCACGGGAAGTGCAATGTGAACATGTTGGTCCGACCTCAGTCTCCATAAATAGTGATCGGTTGGATAGATAACTGCGTATCGAGCAGAACATGCGGCCACCTAGTTCTGAAGCTTCCAGAGTGTCCAAAATAGCTTGATGAATGACGTTATCATACACCGCTTTAACAACCAGAAACAACGCCGCAGTCAAGCGCTTCAGACGCTTCTGATGTGGAACTGATGGCACCAGGTCGATCACACTATCAATAGACGAACGTCTCCGCCGATAAGGAAGGAAGGAAGGCCTCAAACGTTGCTGGCACATACCCAATACGGGGGAGTTGCCAAGACACAGGCGGTAAATTGCTGGATACAGGATAGTTTTGACTGGAAAAGGAGTGGTAATTGTATGTAGTCTGACAGATTAGATTGGAAGACGCAAGGAGAGGGGTCCTGTTAACATGGAGATCAAGGACGGGACAATGGCTTAATGTGCATAATAGTATACAATGCCTGTAATGTTTAAATGTCGTACTGAGTGCGGGAAAAAGGAATTAGAATGGGAGTCGCTGCGTTTCTTGAAGAAAATTTTGCACAGCAGAGCGCACACTCCTTTCGCTTCGTCCAAGCAAAAAAGCGCCAATGGCAAGAACAACCGCGGAGGACACAGGCAAGCCCAGTTGATGAAATGGAATTTGCAAAAGACGCTTCCTCAAATGAGAGAAGCGGCGGCAGAACAGCAGGAAGTGATCTATTGTCTCAGGTTAGGCACAAAAAGGGCACAATGGGGAAGCCGCCAGGCCAGATCTGTGAAGGTAGAAATTTTGAAGGGGAACCCGGCAACGCAAACGCGTGAAAGAGACCTCTAGTCTGCGCGTGTGCCAGTCTTTGCTACTCCAAGGATGCAGAAGATACTGATATTCGGGAGATGATGTAAGAGCCGAGGCAGCAAATTCGTGGTATATTGTGTAGCTGCGAACCCTCACCGCAGCTATAAGTGCACAGGACAGCAACAATTGGGTCGCAGAGAGAGGCTCCTGCTAAGGAATCTGCAACCTCATTTAAGTGAAAGCCCATGTGTCCTGGTACCCAAAGCAACCTCACCGAATTTAGATGGAGCGGAATCAGGAACTTAAAAAGGCGTAATGCCCGAGAGTGAGTGTGTGAGGATAATGAAGAGCAAATGGACAGAGAGTCGGTCATAACCAGGACCTGGGAAATGGTAGTTTCTAATTTTCGTAAGGCTAAGATTACTGCTAATAATTCAGCCAGAAAAATTGGAGTGAAGTCAGGAAGACAGAGAGAAAAAGACCAATCCAGTGAAGGCGAAAAAATTCCCACACCTGCCGTTTCGTGATCCTGCGAGGCATCGGTAGCAATAAGAACATTAGAGGGAAAGGACCTTAGGTGGTCCTGCAAAAAACCCTGAAGAAGCGGGAAGGGCTGCAGCTTCGCATTCGATGGAAAAATGTCATCGAATTCAACCTGGACAGATGATGAGTTGTTATACACTTGGCGGACATCTGAGAAATTCATATTTATGGGATCAAGGAGGGACTGCACGTAACATATCTGCGGAGTATGAAAACGATACCAGGGGGCACTAAAAAATGCGGAAGGTTGACTAAGAAATATTTTACTGGAAGCGCGCAGAGGAGAGTCGCACAATTTTAAAAATGTTTGAACTGTTAAAAGGCGGAACCTAGCTGATAACGATGGGATTCGCGCCTCAAGGTGCAGAACAGCATTGGCGACATAGTTTGGAAGCCCCAGACAAAGGCGCAACACCTCACGCTCCAACAGCACAAGAGGGCGAAGTTTATAGGCAGGAGCTCCTGAAAATAAAACACACCCGAACTCCAAAATTGGACGGACGTATATTTTATAACTCATCAGAAGTGTATGCCTTCTCAAGCAGGACCTAGCACTATAAAGCCTGCGTAGGATGCCAATCCCCGAAGTCCTTTTGCAGAAACTTGCTCAATGTGCGGCCGCCAGGATATAGCAGAGCCGTATATTACTCCAAGATACTTCACCGTCTGAACTTGAGGTATTATGTTATTTCCATAGACCGGGTAGATATTTATAGGAACAGAAACCGGAAATACTAACAATGCACATTTCTTCACATTGAGGGACAGATGAATTCTTCCTAACCAGTTGTCAAGAACATTGAGGTAATTTTGCAGGGTTCCATAAAGAGTGTGAATGTCACCTGCTGATGCAAAAAATGCAATATCGGTGGCGTACGCATAAGTTTTCACATTTTGAATGCATGGAATTCAGCTTAGAAAAATGTTAAAAAGAACAGGTGAGAAAACTGATCCTTGCGGTACACCTCTTGTCTGTGGAAATCTCCTTGAGGAAACACCATTTTGGCAGCAGTAAAATTCTCTGTTATCAAAAGAAAACAGAAATCGAGGCTACAAAATAGTTTGGGAAGTTCAGTTCCTGTAATCTTACTAACGGAGACGAGCGCTCAACGCTGTAGTATGCTTTACTGACATCCAAGGTGACAAGCGCAGCAAACTGTTTTCTGTTGTGAGCTAATTTAATACGACTCTCTAGGTCAGTATGAGCACACCAAATTGAACAACCTGGCCTGAAACCAACTTTACATGGATTCAAGAGGGCATTTTCCAAAATGAATGACATGACACGGCTAAGAAGGACCCTTTCCACCAATTTCACTAGGTTCGATGTTAATGAAATAGGGCGTATGTTGTCTAAAGTTAAGCCCTCCCCTTGCTTTTTAAGCAATGGAACTATTTCAGCAAGACGCCACTCATGAGGTATCCAAGGACCTTTAATATAATGGTTGACTAGAGCCAACAGGTCTGCAGGAGATTCATTGAACAAAATTTTGATTATAGATTAAGTGACCTTATTGGGGCCAGGGGCCGCTGGGGATAAGCGCAGAACAATTAGCGACAGCTTAGGCATAGAGACCTCAGTGAAATCACTTGAGGTGCATGTGAAAATAGCAGAAGCTAGAGCAGATGTAAAGCGAATCTAGGCCACACGCAATATCCTCTAAGGCCTTTGCGATGTCAGCAGGGGACTGAACGAGGGATTCAATGTTGGCAGCCGGTGAAATCACCTTGTTGCGCCTCATGAAATTAAACAAAGCTCGCTTATTTCCTGATTGTGAAAGGAAATCATAATGATTTGTATTATACTCCTCCTTTGCACGGGCGACAGTGCACTTAAATGTTGCTGCAACATACTTATATCCAACCAATTTTTTGGGCATTGATTGATGAGAAGTTTCTTCCAAGCTGCTTTCCGTCGTCTATATGCACGCGTGCACTCAGCATTCCACCAATTGTTTGCGATTGCACCCTTGGTTCCCTTAACCCAAAAATTCACACTTTTGCCTTGCATGGTCCAGTACTGAACATAGATGTGCAGCCTTGCTTTCGGCACTTGTCTGAGCGCAAGATTCTGAAGAGATTTGGAGGGCTGACTTTAGCGTGTCTTTAAACTAACTGTAATTTATTAACGTGAGCTGATGTCGCTCAGGAAGAATTAATTTACACGCAGACTTGAAATTAATCGGTAGATGATCACTGTTTGTTGCACAGTCAACAGGCGCCCAAGACGTAACAGAGACTCCTTGGAAGGAAAAAGTTAAATCCAAGGCAGAGCGGCATTGACTCCGAAGAAACGTTGGCAATCCGGAATTGTTGCAGATCAAGTTGTTGTCAGAAGCCCAGTCAAATAGTCTAGAACCAAAGCTGTCTGTTTTGAACCCCCCCCCCCCCCCCCGTCACATGGTGCGAATTGAAGTCTCCAAGTAATAGAACCTAAGATCGGCTACTAGACATGAGTGAGTCAAAGGGCCGAGAGTCACGCACACCAGACGGGAAATATGCATTAGCTACCGTAAAGGGCTGTTGACCTGGGACACTGAGGTCAACCGCAAGGATTTCACATTCATTGTCCGCATATTGGAAAAACTTTGTAGAGATGAGCACTAACAACACTCCTCCTCGTGATGACCGGTCAAGCCGGAACGGACGGTAATCCTTGAGATGATAATTGAAATTTGTATTTAGCCATGTTTCCTGTAAATCAACTAAATTTGGTAGAAGCTGATTGCATAGTGTAAGGTTTCTGGCGACAGCCGGTTGTCTGTTTCAGCTGCGTATTCGGCCAGGACACCTGCAGCCGGGGTCCCTGCACGGCGATAGGCATCTTGTTTCCCACGGCCGGTCCTCACGTGGTTTATTGGATTCGAGACGGAGGATTCCACTGCCGTTTGTAAACCTTGTTCCCGGAAGATCTACCGTGCGGCACGGAGGCAGTTAGCGACCGCCAGAACCGAGCAGGGGTGACTCACCCCTTCAACTATGCCTGCTCGCCGGCGCCTCGCCCATTCGGACTTCCCGGAAGACGTGTCCGGCTGTAGCGTGAGAACTGTCGTTCGGACGCGAAGACATCGCTCTCTCTGGTGGGGGCGATTGTCCAGCGGCACCCTTTTTCTCCGGCGAGGCATGTGACGGGGGCGTGTCCCTATGTGAAGTGGTGTGTGTGTGTGTGTACGACAACGCAAGTTAGGCCACGCCCAACCTGGCGAAGACTTCCTCGAACCTGGGGAATCCTAGGGACCGGACCCTTTTTAAACCGGACGACGAGTGCCGTGAAGAGGAATCCTCGATCATCCTCAGATCTTCTCAGATCCTCCGTCCTTCCCCCATCACCCTCCAATGTGTTCCAAAATCTTGTAAAATATGTAAAATAAGCCCCCCTGTACAGTTTCCTTCATAACCAAGTCCGACAACGTCATTCGGAGAAGGGACCTGCGGCGCTTAAAGAGTCAGCTCACTCAAGGACCCCTCGTTCCCAACAATAGGCAATTTAAATCTGTTGAAGCTGAGAATATAGATCGACAATTCCACGGGAGTACACTTAAGAACCCTATCTTGGCGGGAGTGCCGCAGCCGCGACTGCCTTTTCTAGAATCCTGATCTTAGCATTTTGACTTGCGTTACTTTTCGTTGTCTTTGACTCACGGAGGAAGACTATAAGGAGTGGAAACTCCGCCGTCTGCGGCGACCAGAAAAGGTCACAAGCCTGCGGCGCCACTATCCTGCTGGCGGCGCCTGGCGGCCTGGAAAGAAACTACTAAAATACAACGTCACGGCGTGCCCGCTGAAGCAAGCACGTGTCGTCTGCTTTGAGCACGCGCCGCCGGAGAGCGCGCCGAAGCCGCCTCGCCAAAAGTCACTGGAACGAGAAAAGTACCGCATTCGTTTTCTCTCGCCGCCGCGCCAGCCGGCCAGCGCGCGCGCGTTCCCGATTAGTTCTTTGCGGTGTCGCGGTCATTACCCCCCATAAATGGTCCGCTCGCTTCTTTCTCGCGTCCGCCGGCACACAGATAATCCGGAGCATTACGTAGCACTTGCTCTTATGGGCAGAGATAAGCGTGCACAGCAAGCAGCGCTGGGCCAAATATGGCGGCTGGTTGCGGTACTTTTCCCGTTCCAGTGATTTTATCCTCGCCGGGTGCTACATTTTTTTTCTGCTGCTTCTACAAGGCGCCGCAAGGCGCCGCCACTACATGCGCCCCCGTCGGCGCGTGCTACAATTGTGACTTGTCTGGTCGCCTGCGCTCGCTCGCGCAGACGGGAGTTTCACCTCCTGTATACTCTTGCTCCGTGCTTTGACGGGGGCAAGATGGACCTGCAATATTCAGAGGAGACCCACTTCGTTTCTGGGCGCGGAGATCAGACTCTATATCCATACAGTCCATAGAGGATGCGTCCATAACGCTGTTCGAAGGAGAGGACTGAGAGGTCTTTTGTTGCTCACAATGTTTTTGGCCCTGTGGAGCTGAATCGATTACCACAGAAGGATGAGTACCCTATTGAAAAATCTTGTATATATGTGTTAAATGTGTCTCATATATATTGGATATGTGTCCACATATATGCTCGTATGTATACGTGCTCGTATGGCATACGTGTTCCTTTCCACGTATGGCGAAACACATATATATTGGTGATACGTGCCTCATATATACGCTATTGGATATGTGTCACTCCCGTCCCTCGTATATACGAGGGCCACGTAACCTTCGTACAGATACGAGGGCCTCGACATGGAGATACAATGGCCTTGCAACACGTACTCTGGTGTACAGCTAATAGCTCTGAATATGTAGGCTACCTGAATGAACTTGCAACCCTTCAGTGCAGCAAATGCTGCATCCCAGCACTAAATACCAGGCTGCAGTCAATGAAATAATTTTTCTTGCTGCCTTTATTTTATCATTTTTATCTGACTACAGTCATCGACTACAGGGGCAGGTGCAGGCGATGATTACTTGATGTCCCTCAGTATGTCCGCCAGGTAGCAATTCAACAGCTCTGCGCATTTTCTCATCCTCGGCAGCTTGTGCAGCTTTGATGTATGCATCAAATGCATCTGAAAGAATATTAATCATGACAAAATTGAAGACATGCAGGCGCTGTAAAATAAAGATATTTAAGTCATGCACACTTAATAAACAAATGCCTTTGTCAGTCATGAAATGTACCTAAATAAAAGAGGCTTACTGCCCACAGCTGCTAGTTTTTCTGAGCTCATCCGAGGCTTCTGCGTGGCACCAGCCTTAAGGAATTGCCGGCATACTGAGCCGGTGATGCTCCTTCCCTGAACGCTCTTTCCCCTAAGGCTCTTAGGGGAAGGAGCATCACCAGGAAGGAGCGTCACTTTTGTGGGGAACCCCACAAAAGTTTTGTGGCGTCCTTGCAAAACAGGAAGTCTCGACCTTGGGAAAGAAGCCAGCGCCACCGCTCTGCACTGATAATTTCCGCTCCCGAGGTGAACCTGCAATAAAACAGCTGCACATATGCTTTGTATAAAGCCCTATAACAGATTGGGGAGAGAGTTATTATTTGCCACATTAAAACTGCTAAACTCCTATTCCTCAGGACTCCTATATATAACATTACGAAAATGGCAGTTTTCCTTGCAAACGCTACTAATGATAAAACATGACACATCGCTCTCTTCTTCGGAGTGAGCAGCACGATGGGCCACCAGGTCACGTTTATATGCAATCATATAAGCTGCCTTTGACAACATAGATGAGCCTTTTTATCTCTACTTCAGGCTCAACTGCACCCTGGCAACAGTTATGCTGCCAAATATTCGGAAGCTCAGAACTAACAGATGCAAGATTATGAATATTTAAAACACAGCAATTAAATCTTAGCACAAGAGGCCGTGCTAATTAGAACATGAAAGGTTGTGGTCATGGTCTAGTGATCTATGAGTTCATTAAGCAAAGCTGCCCTGAGCTGTCACAGGTTCAAATTGTCACTGGGGCTCCTGTGCAGGCAATTTTTTTCCACTCCATGCCATTTGGATGGAAAACTTCACGTGTCCGATAGGTGTGCACTGATCCTCAGCCCTATACATTTCCACAGTTTCTAGATTGTTTGCCTGCAGTTACCAAGAACGAGAGCTAAAAGCATTTCAAGATTACAAACTAGTTCTAAATATGAGAAGCCATCGTACCTGGCCATTGACCTCAGCAAGAACACCTGGATTCCGTGGTGCAGCAGGACCCATGCTAGTGGAAGCCTGGAAAGTGTGCAAAGTGTTCGCCTTTGCAACAAGAGTAATGTACAGTGTCGGCTAAGTCTTAAGGCCAAATGCTTTTCGCTTCAGCCGCATAACAGAGCCATTACGGCAATATTAAAGACCAAGTGACCTCTAAATACTAGCAGGTTTCTTCTTGCGATACAGAAGCTTCCTGCTTGACTACAGTTTTGAATGATCCACTACATGAATTATTCTAGGAACATTGATTTCACTGCAGCTGAATGCTGTAGCCTCAACACTTTTGACCAAGACTGTACACGGTACATTAAAGAAACAGTGAGAACTCAATCAAAAATCTTTTGTAAGCAAAATCTGATAGTTCAGCATTTCATGGCTTTGTTGCCGCTTGTCCGAGAGCGAAAGATGCATTTATTTCAAATAAATTTGGATTCGAAGTAGAAAAAGTTTTTCCCTCCACTCCGATTCAAACTCGGGAACTCTTATGACATCACGGTGCACTCTTATGACGTTACAGCACGCAGTGACGTGAAACATGACGTAAACGCAGACTCCGTGATTTCTCGCGGCTAGCGGTGCGGTCTAGCAGCAGCCAAAATGAAAGCTACCGCCGCCACACGTTGAAGGCATCTATCGGGGGTCGCTACCATTGCTTCGTTTACGTTTGCACCAAGGTCTTGCCGGCGTTACGATGAATCCCGTTCCCAAGCCCGATGACAAAGTTCTCGCAAAAACTCCGGCCTGCATTTCAGCGACCTCAGCCCCACAGAGCGTGCGAAGGTTTTGAGGGAGCACGGTTCAGTTAGACGCTGGCGGGTCGTTTCCCCCTTCCGCCATGAACAGCCGTTGCAAATTAAATATCATAACCCCAGTGCGGGGAGTCGCGAGGGGCCAGAACAAGGTCAGTGCGTCGCGCCCATCGGAGGCTGGCCGGGGCTTTGGGGTCAACGGATTGTGATTCCTTGAACGGCGCGGTTGCACGGTGCAGAAGATGGCGTCGAGGTCACCCACAGTTGCAAGGGCAAGGTTCTTTATTTATTTTTGCCACAAAAACGGATGGGTACTCAAGGACACTCGCATTTAAAGTAGGTGGCTTGAAAGTAAAGCCGACGCTTCAACGGCTTCTGTGCGTTTCCGGAGGTACAGGGTCCACTGGATCGGGTTCTCTCGCCCACTTGCATGTACCTTCAGATGTGCACTGTGAATGAATTAAATTAGCCGAGAGCTCGAAAAGAACAGCACCGCCCAACGACCGAAGCTATTGAATGATGTCACAACGCGCACCCCGCCGCGGAACCGTATCAGTCTGGTCTGGCTGGCACAGCTGGCGCACTCGGCGCGAAATAGAGACATGCTCCAAGTCTCCGCCAGTGTGGTCAGAGTGCGCCTAAGCCGCTAAACGCGTCACCGGTCAAGCGCAGTTGGAGTATAGAGGGTCTCGCTTTGGCCGACGTGACGTTGGTGTGCAGTGCGCGCGCATGCGTTACGCCAGGCTATAAACGCGCATTAAAGGGACACTGAGGAGAAATTGAGGTTGCCTTGTATCGATAGAATACAAACTCCAGATCACAAAAACACCAGTCTTACTGAAAACAAAGCTCTTGTAAGGTAGAAAGTAGCAAGGACCAAAATACAGATATCGCCGCCACAGGGCAATCTCGCAAGTGCAAGCGTGATGACGTCATAGGACAAGAGACGCCACCTTGGAGGAATGTTCCTTTTTACATGGAAACTGCGAATCTCTGAGGCTGACAAAAGAAGGTTGCGAGGTTCAATATTGAAGTAAGTTTTGTTTTAAAACCGATAGCGCGCTTTTATCACACCTGGAAGACAGACAAAAGGCAACCTGAATGTTGGAAGCAAAGAAAACCAATGCTTGGCGGCACCACAGGCAGCCAGGAGAGTTTTGATTTGTTATGGCTCTTGGCGTCTATGAGCTTTGTGAGCCCCGTGGTTTTGTTTTTGACCCACCTCGATTTACAAGTGGCGAACCGCTTCAAGTGCTAGTTAACCTTTGAAGGAGCCTGTTAAGGCTGGTCAAATGATCGCCACGGTCGATGAAAAACTATGATGGCACGATGATTGGTGATCGTACAAGGCAGTTCGCAGTATAAAGGGCACTTGTGTCTTCACACGTTCGCCCGGCGAAACATTCTTGGCTGTGCCAGTCAACTTCAAACTACTTAACGGAAATCGTTTATTAAGGTCGGGAGACAAGGTACAAGGCAGTTAAAAAAATTGTTGATGGCCTAGCTGCGTTAGGCCAGGATATACGTAGCGAAAGCGGGCAGACTTCTGCATCGGAAGAGTGCATTCACTAGATGCGCCTTTATTCATGGTTTAATCATGAGCCGTCGTGGTGGAGTGGTAGAGTCTTCGCCTCAAACTACAAAGGCCCTGGTTCGATTCCGAGCCTTGACACAGGTTTCTTTTTTTATTCAGTGTGTGGGCGGGGGGTTTCAGTGGCTACCATAGGTGCCGCCACTGAATACGTTGGTTAGCGGTTAAAGCGCAGGCTCTGTTAAGGTGCGTTTACACTCTGGAGTAATGCGCACTGCATGGCTACGTCACGTCGGTCAAACCGAGACCCTCTATGCTCCAACTGTGCTGGACCGCCGGCGGTTTCGGCGCACTCTGACCGCACTGGCGGAGACTTTAAGCATGTCTCTATTTTGCGAAGGGTGCGCCATCCGCCGCCGGCCCGGCCAGACCGATTCAGCTCTGCAGCGAGGTACGTGTTGTGTCGTCATTCGATAGCTTCGGCAGTTGGACGCAGCTGTTCTTTTCGAGCTCTCGGCTAATCTAATCCATTCACAGTACACATCTGAAGGTACATGCAAGTGGGCGAGTGAGCCCGATCCAGTAGACCCCGTACCGCCGGAAACGCGCGGAAGCCGTTGAAGAGTGGGCTTTACTTTCAAGCCGCCAACTTTAAACGCAAGCGCCCTTGAGTACCCATCCGTTTTTTTGACAAAAAATCAAATAACTAACCTGGCCCTTGCAACCGTGGGAGACCTCGATGCCGCCTGCTGCACCGTGCAAGTGCGCCGTTCAAGGAATCGCAATCCGTTCGCCCCTAAGCCCCGGCCAGCCTCCAATGGGCGCGACTCACCGACCTTGTCCTGGCCCCTTGTGACTCCCCGCACTGGGGTTATGATATTTAATTTGCAACGGCTCCTCATGGCGGAAAGGGGAAACAACCCGCTGGCACCTAACCTAACCGTGCTCCCTCAAAAGCATCACACGCTCTGTGGGGCAGAGGTCGCTGAAATGCAGGCCGGAGTTTTTGCGAGAACTTCGTCGTCAGGTTCGGGAACGGGATCGATCATAACGGAGGCAAGACGCCGGTGCAAACGTCAACGAAGCGACGGTAGCGACCCCCGATAGATGCCTTCAACGTGCGGCGGCAGTAGCTTTCATTTCGGCTGCTAGACCACACCGCTAGCCGCGAGAAATCACGTCTGCGCTTACGTCACGTTTCACGTCACTGCATCCTTTAACGTCATAAGAGTGCACCGTGATGTCATAAAGAACCCAAGTTTGAAACGGAGTGGCGAGAAAAACGTTTTCAACTTTGAATCCAAATTCCTTTGAAATAAATGCATCTTTCACTCCCGGACAGGCGGCAACAAAGCCTTGAAATGCCGAACTATCAGATTTTGCTAACAAAAATAATTTGATAGAGTTCTCCTAACTGCCCCTTTAACACAGCCTGCGCTTATCCGCTAACCAACGTATTCGGTGGCGGCATCTATGCGCGCCACTGAAACCTCCCGCCCACTCACTGAATAAAAAAAAAATCTGTGCCGAGGCTCGGAATCGAACCAGGGCCATTGTAGTTTGAGACGGACTCTACCACTCCGCCACGACGGCTCAAGATTTAACCATGAATAAAGGCGCATCTAGTGAGTGCTCTCTTCCGATGCAGAAGTCTCCACGCTTTCGCTACGTATATGCTGGCCTAACAGAGCTAGGCCATCAGCATATTTTTCTTAACTGCATTGTACTCTGTCTCCCGTCTCTAACAAAAAATTTTCGTTAAGTAGTTTGAAGTTGACTGGCACAGCCAGGAATGTTTCGCTGGGCGAGCGTGCGAAGACACAAGTGCTCTTTGTACTGCGCACTGCCTTGTACGATCACCGACCATCGTGCCATCTTGGTTTTTCATCGACCGCGGCAATAATCAGACCAGCTAACAGGCTCCTTCATAGGTTAACTTGCACTTGAAGCGGCACTTGGGAGTTCCTCTGCTGTTCGGCGCTTGTAAGTCGAGACGCGTCAAAAACAAAACCATGAGGCACACAAAGCTCATAGAGGTGAAGCGCCATAACAATTCGAAACTCTCCTGGCCGCCTGTGGCGCCGCCAAAAATCGGCTTTCTTTGCTTCCAACATTCAGGTTGTCTTTTGTCTGTCTTCCTTGTGTGATAAAAGTGCACTATCGGTTTTAAAACAAAACTTCCTTCAATATTGAACCGGGCAACCTTCCTTTGTCAGCCTCAGAGATTCGCAGCTTCATGTAGGAAGGAAAATTCCTCCAAGTTGGCATCTCTTGTCCAATGACGTCATCACGCTTGTACTTGCGAGATTTCCCTGTGGCAGCGATACCTGTATTTTGGTTCTTGCTATTTTCTACTGTACAAGAGCTTTGTTTTTCAGTAAGAGTGGCGTTTTTTGTGATCAGGAGCTTATATTCTATCGATACAAGCCAACTTCAATTTCTCCTCAGTGTTTCTTTAATTGGCATCTCCAGGGGATTTTAAAGCACTTTGAGGTTACTATCACATTACACTTCTTGAACCTTGTCTCATATGCAAGAAATAATTCTGCAAAATAATGAAACGTCAACAACTAGAACACAAACAAAAACTGCATTTCGACCACAAAGCCATCGCTAAGCAAAGCTGCTGTGAGCTGCCACAGGTTAACATTGTGCCTAGGGCTGCTCTGCACGCAATTTTGTTTCTGCTTCATATCATTCGGACAGAAAATTTCCCATTTCCGAGAGGTGTGCAGTGATGCTCATCCCCATGTTTCCAGTTTCTAGATTGTTTGCCTGCATTTATCAAGGATGAGAGCTAAAAGCATTTCAAGCTTACAAAATCATTCTTGTAAGATTGACAATTGGGCTTTGATGCCCCAGCGCCCCGTGCTGAAGAAGGCGCAAAACACAGGTGGAAGACGAGGCTGACAAAGTTCAGTTTGGCGCACAGGAACGCTTGGCTACCGAGGTGCGCTGTACTAGCAAAGATTGTGGCCGTCGACACTTCTTGTTAGCACGGCGCACCCAGCCCCTCCACAAGTGTAAAGACGCAAATCAAACAAGAAGTGTGGACGGCCACAATCATTGTTAGCACGGCGTACCCCGGTAGCCAAGCGTTCCTGAGCACCAAACTGAACTTTGTCAGCTTCGTCTTCCGTCTGTGTTTTGCTCCTTTATCAGCGCTGGCCGATGGGGCATCAAAGCCAACTTGTCTTACATTCTAAATATGCGACACCTTCATACCTGGCTGCTGACCTCAGCAAAATATCCGGGTTCTGTGGTGCAGCAGGATCCATGCTAGTGGAAGACTGCAAAGTATGATAAGTGTTCACATTTGCTACAAAAGACTAATGTACAAGGTAAATTAAAGGGCAACTTGAGATTATTTTCAAACATATTCAGTTTACTATCACATTACACTTGTTGAGCCTGGTCAGAGTCCCGAGAAATAATTTTTCCAAATAAGGAGCAAAGAAATAATGAAATACCATTAACTAGAACACAAAAAAACTTGATTTCAATCAACAGATCAAAATATGATGTTAAAGGGTCTGACTGGTAACACTGATGACTCACATTCTGTAATGCACCAACTAGCTTTAAAGGAGTATAAACACCCATCTTTTGGGTGTGTGTTTTTGCTTTCTAATGAGGCATCAGGTATTATTATACATGGATTACATTGTGGTATTCTCCTATTCTCAAGTCTAGCAAGAGAACAGCAGTTCACAATTGGTAGCGAGGTAAGGGAAGTGGTAAAGGAATACGTCTATTTAAGGCAGGTATCAATAGTGACAACTGATCCGGATCATGAGGGAATAACTAGAAGGATAAGATTGCGATGGAGCGTATATGGCAGGGTCTCTCAGGTCATGAATGGCAGTTTACCAATATCCCTCAAGAGAAATGTGTACAAAAGCTGTATCTTACCAGTACCCACCTATGGGGCAGAAACGTGGAGGCTAACAAAAAGGGTTCAGCTTAAGCTGAGGAGAACGCAGTGAGCCACGGAAAGAAAAATCATAGGCGTAACGTTAAAGCAGTATAACACCTACCGTTTGGGTGCGTGTTTTCTTGTTTGTAATGATGCATAAGGCATTATTATACATGGAGTGGCAGCTAGTAATCTCTTACGACCGCTTAATAATTTATAATAGCATTTCTTTTTCGTCCAGTTTCGGCTTCAACACTTGAACAAGGACAGTGACGTCAATGTGTGCTTACACGTCACGAGACATGAAAAAACAGCAATATAATCGCTGCTTGCACATTTGTTGTCATTCCAGCAATTGAGGAAGGCTGATTTCAACACTGCAGTAAATTAGAACAATGAAGCAGCGATTCAATGGGCATTTTTCCATGGCTCACGGGAAGGAAAAGCCCTCTTTGACGTCAGAGCCATCGTTCGGCTGTTCCAAAACTGAAACAGCATGACAGGAAAAAACAATTATAAATTATTTAGCGGTCGTAGGCAAACATCACATGGTGATTCATGCATAGTAGCGTCTTCTGCATCATTGAAGAAAAGAAAACATGCCACCAAAATTAGGTGTCTATACTGCTTTAAGAGACCGGAAGCAGGAAGAGTGGTTGAGGGAACACACGCGCGTTAATGACATCCTAGCCAAAATCAAGAGGAAAAAATTGGCTTGAGCGGGGAATGTAATGCGAAGGTAAGATAGCTGTTGGTCCTTAAGGGATTCCAGGAAAAAGAAAGCATAGCAGGGGGCGGCAGAAGGTTAGTTGGGCGTTTGAAATTAAGAAGTTTGCAGGCATAAGGTGGGCGCAGCTGGCAAGACATGATTAAATGGAGAGACATGGGAGAGGCCTTCACCCTGCAGTGGGTGTAATCAGGCTGATGATGATGAAGATTCTCCTATGACTACTAAATAATTTATAATCGAATTTCTTTCTTGCGCTGATTCAGTTTCAAGAGCTGAATGGGGACTATGATGTCAAAGTGAGCTTATAGGTCATGCGAGGCATGAAAAACTGCAATATAATCGGTGCTGCTACATTTGTCATTCCGACTACTGAGGAAGGCTGGCTTCAACATTGTAGTGAATTAAAACGATCAAGCAGCAATTACATCGCATTTTTTCCATGCTTCACGTTACATATAACCTCTCTGATGTCACAGTCTTCACTCGGCTGTTGAAACCGAGACAGCATGACAGAAAAATTCGATTATAAATTATTTATAGGTCCCAGGCAAATACCACATGGTGATTCATTCATAGTAGTGTCTTCTGAATCATTGTAGAGAAGAAAACATGCCACCAAAATTAGGTGTCTATACATCTTTAAATTATCATTGGGCTTTTTCAAATTGCCGCGCTCGGAGAGCCTGTTCGCTGCCAGAAAATACACTCCTGACAGGAAGGTGCATCATGCTCACATGAACTGGTCGCCGCCAGAACCAGCCTGCTGGCAATCATGGCGCCAAGGCCGTCCATGGATCACGGAAGGCGAGTGCCCTCTGCTGCTTTGCGTGCTGTTGCGTCTCATTGCTCGCATGTGTACGGTAGAAATCTGATCCTTGGGAGGGAAAGAAAGGACGCTAGTTATTCAGGGCAGCTGCGGACTCTTGCGCTCAGATGCATACATCGGCGGCAACAACGCAAGTATATGTCCTTCAGTGCGTTATGTGCTGTCGTGAAGTCTGCATGTAAGCTTCGAGATATCCTCAAAAGCATATGTGACGGGCAGTCGCACTCTAAAGACTTGCATTTGACACCACACAGTAGGGTTAATTGGACAGCGTTAATTGGAAAGACATGGGAGAGGCTTTTGCCCTGTGGGTGTTGTGAGGCTGATGAGGAGGAGGAGGGAAAAACTGCGCATGCACTGCTCAAACACGGTAGTCTCAGATTATTGCATATTTGTTAACTACACACTAATTACTAGGGCGCCAATGATCGACCCTGTTTATACTGACTCTGCTGTGGTAGTTGCAATTTCTGTTTGTGAACTAATTCCTGTGGGCTGTAAGCAGAAAGCAATCAGGATATGTTCCGCTCAACTGTAGTCTGCCGCCCTACAGCTGTTAATATTGCTGCCAGCAAGTAATGCACGCATAGTTTTGACAAGCGTGCATATCAGCTGGTTGAACATTTTTCTGAAGTGCGTGTACTGTACAAATTTAGCTGCACGTCTTGTCTGTATGCTATCACTTTTACTGCAAAGATAGCACTCAAATGAAAGGCATTACAATCTGGCCTTGCATGTCGGCCCCGCACTGTGTGTGCAGGCATGATGATCCACACTGGGAAATTTTTCTTTTTGATGAGTCAAATGCAAGGTGAAGTATGCATACAGTATTTCTCAGGTATTTTAAGCACTTGTGGCAGAAGACACGAGCACCAAGCTTTACGGCAACGACCGAATAGGCACACGCAAGATTATGCTTCATCTTCAGCTGTCGAATGAAAATGACTTCCATAGAGAATAAAAATTTTGAACAAATTTGGCAGAGCACACATGCACGCCAGCCGGCAGCCACTACTTAAAGGTCCCTGACCACCCTCTGGCTGAAAATGTCCTCTACCAAGGTTGTTGTGAGGCACCGTCCCCGGAACACACAACCGCAAACAATTCTTTAATAAAAGAAACTATATTGGAGTTACATATATGGCAAACTAGCTTGTTTTCCATGCTCCTCTCCTTCCATTCTCTCTCAGAGGTTTTTCTCCCTTCCGCTTGGTCTACTAGCTTTAGTCCTCCATCTCTGCTTGTTCTGTGTGGCTGCCCTTCCGTTTACAAGAGTAGACAGCACCCCTTTTGTTTGAAAGTCAAATGGGGAGCTTTCGGTGGCGTCCGCGTTGGGCCTGTTATGAACGGAATGCACACCAGCCGAAGAGGATTAAGGCGCAGATCCCATCGATAGGGATGACCACGGTGGCGCAGCAACAGCAGCGGCAATTTCGACAGCGTCATCAGGTCGACGACGACTGCACAAAAAGAAAGGATGACTAGCTGGGAAGGAGCCTGTTATTCCCGCGCTCGGCTCGATACAAATGACCTTCCCCCTTTGACTGGTTCCCAGCATGAAGCGACCGACGATGGACAGATGACGGGAAGAGAGGAACGGTGCCTTCCAGTAATTAATCGTGTCTTGACAAGAGCCGCCCGGACCGGAGAGAGCCCACCGCAGTTGTAGCCCACAGCGCGGCACCGGTGTTTTCGATAGACTCGTGCATAATAATTATCACCCCTAGTGAATAATAATTATCAGAGGCCCTATTCGTGTCTCACGTGGCCCGATTCGCTTTGGTAAGCCGCATAACCGAAGAATAGCAGGGCTTATAAATTTCCAGCAATACGTATATTTAACCAGCATCATGGCACTGAGAAAACAGGCCACCGAGTTGCAAGCCGAAGCTAAGACAACGTGCTGCAATGAGAGAAGTGCGCTGTCCCGCAACGCCGTATCGGTGGGCTCGATACAAAGCTCTCTGTTGCTGAAGGCAGCCTGGCTGCTCCCCCAAACAATAAATATTTTAGACAACAATGCGAGGAGGCAATACGAAAAATGAAACTTTGACCTGACATGAAGCACACAATATACGAGAGAACAAAAAACAGAATGATGCTTCCATTCCACGTGCGGTTCTCTAGTGTCCTACGCAATCTTTTACAATGGTAGCATTTAAGCAATATCTCTATACTATAATTCAAAGATCCGCTACAAAGCTCTCTGTTGCTGAAGGGAGCCTGGCTGCTTCCCGCAACCATAAATATTTTAGACACACACAGACAGAGACGCCTGTCTGGCTCTGAAGTAAGCTGCTATGTAAAGTACATATTGCGACCGGTAATCGTGCGAGTGGCAGTAGCAGAGGCATCCGCAGTAAAACTTCGCTCAGTACATACATGTATCTGTGCAACTGTTGCTGGCTCAGGTTTTTCAAGGTCCATTGCAGTGATTTTTCTCTTCGACATTCTCTGGATAAGCTCCGCTTTTGTTACTGGAACACAAGAAATGAGAGATAAAATAATGAAAGCGACAGCAAACACAGGGCAAGCTACGGAAACGGATCAGTTAGTGTGTCGCGTTCATTGCTTTCCAAATATCTAAGATGCGAAAAATTAGCTGCCCTGAACACAGCCGATTTCTCCCTGCCTCATGCAATTACTTGACTTCATGAAAAAAATCACGAAATATTATTTCGCTCAGAGTGACGCTTACGTCGAGACTTGCTACAACGCGACCACGCAGTTTTTGCCTTCTTTGGGTAGCGTGCGCTGGGCTGCTGTGTGCTCGGATCGCAAGCACAGAGGAAGTGGTATCATAAGCGTTCTGCAAGTGCTCGCAACAGTAAAAAAGCATGTACATCGACTTTATGTAAAACGCCACCAAGCTTTGCTATAGACTCGGTCTGCGCGCACGACGTCGTGATCTTGATCCGGAAAAGGTATGCGCACGACGCGACCTTAGTGCCATCAGCGGCGGTGGCGGCGCGTGCTCGACGAAGGCTGTTCGGGTTCGGCTGCCGGCTGTCGAGCCCGTGCCCCCTACTCCGGCGCCAAACATGGCTCACGGACGGTCGCGGAGACTGCTTTCTCGTCGCAGTCACGTTACTCAAATCGGCGGCCGGACGGCTCGGCGTTGTGTGCCGCTACCGCTGCCCATGCTGGCGATATATACTGATCGATCGCGGGTGCGGTCAGCGCCGTGATGGTCGCCCGCTTCTTTGTGCACATCGAATTTTCCTTTGCAAACATAATCGGCCGCAGCAGCAGCGGACTTACGAAAGCCGGGTACATGCAAATTGAGTTTGGACCCCCCGGGCATGTACAGGAGTTTCGGTTACGACTTATTATGCCACACTCTGCACTTTTACTTAATGGAAAGAAATAATTATTACTGTTCCTTCTGATAGTTTTCCGTAAAATTGTAGTTCTACTTTACCACTGTTTCCTCGCATGCCTATGCTTTTTCATTGCGAACTACTAGAACTTATGTGACGGTCTTCAAAACTTAAGTAGCAGTACTTCACACGGCTCCACGATTCCAGGCAGGCAGCCACTTCACCGAACAGAGAATGTAGCACTGCTATAAAAACAGTTATAAGCTGCTGTCGTACAGTCTATGACTGCTGCTAAACATGATAAGGAGCACCAACCTAAGATCGAGTTCCGCGCGCGAGTCAGCCCAACGACGATTAGGGTCGGGGTATATTACTGTTGTAAGGCGTGTCAGTTCTGACTCTGAGCAATACGGCACGAGCACGGTGTTGCGGCGGCCGAGCCAAACATTCTTCAACAGCAAAGGGATGTCAGTTAATTCTGATTCGGGCAATACGGCACGAGCACGGCGTTGTGCTTTTCAGCGCAACTGTCACAAATCTCGCTGACAGCAATTCGGGTACCCCCGTAAAAGCGGAAAAGAATTGCCACCGCACATCACTTTATTTACAGATTGCAACGCCAGCAGCAGCTCACGACGGCGCGCCAAGCAGTAGTACGTCCGGCCGCTGATTTTAATCGAGTAGTCGCGGCGGCCGGCGACCGAGCCGAACATTCTTCGAGCGCGCGCCGCCGCCACCGCCGCTGAGGGCGCTAAGGTCGCGTCGTGTGCACACCTTTTCCGGTTCAAGATCACGACGTCGTGCGCACAGACCGAGTCTTTGCTAAAAGCGTTAGGCTTGACTGTAGACGCATCACACGTTTGGCACTTCTGAAATCTGACCACGTAGCGAAGTAACTGCAAAACTCACCTCCAAGCTCTATTACTTGGGCGGAATAGAATGCCTTCTCATCTTTTCCGCCGCGCCAGTAGACGTCCTTTTTTTCGCCAGGTCGCTAACGCCAGTCGGTGAGGCATCATGGATAGGTGTAGCGCAAAGGAAACAAGGACGACATAGAGACGTGTACGATAGCTTTTGCGCCGTCGGTCGAAGTATTTCACGTACGCATAGCTCGCCGCAGCTGACGAACCCATAGTGGAAGTGTCACATGTGGCTGCAAAACACACAATCTAATAACTGTAACAACCACACACACACCGACACGAGTGAGGACGCAAACGTTGGACGCAAACGACCGCAGACTTGGATTGGCTGGGTGACGCGGACCGCACAGGGCGCTGCATACGATGATGATGATGACCTCTTCGTTACAAACCAGAATAATAAATACGTTTTATTCGTTCAATTTCGTCTGTTTATTTCCTGTGGCAGAACTTGCGTATCCGACCGTGATCTCTATAGCGCTGCATGTCGCAGCCTCCTCGTGCAGCGCATCCGGCCATCCAGTTGACTGCTGATTGACCGCCTGTAGTAGCAGATGACGCGGGGCTCTACACACCATGAAATACTTATAGTTGAAAAGTTACAAATACTACTTTGAAGGGGAAATAGTTATGAGGTCCGTGTCAAGCCGTGCCACAGAGCGTTGGTCCAACATAAGCAGAACCAACTAGCCCGTCAAATCGGTCTTGCACCTGTGACTGCCCATGGAGTGTGAATAGGGCGGCTTAGTGTAACTCTATGGGCTCTATCATGTATGAGCTTTATGGTACCGCTCTAACCTAAATGTCTGAAGTGTCCTGCGATTTTTGATCGCCACTGCATTACACAAAGTAGTCGCTATGTGACAAATCGCCTTCGATTTCGGTTTCGAAGCTGGAAGCTATACTGGCGCGCGGTGCCTAACTGTGCTTTGCGCTTTTTACTTAGTGCTTTAAGCAGAAAGTTTTGTGTGGCTTACGACAAGCAGGAAGCACCTATAAAGTCTGGGCGTAGCCGTCAGACGACGCTAGAACATTTTCAGTTTTGGTCTCGAAATATAAAAGCTCCTGTTGCGCGGCTCTTGATCATAAATAACGCTGGGCCCTTCCCTGTTCTCTGCGCTGTAAACAGCAACTTCTGTGTTATCTACGATAAAATAAACATTTCTTTTAGAACTCCCCTAAATGCAGCAAGTGCTTGAATAGTCTGTAATTGCTGGAAAAAAGTATTTTCTGGCACGGTGTGTGGTAGATATCATTGCCACTGACCTGAAATCAGCGACTTAGGACCAGCAGAGGGGGAAATATAGATTGCTGAATAGGTAAGTTGATGCACTGAAAGAATTTATGTTAAGAAATCAGAAGTGTGCAAGGTACGAGGAGGAAGAGGCTCTCAAAAATAAACTGCTTGTGTGCGCTAGAACACGGAACTGGGTAACACAACCGCGCCCTCGATCGAGGTGCTTCGATCGAGGTGATTGAGGAGCTCTATAATTACAGTTTCGCAGTGTTCTCTGGCACACCGCTGTCGCGTCCGGGTCGTAATGGCAGCGGGTGAAGGTTTGGGCTATGCTCGAGACGATTAGTATAGCTAGGGACTCCGAAACTCTTTTTTTTAGTGGGAGGGCAGGACTTCGAGCTTATTTTGTTATTTAATTATTAAATGCTCATTTACATAATAAATTTTATATTTATAATTTTTTCAATGTTCAAAGCTTGACGCAAAGTATCACGTTGCGGTGACGACACTCCAGCTGTCAGGAAGACAACGAAAAGGCTTCCAAATTTAACTGTTTAAGGGGCTGATTCACGCCCACTAAGAACTAAATTACTCGGCGCCTGCAATAGGCTTAATTATGCGTGATCGGCGGTCATCGACCTGAATGTCATGCAGTTCTTGGTCGTGCTGAATTTAAAGCTGACAAGGAACCTTCGAGATAAAGAACCAAAATCAGCAAGAATCTGGAAAAATGTAGAATCATTTGCACGTGGCCATGATCAACGGCATAAGTCTGGTCGCACCTCGCATTCCAAAACAAAATGATAAAGCCGTGTGCCGAAGGTTGTGAGTGCGAACGAAGAAACGGTGCAAAGATTTATGGCAATATAAAATTAATTGAAATGAGGAGCTTATAGGTGGGAAGCTGTACGCACGAGGAGTGATCAATTCCATTAAAAAAAGCCTCTGCATAGTTTGTTTAAATTCTGCTAATCATGATCATGTACACGGTCAGGTCGATATATAGTCGATCGAATTCTGTGGGGACATGACCGCTTCAGGTTACTCATGTAGCATGTGCTTTACAACTGGCTACTAAGCCAAGCAGCTCAAGCAGCCCCACTGTGCTTTGAATTAAAAGAGTCCTAGAACTAATATGTGCTTCAATTTTCAGAAATCTGATCCAAGTAGAAGCAAATGGAGATTGGGGGGGCACTTCCCCCCCTGAAAAATGTGGGGGGGGGGGGGAGGCGACCTTCCCCATTGCCACCCCCCTGTTCCGTGGTTCTTGAGTATAGCCCACCTGAACTCGGGTAGGCGGCCCTATAGATACGTAATCGGCCCGCTGGAGTGGGTATGTCTCGCATATTGTATATCTGATATTGGTCGCAAAGCCGATGTCTATTGGTAAACAATTTTAAAACATCTGAGGTGTTCTGAGAGATGTTCGATCCAATGAAGCATTCGGTCAGGAAAGACCTTTGAAGGCAGTTCGCAGTGTATACCGGATTGTTTTTTTCCGAATATATAGCTTTCATCGAACTATAGGAACTTTTTGGAATTCTTTTTTTGACATATCTCAAATAAACCCTTCATTTCTGCAAGAAAAACACACACACACGGGTAAGCGGCCCTATAGATACGTGATCGGCCCCCTAGAGTGGGTATATCTCACATATTGTATATTTGATATTGGTCGCAAAGCCGATGTCTATTGGTAAACAAGTTTGAAACATCCGAGGTGTTCTGAGAGATGTTCGATCCGACGAAGCATTCGGTCAGGAAAGATCTTTGAAGGCAGATTGCAGTGTATATCGGATTGTATTTTTACGAATATATAGCTTTCGTCAAACTATAGGAACTTTTAGGAATTCTTTTATTCACATATCTCAAATAAACCCTTCATTTCTGCAAGAAAAAAAAACACACACGGGTAGGCGGCCCTATAGATGCATGATCGGCCCGCTGGAGTGGGTATATCTCGCATATTGTATATCTGATATTGGTCGCAAAGCCGATGTCCATTGGTAAACAAGTTTAAAACGTCCGAGGTGTTCTGAGAGATGTTCGATCCGACAAAGCATTCGGTCAGGCAAGATCTTTGAAGGCAGTTCGCAGTGTATACCGGATTGTTTTTTTCGGCGAACTATAGGAACTTTTTGGAATTCTTTTATTGACATATCTCAAATAAACCCTTCATTTCTGCAAGAAAAAAAAACACATGGGTAGGCGGCCCTAGTAATAGAATGTTTAACAGAATAACAGAAGAGTTAGAAAGGGCCAATGCAACATATTTTTACTAAGAACAGAAATTATGTGGACATGTCCTTAGTGTTCCTTTGAGAAGAAGTATTTTCTTTTGTGTGTTGTGTAAACTATAGTTGAATACAACTCAAGAATGAAGTGGCAAATGCTTCTCTATAATTCACTTCGCAAGCTGTTTGCATGGAAGGTACGACAACCTGAGCCAATGAGGATGGCGCACACTATATAATTGGGTTGCTGCATGCCTACCACAGCCATTGCCTTGTGACAGTTAGCTCCATTTCTGTGAATGAAGGTGTACTAGTGTTTAGGCTGTTTATTTCTTCAGCAGGTGACACTTGATGTCTTTTTATTTTTTGTTTGTTTTCAGATGGGCGACATGTTCACACAGTGAAGAGGGCATATATGGCCCACTTTTCGTTTTGCCATTACCTGTCCATATTCAGTTCTTTAGTTGTCACGTCACAGTTGTTTGGATAGACATTTATTCACTCCATTGTGGTCTATGCCCAAGGAAGCTGAGTCAAATCCAGGCGAGAGCAGCCACATGTTGATATAGGTGAAGTGGAAAACACGCCTCTTTGCTGTGCTTTGTCAGCCCATATGCAGTTAAAGTTAATCTGGAGCCCTCCACCATGGCGTCTACAATAACTCATTAGAGACATTGTCATTTTCATTTTTGCTAATCTCATTGTGGCAGTGCTCGATGTGCTCGGCTTGTATACGCAGACGTTTAATGGATCACATTGGCCTTTTAACGGGCTCACATCTCATCGTCATCATCAAAACTAGCATGCACTGCCGGTTGTGTCCTCCTCCTCCATGCTCATTACAATGCCTGGTCCTTTGAGAGGCATCTGCCACTTCATTTTTAAGTTGTATTTGAGTATAGTAAACATGGAGAAATGTAACTAATATTTTATGTCACTTGTTGCTGTGTTGTTCGTGTGGTCTGTGTACAAAACTCTTACTCTTGTTCCATGATATAGTATATATGTAGTGTTTTTGTTTATTATGTAGGGTTGTTTCATTAAACAGATGGTATTGGTGGATTCTGTTTATACGAGGGGTGATCAGTATATTTTTTACCTCCTGGTCTGTAACACATTTATTACCTCATGAAAGGGAAAGACGTTACATTGATAAGAATGTTTGATCATCCCACTTTTCATGATATATTCATTTTGCACATGGCACCACTGATATTGAAGTAGTCACAAGGAAAATGTTAATATACATCTGTGTACGGTTATAACAGTTTTTCAAAACCAAATTTTGGATGGCAGAAGGTGTTCTCCCTATCATTATCCGCCATCGAATGAGTACATGCAAGATCCAGCTGTGTTGAGTGTGAAGGACGAGGAGTGCAGTGGATGCCCACTGTCTGCATCTCGCATCTGAGCTCGTGGCACATGTGGATGAATTTATTTGTGATGATTGTCACATTAAGCAGACGGTTATTACGGGCATTCTTGAACTTGAGGATGCAGAAGGACCGTGCACTTTTTCTTAAAATTTGTCCTACAAAAATCCATCATTTAACGTGACAATGCTTGGCATGACAACAAGTTAGGTGGCAATACCGCCGTGTTGAATAAGCTGCAGTTTCGGGATGTTTTGCATCACCCACCAATAGTTCTGACCTAGTGCCTTGTAGCTACTGGCTATTCCGTAGCTGAAGAAACATTCGAAGACCTTTAGTGTCCAGTTGGGGCCATCAGCCTCATTCTTCTCTGAGGGCATGTAAACAACAGTAGTGCATCGATGACGCAAGGGCATCAGTGTAAGTGGGGGACGATATCAAAAAATGAATTACACCTCTGAAAAAAGACATCTGAAGCTTTGTTTATAATATCTTTAACTTTCAGTAATTACCATGTTATAGACAAGGAGGCAAATTATTCAACACACCTCTCAAGCTTGAGATATATGTATGGGAAATTTTAGCATCTGTACAGTCACTTCCTTATTATTGGAAGCTACTCGAGTCATTTATCTCATGGACCAATGTTTTGTGGCCTTATCGTCTATTATGTTTTAGATGGTGTCCTTGGCTTAATTTTACTTTTCCTGAAGGTGTTCTAAACTTTTTTTAATGTGTGCGCTTCAGCTGAGATGTTGCTTTAAAACACGACAGTATTGGAATGCCATATGCTCGCTCATTCACGTCCTAAGCTGATACAGCGTAAAATGGTACTATACTTGGGATTTAACATCCCACCACGTTAGAGGGATCTAATTTGCTCACCTGTGTTCTTTAATTATGAGCTCAAGTGCACCGCGTGAATGACAAGATGAAATGTTATCCATTTAATTTCATACAAGCCTTATAAAAGACACACATATTGTTACGTGGGGGCAAGCATGGTGAAGAGTACTACATAACAGATGGCGATGGAATGATTTAATGGCGGTGGGCCTAGCGCGAGAGTTCCGTGCCGCGCCACTGCCCACTTTGTCGTCTTCGAGTCCGTGACACTACCCGGGGCTGCCGAGCGATCGTCCCGATCGCGCGAACTGAAAGACCGGCAGTGAAGACGAAACGCAGGGCGTGACGATGAGCGTGACAGGACGGATGAACACAGAAGAGAAGAAGATGCAGGGTTTGCCGTCGCGATGAAAGAGATGAACAGATGATGATCAGATGAGCGCTGGTCCAGGAAGCTTCCGGGCCGTAGCTAGCTAGGTCACCTTGAGCCGACGGCCGAGGCCCATGAACACATCGAACGGCATGGGCAGGGGCTGTGTTCGAATATGTTGGCGGCTTCTAGGGTCGGTGGGGTCATAGGTTCGAGTAGCGGCGGCGTCGTCAAGTTGTCGTGTCTTCTGGTTGGGGCCGGGGACAGGGCTGGGGTGAACGACATGGTCGGTTCTGGTCTGGCGGGCTGGGGCACAACCAGGCGGTGCGGGCAGGAACACACGACCGACGACCACGGCACACGCAGGACGCCGAAGCTCCAGGACCAGGATGGGGATGAACTCCGCACCTCACGCCAAATGTTACGTGACGGCAAGCAGGTGAAGACAGTACTACATAACAGATGGCAATGGAATGATTTATTGGCGGTGGGCCTAGCGCGAGCGCTCCGTGCCGCGCCACTGCCAACTTTGTCGTCTTCGAGTCCGTGACAATATCAGCTCCATGAGAGACGCAGTTCACCCATATGAGTGATACGAGAGCTGCATATTGGCTCAAATGAGTGATACGTATTCGGGTGATACGAAATCCATATTTCGGCTCAAACAACTGATACGATAGACACGTATCAGCACATAGAGGCATACTAGGGACACATATGCCCATGAGAGGCATACGAAGGACACATATCAGCCCATACGAGGGATACGAAGGACACATATGCCCATACGAGGGATACGAAAGACACATATAAGCCCATACGAGGGATACTAGGGACACATATCAGCCCATACGAAACACATATTGGACACATATCAACTCGTATGATCAGATACTAGACACATATCATCTCGTATGACCACATACTAGACACATATCAACTCGTATGACCACATACTAGACACATATAAATTCATTCGAGACACTATGCATCCATATGAGATTTTTCGATAGGGTAGCTTCCGAAGCCAAAGAAGGCAAGAGCGGAGCGGTGGACTCCTGCAGAAGATTAGTCATCTGAGCAGCTATGACCTGCGAAATACACGTGGATACGGTTTCCATAATGCGATCCATTGCATTTGCCACAGCTTTCTCAACTGCTGCTGTAATAGCCTGGGACCAACTAGAATCCATTATGGGTGGGCATTTGGCGGACACGCTAGAGTAGCCTGAGGTTCTCTCCTTGACTGCGGCAAAAGCCTCCCTCCGCGTGCATCTGCGCTTGTCTGTAAGCTCAACCACCTGAACTTCTTGTGCTCGTGCAGGACAGTGAGGCGAATCAGCAGGGGGAGCACCACTACACAAGCAACATTTCTGTTGCAGTTCAGGACATTCCTCTCTGCAATGACGTTCCCCACAGGCACAACAGCGTAAGGCCGATTTGCAGGCTTTGCCGCTGTGGCCAAATCGCCAGCAGTTTTGACACTGAAGGGGCCGAGAGTTAAAGGCATCTACTCGAAAACCAATAGCCGCACCTTAATCTCTGACGGGAAGAATATTCCTGCAAATGTGGCAATGACGGACTCCGTGGGAATGTTTACTCCATCAACCACCCTGCTGCTTCGATGAACAGCAAAAACTCCCGCAGGCGAGAGGCTCTCAAGCGTTTCCACAGGGCTGAATCGAGAGTAGACCCTTCGGACCAAGCCCTTGGAACATGCTAGATGAGGCTGAATGAATGCGCTCATCGGGTGGTTGGCGAAGGTTGTACACTATAGCAGGTCTTCAATGCAGTCTTTATCCGGTGACCTGCACAAAATACCACCCCTGCCGAACTGCCGGACATCAGTAATGCGCATGAAGTGTTTGATGTGGATTGAAGAGCCACCTGTACTGCCTCAGGGTTGTTCAGTCGGATAGCGCCTCCATCGGAAGGCACTAAAGTGACCGGAATGCTCGAAACTCCACTGCGGAAAAAGAGATCGATTGGGAGGTGGTCTTGAGGAAGAGATGCCGACCAAGGGGAAAACCCCCGGCCGGGAGAAGAAGTAGACTTCAAGCTCTCGTCCCGCGCCCAATCACCCCAGAACAGGAGCAAGCAGGCACAGACAAAAAGAAGGAGAAATTTAGCAAGGTAGCGCAACACCACCAGGCACTTAGCCGCTACCCCGCAAGCTGGGTTGCTGGGCCACGTGAGGAGTCGACCCTCCTCACTGGATATAACCGGACAATATATCTGGGCACAATGTCTTCGTTTTCCTCACCATCTCATATATCTTTGTTATGATGAATGCACTTACTCGACCTCCCAGGCAGGCATCGGTATACAGGGTGTTCAAAATTATACTCTATGGATTTAAAAGTTAAAAAACATCAAGAGCAATCGGCAAAATTCATTATTGTAAATTGGTTTTGCGACCAGGTGGCACAAATAGTGGCAAAAATCATAATTGTAATCTGAGTAATTACCTGAAATTTATTAAATTCTTATGAACTGAATTTAGCTTACATGTTTGTATTGTAAAAATTAAAGATTGTGGTATTCAAGGACTATGCTAGAAATTTGCACAATTACAGTAACGCGCCTGTGTCCTGAGATATGCACGACTAACATTTCAGCCCAGTCCGTCTAATTACGCGAGCGAGACACTGGCACTCAGCACAAGGCTCCTCCCTTGTTTGACAGCTGTTGCGATTGGCCTAGCTCCGCCTGAGATGAGAATTATGTGGAGTTGCAAGCAACGGTGATAACTTTTTATTGTTGCCCAGTAAAACCGATATATCGCTGCCCCACCGGCGTGCGGCCAGCGCTGTTTCCTGAAGCCATTGCTGCTTTATTGGTTGATAAGACGCGTGTTGCTTTTCAAGACTTCGCATCCGTTCAAGAGCACCGATACCACACTGCTGGCCAAAAGAGAAAATTTGCAACCACCGCCTGTAACATCACAATGATGTTAGTCGAAGCGCCATACGCAAGAGCTGCGTAACGTCAGGGAAGAGCTTCACATCGAGCGCCGCGATTTCTCATTAGACGGAGAGGGGAGAAAACGTGGCCGCGCATATCTCCGTACACGTGCGCCTTACTAAAACTGCACAAAATAGAAAAGCCTTCGAATGCCACTGCCACTAAGCTTGCAATATAAACATAGACGCTAACTGCAGTGAACAAATTGTAAATTAATTAATTTTAGATGCATATAACTCAGGTTACGAGGAATATTTTGGCACACTCTTAGTGTCCGTCTGGCCGCATAACCCATTGACAATAATGACTTTACGTACGGCTCGTGGTAGTTTTTTTAATTCGTTAAGCCTAAATTTGGACACCCTGTATACCGTCAGCTCTCTTCGCAATCATGTTAAAGTTATAGCGACATAGACGAGACCCAGAAAAGAAAGACGACACGGGCACTCCTTTCTTTGTCCTTTCTTTTTGTGGCGCTAAAACTCTAAGGTTAATGTAAAGTAACGACCCATTATGGCGCACTGTTGAATTATATTTCCTGCAATGACAATCGCCGCCAGTGCTGTCAATGCTAGTTTCACGTTTGCTTTCGCTCAATTTCAGAGCGCATCTTTATTGGGCGTGCCTCGTCAGTGATGGCTGCCGCGGTGCGGCGCCGTTTAAGTGGCATGATCCGAATGATTCCTGTTGCAGGCATTCTAATCTAAATCAGGAGAGAACGCCCAAAATAAAAAAAAAAATACACAGCCGGAGCAAATCATCCCTAAATCTTTTCGCAACGAGAGAAATGCAGTCGTCAGCTCTTCCGACAGCCCACGTTCTGCGCGTGTCGCAATAACGAGCGGTGCGCGCGCTCGCTTTCCGCGATGCGTGGGCGGTAATCTATAGCGGCGCGAGAAACGCAGAGGCAGCGCTCAGCAGATAAGCGGATTTCGTTCCTCGCGAGCACGTCTGACGGTTTTGAAATACAGATGCTTTTACGTGCTACTTTCTTTTTTCTGTAAATTTCATGCGGTTTGCTTTCACCTATATAACATAATGTGCGTAGAGGGTTTCCTGTTACAAGCACATCTGTTGGCTTCTTTTTCAAGGGTGCCTACAACTTTTCAACACGCACGTACCTTCTTAGGCCGAGATTTCAAAGATTAGGTACATTACCCGAGCACATTGATGAACCCTCATTACGTCACGTGACTCAGTTACTTTTACTCGCAAATAGCACTTCGCCTCTTCCGAAACATGGTTGCTTTGAGGTGGAACAGCCTGCATGTACTACATTCCTGTGTCCTTGCAACAAAATCTTTCCTATGTTTGCTTAAAATCTAGCTTGGACTGGAGCAGGTAGACAGCATTCGAAGAAAGACTATCGGATACATTATTGTTTTCAAACTACAGTAGCCAGGATTATTCCACATTACTTATGAAAGTTCATAACATCTCCGCACTAGAAGTTCGCAGGGCAATGAGTGGTCTTTAATTTTTTCATTATGGTTTCTCCAATAAATAGAAAATTTCTCTCCCCAAAAAATCACAGGATGCACAAAAGACTGCTTGCGTGCTTTGAATGCGAAAGCATTGTCTCATCGCGAGCTCTGTTTCAAGGTTCATTAATGATTTCTTCCTTTCTAATTAGCCGCCTACTCAATAGCATACAATCGTAAGGAAAGGCATGCTTTAGGCTCACTTGAAGCTCATTGGTTCAAATCCCCCCACCTTGGAAAGAGATTTAATTTTTTTTTTCACTGTAGACGTCACTCTCTTATCGTATGCTGTAGACGTCAAGCGAGAGCATAGTGACGTCTCTGAAGAATTTCATGCCATAGACGCTGACGGGGGCCGTTTTTTTTTGCTAATGCGACGGCTGTAAGGCTTTCGCCTGAAGTTGGGAAACCCCCTCACTTCTAGAATTACTAGGCGAAGCGAAACATGCTCTTTTATACCTATCTCTGCTGGAGAAAAATGCTTATAATTCTGTTTACATCCTCCTAATAGTGTCGGGAGTGGAATTCCCTGCGGTGTAACGTTTTTAGCCTGATAATTTTGTGAAACCGTTAGTTCGCCTGGTATTATTTCTTTAGTTTTGTTCATTGTTTTTTATTTGAAATCGTTACTTCTATTTTTTTTCAACGTTTGTTTCCGGCTGTGTTCTGCTCGAGTCTATCTTATGCGGCTTCTCCTGCTTGGGCCAAAGTAATGGGTCACTGTATTTGTAAAAAAAAAAATGAAACGTGCGCCTCCTCTCCAGTACTCGTGTCTTTGAGCGCTATATATTTTTAACTATGCAACAATAACTCGACCAGCCAAATATATATTTCTATATGCCAAGTGAAAACGCACAAAATGTACGGACTACGCAGTGGAGAGGAGCGGCTTGCCATGAGAGCGAGAAAGCGCTGGGCCCACGCAGACGGCCGCGACTCCGCAATGGAGACGCCGAGGCAGATTTACGATGCAGTGGCGTCCGCGTGGTAGCAGGAAAAAGAAAAGCCACGCAGGGACTAAAACTGCGCTCGTAAAGGTGCGTGCGGGAATGCGCCAGAATACTCCGAACCTACGCTGAATGGTTGAAACGGGCGTGGGACTGACCTGCCATTGGGCATAATCTCCTGAATCGCGAGCACACGTGGCGAGCCTTGCACGAAGCGTTTGCTGTTTTCTCCGAGCGTGTCTTGTCGAAAGGAAGTACGCACCCCGAAAAGAAGAGACTATCTGGACACAAACAGCGCCAAAGAGGCAAATAAACGAGCACGCGAAAACGGACCTTACGAAGTGCAACTGACGTCCGAGGCTGGCTTCCCCGATCGTCGATCTGAGATGCGTGGTGACTTAGCTTCGTGATGAGACCCGCTGCTGCTGTCTGAGTTTGAAAATCTGCCGAGAACGGTGCAGAGCAGGAATAGGAGCCGAGATTGTGAGCGAGCTCGCGCGATGGATGCGAGTAGTGGCGACGTAGAGCGGGTTTAATGATGCGCTTAAAAGTCGTCTGTACGTGGAATGAAAAGCAAATTCTGCCCGGAAATTGAAAGTGATGTCTGTGAGCGGCACGTGAGCTAGCTCATGCTGGCGAGTGCCGGCCGAGAGAAGCTTCGAAATGGCGCTCCGTATTCATCGATCACGGGTGCTCTGCGGGCGTGGTCGGGAAGGACGAACACTAACTTCGCTGCATTTGACGTTGAACTGCGCTGCATATTGTCATTTTCCTTAAGGTTTGCTAACAGCATTGCGATGGAATCTTTTTTTTTTCTCCAAAGAAGGAAGCAAGCGAGAAAACGAGGAGCACACAAGCAGAGAACGACACAAAGACGACAGTGTGCGAGCGTTTTCGGAATTGTTCCGTCCTCTTGCTCGTGTCATCTTTGGTGCGCTACGCCTTCTCAAAACGACGACTGCCATCTATTATACCCAAGCGCTGCGTCGGTGGCGTGGGGCTATCAAAGAGAACATTAGAGAAGTGAGCAAAAAAAATTCCTATTTCAAAACAATGACCAAGCCTCACACTGTACGCGCGTTGCACGCGACGCTGTACGGGTCCGCGGGTTCGGAGTCGGCAACCGCCCAGCCTATTAGCCGGGCGTTTTCTCCCTAGCGTTGTTCCTCTCTGGACGTATGGAGGAGGCCCTTCGAGGGCACAGATTTTGTTTGATACAATGAGCTCAAATAGGTTGTTAGGCGCTATTTCCTGGGGTGCGACAGAACTTGCTTCTGTTCACGAATCGGAGACGTTGTAAACCGACGTGCGAAGTACGGAGGCGTTCGCGGCGAAATGAAGGGGCGATTTTGGAAGGTAAAAATGTGATCTTTGTACTCTTCATGGTGAAATACTGCCAACATCGAAAAGGGACAGAGAAGGGGGGACGAAGAAGAAACACACAACAAGCGATTGTGTGTGCTCATTAACGCCCCCTTTCGTTGTGCGTAGTATGTCACCATGGATCTGTGGTGAGAAGTCCACATTTATTTGATGTCTCGGTAGCCGCGGCTAGTGAGTCAGCCGACGGAGCGGGATGTTGACGTTGCTGGCCCAGGCTGGTTGATGAGAGCGTTCTCTGATGCGCGAGGCAGATCTCCATCAGTGCCGCTGGCGATGCCAGCGCCGCTACAGATGCTCCCCCCCCCCCCCCTATCGCGATGCGCGATAAAATA